>NC_053039.3:525795992-526420992 GCF_002575655.3 Aegilops tauschii subsp. strangulata
ACTAGTTTGTGATTAACTTTACTATAAAAATAGATTTTGGAGTGATTCCTTTTCCTGCTATTTAATATTACTGTGTTTTATCATTATATTCAAAAATATTTTTTCTTATTTTAGTTTCTAACAAAAGAAATCTTTATGATAATTATTTTTGCTATTAAAGTTTCTAACAAAAAAAGTTATTTATGAAAATTCTTTTTGCTTTTAATGTTTTGAACAGAAAATACTTTGATAATTTTAGTTGCATAAATTTTAGTTTATTATTTTTGGTATTAGAGTTTCATAGAAGTTTTCCAGTTCATTCTTTTTTTATATTAGGCCATTCTTTGAGCTAAATGACCATGAAATTGAAAAGCACTACATCAATTTTCATTTTTTTAACTTATTTGAACTCCAGACTCTTTGTGTGTTCAAAATGCACCATTCAAAGCCACATCATCAATTTTCAACCCTTTCTGACGTCACTTGTTATTTTTCATGCATTTACTGATTTTTTGAGCTAAATGACCCTGAAATTGAAAAGCACTACAGATGAACTCTGAAAAGGTTGAAAGTTGGCATGGTATCATCATTTCACCCAAATAGCATGTGCTAAAAAGTTGAGAGGGTTACGACAAAAACTGGATGCACTTCGTGTACAAAATGGACAATCTCTTTCGAAGTATCAGGGTTTCATACGGAAACTCATCTGTTACATGGATATTCTAGATCAAAAGCATCATCATAATAGTCGTGGAGAGAAAGTCTTCACTTTTTCTTCGCTTCTGTCCTTTGCTTATTGCGCCGTAACCATGGATAATCTTCATCGTTTAACAGGGTGCTTGGGTCAGCCTTGACTTTGAAGGGAGGAATTTCATGAAACTTTTCATAATCTTCGGACATGTCTGTCTTGCCCTCCACTCCCACGATGTCACTTTTTCCTGAAAGAACTATGTGGCGCTTTGGCTCATCGTATGATGTGTTCGCTTCCTTATCTTTTCTTTTTCTCGGTTTGGTAGACATGTCCTTCACATAGAAAACCTGCGCCACATCATTGGCTAGGACGAACGGTTCGTCTATGTACCCAAGATTGTTCAGATCCACTGTTGTCATTCCGTACTGTGCGTCTACCTGTACCCCGCCTCCTGACAGATTGACCCATTTGCACTTAAACAAAGGGACCTTAAAATCATGTCCATAGTCAAGTTCCCATATGTCCACTATGTAACCATAATATCTGTCCTTTCCCCTCTTGGTTGCTGCATCAAAGCGAACACCGTTGTTCTGGTTGGTGCTCTTTTGATCTTTGACGATCGTGTAAAATGTATTCCCATTTATCTCATATCCTTTGCAAGTCAATACAGTCGAAGATGGTCCCCTGGACAACGAGTACAGCTCATCACAAAGAGTGTTGTCACCTCTGAGACGTGTTTCCAACCAACCGCCGAAAGTCCTGATGTGTTCACATGTAATCCAGTCGCCACACTGCTCCGGGTGTTTGGAGGGCAGACTATTCTTGTGTTCATCGACATACGGGGTCACCAAGGTAGTGTTCTGTAGAACTGTGTAGTGTGCTTCAGACCAAGAATGCCCGTCCCTACATATTATTGAGTCCCCTCCAAGCGTGCCTTTTCCAGTCAGTCTCCCCTCATACCGCGATTTAGGGAGACCAATCTTATTAAGGCCAGGAATGAAGTCAATACAAAATCCGATGACATCCTCTGTTTGATGGCACATGGAGATGTTTCCTTCTGGCCTAGCACGGTTACGGACATATTTCTTTAGGACTCCCATGAACCTCTCAAAGGGGAACATATTGTGTAGAAATACAGGGCCCAGAATGACAATCTCGTCGACTAGATGAACTAGGACGTGCGTCATGATATTGAAGAAGGATGGTGGGAACACCAGCTCGAAACTGACAAGACATTGCGCCACATCACTCCTTAGCCATGGTATGATTTCTGGATCGATCACCTTCTGAGAGATTGCATTGAGGAATGCACATAGCTTCACAATGGCTAATCGGACGTTTTCTGGTAGAAGCCCCCTCAATGCAACCGGAAGCAGTTGCGTCATAATCACGTGGCAGTCATGAGACTTTAGGTTCTGGAACTTTTTCTCTGGCATATTTATTATTCCCTTTATATTCGACGAGAAGCCAGTCAGGACCTTCATACTGAACAGGCATTCAAAGAAGATTTCCTTCTCTTCTTTGGTAAGAGCGTAGCTGGCATGCCGTCTTTTTCGTGAAAACGTTGCAGGTCCTCCTGTGCCTCCGGTGTATCTTTTGTCTTCCCATACACGCCCAAGAAGCCTAGCAGGTTCACGCAAAGGTTCTTCGTCACATGCATCATGTCGATTGAAGTGCGGACCTCTAGGTCTTTCCAGTAGGGTAGGTCCCAAAATATAGATTTCTTCTTCCATAGGGGTGCGCATCCCTCAGCGTCATTCAGAACAGATAGTCCGCCGGGACCCTTTCCAAAGATTACGTGTAAATCATTGACCATAGCAAGTACGTGATCACCGGTACGCATGGCGGGCTTCTTCCGGTGATTTGCCTCGCCTTTGAAATGCTTGCCTTTCTTTCGACATTGATGGTTGGTCGGAAGAAATCGACGATGGCCCAGGTACACATTCTTCATGCATTTGTCCAGGTATATACTTTCGGTGTCAGCTAAACAGTGCGTGCATGCGTGGTATCCCTTGTTTGTCTGTCCTGAAAGGTTACTAAGACCAGGCCAATCGTTGATGGTTACAAACAGCAACGCGTGCAGGTTAAATTCCTCCTGTATGTGCTCATCCCACACACGTACACCGTTTCCATTCCACAGCTGTAAAAGTTCTTCAACTAATGGCCTTAGGTACACATCAATGTCGTTGCCGGGTTGCTTAGGGCCTTGGATGAGACTGGCATCGTAATGAACTTCCGCTTCATGCACATCCAAGGAGGAAGGTTATACATAGATAGAGTCACGGGCCAGGTGCTGTGATTGCTGCTCTGCTCCCCGAAAGGATTAATGCCAACCGCGCTTAAACCAAACCATACGTTCCTTGGGTCACCTGCAAACTCAGCCCAGTACTTTCTCTTGATTTTTTTCCACTGCGACCCGTCAGCGGGTGCTCTCAACTTCCCGTCTTTCTTACGGTCCTCTCTGTGCCAAAGTATCAACTTGGCATGCTCTTCGTTTCTGAACAGACGTTTCAACCGTGGTATTATAGGAGCATACCACATCACCTTCGTAGGAACCTTCTTCCTAGATAGCTCGCCGTCAACATCACCAAGGTCATCTCGTCTGATCTTATACCGCAATGCACCGCATACCGGGCATGCGTTCAAATCCTCGTACGCACCACGGTAGAGGATGCAGTCATTAGGGCATGCATGTATCTTCTGCACCTCCAATCCTAGAGGGCATACGAACTTCTTTGATGCGTACGTACTGTCGGGCAATTCATTATCCTTTGGAAGCTTCTTCTTCAATATTTTCAGTAGCTTCTCAAATCCTTTGTCAGGCACAGCATTCTCTGATTCCACTACAACAATTCCAGTACGGTACCGAGCTTTGTGTTGCCATCTTCGCAATTGGGGTACAACCCTTTTTTGTGATCCTCTAACATGCGATCGAACTTCAGCTTCTCCTTTTGACTTTCGCACTGTATCCTTGCATGAACAATGACCCGGCGGAGATCATCATCATCGGGCACATCGTCTAGTTCCTCTTGATCTTCAGCAGCTTCCCCCGTTGCAGCATCACCGTATTCAGGGGACACATAGTTGTCATCGTCCTCTTCTTCTTCGCTGTCTTCCATCATAACCCCTATTTCTCCGTGCATGGTCCAAACATTATAGTGTGGCATTAAACCCTTATAAAGCAGGTGGCTGTGAAGGATTTTCCGGTCAGAGTAAGACTTCGTATTCCCACATATAGGGCATGGACAGCACATCAAACCATTCTGCTTGTTTTCCTCAGCCACTTCGAGAAAATTATGCATGCCCTTAACATACTCGGAGGTGTGTCTGTCACCATACATCCATTGCCGGTTCATCTGCGTGCATTATATATAATTAAGTGTGTCAAAAACCATTATAGAATATCATGGATAGATAAGTGACCAAATTAATAGAAGTTCATCATCACATTAAAACCAATGTACATACATAGTTCTCATTGACAAGCAATAATAAAAGTAAGAAAATTAGACAAGTATCTATCTAAAGTAAGAATTCTTTTCTTTCAGAAAGAAGATAAGAACAATAGGCTCACCACGGTGGTGCCGGCGACGAGATCGGCGCGGGCGATCGACAGCGGTGAAGACGGGGACAGGACGTGACAGACCGCTAAACCTATGCAAATCTCGAGAAAAATGGAGCTTGGAGGTCGAGCTTTGGGAGGAGAAAGCTTAACTAGTGTGGCTCGGGCATTTCATCGAACACCTCATGTGCATAGGAGGTGAGCTAGAGCACCCAAATGCCCTCCCCTCGCCGGCCAGAAAAAACAGAGCACTTTGGAGTGCTCTGCTGCGGCGATGGGGTATATATAGGCAACTCATTTGTCCCGGTTCGTGGCTAGAACCGGGACAAAAGGCCCCCCCTTCTGTCCCGGTTCGAGCCACGAACCGGGACAAATCTATGTGGGCCAGGAGCGAGGCCCATTGGTCCCGGTTCGTGCCAGGAACCGGGACAAATGGGTCTAGACGAACCGGGACCAATGCCCGCGAGGCCCCGGCCGGCCCCCTGGGCTCACGAACCGGGACGTATGCCCCATGTGTCCCGGTTCGTTACTGAACTGGGGCTAATGGGCTGGCCAGGCCCGAACCAAAACCATGTTTTCTACTAGTGTTTGTTTGAAAACATCCTGGCTCGATTTTGCAGCAGTTTTGACTATGATAGTGGTTCTGCAACTAATTAGTGGCATTGGAGGATAAATAAAATCAATCAATCAGGGGTAGGTAAATCAATCCATCCACTGAAAGGAATGAATTTACATCACAGACTGACCTGACGAGAAGTAAAGCACAAACAAAGTAATGTTTGTGTAGAGAGAGCAGAGGAGAGGAACCGTTCACACCAAGCTTGTGCGCCATCTCGGGTCTGAGGTGCGGCTAGGGTTGGGCGCTGGTGTTGTTGCTGTCTCTGCGTGCGTGAGCAAGGAAGGAAAGCAAGGGAAAGGAGGCATCAGGGAAAGAAATAAGAAGGAAAAAATGGAAGAGGGGGAGGAGGACGGGTACCTTGTGCTTGAGGAGTAGCAACGTCGGAGCAGGTCTACACGGCATGCACGACAGAGCAGATGCTTGACGACGGCGGCAGAACCGAACCAGCGGCGGTGGTGCTGGATGTTGGGCTACGTGTGGAAACCAAGCAAGTGAAACGAAGCGCATCAGGTGAGGTCACGCAAGTGAAGGGAAGAAGAAGAAGAAGATGGGCGTCCCGAGAGAAAGAGAGAGAGAGAGAGAGAGAGAGAGAGAGAGAGAGGGAGGGAGAGAGAGAGAGAGAGCCTTGAGTTGAGGAGCGAGCGCCGGAGGAAGGAAGAAAGCAGTAGTCCGCCTTGGTCGACCCCCCTTGACGGATGGATGTGATGGGAGCGCCATGGCCGGCAGCTTGGCTTGCCCGATCAGATTCCTCCTTCTCCTTGTGGTGAGAGGAGAGGGGAGGGGAGGGTGCGGTTGCGGCGGATCCCTGCGATGGGAGATAAGGGGAGCGGCCGGCGGCGAGAGAGGAGTGAGGCGTTGGGTGGATGGCGGAGGCGAGGTCGGCGGAGTACAGACGACGGCGCCGGTGGATCTGCGAGCGCCATGGACGCCGCCTGATCTGCTCGCTCTTCCTCTTCTCTTCCCACCTGAAGAACACGGCGGCAAATCGACGAGGACGGGCGTCGGCTGGTCGGCGGCGAGAGGAGAGGGAGTCGAGAGAGGAAGGGGCAAATGGGAGCACGAAAGGGCAAGCCAGTCGCCCTCCCCCACCTCATCGATGCACGGGCCATCCCAGATCCGACGGCCGACCTCTTCCGCACGGTCGATCCGACGGCCCAAAACCCATCAAGCAAACGAATCTGATGGCCCACGATCGCTGAGCTCTGAGGAGGCTTGTAGGAGCATCCTTCTCTTATTTCTGGATAGGAAACGCTTATGTGGGACCGCTAGATGGAATGTGAGAAGTCGACCTATGGAATGCAAAGCCGGAAGAGAGAAGGGCACAGACAATATTGTTCAGTTATCCTTATCTCCTTGTTCTAAAAAAAGTTATCCTTATGTCGAGATTCTAAAAAAATGTTCCTCATCTCAAACCCCTCAAAAAAAGTTTCCCTGTCTCAAAAGCCAAAATGATTCTTTAAAAAATCCGGCGAGCTCCGGCCGGCCATCCTCCTCCGCCTTTTCTCTCAGATCCCCGCCCTCCCCCGATGATGAGCTCCATGCATGCTACATCGACTTCCTCCTGCACCGTAGACATGGAGAGCAGGCCACTACTTCAAGGGGAAGATGCAACCGACAACCACAGAGCTGTGACCATGGGCGACATGTTTTATTTTTGCTGGAACCAGAGTTTTTTGTTGCTGGAACCGTGTTTTTTTGCTACAATCGATTTTGTTGGAGTTTGCTATTTTGTGGAATTTTGCTGGAACCACAGTAATTTCTTGCTGGAACCAACTAGTTTTTTGCTACAATCAAATTTATTGGAGTTTTCATGTTGTGGGATTTTTGCTGGAACCATAGTAAATTATTGCTGGAACCGGCTGTGTTTTTTGAACCGGCATCTGCAGGAGCTGCAACCGGCTGGGGGGGGGGGGTGTGTTTTGGAGCTGCATCCAGCGAGGAGATGATGGGAAGAGCAGCAGCATGATGCACGGGGGAAGGTGCTGCAAAACTTGACCGACCGCATCGGCGGGGATGCTTCAAGTTCGCCGGCGGGGATGCCACGAGCTCGACGGTGGAGGGGGTACTTCGAGCTCGCCGATGGCAGAGGCGGTGGGGCTCCCGTGAAGCGATGTTGCGAAGACGGCCTGCGCGGGGTGCGGTGTTCGGAGGAAGAAACAGGAGAGCAATCAAATGGTCCCCCTTCGTCTTGTCAAAGGGTTGTGCGTCGACCGGCCCAAATTGGGCCGGTCGACCGGCGCCTATCACTGCCCTTAAAAAATATGGTTCAGTTATCCTCCGCTCACAAAAAAGGGTAAACGACTGAAAATGTCCGCCCGATGGAATACACACTCGCGTTGCTTCCCTTCCACCTGCACCACGTGCTCCCCGTACTTCATTCTATCCACGCATCGTTCCCATCCACATATTCGCCTCCTGGACCATCCACTTTCTCATCTCTATTTTGCATTGTACGCCATCGCCCACCATGCCCATTTCTTCAAATCGCACCGCCTTTTATGCCTTCCCATGGCGAGCCGTTGGAGTCGGACCACCGTCGCCTACACAATCCCCCACACACTGATGCAACCAAGGAGAAAAAAGTTACAAGGTTGGTGCCCTCCGCTGATGTGCATAGTTATTAATCCTGCACAAGATCTGGTTGCAAGGACCGCCGACGGGAAGAGCGCAGACGCGGTCTCTGGTGAAGGGAGGCACATGGAAGTCGTCTTTGCCCTTGGTTGGCGAAACGATGGGGGAGAGGAAGCACACCAGTGATGGCCGATTTTAGTGTTTAACACTTTTGCGAAAGTTTAGCGAGATCTGACCCAGGTTTGAAACTTTTTTGAGATCTGACCCTTTTTCTATCGTCAGGGTCAATGGCGATATGGTATAACGGCCTACCGCCAAGGCACTTGGCGGTAGGGGTGAACGCCCTACCATAAAAAAATCTAAGTATCAAATACAGTGTCTACTCACCTACCGCCGGGCACAACGACAGTACGGTACATAGGATACCACCAGCCTGTTTGGTTGTAGGGCAACACTGCGCTGACGATAAAAAATTCTAAGTTGCCTACCTCCAGGGGCCTTGGCGGTAAGCTGTCATACCCTACCGCCATCGACTGGTGGTAGAAAAAAAGGGTCTGATCTCGATAAAGTTTTAAACCAGGGTCAGATCTCGCTAATCTTTCGCACAAGGGTCAAAACACCAAGTTTGGCCGCCGGTGATTCTCTGAGCTAGTCCACCGGCCGGCTGATGAAAATAGAGTGACTACCGGAGATAATCGTGTTACTTCGTCTGAGCAACCCTTTTGTAAATCCAAGCAAACTTTTTGGAGGAAAAGCTAGATCGACGTGTTATAAGCCGGTCATCCTGCCGGCACTGCTAGCCTCCCTCTTTGTTTTCGCATGAGAAAAGGCTTGGCTGCATCCATAGGGACCAAGACACTTGAAGGTGTATATCCAAAACAAGAACCTAGGGGGAAACCGTGTTCTCACAGCAATTAGGAAGATCTAGCCATTCATTGCATTTCCTTTATGCGTTTTGGACCGTCGGATCTCGCTCCCGATTGATCTCGTCCGCTGGATCAAAACTGAACATTGTATCGAGAAACAAGAACCTAGGGGGAAACCGTGCACTCACAGCGATTAGGAAGGTCTAGCCGTCCATTGCATTTCCTTGATGCATTTTGGACCGTCGAATCTCACTCCCGATCGATCTCGTCCGCCGGATCAAAACTGAACATTGTATCAATGAATAGTGCCCATCCCCCGCGGTTTTCCCCACTTTGATGTTTCGACCGTTTTTCACTGACGTGTGGGTCCCCTCGCTGGTAGGTTGCACTTGTCGGCAGCTATAGCTATGAGGGTGCCCGGTGCGCCCTCCAACGCCCTCTCCAGCGTAAATATCTTCTGCCACCTCCTGATATTCCTGCGACCCACCGAGGGCATTTGTGAGATTTCACCTAATCCTGTTCCAAGTGGCTTCTCACCATTGGTTGCTTCCTCCCCAATCAGTGAGACAACCAGGGCTGCGCCTCTCCCTCGCATCTCTCTCGCGTTGACGCCGCCGCCCCTCCCCTTCTCTTCGTTGCCTCTCCTCGCGCCGCCGCCCTCCGAGAAGCACCATGGCCGCTGCGGCTCCGCGTCGCGCCGAGCTTGCCACCGCCGCTGCTCTCCCCGTCGAGCACGCGCCTCGCCACCGGCCCTCAAGTTGTGGAGGGGCAACAGGCGGTGCTGGATGAGGAGATCCATGACCAGCCGTCGCCGCCCGTTGACGTGGCTTAGAACTGTGTTGTTATTTCCCCAAGGTGGAAGGTATGATGTAGCACAACTACGGCAAGTATTTTCCTCAGTTATGAAACCAAGGTTATCAAACAAGTAGGAGAACCAAGAAACACTATGTAAACGGTACCTGCGCACAAAGAACAAAACCTCGCAACCCAACGCGTAAGAGGGGTTGTCAATCCCTCCTCGGTAATAAAGATAGATTAAATGGTATGAGTTCAGATAAATAGATCGCACAAGAACACAAAATAAAATATGCAAATAAAAAACGCAGCAAGGTATTTTGGGGTTTTTGGAAATTATAGATCTGAAAACAAAATGATAAAAGATAGATCGGAAAGCAATATGATAAAAAATAGACCCGGGGACCGTAAATTTCACTAGTGGCTTCTCTCGAGAAAATAGCATATGGTGGGAAATCAAATTACTGTTGGGCAATTGATAGAAGAACAAATAACTATGACGATATCCAAGGCAATGATCGTGTATATAGGCATCACGTTCAAGATTAGTAGACCGAAACGATTCTGGATCTCCTACTAGTACTCCACACATCGACTGCTATCTAGCATGCATGTAGTGTATTAAGTTCACGGAGAAACGGAGTAATGCAATAAGAATGATGACATGATGTAGACAAGATCTATTCATGTAGGAATAGACCCCATCTTTTTATCCTTAATAGCAATGATACATGCGTGCCTCGCTACCCCTTCTGTTACTGGGTGAGGACACCGCAAGATCGAACCCATCACAAAGCACCTCTTCCCATTGCAAGAAAAATCAATCTAGTTAGCCTAACTCCAAGATTAGGAGAAGAAATACGAGGCTATAATAATCATGCATATAAGAGATCAAAGAAACTCAAATAATATTCATGGATAGATGTGATCATAAACTCAAACTTCATCGGATCCCAATAAACACACTGCAAAAAGTCACTACATCAAATAGATCTCCAAGAACATCGAGGAGAACATTGTATTGAGAATCAAAAAGAGAAAGAAAGCCATCTAGTTACTACCTACAGACCCGTAGGTCTATGGTGAACTACTCACGCATCATTGGAGGAGCACCAATGAGGATGATGAACCCCTCCGCGATCGTGTTCCCCTCCAGCAGAGTGTCGGAATAGGGCTCTAGATTGGATCTCGTGGTTCTGGTACTTGCGGCGGCTGGAATTGTGTTTCGTCTGCTCCCCTAGGGTTTCTGAAATATTTGGATAATCATAGAGCTAAGAGGCAGTGGAGGAGACCCCCGTGGGCCCCATGACCCATCAGGGCGTGCCAGGGGCCTTTGGCGCACCCTGGTGTCTCGTGGGCCCCATGGGCCTCCCTCCCAGGTGCTTCCTGGGCTCCCAAGTTGTCCTCTAGTCCAAAAAAGTCTCCAAACAGTTTCGTGGCATTTGGATTTCGTTTGGTACTGATATTCTTCGAAGTAAAAAACAAGAAAAAAATAGCAACTGGCACTGGGCACTATGTCAATAGGTTAATCCCAAAATGATATAAAGTTGCTATAAAATGATTGTAAAACATCCAAGAATGATAATATAGCAGCAAGGAACAATAAAAAATTATAGATAAGTTGGAGACGTATCACCCGTCCTCCTACTTCGCCATCAACGGGAGGATCACTGGAGTGTGTCCTCACGTTCGTGCTCCTCCGGGAAGAGAAGGTCGTAGACGGCCGCCGAATCTCGCTCCGATTGATCTCCTCCGCCGGACTAAAACTGAACATTGTATCGATGAATAGTGCCCGTCCCCCACGGTTTTCCCCACATTGGTGTTTTGACCATTTGTCACTGACGTGTGGGTCCCCTCGCTGGTAGGCCGCGCCTGTCGGCGGCTGTAGCTGAGAGGGTGCCCGGTGCGGCCCTCCAACGCCCTCTCCAGCGTAAATATCTTCTGCCACCGCCTGAGATTCCTGCGACCCGTCGAGGTCATTTGTGAGATTTCGCCTAATCCTGTGCCAAGTGGCTACTCACTATTGGTTGCTTCCTCCCCAATCGGTGAGACAGCCAGGGCTGCACCTCTCCCTCGCATCTCTCTCGCGTTGATGCCGCCGCCCCCTCCCCTTCTCTTCCTTGTCTCTCCTCGCGCCGCCGCCCTCCGAGAAGCACCGCAGTCGCTGCGGCTCCGCGTCGCGCCGAGCTTGCCACCGCCGTTGCTCTCCCCGTCGAGCATGCCCCTCGCCACCCGCCCTCAAGTTGTGGAGGGGCAATAGGAAGTGGTGGATGAGGAGATCCATGACCAGCTGTCGCCGCCCGTTGACGTGGCTTAGAACTGCGTTGGTATTTCCCCAAGGTGGAAGGGATGATGCGGCACAGCTATGACAAGTATTTCCCTCAGTTATGAGACCAAGGTTATCGAACCAGTAGGAGAACCAAGCAATACTATGTAAACGGACATGCACACAAAGAACAAAACCTCTCAACCCAACGCGTAATACGGGTTGTCAATCCTGTTGGGGAACGTTGCATGGAAAACAAAAAAATTCTACGCACACGCAAGATATATCCATGGAGATGAATAGCTACGAGTGGGGAAGAGCATCTACGCAACCTTGTAGATCGCTAAGCGGAAGCGTTTATCACGCGGTTGATGAAGTCGTACTCTTCGCGATCCGATCATGATCCAACCGATCTAGTGCCGAACGGATGACACCTCCGACTTTAGCACGCGTGCCACTCGATGACGTCTCCTCCTTCTTGATCCAGCAAGCGGGAGAGGAGAAGTAGATGGGATCACAACCAACACGACGGCGTGGTGGTGATGGTGGTGGTGGAGCACCGACAGCGCTTCACTAAGCATCGCCAGGACGAGGCGGTGAAACTACGGAGTAACGGGAGAGAGAGGGGCGCCAAGGGCTTGGTGTCTAGTTCCCCTCCGGTACTCCGATGACTACCCGGTACACTCCGAAACACTTCCGGTGTCCGAATACCATCCTCCTATATATCAATCGTTACCTCTCGACCATTTCGAGACTCCTTGTCATGTCCATTATCTCATCTAGGACTCCGAATAACATTCGGTCACCAAATCATATAACTCATATAATACTATATCGTCAACGAACGTTAAGCGTGCGGACCCTACGGGTTCGAGAACTATGTAGACATGACCGAGACACCTCTCCAGTCAATAACCAATAGAGGAACCTGGATGCCCAGATTGGCTCCTACATATTCTACGAAGATCCTTATCAGTCGAACCGTTATGATAACATACGTAATTCCCTTTGTCCATCGGTATGTTACTTGCCCGAATTCGATCGTCGGTATCTTCATACCTAGTTCAATCTCGTTACCGGCAAGTCTCTTTACTCGTTCCATAATACATCACCACGTAACTAACTCCTTAGTCATTTGCTTGCAAGCTTACGATGTGTATTACCGAGAGAGCCCAGAAATACCTCTCCGATACTCGGAGTGACAAATCCTAATCTCAATCTATGCCAACTCAACAAACACCTTCGGAGATACCTGTAGAGCATCTTTATGATCACCCAGTTATGTTGTGACGTTTGATAGCACACAAGGGATTCCTCGGGTATCCGGGAGTTGCATAATCTCATAGTCGAAGGAACATGTATTTGACATGAAGAAAGCAATGGCAATGAACTGAACGATCAATATGCTAAGCTAACGGATGGGTCTTGTCCATCACATCATTCTCCTAATGATGTGATCCCATTATCAAATGACAACACATGTCTATGGTTAGGAAACCTTAACCATCTTTTATCAATGAGCTAGTCTAGTAGAGGCTTACTAGGGACACGGAATTTGTTTATGCACTACTAGGGAAAATCCTAGCAGTAGCGCCGGTTTTAGGTATAGCAGTAGTGCGGGGGACCGCGTTACAGCTACGGCGCTACAACTAAACGTTAGCAGTAGCGTGGGTCTGCCCGCGCTACTGATATACCTACTTAACAGTAGCGCTTCTTCTAGAACACGCTACTGGTAGTTACGAGCAGCGCGCCTCCCTATACGCGCTACTATCTATATTTCTTTTCTGTTTTATGTCATATTCATACACCATTATACAAGTTTTCATACAGTACCAATTTAAAGATTGTTTTTACATCATAATGAGTTATTACATCATTGGGTGAAAGAACCGTGGATTAGTTTCAAGTGAATGGATCCAAAGTGACCAAGTCATGGATTAGCGTGACTTGGTCACTTTGGATCGATCCACTTGAAACTAATCCGCGGTTCTTTCACCCAATGATATAATAACTCATCATCATCATTATCATCATCATCATCATCATATCATTAACAACTTATCATCATAATACATCATCAACTCTAACACACTGTACCACATAATAAAAACTTCTCATCATCATCATAGTCATAATCAACACTAACTAATTGTTCTTAATACCTAGGACCTACTGTTGGGGAACGTAGTAATTTCAAATATTTCCTACGCACACGCAAGATCATGGTGATGCATAGCAACGAGAGGGGAGAGTGTTGTCCATGTACCCTCGTAGACCGAAAGCGGAAGCGTTAACACAACGCGGTTGATGTAGTCGTACGTCTTCACGATCCGACCGATCAAGTACCGAACGCACGGCACCTCCGAGTTCAGCACACGTTCAGCTTGATGACGTCCCTCGAACTCCGATCCAGCCGAGTGTTGAGGGAGAGTTTCGTCAGCACGACGGTGTGGTGACGATGATGATGTTCTACCGACGCAGGACTTTGCCTAAGCACCGCGACGATATTATCGAGGTGTAATATGGTGGAGGGGGCACCGCTCACGGCTAAGAGATCAATAGATCAATTGTTGTGTCTATGGGGTGCCCCCTGCCCCCGTATATAAAGGAGCAAGGGGGGAGGCGGCCGGCCTAGGAGGAGGGCGCGCCAAGTGGGGAGTCCTACTCCCACCGGGAGTAGGACTCCTCCTTTCCTTGTTGGAGTAGGAGAAGGGAAGGGAGAAGGAGAAGGAAGGAAGGGGGCGCCCCCCTCCCTAGTCCAATTCGGACTAGTCCATGGGGAGGGGTGTGGCCACCCTTTGGGGCCTTTCTCTCCTTTCCCGTATGGCCCATTAAGGCCCAATACGAATTCCCGTAACTCTCCGGTACTCCGAAAAATACCCGAATCACTCGGAACCTTTCCGATGTCCGAATATAGTCGTCCAATATATCGATTTTTACGTCTCGACCATTTCGAGACTCCTCGTCATGTCCCCGATCTCATCCGGGACTCCGAACTCCTTCGGTACATCAAAACTCATAAACTCATAATAAAACTGTCATCTTAACGTTAAGCGTGCGGACCCTACGGGTTCGAGAACTATGTAGACATGACCGAGACACTTCTCCGGTCAATAACCAATAGCGGGACCTGGATGCCCATATTGGCTCCCACATATTCTACGAAGATCTTTATCGGTCAAACCGCATAACAACATACGTTGTTCCCTTTGTCATCGGTATGTTACTTGCCCGAGATTCGATCGTCGGTATCTTAATACCTAGTTCAATCTCGTTACCGCAAGTCTCTTTACTCGTTCCGTAATACATCATCTCGCAACAAACTCATTAGTTGCAATGCTTGCAAGGCTTAAGTGATGTGCATTACCGAGAGGGCCCAGAGATACCTCTCCGACAATCGGAGTGACAAATCCTAATCTCGAAATACGCCAACCCAACAAGTACCTTTGGAGACACCTGTAGAGCACCTTTATAATCACCCAGTTATGTTGTGACGTTTGGTAGCACACAAAGTGTTCCTCCGATAAACGGGAGTTGCATAATCTCATAGTCATAGGAACATGTATAAGTCATGAAGAAAGCAATAGCAACATACTAAACGATCGAGTGCTAAGCTAACAGAATGGGTAAAGTCAATCACATCATTCTCCTAATGATGTGATCCCGTTAATCAAATGACAACTCATGTCTATGGCTAGGAAACATAACCATCTTTGATTAACGAGCTAGTCAAGTAGAGGCATACTAGTGACACTCTGTTTGTCTATGTATTCACACAAGTATTATGTTTCCGGTTAATACAATTATAGCATGAATAATATACATTTATCATGATATAAGGAAATAAATAATAACTTTATTATTGCCTCTAGGGCATATTTCCTTCAGTCTCCCACTTGCACTAGAGTCAATAATCTAGTTCACATCGCCATGTGATTTAACACCAATAGTTCACATCACCATGTGATTAACACCCATAGTTCACATCGTCATGTGACCAACACCCAAAGGGTTTACTAGAGTCAATAATCTAGTTCACATTGCTATGTGATTAACACCCAAAGAGTACTAAGGTGTGATCATGTTTTGCTTGTGAGAGAAGTTTAGTCAACGGGTCTGCCACATTCAGAGCCGCATGTATTTTGCAAATATTCTATGTCTACAATACTCTGCACGGAGCTACTCTAGCTAATTGCTCCCACTTTCAATATGTATCTAGACCGAGACTTAGAGTCATCTAGATTAGTGTCAAAACTTGCATCGACGTAACCTTTTACAATGAACCTTTTGTCACTTCCATAATCGAGAAACATATCCTTATTCCACTAAGGATAATTTTGACCGTTGTCCAGTGATCTACTGCTAGATCACTATTGTACCCTCTTGCCAAAATCATGTTGAGGTACACAATAGGTCTGGTACACAGCAGCATACTTTATAAAACCTATGACTGAGGCATAGGAAATGACTTTCATTCTCTTTTCTATCTTCTGCCATGGTCGGGCTTTGAGTCTTACTCAATTTCACACCTTGTAACACAGGAAAGAACTCTTTCTTTGACTGTTCCATTTTGAACTACTTCAAAATCTTGTCAAGGTATGTACTCATTGAAAAACTTATCAAGCGTCTTGATCTATCTCTATAGATCTTGATGCTCAATATGTAAGCAGCTTCACCGAGGTCTTTCTTTAAAAAACTCCTTTCAAACACTCCTTTATGCTTTGCAGAATAATTCTACATTATTACTGATCAACAATATGTCATTCACATATACTAATCAGAAATGTTGTAGTGCTCCCACTCACTTTTTTGTAAATACAGGCTTCACCGCAAGTCTGTATAAAACTATATCCTTTGATCAACTTATCAAAGCGTATATTCCAACTCCGAGATGCTTGCACCAGTCCATTGATGGATCGCTGGAGCTTGCATATTTTGTTAGCACCTTTAGGATTGACAAAACCTTCTGGTTGCATCATATACAACTCTTCTTTAATAAATCCATTATGGAATGCAGTTTTGTTTATCCATTTGCCAGATTTCATAAAATGCGGCAATTGCTAACATGATTCGGACAGACTTAAGCATAGATACGAGTGAGAAACTCTCATCGTAGTCAACACCTTAAACTTGTCGAAAACCTTTTGCGACAATTCTAGCTTTGTAGATAGTAACACTACTATCAGCGTCCGTCTTCCTCTTGAAGATCCATTTAATCTCAATGGCTCGCCGATCATTGGTCAAGTCAATCAAAGTCCATACTTTGTTCTCATACATGGATCTCATCTCAGATTTCATGGCCTCAAGCAATTTTGCGGAATCTGGGCTCACCATCGCTTCTTCATAGTTCATAGGTTCGTCATGGTCTAGTAACATAACCTCCAGAATAGGATTACCGTACCACTCTGGTGCGGATCTTACTCTGGTTGACCTACGAGGTTCAGTAATAACTTGATCTGAAGTTCCATGATCATCATCATTAAATTCCACACTAATTGGTATAGGCGTCACAGAAACTGGTTTCTGCGATGAACTACTTTCCAATAAGGGAGCAGGTACAATTACCTCATCAAGTTCTACTTTCCACCCACTCACTTCTTTCGAGAGAAACTCCTTCTCTAGAGGATCCATTCTTAGCAACGAATGTCTTGCCTTCGGATCTGTGATAGAAGGTGTACCCAACTGTCTGCTTTGGGTATCCTATGAAGACACATTTCTCCGATTTGGGTTTGAGCTTATCAGGATGAAACTTTTTCACATAAGCATCGCAACCCCAAACTTTAAGAAACGACAACTTTGGTTTCTTGCCAAACCACAGTTCATAAGATGTCGTCTCAACGGATTTAGATGGTACCCTATTTAACATGAATGCAGCTGTCTCTAATGCATAACCCCAAAACGATAGTGGTAGATCGGTAAGAGACATCATATATCGCACCATATCTAATAAAGTACGGTTACGATGTTCGGACACACCATTACACTGTGGTGTTCCAGGTGGCGTGAGTAGTGAAACTATTTCACATTGTTTTTACTGAAGCCAAACTCGTAACTCAAATATTTGTCTCCGCGATCAGATCGTAGAAACTTTATTTTTCTTGTCACGACGATTTTCCACTTCACTCTGAAATTCTTTGAACTTTTCAAATGTTTCAGACTTATGTTTCATCAAGAAGATATACCTATATCTGCTCAAATCATCTGTGAAGGTCAGAAAATAACGATACCCACCGCGAGCCTCAACACTCATCGGATCGCATACATCAGTATGTATTATTTCCAATAAGCAAGTTGCTTGCTCCATTGTTCCGGAGAACGGAGTCTTAGTCATCTTGCCCATATGGCATGGTTCGCAAGCATCAAGTGATTCCAAAAGCCCATCAGCATAGAGTTTCTTCATGCGCTTTACACCAATATGACCTAAACGGCAGTGCCACAAATAAGTTGCACTATCATTATTAACTTTGCATCTTTTGGCTTCAATATTATGAATATGTGTATCTCTACGATCGAGATCCAACAAACCATTTTCGTTGGTGTGTATGACCATAGAAGGTTTTTATTCATGTAAACAGAACAACAATTGTTCTCTAACTTAAATGAATAACCATATTGCAATAAACATGATCAAATCATATTCATGTTGAACGCAAACACCAAATAACACTTATTTAGGTTCAATACTAATCCCGAAAGTATAGGGAGTCTGCGATGATGATCATATCAATCTTGGAACCACTTCCAACACACATCGTCACTTCACCCTTAACTAGTCTCTATTCATTCTGCAACTCCCGTTTCGAGTTACTAATCTTCAACTGAACTAGTATCAAATACTGAGGGGTTGCTATAAACACTAGTAAAGTACACATCAATAACATGTATATCAAATATACCTTTGTTCATTTTGCCATCCTTCTTATCTGCCAAATACTTGGGGCAGTCCGCTTCCAGTGGCCAGTTCCTTTGCAATAGAAGCACTCAGTCTCAGGCTTAGGTCCAGACTTGGGCTTCTTCACTTGAGCAGCAACTTGCTTGCCGTTCTTCTTGAAGTTCCCCTTCTTCCCTTTGCCCTTTTCTTGAAACTAGTGGTCTTGTTAACCATCAACACTTGATGTTTTTCTTGATTTCTACCTTCGTCGATTTCAGCATCATGAAGAGCTTGGGAATTACTTTCGTCACCCTTGCATATTATAGTTCATCACGAAGTTCTACTAACTTGGTGATGGTGACTAGAGAATTCTGTCAATCACTATTTTTATCTGGAAGATTAACTCCCACTTGATTCAAGCGATTGTAGTACCCAGACAATCTGAGCACATGCTCACTGCTTGAGCTATTCTCCTCCATCTTTTAGCTATAGAACTTGTTGGAGACTTCATATCTCTCAACTCGGGTATTTGCTTGAAATATTAACTTCAACTCCTGGAACATCTCATATGGTCCATGACGTTCAAAACATCTTTGAAGTCCCGATTCTAAGCCGTTAAGCATGGTGCACTAAACTATCAAGTAGTCATCATATTGAGCTAGCCAAACGTTCATAACGTCTGCATTTGCTCCTGCAAGAGGTCTGTCACCTAGCGGTGCATCAAGGACATAATTCTTCTGTGCAGCAATGAGGATAATCCTTAGATCACGGATCCAATCCGCATCTTTGCTACTAACATCTTTCAACATATTTTTTTTCTCTAGGAACATATCAAAAAATAAACACAGGGAAGCAACAACGCGAGCTATTGATCTACAACATAATTTGCAAAATACTATCAGGACTAAGTTCGTGATAAATTTAAGTTCAATTAATCATATTACTTAAGAACTCCCACTTAGATAGACATCCCTCTAATCCTCTAAGTGATCACGTGATCCATATCAACTAAACCATGTCCGATCATCATGTGAGATGGAGTAGTTTCAAAGGTGAACATCACTATGTTGATCATATCTACTATATGATTCACGCTCGACCTTTCGGTCTCCGTGTTCCGAGGCCATATCTGTTATATGCTAGGCTCGTCAAGCTTAACCTGAGTATTCCGCGTGTGCAACTATTTTGCACCCGTTGTATTTGAACGTAGAGCCTATCACACCCGATCATCATGTGGTGTCTCAGCACGAAGAACTTTCGCAATGGTGCATACTCAGGGAGAACACTTATACCTTGATAATTTAGTGAGAGATCATCTTATAATGCTACCGTCAATCAAAGCAAGATAAGATGCATAAAAGATAAACATCACATGCAATCAATACAAGTGATATGATATGGCCATCATTATCTCGTGCTTGTGATCTCCATCTCTGAAGCACCGTCATGATCACCATCGTCACCGGCGCGACACCTTGATCTCCATCGTAGCATCATTGTCGTCTCGCCAATCTTATGCTTCTACGACTATCGCTACCGCTTAGTCACAAAGTAAAGCATTACAGGGTGATTGCATTGCATACAATAAAGCGACAACCATATGGCTCCTGCCAGTTGCTGATAACTCGGTTACAAAACATGATCATCTCATACAATAAATTTAGCATCATGCTTAGACCATATCACATCACAACATGCCCTGCAAAAACAAGTTAGACGTCCTCTACTTTGTTGTTGCAAGTTTTACGTGGCTGCTACGGGCTTAGCAAGAACCGTTCTTACCTATGCATCAAAACCACAACGATAGTTTGTCAAGTTGGTGTTGTTTTAACCTTCGCAAGGACCGGGCGTAGCCACACTCAGTTCAACTAAAGTTGGAGAAACTGACACCCGCCAGCCACCTCTGTGCAAAGCACGTCGGAAGAACCAGTCTCGCGTAAGCGTACGCGTAATGTCAGTCCGGGCCGCTTCATCCAACAATACCGCCGAACCAAAGTATGACATGCTGGTAAGCAGTATGACTTATATCGCCCACAACTCACCTGTGTTCTACTCGTGCATATGACATCTACGCATAAAACCAGGCTCGGATGCCACTGTTGGGGAACGTGGTAATTTCAAGAATTTCCTACGCACACGCAAGATCATGGTGATGCATAGCAACGAGAGGGGAGAGTGTTGTCCATGTACCCTCGTAGACCGAAAGCGGAAGCGTTAACACAACGCGGTTGATGTAGTCGTACGTCTTCACGATCCGACCGATCAAGTACCGAACGCACGGCACCTCCGAGTTCAGCACACGTTCAGCTCGATGACGTCCCTCGAACTCTGATCCAGCCGAGTGTTGAGGAGAGTTTTGTCAGCACGACGGCGTGGTGACGATGATGATGTTCTACTGACGCAGGGCTTTGCCTAAGCACCGCTATGATATTATCGAGGTGTAATATGGTGGAGGGGGGCACCGCACACGGCTAAGAGATCAATAGATCAATTGTTGTGTCTATGGGGTGCCCCCCTGCCCCCGTATATAAAGGAGCAAGGGGGGAGGCGGCCGGCCTAGGAGTAGGGCACGCCAAGGGGGGAGTCCTACTCCCACCGGGAGTAGGACTCCTCCTTTCCTTGTGGGAGTAGGAGAAGGGAAGGGAGAAGGAGAAGGAAGGAAGGGGGCGCCCCCCCCCTCCCTAGTCCAATTCGGACTAGTCCATGGGGAGGGGTGCGGCCACCCTTTGGGGCCTTTCTCTCCTTTCCCGTATGGCCCATTAAGGCCCAATACGAATTCCCGTAACTCTCCGGTACTCCGAAAAATACCCGAATCACTCGGAACCTTTCCGATGTCCGAATATAGTCGTCCAATATATCGATTTTTACGTCTCGACCATTTCGAGACTCCTCGTCATGTCCCCGATCTCATCCGGGACTCCGAACTCCTTCGGTACATCAAAACTCATAAACTCATAATAAAACTGTCATCGTAACGTTAAGCGTGCGGACCCTACGGGTTCGAGAACTATGTAGACATGACCGAGACACGTCTCCGGTCAATAACCAATAGCAGGACCTAGATGCCCATATTGGCTCCCACATATTCTATGAAGATCTTTATCGGTCAAACCGCATAACAACATACGTTGTTCCCTTTGTCATCGGTATGTTACTTGCCCGAGATTCGATCGTCGGTATCTTAATACCTAGTTCAATCTCGTTACCGGCAAGTCTCTTTACTCGTTCCGTAATACATCATCTCACAACAAACTCATTAGTTGCAATGCTTGCAAGGCTTAAGTGATGTGCATTACCGAGAGGGCCCAGAGATACCTCTCCGACAATCAGAGTGACAAATCCTAATCTCGAAATACGCCAACCCAACAAGTACCTTCGGAGACACCTGTAGAGCACCTTTATAATCACCCAGTTACGTTGTGACTTTTGGTAGCACACAAAGTGTTCCTCCGGTAAACGGGAGTTGCATAATCTCATAGTCATAGGAACATGTATAAGTCATGAAGAAAGCAATAGCAACAGACTAAACGATCGAGTGCTAAGCTAACGGAATGGGTCAAGTCAATCACATCATTCTCCTAATGATGTGATCCCGTTAATCAAATGACAACTCATGTCTATGGCTAGGAAACATAACCATCTTTGATTAACGAGCTAGTCAAGTAGAGGCATACTAGTGACACTCTGTTTATCTATGTATTCACACAAGTATTATGTTTCCGGTTAATACAATTCTAGCATGAATAATAAACATTTATCATGATATAAGGAAATAAATAATAACTTTATTATTGCCTCTAGGGCATATTTCCTTCACCTACTCCTCTCTCCTAGGTAAAATACCATAAAAGAGATAAATCGGTCCATCTCCATAATGGAGAATGGAGATAAACCTATCTCCAACTTGTGGCTTGCGCACAATCATGTTGTCTCCAATTAGTTGAGTGTGCGCATTCATCACTTTGCTCCATTCTTTGATTTTGAGCCTTCCATGATTTGAAGAAATCGAGTATGTCGTACATAAAGCTTTCGAAGGAGTTGGTCGTAGGTTAACCATATGCATGTAACCTTTGGTAAACAGCATGTAAGGCACAACCTCCTTCGGGGGCCTCTATTGAAAAACGTAATAGTAACATATCTAGTTGGCAATGTAGTTTATATACTTAAGAAGAATGTGTGCAATAAAGTTACATCACTAACAAAATATTACCAAATTTTTGGCAATGAAGTTACCATCATCATCTATGAATTTGGGAGGATAGAATTATTGGTTTTAAAGGCCTCAACATCATCTATGAATGAGATAAGATAACCTTCCTCCTCAGAATTAAGCTCGGAGTCATAGCTGTAGTATGTCATGTCTACAGCCTTCCGAGTTTTTTAGGAAGATAAGAAATAAGCTGACAATTATAAATAAATATGTTTAGTACCGATGAACACCAAATATTTTAAAATTAACAATATAAATTACTTAACTTAACAAATTAGTTTGAAAAACTCACATTTAGGCAAACTGGAGGCATATCCACATCCACCCAGATATCGATATTATCATAATCATTATCTTCGGGACCAATATCAAATGTTATATGCATAGCCTCATCAAATACATATGCCTTGCAGAGAGCTTCCAAATTAGAGCAACTGAAATGGGACTGATTGCCCACATTGAACAGCTTAACCAGAAACACATAACCATGTTTAGTTCTTAAGTGAGCCCTCCTCGTCTCCGTATTCTCGAAGTCTTTGGAAAATGAGCTTAAACACAGACTTAAAGTCAACCCAAATGTCGTTTAATGCTCTTTCCGGCAAATCCAAGGCACTCGATATTTCCTACACTCTAGAACAAGCCATGTTAAAATTCAAGGAAAAATCCAGCATGACCGTTGCTAAAAAGGACATATCGAGCGCCTGAAATTTGCCGGAATGGAAATTAATCAACACTCCGGCAAAACATAGACCACTCTGAGGTGTACCCTACAAACATAGGTGATGTCTACTACGCAACCTTCTTCTTGTAGACGTTGTTGGGCCTCCAAGTGCAGAGGTTTGTAGGACAGTAGCAAATTTCCCCCAAGTGGATGAACTAAGGTTTATCAATCCGTGGGAGGCGTAGGATGAAGATGGTCTCTCTCGAGCAACCCTGCAACCAAATAACAAAGAGTCTCTTGTGTCCCCAACACACCCAATACAATGGTAAATTGTATAGGTGCACTAGTTCGTCGAAGAGATGGTGATACAAGTGCAATATGGATGGTAGATATAGGTTTTTGTAATATGAAAATATAAAAACAGCAAGGTAACTAATGATAAAAGTGAACACAAACGGTATTGCAATGCTAGGAAACAAGGCCTAGGGTTCATACTTTCACTAATGCAAGTTCTCTCAACAATAATAACATAATTGGATCATATAACTATCCCTCAACATGCAACAAAGAGTCACTCCAAAGTCACTAATAGAGGAGAACAAACGAAGAGATTATGGTAGGGTACGAAACCACCTCAAAGTTATTCTTTCCAATCAATCTGTTGGGCTATTCCTATAAGTGTCACAAACAGCCCTAGAGTTCGTACTAGAATAACACCTTCTGACACAAATCAACCAAAACCCTAATGTCACCTAGATACTCCAATGTCACCTCAAGTATCCGTGGCTATGATTATACGATATGCATCACACAATCTCAGATTCATCTATTCAACCAACACATAGAACCTCAAAGTGTGCCCCAAAGTTTATACCGGAGAATCAAGACGAAAACGTGTGCCAACCCCTATGCATAGGTTCATGGGCGGAACCCGCAAGTTGATCACCAAAACATACATCAAGTGAATCACGTGATATCCCATTGTCACCACAGATACGCACGACAAGACATACATCAAGTGTTCTCAAATCATTAAAAGACTCAATCCGATAAGATTACTTCAAAGGGAAAACTCAATCCATTACAAGAGAGTAGAGGGGGAGAAGCAACATAAGATCCAACTATAATAGCAAAGCTCGCGATACATCAAGATCGTGCCAAATCAAGAACACGAGAGAGAGAGAGAGAGAGAGAGAGAGAGAGAGAGAGATCAAACACAGAGCTACTGGTACATACCCTCAGCCCCGAGGGTGAACTACTCCCTCCTCATCATGGAGAGCGCCGGGATGATGAAGATGGCCACCGGTGAGGGTTCCCCCCTCCGGCAGGGTGCCGGAACAGGGTCCCGATTGGTTTTTGGTGGCTACAGAGGCTTGCGGCGGCGGAACTCCCGATCTATTATGTTCCCCGATCGTTTTAGGGTAAATGGATATATATATAGGCGGAAGAAATACGTCAGGGGAGCCACGAGGGGCCCACGAGGGTGGAGGGCGTGCCTAGGGGGGTGGGCGCGCCCCCTGCCTCGTGCCTCCCTCGTTGCTTTCCTGACGTGCACTCCAAGTCCCCCGGATTGCTTTCTTTCCAAAAATAACTTCTCCAGAAGGTTTCATTCCGTTTCGACTCTGTTTGATATTCCTTTTCTTCGAAACACTGAAACAAGGGAAAAAACAGGAACTGGCACTCGGCTCTGGGTTAATAGGTTAGTCCCAAAAATAATATAAAAGTGCATAATAAAGACCATAAACATCGAAGATGGATAATATAATAGCATGGAAAAATCAAAAATTATAGATACGTTGGAAACGTATCAATAGGCCACTTGGGCAAGCACATATCCTATTTGGCTACATCATCATCATCGACATCCACGACATGGGGATTTGGCTGCTCTCACCTCAAGGTCGAAGGGGGTCGGTTATGGGGACAACGATGGGGATGATGCAGGGGCTCCTTGATTTCTGCAAAAACAAAATATAAACCCTATAAGCTATCAACTACACATTATTATGCCGATTCAAAAGACCTACATTTACTAAAAATTCAATATATCTTATAACCCAAATATTTCATTTGGTTAAGAAGCATAACTAATGTTTCTTACTAAAAATTTCCATACCTAAATTTTCTTACTAAAATTTTCTGTTACTAAATTTCTCATATGGCATGGCATTGCGATAAATTTCTATATTGAAAATTGAGCCATTTGCATTTATGTCCCTAAGTCGAACCACCTACTCAAATATGCCCCTAATTTCGAAGTCTGCTCAAATTTGCCCCTCAGCCGTTAAGTGACCTTACAAAAATGCCCTTCCATTCCGTTTCCGTCCAGTCAAAGTGGTTTGACCGTCTATGGGGCGTTTGTTGGACATTTTTACCCCTGAAAAAAAATAAAACTGAAATTAAAGAGAAGAAAGAGAGTGCTTACCTTTTGGCCCAAGTGCAATGTGCACTTTCGGCCCATGTGCATACCGCCAGGCCCACCCATCTCCCCCAGTCGTCGTCTTCGTCAGCTCATCGACTGCACGCGCCGGCACGCGCCACCGTCACCCGCTGTTCGACAGCTGCCGCCATAGTAGCTCGAGTTGGGCTACTTAGCGACGCCGGCAGGCCCTTGGACAACCCTAGCTAACTTTCCCTCCCTTCCCCCGCTCGCTCTCCTCCCCTCAGCCGCATCCCAGGATGGCCATCGTCGTGACCTTCACCATTGCCGCGGCCATTGTCCTCACAGACGGCTGAAAAGCTATCCAGGAGACGCGCATGCCTCGACTTCGTCTACTCTTAGGAGCAGCTCGAGCAGGACCTCGCAAACATGACCGGATCGACCGTCTTCCTCGTCTGCGGCTGCCGGAGCGCCATCGTCGATTCGCCGCCCCTGTGCTGCTAAACCACAAATCAATGTCTTAGTCGTGTTCATGGTGCCCCTAAGATGTCGCCCAGCCCCCTAAACCACTGGATCCAGGGCCGCCTTCTCGAGTCCGTCGAGCACCGCCGTCGGCCGCCGCCTAGCTCGTCGATGCGGTCGATTCCGATCACCCCTTCACACTCCGTTGGTACCACTGGGCGCGCCCCAGCGCACTCGTCCAAACTATACTCTTCGCCAACAAGTTGGTCGCCGAAGTTGCAATTTCGTCCATCGTCACCGTGGCTTTGGTCACTGGAGCGCGCCGCCAGTCCAAGGCATAGTCGCGGGAGAGCGAGGGAGAGGAAGGGAGGGAGGGAGAGGGAGAATGGAATGGAGGGAGGGCTGCGGCGTGTGGGGAGCTGGTGCCGACGGCGCACAATTCGGCCTGTCGGTGCTCGCCGGAGGTGAGACAGAGAGGTCGTGAGGTAGGGGAGAGAGGTGGGAGGGATTTTTTATTTATCTATTTTGTTTGGGGCCCACATGTAAGTGTGTGAGAGAGAGGGTGAGAGGGACAGTTTTTCCTTTTTATTTTTTCTGACTGGGTCCCACATGTAAGTGGCACATGGTGGCAAGGGCAAAATGTCCAACAAACGGCCCATAGATGGTCAAACCCCTTTGACCGGACGGAAACGGAACGAAAGGGTATTTCTGTAAGGTCACTTAACGGCAGAGGGGCAAATTTGAGCAGACTTCAAAATTAGGGGTAAATGTGAGTAGTGGGTTCGAGTTAGGGACACAAATGTAAAAGACCCTTGAAAATTTTGTATACCTGAACAATTTCTATTACTAAAATTTATATTCAAAAGACCTAAAATTTATGTCACTAAATTTGTATACCTACATTCAAATTACCTACATTGTACAAGAACAAGAACAGAGAAGGGAGGGAGGGAGGGAGGGGGGAGGGGGAGGAAGGAGGGATGGAGGGAGAGGAGGGGGAGGAGGGAGGGAGGGAGGGAGGAAGGAGGGGGAGGAGGAGGAAGGGGGAAGGAGGGAGGGAGAGGAGAGGACGGGGGAGGACGGGGGAGGGAGGACGGAGGGAGGGAGAGGAGGGGGAGGAAGGAGGGAGGGACGAGGCGGGAAGAGGTGCCTCACTGGCGGTGGCGCACTGGCGACGGGCGACGGTGAAGGCCGGGTAGTGCAGCGCCGCCGCCGATGATGGCGGCGGGTGGTGGCACGCGGGCGGCAGCGGCGGGCGACGGTGACGGGGACGGCGACCAGAGAGTGTGAGTGAGAGTGTGTCATGAGGGAGAGAGGCAAACGGGCGGGACGGCCATAGGATATGGTGGCTTTAGCAGTAGCGCGGGAAGCCAAAAAGCGCTACAGCTAGAACATTAGTTGTAGCACATTTATAGGATAAGCGCTACTGCTTAGGCAAAGCATGTAAAAATACATCAAAAACACATTGGTCATCAAAGATCTTTTTGTGTAGAATCTGAATTGTCAATATGAATCCTCACCGGTCTAGGAACCGGTGAAGACTCATATTGCGGCCACAAATCCTACACATAGAGCTCAATGAAGACCAAGTGGTTGTGATAGTTTGAGAACTAACATATTTTAGGTGGTAAACACCCTGTTCGCGGAGCGAGGTGGGACTAAACTTAGTCGCAATGTGTGGACTAACCTTAGCAGTAGCGTGCTTTGGAGAAACGCGCTGCTGCTAAGTACAATAGCAGTAGCGCGTTTACCAAACAGGCTCTACTTCTATACCTAGCCAGGCGGCAAGGTCGGAGTAATTATAGTAGTAGCGATGTTTCATTCTAACGCGCTACTGATGTCTACTATGCAAGTTTATTCTTGTAGACTCGTGTTGGGCCTCCAATCACAGAGTTTTCTAGGACAGTAGCAATTTTCCCTCAAGTGGATGACCTAAGGTTTATCAATCTGTGGGAGGTGTAGGATGAAGATGGTCTCTCTCAAACAACCCTGCAACCAAATACAAGAAATCTCTTGTGTCCCCAACACACCCAATACAATGGCAAATTGTATAGGTGCACTAGTTCTGAGAAGAGATGGTGATAAAAGTGTAATATCGATGGTAGAAATATATTTTTATAATCTGAATAAATAAAAACAGCTAGGTAGCAAATAGTAAACGGGCACTAAAACGGTATTGCAATGCTTGAACATGAGGCCTAGGGTCCGTACTTTCACTAGTGCAATCTCTCAACAATGCAAATATAATTGGATCACATAAACATCCCTCAACGTGCGATGAAAAATCACTCCAAGGTTCCTATCTAGCGGAGAACATAAGAAGAAATCATTTGTAGGGTACGAAACCACCTCGAAGCTATTCATTCCGATCGATCTATCAGAGAGTTCGTACTAAAATAACACCAAATAATTTCAGATTCATAATACTCAATCCAACACAAAGAACCTCAAAGAGTGCCCCGAGATTTCTACCGGAGAAACAAAAGACAAGAACATGCATCAACCCTTATGCATAGATTACCTCAATGTCACCGCGAGAATCCGCGAGCTGAATGCCAAAACATATATCAAGTGAATCAATATGATACCCCATTGTAACCACGAGTATTCATATGCAAGACATATATCAAGTGCTCTCAAATCCATAAAAGTATTCAATCCGATAACAACGAAATCTCAAAGGGAAAAACTCAATTCATCACAACTAGATAGAGAGGGGAAAACACCATATGATCCAACTACATTAACAAAGCCCATGATACATCAAGATCGTGCCATCTCAAGAACAAGAGAGAGAGAGAGAGAGAGAGAGAGAGAGAGAGAGAGAGAGAGAGATTAAACACATAGCTACTGGTACAAACCCTCAGCCCCAAGGGTGGACTACTCCCTCCTCATCAAGCTGGCCGCTGGGATGATGAAGATGGCCACCAGTGATGATCTCCCCCTCCGGCAGGGTGCCGGAACGGGGTCTAGATTGGATCTCGTGGATACCGAGGCCTTGCAGCGGCGTAACTTCTGATCTGGGGCTACCCCAAGGGTTTTTGGAGTATTTCGGAATTTATAGGGCGAAGAAGGGGTGCGGGAGGCCACCGAGGTGGGCACAACCCACCTGGGCATGCCTGGGCTCCCAGGCGCGCCCTGGTGGGTTGTGCCCCCTCGGGGCATGAGGGAGTCCTGGATTAGGGGGTCCTTGGACAGCCAGATTATATCTTTGGCCGGACTGTTGGACTATGAAGATACAAGATTGAAGACTTCGTCCCGTGTCCGGATGGGACTCACCTTGGCGTGGAAGGAAAGCTTGGCAATACGGATATGTAGATCTCCTCCCTTGTAACCGACTCTGTGTAACCCTAGCCCCCTCCGGTGCCTATATAAACCGGAGGTTTTAGTCCGTAGGACAACAACAATCATACCATAGGCTAGCTTCTAGGGTTTAGCCTCTACGATCTCGTGGTAGATCAACACTTGTAATACTCATATCATCAAGATCAATCAAGCAGGAAGTAGGGTATTACCTCCATCGAGAAGGCCCGAACCTGGGTAAACATTGTGTCCCCCCCCCCTCCTGTTACCATCCGCCTTAGATGCACAGTTCGGGACCCCCTACCCGAGATCCGCCGGTTTTGACGCCGACATTGGTGCTTTCATTGAGAGTTCCACTGTGTCGTCACTGTAAGGCTTGATGGTTCCTTTGATCATTGGCAACGATGCGATCCAGGGTGAGGTTTTCCTCCCCGGACAGATCTTCGTATTTGGCGGCTTGGTACTGCGGGCCAATTCGCTTGGCCATCTGGAGTAGATCGAAAGCTACGCCCCTGGCCATCAGGTCAGATTTGGAAACTTGAACTACACTACCGACATCCGCGGAGACTTGATCTTCGGCGGATTCGAGCCCATGTCAGGTGCGCCGCACAATCACGACGAGCATGATTTAGCTCTGTCGTCGGACAGTGTTTGGGAGATCACACCTGCAACTACTCCGGCCCTCAATCCGGAACAAATTGCGCCATCTGTGGACGGGTGGATGGACCCCTCCATGGAGGCCACACACTCAGTGGCGATAGTGCTGAATACTGGCTTCACCTCCTACGAGACCCGTGTTGCCGAACCGTCGGATTCGTCCCCGGCCACGGACTCCGGGCCGCTGGTGTCCGTGCCCATCAAATCCGATTGGGCACCGATCATGGAGTTTACCTCCGCGGATATCTTTCAAAACTCGCCTTTTGGCGACGTACTAAACTCATTGAAGTCTCTCTCCCTGACAGGAGACCCTTGGCCGAACTATGTCCGGCTAGGATGGGATGCGAACGACGAAGATATTCGCGACCCACCCACCACCCACTTAGTAGCCACTGTCGACGATTTAACCGACATGCTCGATTTCGACCCCGAAGACATCAACGGCATGGACGACGATGCAGGAGAAGAACAGGAACCATCGCCCACAGGGCGCTAGACAGCCACTTCATCACATGACATATACATGGTGAATACACCCAAAGAAAACAATGACGAGGAACGGAAGGATGCAGCGAAGGATAGCTCCCTTGAGAAGCAACCAAAGCGTCGGTGTAGGCGCCGCTCCAAATCCCGCCTCCGCAAAAACAACGATAACAGCGCAAGAGAAAATAACACCCCAGTCGACTCCAGAGGAAACGACGACCACATTGACCCAGCGATAGAGCAGGATGAACCAGCAAACGGCGAACATAGTACGGATCCGCTGTCCGAACACGGCAACGCCGAGGATAAAGCTCATCAACCTCCCTCCGGAGAGGAAAACAGTCCGGACAAGGATGCACACACATCCCGGAAAGGCACTTGGAACAAGAGAACCTCCGCAGAAGGCTTATTGCCACCGCGAGGAGTCTGAAGAAGCAGAAGCAAAGGCTTAAGGTCGTGCAGAATACGCTCAACAATAGATGGAACAAAGTGCTCGACAATGAAGAAAAGTATGGTGGTAGTTACCACACAAAGAGCTATCCAAAGCGCAAGCTGTTGCCTGAATTTGATGATGAGGCCTTAGAGCCCACATAGCCGAAAAACAAAATGACCGACCGGTCGGATCGACCACCTCGTGGCCGCGATAGAGCGGCTAACAAGGCCACACATAAGTCAGCACATGATTCACGTGAGGACTTGCATCAGAAGACCGGCGTGACCAAATCCATCTACGGATCAAGGAAACGCGCTCCAGCGCACAACCAAAACCGAACACTACAACCATCAGAACGCCATGACACATCCAAATACAGGGGTGCCGCACACCCCCTATGTTTCACCGATGAGCTGCTGGACCACGAATTTCTAGAAGGATTCAAACCAGTGAACATAGAGGCGTACGATGGAACCACAGACCCTAGGGTCTGGATTGAGGACTTTATCCTCCATATCCATATGGCTCGCGGAGACGATCTCCACGCCATCAAGTACTTGCCCCTCAAGCTGAAAGGACCAGCTCGGCATTGGCTGAAGAGCCTCCCCGAAAACTCAATTGGATGTTTGGAGGAGCTTGAGGATGCTTTTAGGGCTAATTTTCAAGGGACCTATGTCCGACCTCCAGATGCAGACGATTTAAGTCATATAATTCAACAGCCCGGAGAGTCAGCCCGAAAGCTTTGGAACAGATTTCTCACTAAGAAGAACCAAATCGTCGACTGCCCGGACGCCGAAGCCTTAGCAGCTTTCAAACACAGCGTCCGAGACGAATGGCTCACCAGACACCTCGGCCAAGAAAAACCGAGAACAATGGCAGCCCTGACAAGCCTCATGACCCGCTTTTGCATAGGCGAAGATAGCTGGCTAGCCCGGAGTAGCACCAGCGACCCAGGCACATCCGAAGTCAGGGATGGCAATGGAAAACCACGACGCAGTAAAAGCAAGCGTCGAAATAACGAAGACAACCCAGCCAACACGGCGGTAAACGCCGGATTCAGGGGCTCTCGACCCGGTCAACGGAAGAAGCCTTACAAAGGCAACAGAGATGGACCGTCTAGCCTCAACAAGATTCTAGAGAAATTTTGTCAGATTCACAGCATCTCCGACAAACCTGCGAATCACACCCACAGAGAATGCTGGGTCTTCAAGCAGGCCGGTAAGCTAAACGCCGAACACAAGGGGAGGGAGACACCAAGTGAAGACGAGGACGAGCCTCGCCAACAAAGCACTAGGGGACAGAAAAAATTCCCACCAGAGGTCAAAACAGTGAACATGATCCACGTGACAAAGAGGAGAAGCAAACATGCACTCCGAGACACACGCGTCGTAGAGCCCGTCACCCCTAAGTTCAACCCCTGGTTGGCCTGCCCAGTCACTTTTGATCGCAGGGATCACCTGACAAGTATCCGGCACGGAGGATTGGCTGCCTTGATGTTAGACCCAATAATAAACGGATACCATCTCACACGAGTCCTTATGGACGGCGGCAGTAGTCTTAATCTGATATATCAGGACACAGTCCGCAAAATGGGGATAGACCCGACAAAAATCAGCCATAGTAATACTACCTTTAAGGGAGTAATACCAGGCCTAGAGGCCCACTGCATGGGCTCTCTAGTACTACAGGTTGTATTCGGTTCTCCCGACAACTTCTGAAGCGAAAAGTTAACCTTCGACATCGCTCCATTCCGAAGTGGCTATCAAGCACTACTCGGAGGAGCAGCGTTTCCTCGTTTTTATGCAGTACCGCATTACGCTTCTCTTAAGCTCAAGATGCCCGGTCCACGTGGCATCATCACAATTAGCGGAAATAACGAGCGTTCCTTATGCACGGAAGAACGTGTGACGGCTTTAGCAGCTGAACACTAAACGGCCTCTCCAACGAGAATAAATGATCGGTCGTCAAGACCGCGGACACGGTTAGACGAGTCCGGCACATCACTAGCTGTAACAGCTTAGATATACCTAAAATTGGTTCGATGGATTTACCCTCATAAGCGGTACCAGGGGCTTCCCGCATGTAAAAGGACTACAGTTCGGCTCGACCTTACTTATCTTGATTTCTAATGGTTTACTGAGAATAACCAATTTTTTCGCACGACAAATTTCACCTAAGTTCTTCTCTTTTACAGATGGTAATCGTGCTACACCCTTCCAGGATACGGCACAATGGAGACACAGGCGCAGACGTGCAGCAGGGCCCCGCTCAAAGGTTTCTTTTTAGATTAAGACCCTGCGTAAACCTTTTTTACTGTCTCTTGTTGCTTCACAACCTCCGGATACTCAGCATAACCGAGAGCGATGCTGACGTTATTGGCATTTCGCCGCGTCAGAACAATGCACGTACCTGGACACTCAGGGATCATCATCAAGGGCGTTATTCAGCCCGGTATATGTTGTAAAGACCGAATACCTTAGGGAGTGTTCGGCGTCGCGAGTTTGGCCTTATATGCATCAGCTCCGAATCATGTCTTTGGTCAAATGTTGGGTTTGCCCGGCTCTTGTGTTTTGCTACCTTACGTTCCGCTCTATCGGCTAAGGTGGCGCCGACAGAACTACTGCGATTGTGCCCTGGTTCATCTGGACGAGCACCTCAGTAGAGAAAGCCGAAACCTGACTGTCATGATAAAGCGCGAGACTGGTCAACCACTCGATGACTTAGCGGAATCTTCGGGATTCCTCCGCATTAACGAAGGGCCGTTTCCCGGTCATATACGTACGCGCCCCGTATTTGGATGAGCGCGGAGGTACCAGGGGCTATATAGTAGCCCCACCGTCAAACTCCTATGGCTAAGTGAAAGTGTTAAAGCAATATAGTCCAATTGCCTCGTTCGTTGCGCTATCACCTCCTTAATGGACCAAGACGTTGGATCAAGTGTGAACACGCGTTTTTTTGCGAACACCCCCGCATTATATGCGTGGGGGCTGAAGCCGACGACTGCAAACTTTCAGGTTATATACATATATACTTAAACGGCTGCACAGGAGGCATCATAATACTTTCAGGAAAAAGTATAAACACAGCCTTTATAATTTAATAAGCATTGTTCTTACAATTGAGATACATGTCACTAGAACATGATATGCTTCGAGCACTGAGCCTCTATTACACGAGCACCTTCTAAGACTTCCTCAAAATAGTGCTCGGCCGATACCCGGCCTACCGCCGAACTTTGGGATGCAATAGTGTTGGCTTCCATCCCTGCCCAGTATGTCTTGACACGGGCAAGAGCCATCCGCGCACCCTCTATGCACGCCGACCTCTTCACAGCGTCGATATGCGGCACAACACTAAGGAATTGTTGCACTAGGCCAAAATAACTATTCGGTCTCGGTCCCTCCGGCCAAAGGTGATCCACGACGGGCCTCATAGCAAGTCCGGACAACCTATGGAGCTAGGCCCACTCGGCCATTTGCTCATTTAACAGCAGCGGACGCGTTGGAGTGCGGAACTGTGACCAGAACAACCTTTCCACTACATGATCCTTCTGATCTTTGAAAAACTTGGTCGCATCAGCGGCACTCGCTGCTAAATCCAAGTACGCATCTGTAGAACTCCATAATTTATCCAAAGGGGCATAGTTCGGGTCTCCAAACCTCGTCCGCAACAAAAAGGGCTTCCCAGCCGCAATATCTCCGGCTTGACGGAGTTCCTCCTTCACCGCTCTGATTTGCGAGCGGGTTTCCTTGGCCGCTTCCATGGCCTGCTTCAGTTCTGCCGCCTTCGCTTGGCTTTCCTTTTCAAGAAGCTCATACCGGCTGGCGGCATCTTTCAGCTCAATAGCCATCTTGGCTATTTTATCTTTGCTCTGGCAATCGGCAGCCTGTTCGGCTCGTAGCTCTTCGACCGCCTTTAGGGCGGCCGCATCACTCTTCCTGGCTTGTTCCTTGGCTCGGGCAAGTTCTGCCCCGAAGGGTCTCCACGGCGACAGCTCCATCTGCAGTCACAGCATATTACAGATACTAGCATCATGCTCCTCTTAATATGTATTGATACTAGGAGAATACATACCATGTGCCTCGTCAAGCCGCTTGTTTACAAGCACGATGTCGGCATCTTCCGCAACAAGTTGCCGCTTCAGTTCGGCAAACTCACCAGTCCGGCCAGCCACCGGACCCGCAGCCACCTGCACATGAAAGCAGCACGGTTATTACCTGGGACTATGATCCTCTATTTGCCGTCTTTTTCGACAGCAACCAGAGTCTCAGGGGCTACTATCTGCATAGGCCACACCTAGCGTGTGCGGTATCGTCCAAAAAATATATATTACTTCATGTACCTCAAAGCCTTTCAGCAGACTCATAAAAGCTTCATGCAACCTGCTTTCGGCAGATGAAATCCTCTCAACCACCGTGCCCATTAGCGCACGATGTGTTTCCGAGACAGCCGCTTGCTCCAGAAGATTCATTAGTGCGTCCAATCGCACACCGGACGGTTCCGGACTCTTTCCGTGGCTCTCCTTAGGAGCCGAATACCCTGGACTACGGTTGGCCGAAGGTTTACCTTCTGGCCTTGGCGGATCAGGAGAAATCCTCCGTGACGACACCTCAGGCTCGCCCGCTTCACGAGGTGGGGAGGCACGGGGAGGTGTTTCGCTCTCCATCATCTCCGGAAGAATATCCCCCGAAGACGAACTCTGTCGAGAAGGGCTACGATCCGAACTACCAGACGCACGCCTCGGTTATCGTTCTCGGAAATGAAGCAGGATATATTTACTATATAGTACTTTCGTTTACTTACAGCTCGGTAGAGGGCTGGTCCCCTTGCGGGTAATGTGCAGTAAGGATGCCCTCCGTGGTAGGACCCTCCGACAAAGGATTCTTCCCTCGCTTGGAGACCATTACTTCCAAGTCTTCAGAGGCGGTCCTCTTCCTTCCCTGGGGAGAGGGAATTTTAGATTCTTCCCCCTGGTTATCCTCCTTCACGGAGGCACTAATTCCCCGGTTTGGATGAATAGTGAGTGAGGCTCGCTCTCGGCCTCTTTGTTCCTCCCTTTACCTTCCCCTGATGGCGCTTGATAAGGCGCAAGCTCAAGCATCCTGGCTAGTATAGGATCCGGTGAGCCCTCGGGAAGGGGGGGCGGACATCTGATCATCTTCGCATTTTTTATCCAGTCCTAGTCAAAAGGCGACTTTTCAGAATGATGTTGTGATAAATTAAAAGACAACGTGTTCAGCCACGGAATTACTTACTTGAGTGTCTGGACGATTGCAGTTCAGACCCGCATCCTCGGAGGTGTCCGGATACTCTATTTGTGATCCGAAGAACGATATGTACATCTCTTCGAGCGTCACGCTGAAGAAGTGCTGAATAGTTTGCGGTCCTTCCGGGTTGAACTCCCACATACGGAGAGGTCGACGTTTGCAAGGCAGGGCTCAACGAACTAGCATAACTTGCATTACCTTAACAAGGCTGACATCTCTCTCGTGGAGATCTCGGATGCGACTCTGCAATGTCGGCACATCATTTACTGGCCCCCAGTCTAGCCCCTTGTTAACCCATGACGCCAGTTGTGGTGGGGGGCCCGAGCGGAAGGCAGGGGCGGCTACCCACTTAGTACCCTAGGGAGCTGTGATATAAAACCACTCCCGTTGCCATAAACTGGACACCTCCGGGAAGGACCCCTTTGGCCATGGAACATCGGCGCCTTTGCTTATTACGGCACCTCCGCACTCTGCGTGTCGCCCCTCAATCATCTTTGGCTTCACACTGAAGGTCTTGAGCCATAAGCCGAAGTGTGGGGTAATGCGGAGGAAGGCTTCACACACGACGATGAACGACGAGATGTGAAGGATGGAATCCGGAGCCAGATCATGGATATCGAGCCCGTAGTAGAACATGAGCCCTCTGACAAAAGGATCTAGACTGAAACCTAGCCCTCGGAGGAAGTGGGAGATGAATACGACACTCTCGCCAGGTTCAGGAGTGGGAATGACCTGCCCTCGAGCAGGCAGCCTGTGCGAGATTTCATCGGTCAAATACCTAGCTTCTCTTAGCTTCTTGATGTCCTCCACTGTGACGGGGGAGGGCACCCACCGACCTTGAAGGTTGGATCCGGACATGATTGTAGGTCCGAAGCGCCTAGCCTGAGCCTTGGGTGTTGGAACTCGGGGTGGGGGAAGGATTCGATTGAGCGCGAGAAGAGGGGGACAGGCCTAGGCCTCTTTATAAAGAGGATGAATTTCAAGCGTCCTCCGCGTGGCCGTTTGGGACTTGCCTAAATCGAGGAGTCATACCAACAGGCACGATTGGGTTACCCATACCCGTATTGATGAGAATCCCGTGAAAAAAGGGACATGATCTCTGCTTCGACAGGACGTGCCAATAAAAACCACCTCGCAACACGTGCAGTGGCAGGCTCGGAAAAATGGTTTGTCATGACCAGACCACGGCAATACGTCACATTATGAAAAGCTGTCGGCAAATTGGATTTGTGGAAATATTATTCTCCCAACGGTGGTATGTGGAATTTGTTTTGCAGAGCCGGACACTATCCTTGTGTTCAAAATCTTCTATGGAGTATTCGGAGGAGGAACCCGCCTTGCAATGCCGAAGACAATCTGCGCGCCGGACTCATCGTCATTGAAGCCTGGTTCAGGGGCTATTGAGGGAGTCCTGGATTAGGGGGTCCTCGGACAGCCGGATTATGTCCTTTGGCCGGACTGTTGGACTATGAAGATACAAGATTGAAGACTTCGTCCCGTGTCCGGATGGGACTCACCATGGCGTGGAAGGCAAGCTTGGCAATACGGATATGTAGATCTCCTCCCTTGTAACCGACTCTGTGTAACCCTAGCCCCCTCCGGTGCCTATATAAACCGGAGGGTTTAGTCCGTAGGACAACAACAATCATACCATAGGCTAGCTTCTAGGGTTTAGCCTCTACGATCTCGTGGTAGATCAACTCTTGTAATACTCATATCATCAAGATCAATCAAGCAGAAAGTAGGGTATTACCTCCATCGAGAGGGCCCGAACTTGGGTAAAAATTGTGTCCCCCGCCTCCTGTTACCATCCGCCTTAGACGCACAGTTCGGGACCCCTACCCGAGATCCGCCGGTTTTGACACCGGCAGGGCACTCCCCAGGTGATGCTCTGGCCCTTTGGATGTCTTCTGGTCCATAAAAATTCCACAAAAAGTTTAGCTGTGCTTAGACTCCGTTTGATATTGATTTCCTGCGATGTAAAAACAAGCAAAAACATCAACTGGCACTGGGCACTGGGCACTGGGTCAATAGGTTAGTCCCAAAAAATGATATAATGTTGCTATAAAATGATTGTAGAACATCCAAGAATGATAACAAAACGGCATGAATAGTTCATAAATGATAGATACGTTGGAGACGTGTCAACATCCCCAAGCTTAATTCCTACTCGTCCTCGAGTAGGTAAATGATAAAAGAAATAATTTATGAAGTGTGAATGCTAGCAAAGTGCATAAGTTTGATCAATGATAATTTCAATCACTTTTCCTAGCATCATGACAACAACTCTTTCTTATAAAATTTCTCATGTACCAATTCACATGTTAAGGTTCAAACAATGAATCCTCTTGAAACTCAACAACCTATGTTCTCAGTCACCAAGCAATTGCAATTCAACTTATTCAACAGAGTTTAAATAAGAGCTCCACATACTCAACCATCATATAGTCTTCTATGATTGCTAACACTCACCGCATACACATGAGCAAAACATTTCAACCGGACACATAGAAAGATGGGGGCTTATAATTTTGTCGCCCAACGTATTCACCTCAAGGGTGATGTCAACAATAATAACTCATGCTACCCATATCCAACTGGATATATGTGCCTAGATCTTTCCTCACACATGATGCTTGCCAAAAGAGAAAAATAAAAAGGAATAGAGAGAAAAACTTTGACTCTTTGCATAAAAGTAAAAGATAGGCCCTTCGCAGAGGGAATCAGAAGTTGCCATGCGCTATTTTGTTTGTATGCTCAACCCCTTAGTGCAAAAGAACATCATGTTATATTGCCCTTTATGATAGCAACCTTTATTATGCAGTCCGTCACTTTTATTCTTTGCAACACAAGTTCGTACAACGCTCAATTTTCTCTTACACTAAATGATCTAACACTTTTAGAACCAATTTTTATTGCCTTATTGCACAGATGACAACTTACCTGAAGGATCTTGCTCAATCCTTAGGTAGGTATGGTGGACTCTTCAAAATAAGATTTGGGTTTAAGGGTTTTTGGATGCATAAGTAGTATCTCTACTTGGAGCGGAATTTTTAGCTAGCAAAGATGGGGGGCAACCACCACATGTTGAAGGATCTATGACAATATAACTTCTATGTGAATATGAACAAACATAAATCATTATGTTGTCTTCCTTGTCCAACGTAAACAATTTTGGCATATAATATTTAGATGGGGGCTCACAATCACAAAAGATTTCCAAGATAGTGTATTTCCATGTGAAAGTTCTCTTCCTTCTACTAATTATTCGTGAATTGCTTGTATGACCAATATTGTGATTGTCAAGCCTCACAAGATTTCACTTTCTAAACCCAATGTAGCTACCACTAGGCATGATATGATTTCAACTTCATGACATTCAATTTATTCAACAATTTACTCATAGGATATAAGTGAAGCACGAGAGTAAATGACAAGCTACTCCAAAAAGATATAAGTGAAGATCATGCGAGTAGTTAAGTAAATGGGTAGCTATTTGAAGACTCTCTCTTATTTAGAAGTTTCAGATCTAAGTATTTTATCAAAACAGCAAGAAAAACAAAAGAAAATGACATTCCAAGCATAGCACAACTCATGTGAAGAAACAAAAACTTAGGCTCAACCGATACTAACCGATAATTGTTGAAGAAGAAAGGTGGGATGCCTACCGGGGCATCCCCAAGCTTAGATGCTTGAGAATTCATGAAATTTTATATTGGGATGCCTTGGGCATCCCCAAGCTTGAGCTTCTGTGTCTCCTTAATTACTCTCATATCACGGGTTTCCTAAATTTCAAAAACTTCATCCACACAAAACTCAACAAGAACTCGTGAGGTAAGTTAATTAGTACAAACCAATGCAAAACCTTATCATTCTGTACTATAGCAAATCACCAAAATTATTATTCAACATTGCATACTAAATGCCTCTGCATATTTAATACTCCTATCCTCAAATAGAATCATTAATCAAGCAAACAATACAAACATAACAGCAATCTGCCAAAACAGTACAGTCTGTAAAGAATGCAAGAGTACCAATACTTCATAAACTCCAAAGATTATGAAAATTTACCACACTGTAGAAAATTAATCATAGCTTATCTTGCAAAAAGTTTCAGCATTTTAACACATTCTAACTTTTCTAGGGAATTTTTGCAACAGCGATAAACTTTCTGTTTTCAAACAGCAACATGTAGACTTGTAAAATAAGCATGGCAAAGGCTATACTTGACATTTTTATTGAAAAGAAAGATGAAAAACATTATTCTAAATAACAGCAAGAAAATCCTAACCAAATAAAATGACGCTCCAAGCAAAACACATATCATGTGACGAATAAAAATATAGCCTCAAGTAAGGTTACCGATAATGTTGGAGACGAAGTGTCGATGCCTTCCGGGGCACCAAGCTTAGTTGCTTGGATCTTCCTTGAATATTTCCTTGGGGGTGCCTTGGGCATCCCCAAACTTAGGTTCTTGTCACTCCTTATTCTCCTCATATCGATATCTCACCCAAAACTTGAAAACTTCAATCACACAAAACTTAATGGCACTTCATGAGATAGGTTAGTATGATAAAGAGCAGTCCATTTCACTTTGGCACTGTCAAAGACAAGATTCATAATTGTTTCCACACAATGCCTACTTTAGCATATCATTTCCACAATTTATATTGAGAAATATAAACCATAGAAACTAGAAAACAAGCAAACTATGCATTGAAAACAGAATCTGTCAAACACAGAACAGTCTGTAGTAATCTGTACTCCAACCATACTTCTGCTACTCCAAAAATTCTGAAAAAAAGGAAAATGTAGATAATTTGTATATCTATCACCTGTGAAAAATTCAGATCAAAAGCACATTCCAGTGAACTTTCACAATTCCTGGACTGAGTGCAAAAGTTTCTGTTTTTGCACTGATTCAAGTCAACTATCATCCACACTATCCCAAAAGCTTTACTTGGAACTTTATTGAAAAAAAGCAATAAAACATGATTAATACAGTAGCATAATCATGTGAACACACAAAAGCAGTAGGTAAAAGTGTTTGGTTTTCTCCCAACAAGCGCTTTTCTTTAATGCCTTTTAGCTAGGCATGATGATTTCAATGATGCTCGCATAAAAGATAAGAATTGAGACATAAAGAGAGCATCATGAATCATAAGTTCCTTTCTCATAATAATTTTCAGTAGCATCATGAATAGATTCATCAATATAACGATCACATAAAGCATTATTTTCATGATCCAAAAACATCGAAAATTTATTACTCTCCATATAAGCAATTTTATTCTCATTCATAATAGTGGGAGTATCATATGAAACTTGAATACTAAAAATTGTTCCCACATTAAGAGTAATGTTCAGTAAAAGGATATTCAAAATTATGACAATAATTATCACTACTTTTTATAACATAAGTATCATCACAATAATCATCATACGTAGGAGGCATGCAATCATCATAGCAAATTTGATCATTCAAAGTAAGGGGACTAAAAAGATCATATGCATTAAGCATAGCATCCCCAAGCTTGGGACAAACATTAATTGCAACAAATAAATTCTCAAACATGTCATTCTCATCAAACATAACATCCCCAAGCTTGTGGCTTGGCATATCATATGCATAGTCACTCTCATCATTAATAGTATGAATAGCACCAACGGTATAACAATTACTATCATCATAATTTTCCAAGTTGGTGCCAAAAAGATTTCCAAGATTATAAGAAGTATCATTATCTTCCCAATCATAATCATCACAACAAGCAATAGGCATAACAAAATCATCATCAATAGTGCTCTCGGACATTGTGCCATAAGACATAGAAGCAATATCATCATCAAGTGCATCATCTTCCACAATTATTTTTGATTCATTTTCATGAGGCACAACAGTAATAGGAGCAACATTATTTGGGAGAGATACCTTTTTACGTCTATTCTTTCTTCTTTCCTTCTTCTTCACCACATCATGTGTGGTTTTAATTAATTTTTTCTTCTTATTGATGAGATTGGTTGAATAGGGAGCTCCTCCTCGTCACCTATTTCATCATCAGAGACAATAGGAGGGAAAGTGGAAATATTTACCCTTTCATTAGTATTCCTTTTATATCTTGTTGGTTGTCCCATCTTTCTATAGTTGGCAATATAAGCATTCTCATTGCAATTTGCCATGCAAAACATATAGATATTTTTTAGATTAGTTTCAGTGTCGTCCGTGAGAATGAATACTTCAAACCAACTATTTTTATGTGTCAATTCTTCACTCACCAAAAATAAACAACGTTCATTATAAAGTTCTAGGGTGATCAAGTTATTGCAATATTTGGACACGATTCGATCATGAAAAAGCATGCATTGGAAATTAAGATGACCATCCTTATTGCAAAGTCCACAAGTAATATGACAAAGAGAACATAATTTTGTAGCAAATTCATCTATCACTTTGATCAAAGAATTGGTTCTATCATGCTTATGCTTCTTGCAAAATCTATCTTCCCTATAAGGCACATCTTCACAAACTTTATGCACTCCACAAAAATTGACATGCTTATAAGAAACATTTTTTTCATGACTTGTGCAATCATCATTAGCATTTTGGATATTCAAAGAATTCATACTAACGACATTGCAAACATGCTCATCATTCAAATATTTTGTGCCAAACATTTTATTGACTTTTTCTTCTAACAATTGAGCACAATTTTCAGATCCATCATTTTCAAGAAAGATATTATAAAGATGATCAATAATATGATGCAACCTCAAATCCATTTTTTATGTTGTTTTGTTTTATAAACCAAACTAGTGATAAAACAAGAAACTAAAAGATTCAATTGCAAGATCTAAAGATATACCTTCATGCACTCACCTCCCCGGCAACGGCGCCAGAAAAGAGCTTGATGTCTAGTACGCAACTTTATTCTTGTAGACTCGTGTTGGGCCTCCAAGCGTAGAGTTTTGTAGGACAGCAGCAATTTTCCCTCAAGTGGATGACCTAAGGTTTATAAATCCGTGGGAGGTGTAGGATGAAGATGGTCTCTCTCGAACAACCCAGCAACCAAATACAAGAAATCTCTTGTGTCCCCAACACACCCAATACAATGGCAAATTGTATAGGTGCACTAGTTCGGCGAAGAGATGGTGATATAAGTGTAATATTGATGGTAGAAATATATTTTTATAATCTGAATAAATAAAAACAGCAAGGTAGCAAATAGAAAACGGGCACAAAAACGGTATTGCAATGCTTGAAAATGAGGCCTAGGGTCCATACTTTCACTAGTGCAATCTCTCAACAATACTAATATAATTGGATCACATAAACATCCCTCAACATGCAATGAAGAATCACTCCAAAGTTTCTATCTAGCGGAGAACATAAGAAGAAATCGTCTGTAGGGTACGAAACCACCTCGAAGCTATTCTTTCTGATCGATCTATCAAAGAGTTCGTACTAAAATAACACCAAATAATTTAGATTCATAATACTCAATCCAACACAAAGAACCTCAAAGAGTGCCCCGAGATTTCTACCGGAGAAACAAAAGACAAGATCATGCATCAACCCCTATGCGTAGATTACCCCAATGTCACCGCGAGAATCCGAGAGTTGAATGCCAAAACACATATCAAGTGAATCAATATGATACCCCATTGTCACCACGAGTATTCATATGCAAGAAATATATCAAGTGCTCTCAAATCCATAAAAGTGCTCAATCCGATAACAATAAAACATCAAAGGGAAAAACTCAATTCATCACAACTAGATAGAGAGGGGAAAACACCATATGATCCAACTACATTAACAAAGCCCACAATACATCAAGATCGTTGATACGTCTCCAACGTATCTATAATTTTTGATTGTTCCATGTTGTTTTATTATCAATCTTGGATGTTTTAGAATCATTTTATGTCATTTTTTGGTACTAACCTATTAACATAGTGCCAAGTGCCAGTTGTTGTTTTTTGCATGTTTTTTACATCGCAGGAAATCAATATCAGACGGAGTCCAAATGCCCCTAAACTTTACAGAGAATTTTTATGGGCAGAAGGAAGATATTGGGCCCTGGTTGCACCTGGGAGGAGTCCCGAGGAGGGGACAACCCACTAGGGCGCGCCAGGAGGCCCAGGCGCGCCCTGGTGGGTGTGCCCACCTCGGGTGCCCCCGGGACCGCCTCTTTGCTCTATAAATACCCCAAAAATCCCAGAACCCTAGGGGAGTCGACGAAATATTCATCCAGCCGCCGCAGAGTCTAGAACCACCAGATCCAATCTACACACCTTCTCGGCTGGGGTTCACTACCTCCATTGGTGCCTCTCCGATGATGCGTGAGTAGTTCTTTGTAGACCTTTGGGTCCGTAGTTAGTAGCTAGATGGCTTCCTCTCTCTCGCTGAATTCTCAATGAAATGGACTCTTGGAGATCCATATGATGTAACTCTTTTTGCGGTGTGTTTGTTGGGATCTGATGAACTTTGAGTTTATGATCAGTTATATCTTTTTATATCCATGGAAGTTATTTGAGTTTCTTTGATCTCTTATATGCATGATCTCTTGTAGCCTCGTATTTCTTCTCCGATATTTGGGTTTTGTTTGGCCAACTTGATCTATTTGTCTTGCAATGGTAAGAGGTGCCCGGTAGTGGGTTCGATCTTACGGTGCTTGATCCCAGTGACAGAAAGGGAAACGACACGTATGTATCATTGCTACTAAGGATAAAACGATGGGGTCTATCTCTACATAGATAGATCTTGTCTACATCATGTCATCGTTCTTATTGCATTACTCCGTTTTTCCATGAACTTAATACACTAGATTCATGCTTGATAGCGGTCGATGTGTTGAGTAATAGTAGTAGATGCAAGCAGGAGTCGGTCTAGTAATCTTGGACGTGATGCCTATGTAATGATCATTGCCTAGATATCGTCATGATTATTTGAAGTTCTATCAATTGCCCAACAGTAATTTTTTTACCCACCATTTGCTATTTTTCTCGGGAGAAGCCACTAGTGAAACCTACGGCCCCCGGGTCTTCTTTATCATATATTTGCCTTTGCGATATACTTTTTCCTTGCATTTATTTTCAGATCTATTAAACCAAAAATACAAAAATACCTTGCTGCAATTTATTCTTATTTATTTTGTTTGGCGTTTCATCTATCAATCTACTAAATTTTCCTCACGTCTCTTTTGCCTATCTTGAGGCGCCGTACCCCGGAAGGGATTGACAACCCCTTTAACACGTCGGGTTGCGAGGATTTGTTATCTATGTGCAGGGGCTGTTTACATTGTGTTTCTTGGTTCTCCTACTGGTTCGATAACCATGGTTTCATATCTAAGGGAAATACCTACCGCCGCTGTGTTGCATCATCCCTTCCTCTTTGGGGAATTTCTGGCGCCGTTGTCGGGGAGGATCTTCAACATATAACAGGTTCCTAATCACAAATCTCATCTCCTCGCAATTTACATTATTTGCCATTTGCCTCTCGTTTTCCTCTCCCCCACTTCACAAAAATTTGCCATTTTATTCGCCTCTCTTTTTCCGTTCGCCGTTTTTTTGCCGGATTTGTTTTTGCGTGCAATCTTGTTGTGAAGTCATCATGACTCAAGAGAACACCAGATTGTGTGACTTCTCAAATACCAACAACAATGGTTTTATTGGCACTCCGATTGCTCCTCCTGCCACTAGTGCGGAGTCTTGTGATATTAATACTGCTTTGCTGAATCTTGTTATGAAAGATCAATTTTCCGTTACTCCTAATGAGGATGTCGCATCCCATCTTAATACCTTCGTGGAATTATGCGATATGCAAAAGAAAAAAGATGTGGACAATGATGTGGTGAATATGAAATTATTTCCGTTTTCTTTGCGTGATTTTGCAAAAATTTGGCTTTCTTTGCCTTGCAATAGTATCGATTCTTGGAACAAGTGCAAAGATGCTTTTATCACTAAGTATTTTCCGCCCGCAAAAATTATTTCCCTTAGAACCCAGATCATGAATTTCAAGCAACTTAAACATGAGCATGTTGCACAATCTTGGGAAAGAATGAAAATGAGGCTAAGGAATTACCCAACTCATGGGTTAAATCTTTGGATGATCATACAAAATTTTTATGCAGGGTTGAATTTTGTTTCTCATAATCTTTTAGATTCTGCCGCGGGTGGTACTTTTATGGAAATTACTTTGGGTGAAGCCACCAAATTGCTTGATAATATCATGGCAAATTATTCACAATGGCATACCGAAAGGGCACCTACTAGTAAAAAAGTTAATTCGGTTGAAGAAATTTCTTCTTTGAGTGATAAAGTTGATGCTCTTATGAAAATGGTCGCTAGTAAAAGTGCTCCTATTGATTTTAATGATATGCCTTTGTCTACTTTTATTGAGCAAAATAGTGATGCCATAGGTGTGAATTTTTATCTCTCGAAATAATTTCAATAACAATGCTTATAGAGGTAATTTTAATCCTTGGACTTTTCCTAGAATTCCTCTAATAATTATGGTAATTCCTATGGAAATCAATCTTATAATAATAATAATAATAATAATAATAATAGGAACACCTATAATCTTCAGAACAATATTAAATAATTTATCAACACGCAAAGTTGAATAAGATTGATGATTTGTCTAGAAGTGTTGATAGAATTTCTCTTGATGTGTAAAATCTCAAGATGAAATTTTTTGTGCCTAAGCTCTTTATGTTTCCATGGATGAAAGTAAGAAAAGAACTGCTATGTTTGAGCTAAAAGGGAATTTTTAGAAAAAGCGTTCTCTAGTGATTTCTTTCGTAAAAGTGATGAAGATCTTAAAATGATTGGTGTTTCTTCTATTGATTCCTTGTTTAGTAAAGTTAAGATTGATGAAAAAGGGACTGGAGAAGAGTCAACTTTAGGTAGAAGGCATTCCAATATTTCGGAGGGTGAAAATCTTGTTGAGAAAATTGATGAAAGTGGGTTCGGAGAGGTCAAAACTTTAACTAGTGATGTGCCCACTCTTTTGGATTAAAAAGACTTTAATTATGATAGTTGCTATTTGATTGATTGTATTTCTTTGTTGCAATCCATGATAAATTCACCCCATGCTTATGAACGAAACAAAGCTTTTACTAAACATATTGTTAATGCTATGATGAAAGCTTTGGAAGAAAAGTTGGAACTAGAAGTTTCAATTTATAGAAAATTGCATGATGAATGGGACCCTACTATCAAAGTCAAGATTAAAAATTATGAGTGTTTTGCTTTATGTGACTTGGGTGCTAGTGTTTCTACAATTCCGAAATCTTTATGTGATGTGCTTGGTCTTACTAATCTTGAGGAATGTTCTTTGAATTTGCACTTGGAGGATTCTACTATTAAAAAGCCTATGGGAAGAATTAATGATGTTCTTATTCTTGCAAATAGAAATTATGTGCCCATAGATTTTATTGTTCTTGATATTGATTGTAATCCATCTTGTCCAATTATTCTTGGTAGACCGTTTTTACGCACTATCGGTGCCATGATTGATATGAAATAAGGCAATATTAAGTTACAATTTCCTTTGAGGAAGGGTATGGAACACTTTCCTAGAACAAAAATCAGGCCACCTTATGAATCAATCATGAGGGCATCTTATGGATCTCAAACCAAAGATGACAAAACTTAGATCCGTGCTTTATGCCTAGCTAAGGGCGTAAAACTATAGCGCTTATTGGGAGGCAACCCAATGAATAAAATTTATTTTTTATTTTTGCTTTCTGTTCTTGCGTGTTTGCACAATTATGCTACTGGTATGATTGTGTTTTTTGTGTTTTAATTAGTGTTTGTGCCAAGTAAAGCCTTTAGGATCTTCTTGGGTGATAGTTGTTTGATCTTGCTGAAAAATAGAAACTTATGCACTCATGAAAATAATCTTCATAAATCACAGAAAAGTGCTTTTACCCTGATTGTTTTTGCAGAAGATTACTATACAAATTACCTTGGTCGTCCTAATGTTTCAGAATTTTTTGAGTTTCAGAAGTATTCGAAATAGTCGGATTGCTACAGACTGTTCTGTTTTGACAGATTTTGTTTTCTTTGTGTTGTGTGCTTATTTTGATGGCTCTATGGTTTTCTTTGATGAGTTTTTGCCATAGAAAAGTTGGAATGCAGTAGATATAATACAAAAACAAAATATGAATTGGTTTGATACAGCACTTGTAGTAGTGGTTTGGTTTCTTATACTAATGGATCTCACGAAGGTTTTGTTGAGTTTTCTGTGATTGAAGTTTTCAAGTTTTGGGTTATCTTTCGATGGCTGAAAGAAGGATAGAAGAGCCTAAGCTTGAGGGTCCCCCGGCATCCCAAGCTATTATCCAAGAATGAGCAACCAACTAAGCCTGGGGATGCCCCCGAGTGGCATCCCCTCTTTCTTCTAACGACCATCGGTATTTTACTCGAAGCTATATTTTTATTTGTCACATGATATGTGTTTTGTTGGTTAACGTAGTAATTTAAAAAAATTCCTACGCACACGCAAGATCAGGGTGATGCATAGCAACGAGCGGGAGAGTGTTGTCCACGTACCCTCGTAGACCGTAAGCGGAAGCGTTATGACAACGCGGTTGATGTAGTCGTACGTCTTCACGATCCGACCGATCCAAGTACCGAACACACGGCACCTCCGAGTTCAGCACACGTTCAGCTCGATGATGTCCCTCGTACTCTTGATCTAGTTGAGGCCGAGGGAGAGTTCCATCAGCACGATGGCGTGGTGACGGTGATGATGAAGTTACCGACACAGGGCTTCGCCTAAGCACTACGACGATATGACCGAGGTGTGTAACTGTGGAGGGGGCACCGCACACGGCTAAGAAATCAACTTGTGTGTCTATGGGGTGCCCCTGGCCACGTATTTAAAGGATGGAGGGAGGAAGAGGCCGGCCCTCATAGGGCGCGCCCAAAGTGTGGAGTCCTACTAGGACTCCCTAGTCCTAGTAGGATTCCACCTCCCACATGGAATAGGAAAAGGGGAAGGGAGAAGGAGAAGGAAGGAAGGGGGCGCCCCCTTTCCCTAGTCCAATTCAGGGTGGATCCTATTTGGCGCTTATGCGCCCGTTTGCGAATGGGCGCCTGCAGCGCCCCCCTCCGCTAGCGAGCTGGGCCGGCCCATGTACGTTCAATTTTATTCTGGAAAAATGTTCAAAAAAGGTGAGCGCTACCAGAGTCGAACTCACGGTCACTGCGTTCCCACCATCATCTCCAACCACGGTAACCACAACGCCACTGAACCACACATGCCATATGACATATTTTTTCCACTAATGTTTCTCTTCAGCCGCGGGAATCCTCCAGTTTCGGGAAGCTTCCCTAGCCGGTTTTTCCCTGGTTCTTGGTTATTTCCGGGCCGGCTTTTATTTGGGTTTTTTTTCTTTTTGTTCCTTTTCTCAAATTCGTTTTTTTAATCGATGATTTTCCATTTTTGCATTTTTTATATAAAAATCGATATACTTTTTCAAAATCGATGATCTTTTTCAAATTGGATGAAGTTTTTTCTAGTTTTGTGAACTTTTTTCAAATTTGATGAACTTTTTTCATGTTTAATGAACTTTTTTCATAATTTGATGAACTTTTTTTCAAATTCAATGAACTTTTTTCAAATTCAGTGAACTTTTTTTCAATATAGTGAACTTTTTTCAAATTCGATGATCTTTTTTAAAAAATCATTGAATTTGAAAAAAGTTCATCAAAACATTAAACTGTTCGTCCATCTGAAAAGAATTCACGAATTTGAAAAAAGTCATCATATAAGAAAAAAAAAGAAAACGAAAAATGGAAAAAATGAAAAAGGAAAGTAGGAACAAGAAAATAAAGAAAAAGATTAAAGTCATCAGATCTGCCTAAGTGGCCGAGTGGTTATCGCAGTCTATCAGTAAACTAGCCTAGAGGTTTCTTGTTCGATTCTCATGAACGCGCTAATTTTTCAGTTATTTTCCTTTTCGGTCGCGTCCCTGTTTTGGGCCGGCCCAAGTTCGCGGAAGCATGGCGCCGGAACCCCTAGTTGGCGCCGAAGGCGCTGACTAGGAGCTCCCCCAATTCAGGCCAGTCCATGGGGAAGGGGCGCGGCCACCCTTGAGGCCTTTCTCTCCTTTCTCGTATGGCCCATTAAGGCCCAATACGAATTCTCGTAACTCTCCGGTACTCCGAAAAATACCCGAATCACTCGGAACCTTTCCGATGTCCGAATATAGCCTTCCAATATATCGATCTTTACGTATCGACAATTTTGAGACTCCTCGTCATGTCCATGATCTCATCCGGACTACGAACTATCTTTGGTCATCAAATCACATAACTCTTTAATACAAATCGTCATCAAACGTTAAGCGTGTGGAACCTACGGGTTCGAGAACTATGTACACATGAATGAGACACATCTCGAGTCAATAACCAATAGCGAAACCTGGATGCTCAAATTGGCTCCCACATATTCTACGAAGATCTTTATCGGTCAAACCGCATAACAACATACGTTGTCCCTTTGTCATCGGTATGTTACTTGCCCGAGATTCGATCGTCGGTATCTCAATACCTAGTTCAATCTCATTACCGGCAAGTCTCTTTACTCGTTCCGTAATACATCATCCCGTAACTAACTCATTAGTCACATTGCTGGCAAGGCTTATAGTGATGTGCATTACCGAGAGGGCCCAGAGATACCTCTCCGACAATCGGAGTGACAAATCCTAATCTCGATCTATGCCAACTCAACAAGTACCATCGGAGACACCTGTAGAGCACCTTTATAATCACCCAGTTACGTTGTGGTAGCACACAAAGTGTTCATCAGGTATTCGGGAGTTGCATAATCTCATAGTCATAGGAACATGTATAAGTTATGAAGAAAGCAATAACAACAAACTAAACGATCATAGTGCTAAGCTAACGGATGGGTCATGTCAATCACATCATTCTCTAATGATGTGATCCCGTTCATCAAATGACAACTCATGTCAATGGCTAGGAAACTTAACCATCTTTGATCAACGAGCTAGTCAAGTAGAGGCATACTAGTGACACTCTGTTTGTCTATGTATTCACACATGTACTAAGTTTGCGGTTAATACAATTCTAGCATGAATAATAAACATTTATCATGAAATAAGGAAATAAATGATAACTTTATTATTTCCTCTAGGGCATATTTCCTTCAGTCTCCCACTTGCACTAGAGTCAATAATCTAGTTCACATCGCCATGTGATTTAACACCAATAGTTCACATCACCATGTGATTAACAACCATAGTTCACATCGTCATGTGACTAATACCCAAAGGGTTTACTAGAGTTAATAATCTAGTTCACATCACTATGTGATTAACACCCATAGAGTACTAAGGTGTGATCATGTTTTTTCTTGTGAGAGAAGTTTAGTCAACGGGTCTGCCACATTCAGATCCGTATGTATTTTGCAAATATTCTATGTCTACAATGCTCTGCATGGAGCTACTCTAGCTAAATGCTCCCACTTTCAATATGTATCCAGATCGAGACTCAGAGTCATCTAGATCGGTCTTAAAGCTTGCATCGACGTAACTCTTTACGATGAACTCTTTATCACCTCCATAACCGAGAAATATTTCCTTAGTCCTCTAAGGATAATTTTGACCGCTGTCCAGTGATCTACTCCTAGATCAGAATTGTACTCCCTTGCCAAACTCAGGGCAGGTTATACAATAGGTCTGGTATACAGCATGGCATACTTTATATAACCTATTACTGAGGCATAGGAAATGACTTTTCATTCTCTTTCTATTTTCTGCCGTGGTCGGGTTTTGAGTCTTTACTCAATTTCACACCTTGCAACACAGGCAAGAACTCCTTATTTGACTGTTCCATTTTGAACTACTTCAAAATCTTGTCAAGGTATGTACTCATTGAAAAAACTTATCAAGCATCTTGATCTATCTCTATAGATCTTGATGCTCAATATGTAAGCAGCTTCACCGAGGTCTTTCTTTGAAAAACTCCTTTCAAATACTCCTTTATGCTTTCCAGAAAATTCTACATCATTTCCGATCAACAATATGTCACTCACATATACTTATCAGAAAGGCTGTAGTGCTCCCACTACTTTCTTGTAAATACAGGCTTCACCGCAAGTCTGTACAAAAAACTATATGCTTTGATCAACTCATCAAAGCGTATATTCCAATCTCCGAGATGCTTGCACCAGTCCATAGATGGATCGCTGGAGCTTGCACACTTTGTTAGCACCTTTAGGATTGACAAAAACCTTCTTGTTGTATCATATACAACTCTTTTTTTAAGAAATCCATTAAGGAAAGCAGTTTTGACATCCATTTGCCAGATTTCATCAAATGTGGCAATTTCTAACATGATTCGGACAGACTTAAGCATCGCTACAAGTGAGAAAATCTCATCGTAGTCAACACTACTATCAGCGTCCGTCTTCCTCTTGAAGATCCATTTATTCTTAATGGCTTGCCGATCAACGGGCAAGTCAACCAAAGTCCATACTTTGTTCTCATACATGGATCCCATCTCAGATTTCATGGCCTTAAACCATTTTAGGGAATCTGGGCTCATCGTCGCTTCCTCATAGTTCGTAGCTTCGTCATGGTCAAGTAACATGACCTCCAGAACAGGATTACCGTACCACTCTGGTGCGGACCGTACTCTGGTTGACCTACGAGGTTCGGTAGTAACATGATCTGAAGTTTCATGATCATCATCATTAATCTTCCTCACTAATTGGTGTAGGCATCAGTGGAACTAATTTCAGTGATGAACTATTTTCCAATTCGGGAGAAGGTACAATTACCTCATCAAGTTCTACTTTCCTCCCACTCACTTCTTTCGAGAGAAATTCCTTCTCTAGAAAGGATCCAATCTTAGCAACAAAGATCTTTTGCCTTCGGATCTGTGATAGAAGGTGTACTCAATAGTTTCTTTTTGGGTATCCTATGAAGATTTACTTCTCCGATTTGAGTTCAAGCTTATCATGTTGAAACTTTTTCACATAAGCATCACAGTCCAAACTTTAAGAAACGACAGCTTAGGTTTCTCGCCAAACCACAGTTCATACGGTGTCATCTCCATGGATTTAGATGGTGCCCTATTTAACGTGAATGTAGCTGTCTCTAATGCATAACCCCAAAACGATAGTGGTAGATCGGTAAGAGACATCATAGATTGCACCATATCTCATAAAGTACGGTTACGACGTTCGGACACACCATTACACTGTGGTGTTGCAGGTGGAGTGAGTAGTGAAACTATTTCACATTGTTTTAACTGAAGGCCAAACTCGTAACTCAAATATTTTACCTCTGCAATCATAACGTAGAAATTTTTATTTTCTTGTTACGATGATTCTCCACTTCACTCTGAAATTCTTTGAACTTTTCAAATGTTTCAGACTTGTGTTTCATCAAGTAGATATACCCATATCTGCTCAAATCATCTGTGAAGGTCAGAAAATAACGATACTTGCCGCAAGCCTTAACACTCATTGGACTGCATACATCAGTATGTATTATTTCCAATAAGTTAGTAGCTTGCTCCATTGTTCCGAAGAACAGCGTTCTAGTCATGTTGCCCATGAGGCATGGTTCGCAAGCATCAAGTGATTCATAATCAAATGATTCCAAGAGCCCATCAGCATGGAGTTTCTTCATGCGCTTTACACCAATATGACCTAAACAGCAGTGCCACAAATAAGTTGCACTATCATTATTAACTTTGCATCTTTTGGCTTCAATATTATGAATATGTGTATCACTACGATCGAGATCCAACAAACCATTTTTCATCAGGTGTATGACCATAGAAGGTATTATTCATGTAAATAGAACAACAATTATTCTCTGACTTAAATGAATAACCGTATTGCAATAAACACGATCAAATCATATTCATGCTCAACGCAAACACCAAATAACATTTATTTAGGTTAAACACTTATCCCGAAAGTATAGGGAGTGTGTGATGATGATCATATCATTCTTGGAACTACTTCCAACACACATCGTCACTTCACCCTTAACTAGTTTATGTTCATTCTGCAACTCCCGTTTCGAGTTACTACTCTTAGCAACTGAACCAGTATCAAATGCCGAGGGGTTGTTATAAACACTAGTAAATTACACATAAACAACATGTATATCAAATATACCTTGGTCACTTTGCCATCCTTCTTATCCGCCAAGTATCTAGGGCAGTTCTACTTCGAGTGACCATTTCCATTGCAGTAGAAGCACTCAGTCTTAGGCTTAGATCCAGACTTGGGCTTCTTCACTTGAGCAGCAACTTGCTTGTCGTTCTTCTGGAAGTTCCCCTTCTATCCCTTTGCCCATTACTTCAAACTAGTGGTCTTGTTAACCATCAACACTTGATGCTCTTTTCTTGATTTCTACCTTCGTCGATTTCAGCATCGCAAAAAGCTCGGGAATTACTTTCGTCATCCCTTGCATATTATAGTTCATCACGAAGTTCTAGTAACTTGGAGATAGTAACTAGAGAACTTTGTCAATTACTATCTTATCTGGAAGATTAACTCCCACTTGATTCAAGCAATTGTAGTACCCAGACAATCTGAGCACATGCTCACTAGTTGACCTATTCTCCTCCATCTTGTAGGCAAAGTACTGTCAGAGGTCTCATACCTCTTCACACAGGCATGAGTATGAAAAACCGATTTCAACTCTTGGAACATCTTATATGCTCTGTGGCGTTCAAAACATTTTTGAAGTCCCGGTTCCAAGCCATAAAGCATGGTGCACTAAGCTATCAAGTAGTCATCATACCGAGCTTTTGTTAAAACGTTCACAACGTCTATATCTGCTCCTGCAATAGGTCTGTCACCTAGCGGTGCATCAAGGACATAATTCTTCCGTGCAGCAATGAGGAAAATCCTCAGATCACGGACCAAGTCCGCATCATTGCTACTATCATCTTTCAACTCATATTTCTCTAGGAACATATAAAAAATAAACGGGGAGCTACATCGTGAGCTATTGATCTACAACAAGATATGCTAATACTACCAGGACTAAGTTCATGATAAATTAAAGTTCAATTAATCATATTACTTAAGAACTCCCACTTAGATAGACATCCCTCTAATCATCTAAGTGATCACTTGATCCAAATCAACTAAACCATGTCCGATCATCACCTAAGATGGAGTAGTTTTCAATGGTGAACATCACTATGTTGATCATATCTACTATATGATTCATGCTCGACCTTTCGGCCTCAGTGTTCCGAGGCCATATCTGCATATGCTAGGCTCGTCAAGTTTAACCCGAGTATTCTGCGTGTGCAAAACTGGCTTGCACCCGTTGTATGTGAACGTAGAGCTTATCAACCTCGATCATCATGTGGTGTCTCGGCACGACAAACTGTCGCAACGGTGCATACTAAGGTAGAACACTTATACCTTGAAATTTAGTGAGAGATCATCTTACAATGCTACCGCCGAACTAAGCAAAATAAGATGCATAAAGGATAAACATCACATGCAATCAATATAATTGATATGATATGGCCATCATCATCTTGTGCCTTTGATCTCCATCTCCAAAGCGCCGTCATGACCACCATCGCCACCGGAGCGACACCTTGATCTCCATCGTAGCATCGTTGTCGTCTTGCCAACTATTGTTTCTACGACTATCGCTACCGCTTAGTGATAAAGTAAAAACAATTACGGGGCGATTACATTGCATACAATAAAGCGACAACCATATGGCTCCTGCCAGTTGCCGATAACTCTTGTTACAAAACATGATCATCTCGTACAATAAAATTTAGCATAATGTCTTGACCATATCACATCACAACATGCCCTGCAAAAATTAGTTAGACGTCCTCTACTTTGTTGTTGCAAGTTTTACGTGGCTGCTATGGGCTGAGCAAGAACCGTTCTTACCTACGCGTCATAACCACAACGATTTTTCATCAAGTATGTGCTATTTTAACCTTCAAAAACGACCGGGCATAGCCACACTCGATTCAACTAAAGTTGGAGAAACTAACACCCGCCAGCCACCTCTGTGCGAAGCACGTCGGTAGAACCAGTCTCGTGTAAGCGTACGCGTAATGTCGGTCCGGGCGCTTCATCCAACAATACTGTCGATTCAAAGTATGACATGCTGGTAAGCAGTATGACTATTATCGTCGCCAACTCATTTTTGTTCTACTCATGCATATAACATCTACGCATAAACCTAGCTCTGATACCACTGTTGGGTAACGCAGTAATTTCAAAACTTTCCTACGCACACGCAAGATCATGGTGATGCATAGCAACGAGCGGGAGAGTGTTGTCCACGTACCCTCGTAGACCGTAAGCGGAAGCGTTATGACAACGCGGTTGATGTAGTCGTACGTCTTCACGATCCGACCGATCCAAGTACCAAACACACGGCACCTCCGAGTTCAGTGAACGTTCAGCTCGATGACGTCCCTCGTACTCTTGATCCAGTTGAGGCCGGGGGAGAGTTCCGTCAGCACGACGGTGTGGTGACGGTGATGATGAAGTTCCCGACGCAGGGCTTCGCCTAAGCACTACGACGATATGACCGAGGTGTGTAACTATGGAGGGGGCACCGCACATGGCTAAGAAATCAACTTGTTTGTCTATGGGGTGCCCCCTGGCCACGTATATAAAGGATGGAGGGAGGAGGAGGCCGGCCCTCATAGGGCGCGCCCAATGTGTCAAGTCCTACTAGGACTCCCTAGTCCTAGTAGGATTCCACCTCCCATGTGGAATAGGAAAAGGGGAAGGGAGAAGGAGGAGGAAGGAAGGGGGCGCCCCCTTTCCCTAGTCCAATTCGGACCAGTCCATGGGGAAGGGGCGCGGCCACCCTTGAGGCCTTTCTCTCCTTTCCCGTATGGCCCATTAAGGCCCAATACGAATTCCCTTAACTCTCCGATACTCTGAAAAATACCCGAATCACTCGGAACCTTTCCGAAGTCCGAATATAGCCTTCCAATATATCGATCTTTACGTCTCGACCATTTCGAGACTCCTCGTCATGTTCATGATCTCATCCGAGACTTCGAACTATCTTCGGTCATCAAATCACATAACTCTTTAATACAAATCGTCATCAAACGTTAAGCGTGCGGACCCTACGGGTTTGAGAACTATGTAGACATGACCGAGACACATCTCGAGTCAACAACCAATAGCAAAATCTGGATGCTCATATTGGCTCCCGCATATTCTACAAAGATCTTTATCGGTCAAACCGCATAACAACATACGTTGTTCCCTTTGTCATCGGTATGTTACTTGCCCGAGATTCGATCGTCGGTATCTCAATACCTAGTTCAATCTCGTTACCGGCAAGTCTCTCTTTACTCGTTCCGTAATACATCATCCCGTAACTAACTCATTAGTCATATTGCTTGCAAGCCTTATAGTGACGTGCATTACCGAGAGGGCCCAGAGATACCTCTCCGACAATCGGAGTGACAAATCCTAATCTCGATCTATGCCAACTCAACAAGTACCATCGGAGACACCTGTAGATCACCTTTATGATCACCCAGTTACGTTGTGACGTTTGGTGGCACACAAAGTGTTCCTCCGGTATTCGGGGGTTGCATAATCTCATAGTCATAGGAACATGTATAAGTTATGAAGAAAGCAATAGCAACAAACTAAACGATCATAGTTATAAGCTAACGGATGGGTCATGTCAATCACATCATTCTCTAATGATGTGATCCCGTTCATCAAATGACAACTCATGTCAATGTCTAGGAAACTTAACCATCTTTGATCAACGAGCTAGTCAAGTAGAGGCATACTAGTGACACTCTGTTTGTCTATGTTTTCACACATGTACTAAGTTTCCGGTTAATACAATTCTAGCATGAATAATAAACATTTATCATGAAATAAGGAAATAAATGATAACTTTATTATTGCCTCTAGGCCATATTTCCTTCATGTTTTGCTTGGAGTGTCTTGTATGATATGAGTCTTTGCTTGTTTTATTTTGTGTTTTAAGTCATCAATCCTTGCTGGACACACTTATTTGAGAGAGCCAAAATTATTTCATGACTTGTTAGAATTGCTCTCTGTGCTTCACTTAAATCTTTTATGAGCTAGGACTTGCTCTAGTGCTTCACTTATATCTTTTTGAGCATGGTGTGCTTAGTATTTTTGAAGAAATTCTCTCTTGCTTCACTTAGATTTATTTGAGAGTTAGTAAAATTTTCAAGAAATTCTCTCTTGCTTTACTTAGATTATTGATGACCCACGAGTATAGGGGATCTATCCTAGTCCTTTCGATAAGTAAGAGTGTCGAACCCAACGAGGAGCAGAAGGAAATGACAAGCAGTTTTCAGTAAGGTATTCTCTGCAAGCACTGAAATTATCGGTAACAAATAGTTTTGTGGTGAGGTAATTCGTAACGGGTAACAAGTAAAAAAAGTAAACAAGGTGCAGCAAGGTGGCCCAATCCTTTTTGTAGCAAAGGACAAGCCTGGACAAACTCTTATATAAAGAAAAGCGCTCCCGAGGACACATGGGAATTATCGTCAAACTAGTTTTCATCATGCTCATATGATTCGCGTTTGTTACTTTGATAATTTGATATGTGGGTGGACCTGTGCTTGGGTACTGCCCTTCCTTGGACAAGCATCCCACTTATGATTAACCCCTCTTGCAAGCATCCGCAAGTACGAAAGAAGAATTAAGGTAAACCTAACCATAGCATGAAACATATGGATCCAAATCAGCCCCTTACGAAGCAACGCATAAACCAGGGTTTAAGCTTCTGTCACTCTAGCACCCATCATCTACTTATTACTTCCCAATGCCTTCCCCTAGGCCCAAACAATGGTGAAGTGTCATGTAGTCGACGTTCACATAACTCCACTAGAGGAAAGACAACATACATCTCATCAAAATATCGAACAATTACCAAATTCACATGACTACTTATAACAAGACTTCTCCCATGTCCTCAGGAACAAACATAACTACTCACAAATCATATTCATGTTCATAATCATAGGGGTATTAATGTGCATAAAGGATCTGAACATATAATCTTCCATCGAATAAACCAACTAGCATCAACTACAAGGAGTAATCAACACTACTAGTAACCCACAGGTACCAATCTGAGGTTTTGAGACAAAGATCGGATACAAGAGATGAACTAGGGTTTGAGAGGAGATGGTGTTGGTGAAGATGTTGATGGAGATTGACCCCCTCCCGATGAGAGGATCGATGGTGATGACGATGGTGACGATTTCCCCCTCCCGGAGGGATGTTTCCCTGGCAGAACAGCTCCGCCGGAGCCCTAGATTGGTTCCGCCTCAAGACGGCGGCGCTTCGTCCCGAAAGCTTCCTTCTGTTTTTTTTCAGGGCAAAAGACACCTTATACCAGAAGAAGGGCATCGGGGGGCTTCCAGGTGGCCCACGAGGTAGGGGGCGCGCCCAGGGGGTAGGGCGCACCCTCCACCCTCGTGGACAGTGGGTGGCCCCCCTCTGGTGCTTTCTTCGCCAAATATTTTTAATATATTCCAAAACTGACTTTCTTGGAGTTTCAGGACTTTTGGAGTTGTGCAGAATAGGTCACTAATATTTGCTCCTTTTCCATCCTAGAATTCCAGCTGCCGGCATTCTCCCTCATGTAAACCTTGTAAAATAAGAGAGAAAAGGCATAAGTATTGTGACATAATGTGTAATAACAGCCCATAATGCAATAAATATCAATATAAAAGCATGATGCAAAATTTTATGCTCATGATCTTCACTTATATTTTTTTAGCTTATGAAAAGCAACACATGAAAATTAGTCCCAAAGTGATAGATATCCAAGAAGGATAAGTAAAAAAATTCATGAAGATCATTGGACAAAATAAGGTTGATTCCTAGTAATAGTTTTGAGATATGATGATGTGATATGTGGGTTATGTTGATGAGTAATTATGCTTTAGTAAGAATATTGGTGTTAAGGTTTGTGATTCCCTACGCAAGTACGGAAGTCAATAGTCATGCAATGAAATTATATCCTACTTGTGGTGCATTATTCGGTGTTAATTATGCTTAATGCTTGCTTATGAGATTATTCGTTTCTTGGTTGGTCGCTTCTCAATCTTTTTGCTAGCATTCATTTTGCACCAAGTATGATCTCTACTTGTGCATCCAAAATCCTTTAAACCAGTTTTGCCACATGAGTCCAGTATACCTACCTATATGCGGTATTCTTTTGCCGTTCTAAGCAAATTTGCATGTGCCATCTCTAATTTTCAAAATAAACTTCTCTTTTGTGTGTTCGTTTCGCTCCCGGAACGGTGACGGGTGGCTAATATTTTCCATGCTAGATGTGTTATTCTCATGATGAGTGTTTATTCACTTGTCATTGCATGAGAGTAAGGCAAAGGTTTTAGGGATGCCCAGTCCCGAAATGCAAAAATGAATTTACTTTACATTGTCAAATAATAAATTTCTTGGAAAGTGTTTGTATGGAGGACAACCGTGGATACGGCTAGCCATGGAAAGTGAAAGAATGATGGAAAAAGGAATAAACTTTATTTTCTGTTTGGGAACCGCCTATGGCATATCTAGCATGGAAAGTGTTCGGAACTCTAAGTCATTTTCGTTGGTGGGATGGATACACCTCCCAAAATGTTTTTATCTCTAATTTTTCTCTTTGAGCTCTGGCACCTCTACAAATCCCTACTTCCCTCTGTGAAGGGACTTTCTTTTACTTTATGCAATTTTTATTTTTGAATTTGAGTCTCCATCTTCTCTTATAAAAGCACCAACTAGGAGGCAATATGATCGTACTCAAGTATTGGGTGTAGCTAATATGCGAGTATGTTTCATGAATGGATCAATGGTTGAGCATGACGGGCTAGGGATAACTTATTTTAGCGTTGATATTTTGAAAGACATGGTTGCTTGTTGATATGCTTGAGTATTTAAATTATCATGTCAAAACTAGACTATTGCTTTGAATCACATAAAAGTCCAAATGTCCATGCTAAAAAGAAAAGAATATGATATGACATGTTAGGCAGCATTCCACATCAAAAATTCTGTTTTTATCACTTCTACACGAGGACGAGAAGGAGTTAAGCTTGGGGATGCTGATACGTGTCCAATGTATCTATAATTTTTGATTGTTCCATGCTGTCTTATTATCAATCTTGGATGTTTTAGAATCATTTTATAGTCATTTTATATCATTTTTTGGTACTAACCTATTGACATAGTGCCAAGTGCCAGTTGCTGTTTTTTGCATGTTTTTTACATCGCAGGAAATCAATATCAGACGGAGTACAAATGCCCCGACACTTTACGGAGAATTTTTATGGGCCAGAAGGAAGATATTGGGCCCTAGTTGCACCTGGGGGAGTCCCGAGGACGGGACAACCCACTAGGTCACTACAGGAGGCCCAAACGCGCCCTGGTGGGTTGTGCCCACCTCGGGTGCCCCCGGGACCGCCTTTTTGCTCTATAAATACCCCAAAAATCCCAAAACCCTAGGGGAGTCGAGGAAATATTCATCCAGCCGCCGTAGAGTCCAGAACCACCAGATCCAATCTGGACACCATCTCGGATGGGGTTCACCACCTCCATTGGTGCCTCTCCGATGATGCGTGAGTAGTTCTTTGTAGACCTTCGGGTCCGTAGTTAGTAGCTAGGTGGCTTCTTCTCTCTCACTGAATTCTCAATACAATGGTCTCTTGGAGATCCATATGATGTAACTCTTTTTGCGGTGTGTTTGTTGGGATCTGATGAACTTTGAGTTTATGATCGGTTATATCTTTTTATATCCATGAAAGTTATTTGAGTTTCTTTGATCTCTTATATGCATGATCACTTATAGCCTCGTATTTCTTCTCCGATATTTGGGTTTTGTTTGGCCAACTTGATCTATTTGTCTTGCAATGGGAAGAGGTGCCCGGTAGTGGGTTCAATCTTACGGTGCTTGATCCCGGTGATAGAAAGGGAAACGACACGTATGCATCATTGCTACTAAGGATAAAACGATGTGGTCTATCTCTACATAGATAGATCTTCATTACTAGGACAAAGCCTAGTAGTAGCGCGGGTTAAAAGCTAGTAGTAGCGCGGGTGCCTGCACTACTACTACGGCGCTACAGCTAACTAGTAGTAGTAGCGCGGTGCATCCCGCGCTACTAGTACGTGTGTTAGTAGTAGTGCGGATTCGACATGCGCTACTACTAACTATCAGTAGCGCGTGTCTGTGACCCGTGCTACTACTACTAATTTGAAAAACCAAAAAAAATCTCGACCCCGTGCGTGCTGTCAGTGGTGTCAATGGTTCGGTCGATGGCGCCGACGGCCATGGCGACGGGGCGGCGGCCGGCAGCGACGTGCACGGTGGCCAGGAGCAGGGAGATCTCATCCATGACGTGCGCCTCGTGGAAGCCGTCGAGGGCGGCTGTGGAGGCCAGCCCGGCATGGGCCGGGAGCTGGAGGACCTGGATCTTGGCATCGTGCGTGGGGAATAGCACCTCGCAGCGGCCATCGCCGTTGAGGTCGGCGAAGAGCGGGGGCGGGAGGCGGTCCACGTCGTGCTTGATCGGGAACCCGTCGTCCGACAGGTGGTACCACACCTCCCAGAACGAGAAGTCGCCCTCGTGCTGTCGGAGGAGGAGGGGGATGGGTCAGCTAGGGTTTCGGATCGAATTGGAGAGGGGGAGGAGGAGGTGGGCTGACCTGGAGCGAGAAGAAGACGGCAAAGGCGGCGAGGAGGAGGATGTCGAGGTCGCACTTCCGCATCTTGGCTGCGGCGAGGAGCTCCGCTGCGGAGGGATCTCAGAGAGGGAGGGGGACGAAAGCAGAGTGTACCAGCGGCGGCCACCGTTGGAGTACGAGGGAGAGAGGAGGAAAGTGAGAGAGGGGGAAATTGAGGGAGAGAGGAGAGATTCGGCCGAGGATATGGGGATTTCACCTACCTCGTACTTAGTAGTAGCGAGGGGTATAAAACCGCGCTACTACTATCAACTTAGTAGTAGCGCGGGTTTGTACCCCTCGCTACTACTATCGCATGTCCCGGGAGGGCACGGTAGAGACCGCTTAGTAGTAGCGCGGGTTAAAAATCCGCGCTACTAGTATCAACTTAGTAGTAGCAAGGGGTAAAAACCCGCGCTACTAGTAAGTAGCAGTAGCGAGGGTTATAAACCCGCGCTACTAGTAAGCGTCTGCCTATAAGCTTTTCCCTAGTAGTGCTTGTCTACATCATTTCATTGTTCTTATTGCATTACTCCGTTTTTCCATGAACTTAATACACTAGATGCATGCTGGATAGCGGTCGATGTGTGGAGTAATAGTAGTAGATGCAGGCAGGAGTCGGTTTACTAATCTTGGACGTGATGCCTATGTGATGATCATTGCCTGGATATCGTCATGATTATTTGAAGTTCTATCAATTGCCCAACAGCACACCGTTTGCTATTTTTCTCGAGAGAAGCCACTAGTGAAACCTACGGCCCCCGGGTCACCTTTCTCATATATTTGCCTTTGCGATCTACTTTTTCCTTGCATTTATTTTCAGATCTATTAAAGCAAAAATACATAAATACCTTGCTGCAATTTATTCTTATTTATTTTGTTTGGCGTTCGATCTATCAATCTACTAAATTTTCCTCATGTCCGTTTTGCCTATCTTGAGACGTCATACCCCGGAAGGGATTGACAACCCTTTTAACACGTCGGGTTGTGAGGATTTGTTATCTGTGTGCAGGGGTTGTTTACGTTGTGTTGCTTGGTTCTCCTGCTGGTTCGATAACCTTGGTTTCATATCTGAGGGAAATACCTACCGCCGCTGTGCTGCATCATCCCTTCCTCTTTGGGGAAATACCAACGTAGCTTCAAGCAACATCAATCGTGCCATCTCAAGAACACGAGAGAGAGAGAGAGATAGAGATTAAACACATAGCTACTGGTACAAACCCTCAGCCCCGAGGGTGGACTACTCCCTCCTCATCATGGTGGCCGTCGGGATGATGAATATGGCCACCGGTGATGATATCCCCCTCCGGCAGGGTGCCAAAATGGGGTCTAGATTGGATCTCGTGGATAGAGAGGCCTTGCGGCGGCGGAACTTCTGATATAGGGCTACCCCGAGGGTTTTTCGAATATTTGGGAATTTATAGGGCGAAGAAGGGGTGCGGGAGGCCATCGAGGTGGGCACAACCCACCTAGGCGTGGTGGGTTGTGCCCCCATCGGGGCACCCCCCCCCCAGGTGCTGCTCTAGCCCTTTGGATGTCTTATGGTCCATAAAAATCCCACATAAAGTTTCGTGGTGTTTGGACTCCGTTTGATATTGATTTCATGCGATGTAAAAAACAAGAAAAAAAACAGCAACTGGCACTGGGCACTGGGTCAATAGGTTAGTCCCAAAAAATGGTATAAAGTTGCTATAAAATGATTGTAAAACATCCAAGAATGATAACAAAACAGCATGAATACTTCATAAATTAGAGATACGTTGGAGACGTATCAACTACTGCTATACAGATATCAGTAGCGCGGTTTGTTGTCACGCACTACTACTAAGTAGCAGTAGCGCCTTCTTTTAAACCGCGCTGCTGGTAAGATTCTGTGTATAAGGTTTTCCCTAGTAGTGATGTATTCACACATGTATTTATGTTTCCGATCAATACAATTCTAGCATGAATAATAAATCTTTATCATGAATAAGGAAATATAAAATAACAATTTTATTATTGCCTCTAGGAATATTTCCTTCAATCTCCCACTTGCACTAGAGTCAATAATCTAGTTCACATCGTCATGTGATTAACACCCATAGTTCACATCGCCATGTGACGAACACCCAAAGAGTTTACTAGAGTCAATAATCTAGTTCACATCGCCATGTGATTAACACCCAAAGAGTACTAAGGTGTGATCATGTTTTGCTTGTGAGAGAGGTTTAGTCAACGGGTCTGCCACATTCAGATCCATATGTATTTTGTAATTTTCTATGTCTACAATGCTCCGCACGGAGCTACTCCAGCTAATTGCTCCCACTTTCAATATGTATCCAGATTGAGACTCAGAGTCATCTAGATTAGTGTTAAAGCTTGCATCGACATAACCCTTTACGACGAACCCTTTATCACCTCCATAACTGAGAAACATTCCTTAGTCCTCTAAGGATAATTTTGACCGCTGTCCAGTGATCTACTCCTGATCACTATTATACCGCCTTGTCAAACTCATGGCAAGGCACAAAACAGGTCTAGTACACAACGTGACATACTTTATAGAACTTATGGCCAAGGCATAGGGAATGACTTTCATCTCTTTCTATCTTCTGCCGTGGTCGGGCTTTGAGTCTTACTCAACTTCTCACCTTACAACACAGGCTAGAACTCCTTCTTTGACTGATCCATTTTGAACTCCTTCAAAATCTTGTCAAGGTATGTACTCATTGGAAGTCTTATCAAGCGTCTTGATCTATCTCTACAGATCTTGATACCCAATATGTAAGCAGCTTCACCGAGGACTTCCATTGAAAAATTCTTATTCAAGTATCCTTTTATGCTATCCAGAAATTCTATATCATTTCCAATCAATAATATGTCATCCACATATACTATCTGAAATGCTATAGAGCTCCCACTCACTTTCTTGTAAATACAGGCTTCACCATAAGTCTGTATAAAACCATATGCTTTGGTCGCCTCATCGGAGCTTATATTCCAACTCCGAGATGCTTGCACTAGTCCATAGATGGATCGCTGGAGCTTGCACACTTTGTTAGCACCTTTAGGATCAACAAAACCTTCTGGTTGCATCATATACAACTCTTCTTTAAGAAATCCATTAAGGAATGTAGTTTTGACGTCCATTTGCCAGATTTCATAATCATAAAATGCGGCAATTGCTAATATGATTCAGACGGACTTAAGCATCGCTATAGGTGAGAAAGTCTCATCGTAGTCAACCCCTTGAACTTGTCGAAAACCTTTTGCGACAAGTCAAGATTTGTAGAGAGTAACATTACCATCAGCGTCAGTCTTCTTCTTGAAGATCCATTTATTCTCTATGGCTTGCCGATCATCTGGCAAGTCCACCAAAGTCCACAATTTGTTATCATACATGGATCCTATCTCAGATTTCATGGCCTCAAGCCATCTGTCAGAATCTGGGCTCATCATAGCTTCTTCATAGTTCGTAGGTTCGCCTTGATCTAGTAACATGACTTCCAAGACAGGATTACTGTACCACTCTGGTGCGGATCGTGCTATGGTCGACCTATGAAGTTCAGTAGTAACTTGATCTGAAGTTTCATGATCATCATCATTAGCTTCCTCTCTAGTTGGTGTAGGCATCCCGGGAATGGTTTTCTGTGATGTGCTACTTCCCAATTCGAGAGAAGGTACAATTACCTCATCACGTTCTACTTTCCTCCCACTCACTTCTTTCGAGAGAAACTCCTTCTCTAGAAAGGACCCATTCTTAGCAACAAAGATCTTACCTTCGGATTTGTGGCAGAAGATGTACCCAATAGTATCTTTTAGGGTATCCTATGAAGACGCACTTCTTCGATTTAGGTTCGAGCTTATCAGGCTGAAGCCTTTTGACATAAGTGTCGCATCCCCAAACTTTAAGAAACGACAGCTTAGGTTTCTTGCCAAACCACAGTTCATACAGTGTTGTATCAACGGATTTAGACGGTGCCCTATTTAACGTGAATGTGGATGTCTCTAATGCAAAACCCCGAAATGATAGTGGTAAATCGGTAAGAGAAATCATAGAACGCACCATAATGAAGTACGGTTACGACGTTCGGACACACCATTATGCTGGGGTGTTCCAGGTGGCGTGAATTGTGAAACAATTCCACATTGTTTAAATGAAGGCCAAACTCGTAACTCAAATATTCGCCTCCGCGATCAGATTGTAGAAACTTTATTTTCTTGTTACGATGATTCTCCACTTCACTCTGAAATTCTTTGAACTTTTCAAATGTTTCAGACTTTTGTTTCATTAAGTAGATATACCTGCACGTACTCAAATCATCTATGATGGTCAGAAAATAATGATACCCGCCGCATGCCTCTACACTCATCAGACCGCATACATCGGTATGTATTATTTCCAATAAGTTTATTAGCTCGCTCCATTGTTCCGGAGAACGGAGTTTTAGTCATCTTGCCCATGAGGCATAGTTCTCAAGTATCAAATGATTCATAATCAAGTGATTCCAAAAGTCCATCTGCATGGAGTTTCTTCATGCGCTTTACACCAATATGACCTAAACGGCAGTGCCACAAGTATGTTGCACTATCATTATCAACTTTGTATCTTTTGGCATCAATATTATGAATATGTGTATCACTACGATCGAGATTCAATAAACCAGTTGCATTGAGTGTATGACCATAGAAGGTTTTATTCATGTAAACAGAACAACAATTATTCTCTGACTTAAATGAATAACCGTATTGCAATAAACATGATCTAATCTTGTTCATGCTCAACGCAAACACCAAATAACATTTATTTAGGCTCAACACTAATCCCAAAGGTAGAGGGAGTGTGCGATGGTGATCGTATCAACCTTGGAATCTCTTCCAACACACATCGTCACCTCGCCCTTAACTAGTATATGTTTATTCTACAACTCCTGTTTCAAGTTTCTAATCTTAGCAACGGAACCAGTATCAAATACCCAGGGGCTACTATGAATACTAGTAACGTAGACATCAATAACATGTATATCAAATATACCTTTGTTCACTTTGCCATCCTTCTTATCCGCCAAGTATTTGGGGTAGTTCTGCTTCTAGTGACCATTCCTTTTGCAGTAGAAGCACACAGTTTCAGGCTCAGGTCCAGCTTTGGGCTTCTTCATGGGAGTGGCAACTTGCTTGCCATTATTCTTGAAGTTCCCTTTCTTTCCCTTTGCCCTATTTCTTGAAACTAGTGGTCTTGTTAACCATCAACACTTGATGCTCTTTCTTGGTTTCTACCTTCGTCGATTTCAGTATCGCGAAGAGCTCAGGAATCGTTTTCATCATCCCTTGCATATTATAGTTTATCATGAAGTTCTAGTAGCTTGGTGATAGTGACTAGAGAACTTTGTCAATCACTATCTTATCTGGAAGATTAACTCCCACTTGATTCAAGCGATGGTAGTACCCAGACATTCTGAGCACATGCTCACTGGCTGAGCTATTCTCCTCATCTTGTAGGCAAAGTACGTGTCGGAGGTCTCATACCTCTCGACATGGGCATGAGTCTGAAATACCAATTTCAGCTCTTGGAACATCTCATATGCTCCGCGGCGTTCAATACATTTTTGAAGTCCCGGTTCTAAACCGTAAAGCATGGCGCACTAAACTATTAAATAGTCATCATATCGAGCTTGCCAAACGTCCATAACGTCTGCATCTGCTCCTGCAATAGGTCTGTCGCCTAGCGGTGCATCAAGGACATAATTCTTCTATGCAGCAATGAGGATAATCCTGAAATCACGGACCCAGTCCGCGTCATTGCTACTATCAACTTATTTTTCTCTAGGAACATATCAAAAATATATGGGAGCTACATTGCGAGCTATTGATCTACAACATATATTTGCAAATACTATTAGGACTAATTTCATGAGAAATTAAGTTCAGTTAATCAAATTACTAATGAGCTCCCACTTAAATCAACATCCCTCAAGTTGTCTAAGTGATACATGATCCAAATCAACTAACCCATGTCCGATCATCACGCGAGATGGGGTAGTCATCAATGGTGAACATCTCTATGTTGATCATATCTACTATATGACTCACTGAAAGAACATGCGGTGCCCCCATGTTTGGTTTTGGTAATTGATGACAATCTCTATGGACTAATGGTTGCCTTGAGTTATATTTGAAGGATTTGTCCATAGGCATTTCTTGAAGTTCATGTGTTGGTTTCAAGGAGTTTATGTGGTGATCAAGGTGTTATTAAGGAATTATCCAAAGATTGGTCATGTGAGAGTTGAGCTTATTGCAAGCATGTCTTGGAGAAGGAGATTGTGTGATCATTCATGTATATCTTCAAGACATCATCCAAAAGAAGAGAGTTGAAAAGATTCAAGGTTGATCAAGACTAAGTCAAGAGTGAATCAACTTGATCAACTCACAAAGCGTAGAAGATGTACCGAGAGGGATCAAGCGATCCCATGGTGTGGTAAGCATTGTCAATTACGCTCTGTGTACTAACCCATGATCTTTGTGAGAGTTCTTTGTGGGGTTAGGTTGCGGTGTGCAAGTTCAAGTGAAGCATCATGAAAGAGATCAAATGCTTGAAGCTTGCCGTCCATTGTGGTGACAATGGACTTGTGAAGATGTTGCGGTGTGCAAGTTCAAGTGAAGCATCATGAAGAGATCAAATGCTTGAAGCTTGCCGTCCATTGTGGGGACAATGGACTTGTGAAGATGTGCGGAAGAGTGGCTCACCCATAGTGGAGTATGGGGGAGCAATCAACTAGTCTTCATCGAGCCAACGCAACCAAGAAAGGTGGTCCAACTTGAGGGAGTCAAGATCGTCATCATCTAGCTCAAGTGGACCATGTGCAAGGCAAAGGTTTGCTCTTGATAGGTTTTCTATTTTACCGGTCTCATGATGGTAGTTGGGAGACCGGGTTATAGGATCGATTGCCGTACTATCAAGGGGGGCTCTCGATGAGTAGCTTGATCGTATTGTTCATAGAGAGCTCAAACCATTGCATCCTTGCATCATCTTTATTGGTTCTTGTTTGGTTCTTCTCTTTGTGAGTTTTGGAGCTTATGGTCATATGAAGAAATTTTGGAGCTCATATGAATAAGTTTTGGCAGTTCTGTTTTTCTCCCTGCGGTAGTACCGCGGTGGCAGCAGTAGTACCACTTGTAGCGTCAAGCGGTAGTACCGCGGTGGCAGCGGTAGTACCTAGTAAGCCTCTAGTTGACTAGCTCGTTGATCAATAGATGGTTACGGTTTCCTGACCATGGACATTGGATGTCGTTGATAACGGGATCACATCATTAGGAGAATGATGTGATGGACAAGACCCAATCCTAAGCCTAGCACAAGATCGTGTAGTTCGTCTGCTAAAGCTTTTCTAATGTCAAGTATCATTTCCTTAGACCATGAGATTGTGCAACTCCCGGATACCGTAGGAATGCTTTGGGTGTACCAAACGTCACAACGTAACTGGGTGGCTATAAAGGTGCACTACAGGTATCTCCGAAAGTGTCTGTTGGGTTGGCACGAATCGAGACTGGGATTTGTCACTCCGTGTAAACGGAGAGGTATCTCTGGGCCCACTCGGTAGGACATCATCATAAGGTGCACAATGTGACCAAGGAGTTGATCACGGGATGATGTGTTACGGAACGAGTAAAGAGACTTGCCGGTAACGAGATTGAACAAGGTATCGGGATACCGACGATCGAATCTCGGGCAAGTACTATACCGGTAGACAAAGGGAATTGTATACGGGATTGATTGAATCCTTGACATCGTGGTTCATCCGATGAGATCATCGTGGAACATGTGGGAGCCAACATGGGTATCCAGATCCCACTGTTGGTTATTGGCCGGAGATATGTCTCAGTCATGACTGCATGGTTCCCGAGCCCGTAGGGTCTACACACTTAAGGTTCGATGACGCTAGGGTTATAGGGAAAGTATGTACGCGGTTACCGAATGTTGTTCGGAGTCCCGGATGAGATCCCGGACGTTACGAGGAGTTCCGGAATGGTCCGGAGGTAAAGATTGATATATAGGAAGTGAGGATTTGGCCACCGGAAGTGTTCCGGGCATCACCGGTAATGTACCGGGACCACCGGAAGGGTCCGGGGGTCCACCGGGAGGGGCCACCAGCCCCAGAGGCTTGGGTGGGCCTATAGTGGGAAGGGACCAGCCCCTAGGTGGGCTGGGGCGCCCCCCCACCAAGGCCCAAGGCGCCCCAAGAGAAGATGGGGGCAAACCCTAGGGCAGATGGGCCCTAAGGCCCACCCCAGGTGCGCCTCCCCCTCTCGTTGTTTTGATGCTACTCGTCTTCCTCTATCCAACAAGCTTGAGTTTGCTCAATTCAGAGCTCATATGAAGAAGTTTTGGCAGTTCTGTTTTTCTCCCTGCGGTAGTACCGCGGTGGCAGCAGTAGTACCACTTGTAGCGTCAAGCGGTAGTACCGCGGTGGCAGCGGTAGTACCTAGTAAGCCTCTAGTTGACTAGCTCGTTGATCAATAGATGGTTACGGTTTCCTGACCATGGACATTGGATGTCGTTGATAACGGGATCACATCATTAGGAGAATGATGTGATGGACAAGACCCAATCCTAAGCCTAGCACAAGATCGTGTAGTTCGTCTGCTAAAGCTTTTCTAATGTCAAGTATCATTTCCTTAGACCATGAGATTGTGCAACTCTCGGATACCGTAGGAATGCTTTGGGTGTACCAAACGTCACAACGTAACTGGGTGGCTATAAAGGTGCACTACAGGTATCTCCGAAAGTGTCTGTTGGGTTGGCACGAATCGAGACTGGGATTTGCCACTCCGTGTAAACGGAGAGGTATCTCTGGGCCCACTCGGTAGGACATCATCATAATGTGCACAATGTGACCAAGGAGTTGATCACGGGATGATGTGTTACGGAACGAGTAAAGAGACTTGCCGGTAACGAGATTGAACAAGGTATCGGGATACTGACGATCGAATCTCGGGCAAGTACTATACCGGTAGACAAAGGGAATTGTATACGGGATTGATTGAATCCTTGACATCGTGGTTCATCCGATGAGATCATCGTGGAACATGTGGGAGCCAACATGGGTATCCAGATCCCGCTGTTGGTTTTTGGCCGGAGATATGTCTCAGTCATGACTGCATGGTTCCCGAGCCCGTAGGGTCTACACACTTAAGGTTCGATGACGCTAGGGTTATAGGGAAAGTATGTACGCGGTTACCGAATGTTGTTCGGAGTCTCGGATGAGATCCCGGACGTTACGAGGAGTTCCGGAATGGTCCGGAGGTAAAGATTGATATATGGGAAGTGAGGATTTGGCCACCGGAAGTGTTTCGGGCATCACCGGTAATGTACCGGGACCACCGGAAGGGTCCGGGGGTCCACCGGGAGGGGCCACCAGCCCCAGAGGCTTGCGTGGGCCAATAGTGGGAAGGGACCAGCCCCTAGGTGGGCTGGGGCGCCCCCCCACCAAGGCCCAAGGCGCCTCAAGAGAAGATGGGGGCAAACCCTAGGGCAGATGGGCCCTAAGGCCCACCCCAGGTGCGCCTCCCCCTCTCGTTGTTTTGATGCTACTCGTCTTCCTCTATCCAACAAGCTTGAGTTTGCTCAATTCGGAGCTCATATGAAGAAGTTTTGGCAGTTCTGTTTTTCTCCCTGCGGTAGTACCGCGGTGGCAGCAGTAGTACCACTTGTAGCGTCAAGCGGTAGTACCGCGGTGGCAGCGGTAGTACCTAGTAAGCCTCTAGTTGACTAGCTCGTTGATCAATAGATGGTTACGGTTTCCTGACCATGGACATTGGATGTCGTTGATAACGGGATCACATCATTAGGAGAATGATGTGATGGACAAGACCCAATCCTAAGCCTAGCACAAGATCGTGTAGTTCGTCTGCTAAAGCTTTTCTAATGTCAAGTATCATTTCCTTAGACCATGAGATTGTGCAACTCCCGGATACCGTAGGAATGCTTTGGGTGTACCAAACGTCACAACGTAACTGGGTGGCTATAAAGGTGCACTACAGGTATCTCCGAAAGTGTCTGTTGGGTTGGCACGAATCGAGACTGGGATTTGTCACTCCGTGTAAACGGAGAGGTATCTCTCGGCCCACTCGGTAGGACATCATCATAATGTGCACAATGTGACCAAGGAGTTGATCACGGTATGATGTGTTACGGAACGAGTAAAGAGACTTGCCGGTAACGAGATTGAACAAGGTATCGGGATACCGACGATCGAATCTCGGGCAAGTACTATACCGGTAGACAAAGGGAATTGTATACGGGATTGATTGAATCCTTGACATCGTGGTTCATCCGATGAGATCATCGTGGAACATGTGGGAGCCAACATGGGTATCCAGATCCCGCTGTTGGTTATTGGCCGGAGATATGTCTCAGTCATGACTGCATGGTTCCCGAGCCCGTAGGGTCTACACACTTAAGGTTCGATGACGCTAGGGTTATAGGGAAAGTATGTACGCGGTTACCGAATGTTGTTCGGAGTCTCGGATGAGATCCCGGACGTTACGAGGAGTTCCGAAATGGTCCGGAGGTAAAGATTGATATATGGGAAGTGAGGATTTGGCCACCGGAAGTGTTTCGGGCATCACCGGTAATGTACCGGGACCACCGGAAGGGTCCGGGGGTCCACCGGGAGGGGCCACCAGCCCCAGAGGCTTGCGTGGGCCAATAGTGGGAAGGGACCAGCCCCTAGGTGGGCTGGGGCGCCCCCCCACCAAGGCCCAAGGCGCCTCAAGAGAAGATGGGGGCAAACCCTAGGGCAGATGGGCCCTAAGGCCCACCCCAGGTGCGCCTCCCCCTCTCGTTGTTTTGATGCTACTCGTCTTCCTCTATCCAACAAGCTTGAGTTTGCTCAATTCAGAGCTCATATGAAGAAGTTTTGGCAGTTCTGTTTTTCTCCCTGCGGTAGTACCGCGGTGGCAGCAGTAGTACCACTTGTAGCGTCAAGCGGTAGTACCGCGGTGGCAGCGGTAGTACCTAGTAAGCCTCTAGTTGACTAGCTCGTTGATCAATAGATGGTTACGGTTTCCTGACCATGGACATTGGATGTCGTTGATAACGGGATCACATCATTAGGAGAATGATGTGATGGACAAGACCCAATCCTAAGCCTAGCAGAAGATCGTGTAGTTCGTCTGCTAAAGCTTTTCTAATGTCAAGTATCATTTCCTTAGACCATGAGATTGTGCAACTCCCGGATACCGTAGGAATGCTTTGGGTGTACCAAATGTCACAACGTAACTGGGTGGCTATAAAGGTGCACTACAGGTATCTCCGAAAGTGTCTGTTGGGTTGGCACGAATCGAGACTGGGATTTGTCACTCCGTGTAAACGGAGAGGTATCTCTGGGCCCACTCGGTAGGACATCATCATAATGTGCACAATGTGACCAAGGAGTTGATCACGGGATGATGTGTTACGGAACGAGTAAAGAGACTTGCCGGTAACGAGATTGAACAAGGTATCGGGATACCGACGATCGAATCTCGGGCAAGTACTATACCGGTAGACAAAGGGAATTGTATACGGGATTGACTGAATCCTTGACATCGTGGTTCATCGGATGAGATCATCGTGGAACATGTGGGAGCCAACATGGGTATCCAGATCCCGCTGTTGGTTATTGGCCGGAGATATGTCTCAGTCATGACTGCATGGTTCCCGAGCCCGTAGGGTCTACACACTTAAGGTTCGATGACGCTAGGGTTATAGGGAAAGTATGTACGCGGTTACCGAATGTTGTTCGGAGTCCCGGATGAGATCCCGGACGTTACGAGGAGTTCCGGAATGGTCCGGAGGTAAAGATTGATATATAGGAAGTGAGGATTTGGCCACCGGAAGTGTTCCGGGCATCACCGGTAATGTACCGGGACCACCTGAAGGGTCCAGGGGTCCACCGGGAGGGGCCACCAGCCCCAGAGGCTTGGGTGGGCCTATAGTGGGAAGGGACCAGCCCCTAGGTGGGCTGGGGCGCCCCCCCACCAAGGCCCAAGGCGCCCCAAGAGAAGATGGGGGCAAACCCTAGGGCAGATGGGCCCTAAGGCCCACCCCAGGTGCGCCTCCCCCTCTCGTTGTTTTGATGCGACTCGTCTTCCTCTATCCAACAAGCTTGAGTTTGCTCAATTCGGAGCTCATATGAAGAAGTTTTGGCAGTTCTGTTTTTCTCCCTGCGGTAGTACCGCGGTGGCAGCAGTAGTACCACTTGTAGCGTCAAGCGGTAGTACCGCGGTGGCAGCGGTAGTACCTAGTAAGCCTCTAGTTGACTAGCTCGTTGATCAATAGATGGTTACGGTTTCCTGACCATGGACATTGGATGTCGTTGATAACGGGATCACATCATTAGGAGAATGATGTGATGGACAAGACCCAATCCTAAGCCTAGCACAAGATCGTGTAGTTCGTCTGCTAAAGCTTTTCTAATGTCAAGTATCATTTCCTTAGACCATGAGATTGTGCAACTCCCGGATACCGTAGGAATGCTTTGGGTGTACCAAACGTCACAACGTAACTGGGTGGCTATAAAGGTGCACTACAGGTATCTCCGAAAGTGTCTGTTGGGTTGGCACGAATCGAGACTGGGATTTGTCACTCCGTGTAAACGGAGAGGTATTTCTGGGCCCACTCGGTAGGACATCATCATAATGTGCACAATGTGACCAAGGAGTTGATCACGGGATGATGTGTTACGGAACGAGTAAAGAGACTTGCCGGTAACGAGATTGAACAAGGTATCGGGATACCGACGATCGAATCTCGGGCAAGTACTATACCGGAAGACAAAGGGAATTGTATACGGGATTGATTGAATCCTTGACATCGTGGTTCATCCGATGAGATCATCGTGGAACATGTGGGAGCCAACATGGGTATCCAGATCCCGCTGTTGGTTATTGGCCGGAGATATGTCTCAGTCATGACTGCATGGTTCCCGAGCCCGTAGGGTCCACACACTTAAGGTTCGATGACGCTAGGGTTATAGGGAAAGTATGTACGCGGTTACCGAATGTTGTTCGGAGTCCCGGATGAGATCCCGGACGTTACGAGGAGTTCCGGAATGGTCCGGAGGTAAAGATTGATATATAGGAAGTGAGGATTTGGCCACCGGAAGTGTTCCAGGCATCACCGGTAATGTACCGGGACCACCGGAAGGGTCCGGGGGTCCACCGGGAGGGGCCACCAGCCCCAGAGGCTTGGGTGGGCCTATAGTGGGAAGGGACCAGCCCCTAGGTGGGCTGGGGCGCCCCCCCCACCAAGGCCCAAGGCGCCTCAAGAGAAGATGGGGGCAAACCCTAGGGCAGATGGGCCCTAAGGCCCACCCCAGGTGCGCCTCCCCCTCTCGTTGTTTTGATGCTACTCGTCTTCCTCTATCCAACAAGCTTGAGTTTGCTCAATTCGGAGCTCATATGAAGATGTTTTGGCAGTTCTGTTTTTCTCCCTGCGGTAGTACCGCGGTGGCAGCAGTAGTACCACTTGTAGCGTCAAGCGGTAGTACCGCGGTGGCAGCGGTAGTACCTAGTAAGCCTCTAGTTGACTAGCTCGTTGATCAATAGATGGTTACGGTTTCCTGACCATGGACATTGGATGTCGTTGATAACGGGATCACATCATTAGGAGAATGATGTGATGGACAAGACCCAATCCTAAGCCTATCACAAGATCGTGTAGATCGTCTGCTAAAGCTTTTCTAATGTCAAGTATCATTTCCTTAGACCATGAGATTGTGCAACTCCCGGATACCGTAGGAATGCTTTGGGTGTACCAAACGTCACAACGTAACTGGGTGGCTATAAAGGTGCACTACAGGTATCTCCGAAAGTGTCTGTTGGGTTGGCACGAATCGAGACTGGGATTTGTCACTCCGTGTAAACGGAGAGGTATCTCTGGGCCCACTCGGTAGGACATCATCATAATGTGCACAATGTGACCAAGGAGTTGATCACGGGATGATGTGTTACGGAACGAGTAAAGAGACTTGCCGGTAACGAGATTGAACAAGGTATCGGGATACCGACGATCGAATCTCGCGCAAGTACTATACCGGTAGACAAAGGGAATTGTATACGGGATTGATTGAATCCTTGACATCGTGGTTCATCCGATGAGATCATCGTGGAACATGTGGGAGCCAACATGGGTATCCAGATCCCGCTGTTGGTTATTGGCCGGAGATATGTCTCAGTCAGGACTGCATGGTTCCCGAGCCCGTAGGGTCTACACACTTAAGGTTCGATGACGCTAGGGTTATAGGGAAAGTATGTACGCGGTTACCGAATGTTGTTCAGAGTCCCGGATGAGATCCCGGACGTTACGAGGAGTTCCGGAATGGTCCGGAGGTAAAGATTGATATATAGGAAGTGAGGATTTGGCCACCGGAAGTGTTCCGGGAATCACCGGTAATGTACCGGGACCACCGGAAGGGTCCGGGGGTCCACCGGGAGGGGCCACCAGCCCCAGAGGCTTGCGTGGGCCAATAGTGGGAAGGGACCAGCCCCTAGGTGGGCTGGGGCGCCCCCCCACCAAGGCCCAAGGCGCCTCAAGAGAAGATGGGGGCAAACCCTAGGGCAGATGGGCCCTAAGGCCCACCCCAGGTGCGCCTCCCCCTCTCGTTGTTTTGATGCTACTCGTCTTCCTCTATCCAACAAGCTTGAGTTTGCTCAATTCGGAGCTCATATGAAGATGTTTTGGCAGTTCTGTTTTTCTCCCTGCGGTAGTACCGCGGTGGCAGCAGTAGTACCACTTGTAGCGTCAAGCGGTAGTACCGCGGTGGCAGCGGTAGTACCTACTAAGCCTCTAGTTGACTAGCTCGTTGATCAATAGATGGTTACGGTTTCCTGACCATGGACATTGGATGCCGTTGATAACGGGATCACATCATTAGGAGAATGATGTGATGGACAAGACCCAATCCTAAGCCTAGCACAAGATCGTGTAGTTCGTCTGCTAAAGCTTTTCTAATGTCAAGTATCATTTCCTTAGACCATGAGATTGTGCAAATCCCGGATACCGTAGGAATGCTTTGGGTGTACCAAACGTCACAACGTAACTGGGTGGCTATAAAGGTGCATTACAGGTATCTCCGAAAGTGTCTGTTGGGTTGGCACGAATCGAGACTGGGATTTGTCACTCCGTGTAAACGGAGAGGTATCTCTGGGCCCACTCGGTAGGACATCATCATAATGTGCACAATGTGACCAAGGAGTTGATCATGGGATGATGTGTTACGGAACGACTAAGAGACTTGCCGGTAACGAGATTGAACAAGGTATCGGGATACCGACGATCGAATCTCGGGCAAGTACTATACCGGTAGACAAAGGGAATTGTATACGGGATTGATTGAATCCTTGACATCGTGGTTCATCCGATGAGATCATCGTGGAACATGTGGGAGCCAACATGGGTATCCAGATCCCGCTGTTGGTTATTGGCCGGAGATATGTCTCAGTCATGACTGCATGGTTCCCGAGCCCGTAGGGTCTACACACTTAAGGTTCGATGACGCTAGGGTTATAGGGAAAGTATGTACGCGGTTACCGAATGTTGTTCGGAATCCCGGATGAGATCCCGGACGTTACGAGGAGTTCCGGAATGGTCCGGAGGTAAAGATTGATATATAGGAAGTGAGGATTTGGCCACCAGAAGTGTTCCGGGCATCACCGGTAATGTACCGGGACCACCGGAAGGGTCCGGGGGTCCACCGGGAGGGGCCACCAGCCCCAGAGGCTTGGGTGGGCCTATAGTGGGAAGGGACCAGCCCCTAGGTGGGCTGGGGCGCCCCCCACCAAGGCCCAAGGCGCCTCAAGAGAAGATGGGGGCAAACCCTAGGGCAGATGGGCCCTAAGGCCCACCCTAGGTGTGCCTCCCCCTCTCGTTGTTTTGATGCTACTCGTCTTCCTCTATCCAACAAGCTTGAGTTTGCTCAATTCGGAGCTCATATGAAGAAGTTTTGGCAGTTCTGTTTTTCTCCCTGCGGTAGTACCGCGGTGGCAGCAGTAGTACCACTTGTAGCGTCAAGCGGTAGTACCGCGGTGGCAGCGGTAGTACCTAGTAAGCCTCTAGTTGACTAGCTCGTTGATCAATAGATGGTTACGGTTTCCTGACCATGGACATTGGATGTCGTTGATAACGGGATCACATCATTAGGAGAATGATGTGATGGACAAGACCCAATCCTAAGCCTAGCACAAGATCGTGTAGTTCGTCTGCTAAAGCTTTTCTAATGTCAAGTATCATTTCCTTAGACCATGAGATTGTGCAACTCCCGGATACCGTAGGAATGCTTTGCGTGTACCAAACGTCACAACGTAACTGGGTGGCTATAAAGGTGCACTACAGGTATCTCCGAAAGTGTCTGTTGGGTTGGCACGAATCGAGACTGGGATTTGTCACTCCGTGTAAACGGAGAGGTATCTCTGGGCCCACTCGGTAGGACATCATCATAATGTGCACAATGTGACCAAGGAGTTGATCACGGGATGATGTGTTACGGAACGAGTAAAGAGACTTGCCGGTAACGAGATTGAACAAGGTATCGGGATACCGACGATCGAATCTCGGGCAAGTACTATACCGGTAGACAAAGGGAATTGTATACGGGATTGACTGAATCCTTGACATCGTGGTTCATCGGATGAGATCATCGTGGAACATGTGGGAGCCAACATGGGTATCCAGATCCCGCTGTTGGTTATTGGCCGGAGATATGTCTCAGTCATGACTGCATGGTTCCCGAGCCCGTAGGGTCTACACACTTAAGGTTCGATGACGCTAGGGTTATAGGGAAAGTATGTACGCGGTTACCGAATGTTGTTCGGAATCCCGGATGAGATCCCGGACGTTACGAGGAGTTCCGGAATGGTCCGGAGGTAAAGATTGATATATAGGAAGTGAGGATTTGGCCACCGGAAGTGTTTCGGGCATCACCGGTAATGTACCGGGACCACCGGAAGGGTCCGGGGGTCCACCGGGAGGGGCCACCAGCCCCAGAGGCTTGCGTGGGCCAATAGTGGGAAGGGACCAGCCCCTAGGTGGGCTGGGGCGCCCCCCCACCAAGGCCCAAGGCGCCTCAAGAGAAGATGGGGGCAAACCCTAGGGCAGATGGGCCCTAAGGCCCACCCCAGGTGCGCCTCCCCCTCTCGTTGTTTTGATGCTACTCGTCTTCCTCTATTTAACAAGCTTGAGTTTGCTCAATTCGGAGCTCATATGAAGATGTTTTGGCAGTTCTGTTTTTCTCCCTGCGGTAGTACCGCGGTGGCAGCAGTAGTACCACTTGTAGCGTCAAGCGGTAGTACCGCGGTGGCAGCGGTAGTACCTACTAAGCCTCTAGTTGACTAGCTCGTTGATCAATAGATGGTTACGGTTTCCTGACCATGGACATTGGATGCCGTTGATAACGGGATCACATCATTAGGAGAATGATGTGATGGACAAGACCCAATCCTAAGCCTAGCACAAGATCGTGTAGTTCGTCTGCTAAAGCTTTTCTAATGTCAAGTATCATTTCCTTAGACCATGAGATTGTGCAAATCCCGGATACCGTAGGAATGCTTTGGGTGTACCAAACGTCACAACGTAACTGGGTGGCTATAAAGGTGCATTACAGGTATCTCCGAAAGTGTCTGTTGGGTTGGCACGAATCGAGACTGGGATTTGTCACTCCGTGTAAACGGAGAGGTATCTCTGGGCCCACTCGGTAGGACATCATCATAATGTGCACAATGTGACCAAGGAGTTGATCATGGGATGATGTGTTACGGAACGACTAAGAGACTTGCCGGTAACGAGATTGAACAAGGTATCGGGATACCGACGATCGAATCTCGGGCAAGTACTATACCGGTAGACAAAGGGAATTGTATACGGGATTGATTGAATCCTTGACATCGTGGTTCATCCGATGAGATCATCGTGGAACATGTGGGAGCCAACATGGGTATCCAGATCCCGCTGTTGGTTATTGGCCGGAGATATGTCTCAGTCATGACTGCATGGTTCCCGAGCCCGTAGGGTCTACACACTTAAGGTTCGATGACGCTAGGGTTATAGGGAAAGTATGTACGCGGTTACCGAATGTTGTTCGGAATCCCGGATGAGATCCCGGACGTTACGAGGAGTTCCGGAATGGTCCGGAGGTAAAGATTGATATATAGGAAGTGAGGATTTGGCCACCAGAAGTGTTCCGGGCATCACCGGTAATGTACCGGGACCACCGGAAGGGTCCGGGGGTCCACCGGGAGGGGCCACCAGCCCCAGAGGCTTGGGTGGGCCTATAGTGGGAAGGGACCAGCCCCTAGGTGGGCTGGGGCGCCCCCCACCAAGGCCCAAGGCGCCTCAAGAGAAGATGGGGGCAAACCCTAGGGCAGATGGGCCCTAAGGCCCACCCTAGGTGTGCCTCCCCCTCTCGTTGTTTTGATGCTACTCGTCTTCCTCTATCCAACAAGCTTGAGTTTGCTCAATTCGGAGCTCATATGAAGAAGTTTTGGCAGTTCTGTTTTTCTCCCTGCGGTAGTACCGCGGTGGCAGCAGTAGTACCACTTGTAGCGTCAAGCGGTAGTACCGCGGTGGCAGCGGTAGTACCTAGTAAGCCTCTAGTTGACTAGCTCGTTGATCAATAGATGGTTACGGTTTCCTGACCATGGACATTGGATGTCGTTGATAACGGGATCACATCATTAGGAGAATGATGTGATGGACAAGACCCAATCCTAAGCCTAGCACAAGATCGTGTAGTTCGTCTGCTAAAGCTTTTCTAATGTCAAGTATCATTTCCTTAGACCATGAGATTGTGCAACTCCCGGATACCGTAGGAATGCTTTGCGTGTACCAAACGTCACAACGTAACTGGGTGGCTATAAAGGTGCACTACAGGTATCTCCGAAAGTGTCTGTTGGGTTGGCACGAATCGAGACTGGGATTTGTCACTCCGTGTAAACGGAGAGGTATCTCTGGGCCCACTCGGTAGGACATCATCATAATGTGCACAATGTGACCAAGGAGTTGATCACGGGATGATGTGTTACGGAACGAGTAAAGAGACTTGCCGGTAACGAGATTGAACAAGGTATCGGGATACCGACGATCGAATCTCGGGCAAGTACTATACCGGTAGACAAAGGGAATTGTATACGGGATTGACTGAATCCTTGACATCGTGGTTCATCGGATGAGATCATCGTGGAACATGTGGGAGCCAACATGGGTATCCAGATTCCGCTGTTGGTTATTGGCCGGAGATATGTCTCAGTCATGACTGCATGGTTCCCGAGCCCGTAGGGTCTACACACTTAAGGTTCGATGACGCTAGGGTTATAGGGAAAGTATGTACGCGGTTACCGAATGTTGTTCGGAGTCCCGAATGAGATCCCGGACGTTACGAGGAGTTCCGGAATGGTCCGGAGGTAAAGATTGATATATAGGAAGTGAGGATTTGGCCACCGGAAGTGTTCCGGGCATCACCGGTAATGTACCGGGACCACCTGAAGGGTCCGGGGGTCCACCGGGAGGGGCCACCAGCCCCAGAGGCTTGGATGGGCCTATAGTGGGAAGGGACCAGCCCCTAGGTGGGCTGGGGCGCCCCCCCACCAAGGCCCAAGGCGCCCCAAGAGAAGCTGGGGGCAAACCCTAGGGCAGATGGGCCCTAAGGCCCACCCCAGGTGCGCCTCCCCCTCTCGTTGTTTTGATGCTACTCGTCTTCCTCTATCCAACAAGCTTGAGTTTGCTCAATTCGGAGCTCATATGAAGAAGTTTTGGCAGTTCTGTTTTTCTCCCTGCGGTAGTACCGCGGTGGCAGCAGTAGTACCACTTGTAGCGTCAAGCGGTAGTACCGCGGTGGCAGCGGTAGTACCTAGTAAGCCTCTAGTTGACTAGCTCGTTGATCAATAGATGGTTACGGTTTCCTGACCATGGACATTGGATGTCGTTGATAACGGGATCACATCATTAGGAGAATGATGTGATGGACAAGACCCAATCCTAAGCCTAGCACAAGATCGTGTAGTTCGTCTGCTAAAGCTTTTCTAATGTCAAGTATCATTTCCTTAGACCATGAGATTCTGCAACTCCCGGATATCGTGGGAATGCTTTGGGTGTACCAAACGTCACAACGTAACTGGGTGGCTATAAAGGTGCACTACAGGTATCTCCGAAAGTGTCTGTTGGGTTGGCACGAATCGAGACTGGGATTTGTCACTCCGTGTAAACGGAGAGGTATCTCTGGGCCCACTCGGTAGGACATCATCATAATGTGCACAATGTGACCAAGGAGTTGATCACGGGATGATGTGTTACGGAACGAGTAAAGAGACTTGCCGGTAACGAGATTGAACAAGGTATCGGGATACCGACGATCGAATCTCGGGCAAGTACTATACCGGTAGACTAAGGGAATTGTATACGGGATTGACTGAATCCTTGACATCGTGGTTCATCGGATGAGATCATCGTGGAACATGTGGGAGCCAACATGGGTATCCAGATCCCGCTGTTGGTTATTGGCCGGAGATATGTCTCAGTCATGACTGCATGGTTCCCGAGCCCGTAGGGTCTACACACTTAAGGTTCGATGACGCTAGGGTTATAGGGAAAGTATGTACGCGGTTACCGAATGTTGTTCGGAGTCCCGGATGAGATCCCGGACGTTACGAGGAGTTCCGGAATGGTCCGGAGGTAAAGATTGATATATAGGAAGTGAGGATTTGGCCACCGGAAGTGTTCCGGGCATCACCGGTAATGTACCGGGACCACCTGAAGGGTCCGGGGGTCCACCGGGAGGGGCCACCAGCCCCAGAGGCTTGGGTGGGCCTATAGTGGGAAGGGACCAGCCCCTAGGTGGGCTGGGGCGCCCCCCCACCAAGGCCCAAGGCGCCCCAAGAGAAGATGGGGGCAAACCCTAGGGCAGATGGGCCCTAAGGCCCACCCCAGGTGCGCCTCCCCCTCTCGTTGTTTTGATGCTACTCGTCTTCCTCTATCCAACAAGCTTGAGTTTGCTCAATTCGGAGCTCATATGAAGAAGTTTTGGCAGTTCTGTTTTTCTCCCTGCGGTAGTACCGCGGTGGCAGCAGTAGTACCACTTGTAGCGTCAAGCGGTAGTACCGCGGTGGCAGCGGTAGTACCTAGTAAGCCTCTAGTTGACTAGCTCGTTGATCAATAGATGGTTACGGTTTCCTGACCATGGACATTGGATGTCGTTGATAACGGGATCACATCATTAGGAGAATGATGTGATGGACAAGACCCAATCCTAAGCCTAGCACAAGATCGTGTAGTTCGTCTGCTAAAGCTTTTCTAATGTCAAGTATCATTTCCTTAGACCATGAGATTGTGCAACTCCCGGATACCGTAGGAATGCTTTGGGTGTACCAAACGTCACAACGTAACTGGGTGGCTATAAAGGTGCACTACAGGTATCTCCGAAAGTGTCTGTTGGGTTGGCACGAATCGAGACTGGGATTTGTCACTCCGTGTAAACGGAGAGGTATCTCTGGGCCCACTCGGTAGGACATCATCATAATGTGCACAATGTGACCAAGGAGTTGATCACGGGATGATGTGTTACGGAACGAGTAAAGAGACTTGCCGGTAACGAGATTGAACAAGGTATCGGGATACCGACGATCGAATCTCGGGCAAGTACTATACCGGTAGACAAAGGGAATTGTATACGGGATTGACTGAATCCTTGACATCGTGGTTCATCGGATGAGATCATCGTGGAACATGTGGGAGCCAACATGGGTATCCAGATCCCGCTGTTGGTTATTGGCCGGAGATATGTCTCAGTCATGACTGCATGGTTCCCGAGCCCGTAGGGTCTACACACTTAAGGTTCGATGACGCTAGGGTTATAGGGAAAGTATGTACGCGGTTACCGAATGTTGTTCGGAGTCCCGGATGAGATCCCGGACGTTACGAGGAGTTCCGGAATGGTCCGGAGGTAAAGATTGATATATAGGAAGTGAGGATTTGGCCACCGGAAGTGTTCCGGGCATCACCGGTAATGTACCGGGACCACCGGAAGGGTCCGGGGGTCCACCGGGAGGGGCCACCAGCCCCAGAGGCTTGGGTGGGCCTATAGTGGGAAGGGACCAGCCCCTAGGTGGGCTGGGGCGCCCCCCCACCAAGGCCCAAGGCGCCTCAAGAGAAGATGGGGGCAAACCCTAGGGCAGATGGGCCCTAAGGCCCACCCCAGGTGCGCCTCCCCCTCTCGTTGTTTTGATGCTACTCGTCTTCCTCTATCCAACAAGCTTGAGTTTGCTCAATTCGGAGCTCATATGAAGAAGTTTTGGCAGTTCTGTTTTTCTCCCTGCGGTAGTACCGCGGTGGCAGCAGTAGTACAACTTGTAGCGTCAAGCGGTAGTACCGCGGTGGCAGCGGTAGTACCTACTAAGCCTCTAGTTGACTAGCTCGTTGATCAATAGATGGTTACGGTTTCCTGACCATGGACATTGGATGCCGTTGATAACGGGATCACATCATTAGGAGAATGATGTGATGGACAAGACCCAATCCTAAGCCTAGCACAAGATCGTGTAGTTCGTCTGCTAAAGCTTTTCTAATGTCAAGTATCATTTCCTTAGACCATGAGATTGTGCAACTCCCGGATACCGTAGGAATGCTTTGGGTGTACCAAACGTCACAACGCAACTGGGTGGCTATAAAGGTGCATTACAGGTATCTCCGAAAGTGTCTGTTGGGTTGGCACGAATCGAGACTGGGATTTGTCACTCCGTGTAAACGGAGAGGTATCTCTGGTCCCACTCGGTAGGACATCATCATAATGTGCACAATGTGACCAAGGAGTTGATCATGGGATGATGTGTTACGGAACGACTAAGAGACTTGCCGGTAACGAGATTGAACAAGGTATCGGGATACCGACGATCGAATCTCGGGCAAGTACTATACCGGTAGACAAAGGGAATTGTATACGGGATTGATTGAATCCTTGACATCGTGGTTCATCCGATGAGATCATCGTGGAACATGTGGGAGCCAACATGGGTATCCAGATCCCGCTGTTGGTTATTGGCCGGAGATATGTCTCAGTCAGGACTGCATGGTTCCCGAGCCCGTAGGGTCTACACACTTAAGGTTCGATGACGCAAGGGTTATAGGGAAAGTATGTACGCGGTTACCGAATGTTGTTCAGAGTCCCGGATGAGATCCCGGACGTTACGAGGAGTTCCGGAATGGTCCGGAGGTAAAGATTGATATATAGGAAGTGAGGATTTGGCCACCGGAAGTGTTCCGGGAATCACCGGTAATGTACCGGGACCACCGGAAGGGTCCGGGGGTCCACCGGGAGGGGCCACCAGCCCCAGAGGCTTGCGTGGGCCAATAGTGGGAAGGGACCAGCCCCTAGGTGGGCTGGGGCGCCCCCCACCAAGGCCCAAGGCGCCTCAAGAGAAGATGGGGGCAAACCCTAGGGCAGATGGGCCCTAAGGCCCACCCCAGGTGCGCCTCCCCCTCTCGTTGTTTTGATGCTACTCGTCTTCCTCTATCCAACAAGCTTGAGTTTGCTCAATTCGGAGCTCATATGAAGAAGTTTTGGCAGTTCTGTTTTTCTCCCTGCGATAGTACCGCGGTGGCAGCAGTAGTACCAATTGTAGCGTCAAGCGGTAGTACCGCGGTGGCAGCGGTAGTACCTAGTAAGCCTCTAGTTGACTAGCTCGTTGATCAATAGATGGTTACGGTTTCCTGACCATGGACATTGGATGTCGTTGATAACGGGATCACATCATTAGGAGAATGATGTGATGGACAAGACCCAATCCTAAGCCTAGCACAAGATCGTGTAGTTCGTCTGCTAAAGCTTTTCTAATGTCAAGTATCATTTCCTTAGACCATGAGATTGTGCAACTCCCGGATACCATAGGAATGCTTTGGGTGTACCAAACGTCACAACGTAACTGGGTGGCTATAAAGGTGCACTACAGGTATCTCCGAAAGTGTCTGTTGGGTTGGCACGAATCGAGACTGGGATTTGTCACTCCGTGTAAACGGAGAGGTATCTCTGGGCCCACTCGGTAGGACATCATCATAATGTGCACAATGTGACTAAGGAGTTGATCACGGGATGATGTGTTACGGAACGAGTAAAGAGACTTGCCGGTAACAAGATTGAACAAGGTATCGGGATACCGACGATCGAATCTCGCGCAACTACTATACCGGTAGACAAAGGGAATTGTATACGGGATTGATTGAATCCTTGACATCGTGGTTCATCCGATGAGATCATCGTGGAACATGTGGGAGCCAACATGGGTATCCAGATCCCACTGTTGGTTATTGGCCGGAGATATGTCTCAGTCAGGACTGCATGGTTCCCGAGCCCGTAGGGTCTACACACTTAAGGTTCGATGACGCTAGGGTTATAGGGAAAGTATGTACGCGATTACCGAATGTTGTTCGGAGTACCGGATGAGATCACGGACGTTACGAGGAGTTCCGGAATGGTCCGGAGGTAAAGATTGATATATAGGAAGTGAGGATTTGGCCACCGGAAGTGTTCCGGGCATCACCGGTAATGTACCGGGACCACCGGAAGGGTCCGGGGGTCCACCGGGAGGGGCCACCAGCCCCAGAGGCTTGCGTGGGCCAATAGTGGGAAGGGACCAGCCCCTAGGTGGGCTGGGGCGCCCCCCCAGCAAGGCCCAAGGCGCCTCAAGAGAAGATGGGGGCAAACCCTAGGGCAGATGGGCCCTAAGGCCCACCCCAGGTGCGCCTCCCCCGCTCGTTGTTTTGATGCTACTCGTCTTCCTCTATCCAACAAGCTTGAGTTTGCTCAATTTGGAGCTCATATGAAGAAGTTTTGGCAGTTCTGTTTTTCTCCCTGCGGTAGTACCGCGGTGGCAGCAGTAGTACCACTTGTAGCATCAAGCGGTAGTACCGTGGTGGCAGCGGTAGTACCTAGTAAGCCTCTAGTTGACTAGCTCGTTGATCAATAGATGGTTACGGTTTCCTGACCATGGACATTGGATGTCGTTGATAACGGGATCACATCATTAGGAGAATGATGTGATGGACAAGACCCAATCCTAAGCCTAGCACAAGATCGTGTAGTTCGTCTGCTAAAACTTTTCTAATGTCAAGTATCATTTCCTTAGACCATGATATTGTGCAACTCCCGGATACCGTAGGAATGCTTTGGGTGTACCAAACGTCACAACGTAACTGGGTGGCTATAAAGGTGCACTACAGGTATCTCCGAAAGTGTCTGTTGGGTTGGCACGAATCGAGACTGGGATTTGTCACTCCGTGTAAACGGAGAGGTATCTCTGGGCCCACTCGGTAGGACATCATCATAATGTGCACAATGTGACCAAGGAGTTGATCACGGGATGATGTGTTACGGAACGAGTAAAGAGACTTGCCGGTAACGAGATTGAACAAGGTATCGGGATACCGACGATCGAATCTCGGGCAAGTACTATACCGGTAGACAAAGGGAATTGTGTACGGGATTGATTGAATCCTTGACATCGTGGTTCATCCGATGAGATCATCGTGGAACATGTGGGAGCCAACATGGGTATCCAGATCCCGCTGTTGGTTATTGGCCGGAGATATGTCTCAGTCATGACTGCATGGTTCCCGAGCCCGTAGGGTCTACACACTTAAGGTTCGATGACGCTAGGGTTATAGGGAAAGTATGTACGCGGTTACCGAATGTTGTTCGGAGTCCCGGATGACATCCCGGACGTTACGAGGAGTTCCGGAATGGTCCGGAGGTAAAGATTGATATATAGGAAGTGAGGATTTGGCCACCGGAAGTGTTTCGGGCATCACCGGTAATGTACCGGGACCACCGGAAGGGTCCGGGGGTCCACCGGGATGGGCCACCAGCCCCAGAGGCTTGCGTGGGCCAATAGTGGGAAGGGACCAGCCCCTAGGTGGGCTGGGGCGCCCCCCCACCAAGGCCCAAGGCGCCTCAAGAGAAGATGGGGGCAAACCCTACGGCAGATGGGCCCTAAGGCCCACCCCAGGTGCGCCTCCCCCTCTCGTTGTTTTGATGCTACTCGTCTTCCTCTATCCAACAAGCTTGAGTTTGCTCAATTCGGAGCTCATATGAAGAAGTTTTGGCAGTTCTGTTTTTCTCCCTGCGGTAGTACCGCGGTGGCAGCAGTAGTACAACTTGTAGCGTCAAGCGGTAGTACCGCGGTGGCAGCGGTAGTACCTAGTAAGCCTCTAGTTGACTAGCTCGTTGATCAATAGATGGTTATGGTTTCCTGACCATGGACATTGGATGTCGTTGATAACGGGATCACATCATTAGGAGAATGATGTGATGGACAAGACCCAATCCTAAGCCTAGCACAAGATCGTGTAGTTCGTCTGCTAAAGCTTTTCTAATGTCAAGTATCATTTCCTTAGACCATGAGATTGTGCAACTTCCGGATACCGTAGGAATGCTTTAGGTGTACCAAACGTCACAACGTAACTGGGTGGCTATAAAGGTGCACTACAGGTATCTCCGAAAGTGTCTGTTGGGTTGGCACGAATCGAGACTGGGATTTGTCACTCCGTGTAAACGGAGAGGTATCTCTGGGCCCACTTGGTAGGACATCATCATAATGTGCACAATGTGACCAAGGAGTTGATCATGGGATGATGTGTTACGGAACGAGTAAAGAGACTTGCCGGTAATGAGATTGAACAAGGTATCGGGATACCGACGATAGAATCTCGGGCAAGTACTATACCGGTAGACAAAGGGAATTGTATACGGGATTGATTGAATCCTTGACATCGTGGTTCATCCGATGAGATCATCGTGGAACATGTGGGAGCCAACATGGGTATCCAGATCCCGTTGTTGGTTATTGGCCGGAGATATGTCTGAGTCATGACTGCATGATTCCCGAGCCCGTAGGGTCTACACACTTAAGGTTCGATGATGCTAGGGTTATAGGGAAAGTATGTACGCGGTTACCGAATGTTTTTCGGAGTCCCGGATGAGATCCGGACGTTACGAGGAGTTCCGGAATGGTCCGGAGGTAAAGATTGATATATAGGAAGTGAGGATTTGGCCACCGGAAGTGTTCCGGGCATCACCGGTAATGTACCGGGACCACCGGAAGGGTCCGGGGGTCCACCGGGAGGGGCCACCAGCCCCAGAGGCTTGCGTGGGCCAATAGTGGGAAGGGACCAGTCCCTAGGTGGGCTGGGGCGCCCCCCCACCAAGGCCCAAGGCGCCTCAAGAGAAGATGGGGGCAAACCCTAGGGCAGATGGGCCCTAAGGCCCACCCCAGGTGCGCCTCCCCCTCTCGTTGTTTTGATGCTACTCGTCTTCCTCTATCCAACAAGCTTGAGTTTGCTCAATTCGGAGCTCATATGAAGATGTTTTGGCAGTTCTGTTTTTCTCCCTGCGGTAGTACCGCGGTGGCAGCAGTAGTACCACTTGTAGCGTCAAGCGGTAGTACCGCGGTGGCAGCGGTAGTACCTAGTAAGCCTCTAGTTGACTAGCTCGTTGATCAATAGATGGTTACGGTTTCCTGACCATGGACATTGGATGTCGTTGATAACGGGATCACATCATTAGGAGAATGATGTGATGGACAAGACCCAATCCTAAGCCTAGCACAAGATCGTGTAGTTCGTCTGCTAAAGCTTTTCTAATGTCAAGTATCATTTCCTTAGACCATGAGATTGTGCAACTCCCGGATACCGTAGGAATGCTTTGGGTGTACCAAACGTCACAACGTAACTGGGTGGCTATAAAGGTGCACTACAGGTATCTCCGAAAGTGTCTGTTGGGTTGGCACGAATCGAGACTGGGATTTGTCACTCCATGTAAACGGAGAGGTATCTCTGGGCCCACTCGGTAGGACATCATCATAATGTGCACAATGTGACCAAGGAGTTGATCACGGGATGATGTGTTACGGAACGAGTAAAGAGACTTGCCGGTAACGAGATTGAACAAGGTATCGGGATACCGACGATCGAATCTCGGGCAAGTACTATACCGGTAGACAAAGGGAATTGTATACGGGATTGATTGAATCCTTGACATCGTGGTTCATCCGATGAGATCATCGTGGAACATGTGGGAGCCAACATGGGTATCCAGATCCCGCTGTTGGTTATTGGCCGGAGATATGTCTCAGTCATGACTGCATGGTTCCCGAGCCCGTAGGGTCTACACACTTAAGGTTCGATGACGCTAGGGTTATAGGGAAAGTATGTACGCGGTTACCGAATGTTGTTCGGAGTCCCGGATGAGATCCCGGACGTTACGAGGAGTTCCGGAATGGTCCGGAGGTAAAGATTGATATATAGGAAGTGAGGATTTGGCCACCGGAAGTGTTCCGGGCATCACCGGTAATGTACCGGGACCACCGGAAGGGTCCGGGGGTCCACCGGGAGGGGCCACCAGCCCCAGAGGCTTGCGTGGGCCAATAGTGGGAAGGGACCAGTCCCTAGGTGGGCTGGGGCGCCCCCCCACCAAGGCCCAAGGCGCCTCAAGAGAAGATGGGGGCAAACCCTAGGGCAGATGGGCCCTAAGGCCCACCCCAGGTGCGCCTCCCCCTCTCGTTGTTTTGATGCTACTCGTCTTCCTCTATCCAACAAGCTTGAGTTTGCTCAATTCGGAGCTCATATGAAGATGTTTTGGCAGTTCTGTTTTTCTCCCTGCGGTAGTACCGCGGTGGCAGCAGTAGTACCACTTGTAGCTTCAAGCGGTAGTACCGCGGTGGCAGCGGTAGTACCTAGTAAGCCTCTAGTTGACTAGCTCGTTGATCAATAGATGGTTACGGTTTCCTGACCATGGACATTGGATGTCGTTGATAACGGGATCACATCATTAGGAGAATGATGTGATGGACAAGACCCAATCCTAAGCCTAGCACAAGATCGTGTAGTTCGTCTGCTAAAGCTTTTCTAATGTCAAGTATCATTTCCTTAGACCATGAGATTGTGCAACTCCCGGATACCGTAGGAATGCTTTGGGTGTACCAAACGTCACAAAGTAACTGGGTGGCTATAAAGGTGCACTACAGGTATCTCCGAAAGTGTCTGTTGGGTTGGCACGAATCGAGACTGGGATTTGTCACTCCATGTAAACGGAGAGGTATCTCTGGGCCCACTCGGTAGGACATCATCATAATGTGCACAATGTGACCAAGGAGTTGATCACGGGATGATGTGTTACGGAACGAGTAAAGAGACTTGCCGGTAACGAGATTGAACAAGGTATCGGGATACCGACGATCGAATCTCGGGCAAGTACTATACCGGTAGACAAAGGGAATTGTATACGGGATTGATTGAATCCTTGACATCGTGGTTCATCCGATGAGATCATCGTGGAACATGTGGGAGCCAACATGGGTATCCAGATCCCGCTGTTGGTTATTGGCCGGAGATATGTCTCAGTCATGACTGCATGGTTCCCGAGCCCGTAGGGTCTACACACTTAAGGTTCGATGACGCTAGGGTTATAGGGAAAGTATGTACGCGGTTACCGAATGTTGTTCGGAGTCCCGGATGAGATCCCGGACGTTACGAGGAGTTCCGGAATGGTCCGGAGGTAAAGATTGATATATAGGAAGTGAGGATTTGGCCACCGGAAGTGTTCCGGGCATCACCGGTAATGTACCGGGACCACCGGAAGGGTCCGGGGGTCCACCGGGAGGGGCCACCAGCCCCAGAGGCTTGCGTGGGCCAATAGTGGGAAGGGACCAGTCCCTAGGTGGGCTGGGGCGCCCCCCCACCAAGGCCCAAGGCGCCTCAAGAGAAGATGGGGGCAAACCCTAGGGCAGATGGGCCCTAAGGCCCACCCCAGGTGCGCCTCCCCCTCTCGTTGTTTTGATGCTACTCGTCTTCCTCTATCCAACAAGCTTGAGTTTGCTCAATTCGGAGCTCATATGAAGATGTTTTGGCAGTTCTGTTTTTCTCCCTGCGGTAGTACCGCGGTGGCAGCAGTAGTACCACTTGTAGCGTCAAGCGGTAGTACCGCGGTGGCAGCGGTAGTACCTAGTAAGCCTCTAGTTGACTAGCTCGTTGATCAATAGATGGTTACGGTTTCCTGACCATGGACATTGGATGTCGTTGATAACGGGATCACATCATTAGGAGAATGATGTGATGGACAAGACCCAATCCTAAGCCTAGCACAAGATCGTGTAGTTCGTCTGCTAAAGCTTTTCTAATGTCAAGTATCATTTCCTTAGACCATGAGATTGTGCAACTCCCGGATACCGTAGGAATGCTTTGGGTGTACCAAACGTCACAACGTAACTGGGTGGCTATAAAGGTGCACTACAGGTATCTCCGAAAGTGTCTGTTGGGTTGGCACGAATCGAGACTGGGATTTGTCACTCCATGTAAACGGAGAGGTATCTCTGGGCCCACTCGGTAGGACATCATCATAATGTGCACAATGTGACCAAGGAGTTGATCACGGGATGATGTGTTACGGAACGAGTAAAGAGACTTGCCGGTAACGAGATTGAACAAGGTATCGGGATACCGACGATCGAATCTCGGGCAAGTACTATACCGGTAGACAAAGGGAATTGTATACGGGAATGATTGAATCCTTGACATCGTGGTTCATCCGATGAGATCATCGTGGAACATGTGGGAGCCAACATGGGTACCCAGATCCCGCTGTTGGTTATTTGCCGGAGATATGTCTCAGTCATGACTGCATGGTTCCCGAGCCCGTAGGGTCTACACACTTAAGGTTCGATGACGCTAGGGTTATAGGGAAAGTATGTACGAGGTTACCGAATGTTGTTCGGAGTAACGGATGAGATCCCGAACGTTATGAGGACTTCCGGAATGGTCCGGAGGTAAAGATTGATATATAGGAAGTGAGGATTTGGCCACCGGAAGTGTTCCGGGCATCACCGGTAATGTACCGGGACCACCGGAAGGGTCCGGGGGTCCACCGGGAGGGGCCACCAGCCCCAGAGGCTTGCGTGGGCCAATAGTGGGAAGGGAACAGCCCCTAGGTGGGCTGGGGCGCCCCCCCACCAAGGCCCAAGGCGCCTCAAGAGAAGATGGGGGCAAACCCTAGGGCAGATGGGCCCTAAGGCCCACCCCAGGTGCGCCTCCCCCTCTCGTTGTTTTGATGCTACTCGTCTTCCTCTATCCAACAAGCTTGAGTTTGCTCAATTCGGAGCTCATATGAAGAAGTTTTGGCAGTCCTGTTTTTCTCCCTGCGGTAGTACTGCGGTGGCAGCAGTAGTACCACTTGTAGCGTCAAGCGGTAGTACCGCGGTGGCAGCGGTAGTACCTAGTAAGCCTCTAGTTGACTAGCTCGTTGATCAATAGGATGGTTACGGTTTCCTGACCATGGACATTGGATGTCGTTGATAACGGGATCACATCATTAGGAGAATGATGTGATGGACAAGACCCAATCCTAAGCCTAGCACAAGATCGTGTAGTTCGTCTGCTAAAGCTTTTCTAATATCAAGTATCATTTCCTTAGACCATGAGATTGTGCAACTCCCGGATACCGTAGGAATGCTTTGGGTGTATCAAACGTCACAACGTAACTGGGTGGCTATAAAGGTGCACTACAGGTATCTCCGAAAGTGTCTGTTGGGTTGGCACGAATCGAGACTGGGATTTGTCACTCCGTGTAAACGGAGAGGTATCTCTGGGCCCACTCGGTAGGACATCATCATAATGTGCACAATGTGACCAAGGAGTTGATCACGGGATGATGTGTTACGGAACGAGTAAAGAGACTTGCCGGTAACGAGATTGAACAAGGTATCGGGATACCGACGATCGAATCTCGGGCAAGTACTATACCGGTAGACAAATGGAATTGTATACGGGAATGATTGAATCCTTGACATCATGGTTCATCCGATGAGATCATCGTGGAACATGTGGGAGCCAACATGGGTACCCAGATCCCGCTGTTGGTTATTTGCCGGAGATATGTCTCAGTCATGACTGCATGGTTCCCGAGCCCGTAGGGTCTACACACTTAAGGTTCGATGACGCTAGGGTTATAGGGAAAGTATGTACGAGGTTACCGAATGTTGTTCGGAGTAACGGATGAGATCCCGGACGTTACGAGGACTTCCGGAATGGTCCGGAGGTAAAGATTGATATATAGGAAGTGAGGATTTGGCCACCGGAAGTGTTCCGGGCATCACCGGTAATGTACCGGGACCACCGGAAGGGTCCGGGGGTCCACCGGGAGGGGCCACCAGCCCCAGAGGCTTGCGTGGGCCAATAGTGGGAAGGGACCAGCCCCTAGGTGGGCTGGGGCGCCCCCCCACCAAGGCCCAAGGCGCCTCAAGAGAAGATGGGGGCAAACCCTAGGGCAGATGGGCCCTAAGGCCCACCCCAGGTGCGCCTCCCCCTCTCGTTGTTTTGATGCTACTCGTCTTCCTCTATCCAACAAGCTTGAGTTTGCTCAATTCGGAGCTCATATGAAGAAGTTTTGGCAGTCCTGTTTTTCTCCCTGCGGTAGTACTGCGGTGGCAGCAGTAGTACCACTTGTAGCGTCAAGCGGTAGTACCGCGGTGGCAGCGGTAGTACCTAGTAAGCCTCTAGTTGACTAGCTCGTTGATCAATAGGATGGTTACGGTTTCCTGACCATGGACATTGGATGTCGTTGATAACGGGATCACATCATTAGGAGAATGATGTGATGGACAAGACCCAATCCTAAGCCTAGCACAAGATCGTGTAGTTCGTCTGCTAAAGCTTTTCTAATATCAAGTATCATTTCCTTAGACCATGAGATTGTGCAACTCCCGGATACCGTAGGAATGCTTTGGGTGTATCAAACGTCACAACGTAACTGGGTGGCTATAAAGGTGCACTACAGGTATCTCCGAAAGTGTCTGTTGGGTTGGCACGAATCGAGACTGGGATTTGTCACTCCGTGTAAACGGAGAGGTATCTCTGGGCCCACTCGGTAGGACATCATCATAATGTGCACAATGTGACCAAGGAGTTGATCACGGGATGATGTGTTACGGAACGAGTAAAGAGACTTGCCGGTAACGAGATTGAACAAGGTATCGGGATACCGACGATCGAATCTCGGGCAAGTACTATACCGGTAGACAAATGGAATTGTATACGGGAATGATTGAATCCTTGACATCATGGTTCATCCGATGAGATCATCGTGGAACATGTGGGAGCCAACATGGGTACCCAGATCCCGCTGTTGGTTATTTGCCGGAGATATGTCTCAGTCATGACTGCATGGTTCCCGAGCCCGTAGGGTCTACACACTTAAGGTTCGATGACGCTAGGGTTATAGGGAAAGTATGTACGAGGTTACCGAATGTTGTTCGGAGTAACGGATGAGATCCCGGACGTTACGAGGACTTCCGGAATGGTCCGGAGGTAAAGATTGATATATAGGAAGTGAGGATTTGGCCACCGGAAGTGTTCCGGGCATCACCGGTAATGTACCGAGACCACCGGAAGGGTCCGGCGGTCCACCGGGAGGGGCCACCAGCCCCAGAGGCTTGCGTGGGCCAATAGTGGGAAGGGACCAGCCCCTAGGTGGGCTGGGGCGCCCCCCCACCAAGGCCCAAGGCGCCTCAAGAGAAGATGGGGGCAAACCCTAGGGCAGATGGGCCCTAAGGCCCACCCCAGGTGCACCTCCCCCTCTCGTTGTTTTGATGCTACTCGTCTTCCTCTATCCAACAAGCTTGAGTTTTCTCAATTCGGAGCTCATATGAAGATGTTTTGGAAGTTCTGTTTTTCTCCCTGCGGTAGTACCGCGGTGGCAGCAGTAGTACCACTTGTAGTGTCAAGCGGTAGTACCGCAGTGGCAGCGGTAGTACCTAGTAAGCCTCTAGTTGACTAGCTCGTTGATCAATAGATGGTTACGGTTTCCTGACCATGGACATTGGATGTCGTTGATAACGGGATCACATCATTAGGAGAATGATGTGATGGACAAGACCCAATCCTATGCCTAGCACAAGATCGTGTAGTTCGTCTGCTAAAGCTTTTCTAATGTCAAGTATCATTTCCTTAGACCATGAGATTGTGCAACTCCCAGATACCGTAGGAATGCTTTGGGTGTACCAAACGTCACAACGTAACTGGGTGGCTATAAAGGTGCACTACAGGTATCTCCGAAAGTGTCTGTTGGGTTGGCACGAATCGAGACTAGGATTTGTCACTCCGTGTAAACGGAGAGGTATCTCTGGGCCCACTCGGTAGGACATCATCATAATGTGCACAATGTGACCAAGGAGTTGATCACGGGATGATGTGTTACGGAACGAGTAAAGAGACTTGCCGGTAATGAGATTGAACAAGGTATCGGGATACCGACGATCGAATCTCGGGCAAGTACTATACCGGTAGACAAAGGGAATTGTATACGGGATTGATTGAATCCTTGACATCGTGGTTCATCCGATGAGATCATCGTGGAACATGTGGGAGCCAACATGGGTATCCAGATCCCGCTGTTGGTTTTTGGCCGGAGATATGTCTCAGTCATGACTGCATGGTTCCCGAGCCCGTAGGGTCTACACACTTAAGGTTCGATGACGCTAGGGTTATAGGGAAAGTATGTACGCGGTTACCGAATGTTGTTCGGAGTCCCGGATGAGATCCCGGACGTTACGAGGAGTTCCGGAATGGTCCGGAGGTAAAGATTGATATATAGGAAGTGAGGATTTGGCCACCGGAAGTGTTCCGGGCATCACCGGTAATGTACCGGGACCACCAGAAGGGTCCGGGGGTCCACCGGGAGGGGCCACCAGCCCCAGAGGCTTGGGTGGGCCAATAGTGGGAAGGGACCAGCCCCTAGGTGGGCTGGGGCGCCCCCCCACCAAGGCCCAAGGCGCCTCAAGAGAAGATGGGGGCAAACCCTAGGGCAGATGGGCCCTAAGGCCCACCCCAGGTGCGCCTCCCCCTCTCGTTGTTTTGATGCTACTCGTCTTCCTCTATCCAACAAGCTTGAGTTTGCTCAATTCGGAGCTCATATGAAGATGTTTTGGCAGTTCTGTTTTTCTCCCTGCGGTAGTACCGCGGTGGCAGCAGTAGTACCACTTGTAGCGTCAAGCGGTAGTACCGCGGTGGCAGCGGTAGTACCTAGTAAGCCTCTAGTTGACTAGCTCGTTGATCAATAGATGGTTACGGTTTCCTGACCATGGACATTGGATGTCGTTGATAACGGGATCACATCATTAGGAGAATGATGTGATGGACAAGACCCAATCCTAAGCCTAGCACAAGATCGTGTAGTTCGTCTGCTAAAGCTTTTCTAATGTCAAGTATCATTTCCTTAGACCATGAGATTGTGCAACTCCCGGATACCGTAGGAATGCTTTGGGTGTATCAAACGTCACAACGTAACTGGGTGGCTATAAAGGTGCACTACAGGTATCTCCGAAAGTGTCTGTTGGGTTGGCACGAATCGAGACTGGGATTTGTCACTCCGTGTAAACGGAGAGGTATCTCTGGGCCCACTCGGTAGGACATCATCATAATGTGCACAATGTGACCAAGGAGTTGATCACGGGATGATGTGTTATGGAACGAGTAAAGAGACTTGCCGGTAACGAGATTGAACAAGGTATCGGGATACCGACGATCGAATCTCGGGCAAGTACTATACCGGTAGACAAAGGGAATTGTATACGGGATTGATTGAATCCTTGACATCGTGGTTCATCCGATGAGATCATCGTGGAACATGTGGGAGCCAACATGGGTATCCAGATCCCGCTGTTGGTTATTGGCCGGAGATATGTCTTAGTCATGACTGCATGGTTCCCGAGCCCGTAGGGTCTACACACTTAAGGTTCGATGACGCTAGGGTTATAGGGAAAGTATGTACGCGGTTACCGAATGTTGTTCGGAGTCCCGGATGAGATCCCGGACGTTACGAGGAGTTCCGGAATGGTCCGGAGGTAAAGATTGATATATAGGAAGTGAGGATTTGGCCACCGGAAGTGTTCCGGGCATCACCGGTAATGTACCGAGACCACCGGAAGGGTCCGGCGGTCCACCGGGAGGGGCCACCAGCCCCAGAGGCTTGCGTGGGCCAATAGTGGGAAGGGACCAGCCCCTAGGTGGGCTGGGGCGCCCCCCCACCAAGGCCCAAGGCGCCTCAAGAGAAGATGGGGGCAAACCCTAGGGCAGATGGGCCCTAAGGCCCACCCCAGGTGCACCTCCCCCTCTCGTTGTTTTGATGCTACTCGTCTTCCTCTATCCAACAAGCTTGAGTTTTCTCAATTCGGAGCTCATATGAAGATGTTTTGGAAGTTCTGTTTTTCTCCCTGCGGTAGTACCGCGGTGGCAGCAGTAGTACCACTTGTAGTGTCAAGCGGTAGTACCGCAGTGGCAGCGGTAGTACCTAGTAAGCCTCTAGTTGACTAGCTCGTTGATCAATAGATGGTTACGGTTTCCTGACCATGGACATTGGATGTCGTTGATAACGGGATCACATCATTAGGAGAATGATGTGATGGACAAGACCCAATCCTATGCCTAGCACAAGATCGTGTAGTTCGTCTGCTAAAGCTTTTCTAATGTCAAGTATCATTTCCTTAGACCATGAGATTGTGCAACTCCCAGATACCGTAGGAATGCTTTGGGTGTACCAAACGTCACAACGTAACTGGGTGGCTATAAAGGTGCACTACAGGTATCTCCGAAAGTGTCTGTTGGGTTGGCACGAATCGAGACTAGGATTTGTCACTCCGTGTAAACGGAGAGGTATCTCTGGGCCCACTCGGTAGGACATCATCATAATGTGCACAATGTGACCAAGGAGTTGATCACGGGATGATGTGTTACGGAACGAGTAAAGAGACTTGCCGGTAATGAGATTGAACAAGGTATCGGGATACCGACGATCGAATCTCGGGCAAGTACTATACCGGTAGACAAAGGGAATTGTATACGGGATTGATTGAATCCTTGACATCGTGGTTCATCCGATGAGATCATCGTGGAACATGTGGGAGCCAACATGGGTATCCAGATCCCGCTGTTGGTTTTTGGCCGGAGATATGTCTCAGTCATGACTGCATGGTTCCCGAGCCCGTAGGGTCTACACACTTAAGGTTCGATGACGCTAGGGTTATAGGGAAAGTATGTACGCGGTTACCGAATGTTGTTCGGAGTCCCGGATGAGATCCCGGACGTTACGAGGAGTTCCGGAATGGTCCGGAGGTAAAGATTGATATATAGGAAGTGAGGATTTGGCCACCGGAAGTGTTCCGGGCATCACCGGTAATGTACCGGGACCACCAGAAGGGTCCGGGGGTCCACCGGGAGGGGCCACCAGCCCCAGAGGCTTGGGTGGGCCAATAGTGGGAAGGGACCAGCCCCTAGGTGGGCTGGGGCGCCCCCCCACCAAGGCCCAAGGCGCCTCAAGAGAAGATGGGGGCAAACCCTAGGGCAGATGGGCCCTAAGGCCCACCCCAGGTGCGCCTCCCCCTCTCGTTGTTTTGATGCTACTCGTCTTCCTCTATCCAACAAGCTTGAGTTTGCTCAATTCGGAGCTCATATGAAGATGTTTTGGCAGTTCTGTTTTTCTCCCTGCGGTAGTACCGCGGTGGCAGCAGTAGTACCACTTGTAGCGTCAAGCGGTAGTACCGCGGTGGCAGCGGTAGTACCTAGTAAGCCTCTAGTTGACTAGCTCGTTGATCAATAGATGGTTACGGTTTCCTGACCATGGACATTGGATGTCGTTGATAACGGGATCACATCATTAGGAGAATGATGTGATGGACAAGACCCAATCCTAAGCCTAGCACAAGATCGTGTAGTTCGTCTGCTAAAGCTTTTCTAATGTCAAGTATCATTTCCTTAGACCATGAGATTGTGCAACTCCCGGATACCGTAGGAATGCTTTGGGTGTACCAAACGTCACAACGTAACTGGGTGGCTATAAAGGTGCACTACAGGTATCTCCGAAAGTGTCTGTTGGGTTGGCACGAATCGAGACTGGGATTTGTCACTCCATGTAAACGGAGAGGTATCTCTGGGCCCACTCGGTAGGACATCATCATAATGTGCACAATGTGACCAAGGAGTTGATCACGGGATGATGTGTTACGGAACGAGTAAAGAGACTTGCCGGTAACGAGATTGAACAAGGTATCAGGATACCGACGATCGAATCTCGGGCAAGTACTATACCGGTAGACAAAGGGAATTGTATACGGGATTGATTGAATCCTTGACATCGTGGTTCATCCGATGAGATCATCGTGGAACATGTGGGAGCCAACATGGGTATCCAGATCCCGCTGTTGGTTATTGGCCGGAGATATGTCTCAGTCATGACTGCATGGTTCCCGAGCCCGTAGGGTCTACACACTTAAGGTTCGATGACGCTAGGGTTATAGGGAAAGTATGTACGCGATTACCGAATGTTGTTCGGAGTCCCGGATGAGATCCCGGACGTTACGAGGAGTTCCGGAATGGTCCGGAGGTAAAGATTGATATATAGGAAGTGAGGATTTGGCCACCGGAAGTGTTCCGGGCATCACCGGTAATGTACCGGGACCACCGGAAGGGTCCGGGGGTCCACCGGGAGGGGCCACCAGCCCCAGAGGCTTGCGTGGGCCAATAGTGGGAAGGGACCAGCCCCTAGGTGGGCTGGGGCGCCCCCCCCCCCCCCACCAAGGCCCAAGGCGCCTCAAGAGAAGATGGGGGCAAACCCTAGGGCAGATGGGCCCTAAGGCCCACCCCAGGTGCGCCTCCCCCTCTCGTTGTTTTGATGCTACTCGTCTTCCTCTATCCAACAAGCTTGAGTTTGCTCAATTCGGAGCTCATATGAAGAAGTTTTGGCAGTTCTATTTTTCTCCCTGCGGTAGTACCGCGGTGGCAGCAGTAGTACCACTTGTAGCGTCAAGTGGTAGTACCGCGGTGGAAGTGGTAGTACCGCTTGTAGAGTCAAGCGGTAGTACCGCTCCAGTACCGCTCTACTACCGCCTCGATTTTGGGTCTGCTCTTTTCATGTCGGGTTCAGCGGTCGTCGCGCGGCAGTAAGGCACGGTAGTTCCGCCTATAAGCGGTAGTACCGCTCCGGTCGAGCGGTAGTACCGCTTATAAGTGGTACTACTACCCCAAGGTTCATGTTTTGTTGATCCGTTTCCCTGCTTCTTCCGCCCGAGCGGTAGTACCGCTCGTGTGCGGGCTGAGCACATAATGGTTGGATTTCCCCCTCCTATAAAAGGGGGGTCTTCTTCCCCAATGAACCTTATCCTTTGAGCTCGTGTTCTTCCCCCATTGTTGACCTTCTTCGAGCTTGCTAACTCTCAATCCCTCCATGGATTCTTGCTAGTTTTTGAGAGAAAAGAGAGAGGAGATCTAGATCCACATTTCCACCAATCACTTTCTCCTCTTTGTGAGGGGAACCCCTTGGATCTAGATCTTGGAGTTCTTGGTGTTCTCCTTCTTGTTCTTCCTCTCTTTTTCCTCCCTAGCATTAGTTGCTTCGGTGGGATTTGAGCGAGAAGGACTTGGGCACTCCGTGTGCCCTTGCCATTGCATTTGGTGCATCGGTTTGAGTTCTCCACGGTGATACGTGGAAGTTACAAGTTGAGAAGCTTATTACTCTTGGGTGCTTGGTGCCCTTGAGCTTGTTCCTCTTGGGTGCTTGGGCGCCCTAGACGGTTGGTGGTGTTCGGAGCTCAATCATTGTGGTGTAAAGCTCCGGGCAAGCGTCGGGGTCTCCAATTAGGTTGTGGAGATCGCCCCGAGCAATTTGACGGGTACCGGTGACCGCCCCCAAGGGTTGCCAAAGTGTACGGGTTCGGTGACCACCCCCAAGGGTTGCCATTTGTACGGGTTCGGTGACCGCCCTCAAGGGTCCCTTAGTGGAATCACGGCATCTTGCATTGTGCGAGAGCGTGAGGAGTTTACGGTGGCCCTAGTGGCTTCTTGGGGAGCATTGTGCCTCCACACCGCTCCAAAGGGAGATTAGCATCCGCAAGGGTGTGAACTTCGGGATACATCGTCGTCTCCGCGTGCCTCGGTTATCTCTTCCCCGAGCCCTTTACTTATGCACTTTACTTTGTGATAGCCATATTGTTTCTTGTCATATCTTGCTATCACCTAAGTAGGTTTTCTTGCTTAGCATAAGTTGTTGGTGCACATAGGTGAGCCTAGTTGTTGTAGGTTTTGTGCTTGACAAATTAACCGCTAGGTTTATTCCGCATTTGTTCAAGCCTAAACCGTAATTATTTTAAAGCGCCTATTCACCCCCCCCCCCTCTAGGCAATATCCACGATCTTTCACTCACGTTCGACCATTCGGTCTCTAGTGTTCCGAGACTGTCTGTACATGCTAGGATCGTGAAGTTTAACCCAAGTATTCCACGTGTGTAAATCTGGCTTACACCCGTTGTATGTGAACATAGAGTCTATCACACCCGATCATCACGAGGTGCTTCGAAACAACGAACTTTAGCAATGGTGCATACTCAGGGAGAACACTTTTATCTTGAAATTTAGGGAAGTGGTCATCTTATAATGCTACTGCTGTTCTAAGCAAAATAAGAAGCATAAAGGATAAACATCACATGCAATCAAAATATGTGGCATGATATGGCCATCATCATCTTGTGCTTTTGATCTCCATATCCAAAGCATCGTCATGATCTCCATCATCACTGGCTCGACACCTTGATCTCCATCGTTGCATCGTGGTCGTCTCGCCAACTATTGCTTCTACAACTATTGCTAACGCATAGCGATAAAGTAAAGCGATTACATGGCGGTTGCATTTCATACAATAATGAGACAACCATAAGGCTCCTGCCGGTTGACGATAAATTACAAAACATGATCATCTCATACAACAACGTATATCACATCATGTCTTGACCATATCACATCACAACATACCCTGCAAAAACAAGTTAGACGTCCTCTACTTTGTCCAAGTTTTACGTGGCTGCTACGGGCTTCTAGCAAGAACATTTCTTACCTAAGGCAAAAACCACAATGGTGATTTATCAAGTTTGTTGTTTTAACCTTCTTCAATGACAGGCCATAGTCAAATTTGATTCAGCTAAAGTAGGAGGAACAGGCACCCGTCAGCCACCTTTATGCAAAACAAGTTGCATGCCAGTTGGTGGAACCGGTCTCATGTGCATGGACATGTAAGGTTGGTCCGGGACGCTTCATCTTACAATACCGTCGAATCAAAGTAAGATGTTGGTGGTAAGCAGTATGACTATCACCTCCCACAACTCTTTGTGTTCTACTCGTGCATATCATCTACGCATAGACCTGGCTCGGATGCCACTGTTGGGGAACGTTGCATGGAAAACAAAAAATTTCTACGCACACGCAAGATCTATCCATGGAGATGCATAGCTACGAGAGGGGAAGAGCATCTATGTACCCTTGTAGATCGCTAAGCGGAAGCGTTTATCACGCGGTTGATGTAGTCGTACTCTTCGCGATCCGATCACGATCCAACCGATCTAGTGCCGAACAGACGACACCTCCGAGTTTAGCACGCGTGCCACTCGATGACGTCTCCTCCTTCTTGATCCAGCAAGCGGGAGAGGAGAAGTAGATGGGATCACAACCAACACGACGGCGTGGTGGTGATGGTGGTGGTGGAGCACAGACAGCGATTCGCTAAGCGTCGCCGGGACGAGGCGGTGGAACTACGGAGTAACGGTAGAGAAAGGGGCGCCAAGGGCTTGGTGTCTGGTACCCCCTCTGGTACTCCGATGACTACCCGGTACACTCCAAAACACTTCCGGTGTCCGAATACCATCGTCCTATATATCAATATTTACCTCTCGACCATTTCGAGACTCCTCGTCATGTCCGTGATCTCATCCGGGACTCCGAACAACATTCACCAAATCATATAACTCATATAATACTATATCGTCAACGAACGTTAAGCGTGCGGACCCTACGGGTTCGAGAACTATGTAGACATGACCGAGACACCTCTCCGGTCAATAACCAATAGTGGAACCTAGATGCCCATATTGGCTCCTACATATTCTACGAAGATCTTTATCGGTCGAACCGTTATGACAACATACGTAATTCCCTTTGTCCATCGATATGTTACTTGCCCGAGATTCGATCGTCGGTATCTTCATACCTAGTTCAATCTCGTTACCGGCGATTCTCTTTACTCGTTCCATAATACATCACCTCATAACTAACTCCTTAGTCATTTGCTTTCAAGCTTATGATGTGTATTACCGAGAGGGCCCACAGATACCTCTCCGATACTCGGAGTGACAAATCCTAATCTCGATCTATGCCAACTCAACAAACACCTTCGGAGATGCCTGTAGAGCATCTTTATGATCACCCAGTTACGTTTTGACGTTTGATAGCACACAAGGCATTCCTCCGGTATCCGGGAGTTGCATAATCTCATAGTCGAAGGAATATGTATTTGACATGAAGAAAGCAATAGCAATAAACTGAACGATCAATATGCTAAGCTAACGGATGGGTCTTGTCCATCACATCATCAAATGACAACACATGTCTATGGTTAGGAAACCATAACCATCTTTGATCAACGAGCTAGTCTAGTAGAGGCTTACTATGGACACAGTATTTGTTTATGTATTCACACATGTATTTAAGTTTCCGATCAATACAATTCTAGCATGAATAATAAATCTTTATCATGAATAAGGAAATATAAAATAACAACTTTATTATTGCCTCTAGGGCATATTTCCTTCAAATCCCTCCTTGGTAAAAAGATAGATTAAATGGTATGAGTTTGGATAAAATAGATCGCACAAGAACACAAAATAAAAGATGCAAATAAAAAGTGCAACAAGGTATTTTTGGGATTTTGGATATAATAGATCTGAAAACAAAATGATAAAAGATAGATCGGAAAGAAATATGATAAAAGATAGACGCGGGTGCCGTAGATTTCACTAGTGGCTTCTCTCGAGAAAATAGCATACGGTGGGTAAAAAAATTACTGTTGGGCAATTGACAGAAGAACAAATAACTATGATGGTATCTAAGGCAATGATCGTGTATATAGGCATCACGTCCAAGATTACTAGAACGAAACGATTCTGATCTACTACTATTACTCCACACATCGACCGCTATCCAACATGCATCTAGTGTATTAAGTTCATGGAGAAACGGAGTAATGCAATAAAAGCAATGACATGATGTAGATAAGATCTATTCATGTAGTAACAGACCCCATCTTTTTATACTTAATAGCAATGATACATGCGTGCCTCGCTACCCCTTCTGTCATTGGGTGAGGACATGGCAAGATCGAACCCATCACAAAGCACCTTTTCCCATTGCAAGAAAAATCAATCTAGTTGGCCTAACTAAACCAAATATTCGGAGAAGAAATACGAGGCTATAACAATCATGCATATAAGAGACCAAAGAAACTCAAATAATATTCATGGATAGATCTGATCATAAACTCGAACTTCCTCGGATCCCAAAAAACACACCGCAAAAAGTCATTACATCAAATAGATCTCCAAGAACATTGAGGAGAACATTGTATTGAGAGTCAAAAAGAGAGAGAAAGCCATCTAGCTACTACCTACGGACCCGTAGGTCTATGGTGAACTACTCATGCATCATCGGAGGAGCACCAATGAGGATGATGAACCCCTCCATGATCATGTTCCCCTCCAACAGAATGCCAGAATAGGGCTATAGATTGGATCTCGTGGTTCTGGTACTTGCGGCGGCTAGAATTGTGTTTCGTCTGCTCCCTTGGGGTTTCTGGAATATTTGGGTATTTATAGAGCTGAGAGGCGGTGGAGGAGAGCCCTGTGAGCCCCACGACCCATCAGGGTGCGCTAGGGGCCTCTTGCGCGCCCTGGTGTCTCGTGGGCCCCATGGGCCTCCCTCCCAGGAAGTTCCTTGGCTCCCAAGTTGTCTTCTGTCCAAAAAAAATCTCCAAAAAGTTTCGTGGCATTTGGACTTCGTTTGGTACTCATATTCTATGAAGTAAAAAACAAGCAAAAAACAGCAACTGGCACTGGGCACTATGTCAATAGGTAGTCCCAAAAAATGATATAAAGTTGCTATAAAATGATTGTAAAACATCCAAGAATGATAATATAACAGCAGGGAACAATCAAAAATTATAGATACGTTGGAGACGTATCAGCCGTCCTCCTACTTCGCCATCGATGGGAGGATCACCGGAGCATGTCCTCACGCCTGTGCTCCTCCAGGAAGAGAAGGTCATAGACGGCCACTGGATCTCGCTCCCGATCGATCTCGTCCGCCGAATCAAAACTGAACATTGTATCAATGAGTAGTGCCCGTCCCCCGTAATTTCCCCCACATCGATGTTTCGACCGTTTGTCACTGACGTGTGGGTCCCCTCGCTGGTAGGCCGCGCCTGTCGGCAGCTGTAGCTGGGAGGGTGCCCGGTGCGGCCCTCCAACGCCCTCTCCAGCGTAAATATCTTCTGCCACCGCTTGATATTCCTGCGACCCCCCGAGGGCATTTGTGAGATTCACATAATCCTGTGCCAAGTGGCTTCTCACCATTGGTTGCTTCCTCCCCAATCAGTAAGAAAACCAGGGTTGCGCCTCTCCCTCGCATCTCTCTCGCATTGACACCGTCGCCCGCTCCCCTTCTCTTCGTTGCCTCTCCTCATGTCGCCGCCCTCCGAGAAGCACCGCGGCCACTATGACTCCGCGTCGCGCCGAGCTTTCCACCGCCGCTACTCTCCCCGTCGAGCACGCCCCTCGCCACCGGTCCTCAAGCCGTGGAGGCACAACAGGCAGTGGTGGACTAGGAGATCCACAACCAGCCGTTGCCGCCCGTCCTCCTACTTCGCCATCAACGGGAGGATCACCGGAGCGTGTCCTCACGTTCGTGCTCCTCCGGGAAGAGCACAAACCAAGGTGAGCCGCCTCTGATTCATCGCGCTCCTACCACCCTCTCGTTCCCCTTTTCTCTCGTCGTCGGGTACACTGACACCCCTGCTCCCCCCGTCGGGCTTGGCCCTTGCCATCGTCGGGAAGACTATGCAGGCCGCTGCTCGCATCGTTGCCCCGCATAGACGAGCATGCGATGCGTTTCTCTGAAGCTGGTTTTCTGACGATTTGAATCTCGGATGCAAGCAAGTGTGGGAACGAGGAGATGAGTCTCATGGAGACGGTGAGCGGAAGGGAGACAAGGATGGCGACTTGATGCTCCTCGGAGACGTCCTCTGGAGGTGAATTTTCCCCTCCAATTGCATCTGGGCACAACACTTGCAGTTGTGTGCCTAATACTAGGCATGCAACTGCCCCTCCCTGACAAAACAACACTAAGTTGCGCGTTGAAGACATGCAGTTGCAGTAGGGGCATGACACTTGCAGTTACGTACCCAATGGTAGACATGCAGCTGCCCCTCATCCCTCGATAAAACAACATTGAGTTGCAGTAGTGTGGAAGATATGCAATTACAGTCGAGGCGATTGTGCAACCAAATGGAGAAAATAGAAGTTATTATTTAATAAAATAATAAAATATAAAAATGTAGCAAGTATCATGCATTTAGGAAAAAAATCTTCTAAAAGCAATAAAAATTGAAAATAAAGAATAAAATAAGAAAATAAGAAAAGGTGAAAAAATGCAAAAAAAACTTATGCCATGAGGAACACCAATGCAAGAAAAAAATGTTAAATGGCACTTACAAGAAAATAAAAGAAATGGTAAAAATATATAAAAGAAAAACAGACAAAATTATTGTTTAAAAAAAACAGCTGAACCAGACAAGAAAAATCCGTGCCCAACCAACATGAGCCCAACGCATTGCACATAATTGGCCAACCCCAGAAAGCAGAACAAAAGTAAAGAAAAAGAAAACATGGCTGCACAAATCTTGAAGCATCAAACGATCCAACGACCAGGACTGTTAGAAATATGCCCTAGAGGCAATAATAAATTGGTTATTATTATATTTCCTTGTTCATGATAATCGTTTATTATCCATGCTAAAATTGTATTGATAGGAAACTCAGATACATGTGTGGATACATAGACAACACCATGTCCCTAGTAAGCCTCTAGTTGACTAGCTCGTTGATCAATAGATGGTTACGGTTTCCTGACCATGGACATTGGATGTCGTTGATAACGGGATCACATCATTAGGAGAATGATGTGATGGACAAGACCCAATCCTAAGCCTAGCACAAGATCGTGTAGTTCGTCTGCTAAAGCTTTTCTAATGTCAAGTATCATTTCCTTAAACCATGAGATTGTGCAACTCCCGGATACCGTAGGAATGCTTTGGGTGTACCAAATGTCACAACGTAACTGGGTGGCTATAAAGGTGCACTACAGGTATCTCCGAAAGTGTCTGTTGGGTTGGCACGAATCGAGACTGGGATTTGTCACTCCGTGTAAACGGAGAGGTATCTCTGGGCCCACTCGGTAGGACATCATCATAATGTGCACAATGTGACCAAGGAGTTGATCACGGGATGATGTGTTACGGAACGAGTAAAGAGACTTGCCGGTAACGAGATTGAACAAGGTATCGGGATACCGACGATCGAATCTCGGGCAAGTACTATACCGGTAGACAAAGGGAATTGTATACGGGATTGATTGAATCCTTGACATCGTGGTTCATCCGATGAGATCATCGTGGAACATGTGGGAGCCAACATGGGTATCCAGATCCCGCTGTTGGTTATTGGCCGGAGATATGTCTCAGTCATGACTGCATGGTTCCCGAGCCCGTAGGGTCTACACACTTAAGGTTCGATGACGCTAGGGTTATAGGGAAAGTATGTACGCGGTTACCGAATGTTGTTCGGAGTCCCGGATGAGATCCCGGACGTTACGAGGAGTTCCGGAATGGTCCGGAGGTAAAGATTGATATATAGGAAGTGAGGATTTGGCCACCGGAAGTGTTCCGGGCATCACCGGTAATGTACCGGGACCACCGGAAGGGTCCGGGGGTCCACCGGGAGGGGCCACCAGCCCCAGAGGCTTGCGTGGGCCAATAGTGGGAAGGGACCAGCCCCTAGGTGGGCTGGGGCGCCCCCCCACCAAGGCCCAAGGCGCCTCAAGAGAAGATGGGGGCAAACCCTAGGGCAGATGGGCCCTAAGGCCCACCCCAGGTGCACCTCCCCCTCTCGTTGTTTTGATGCTACTCGTCTTCCTCTATCCAACAAGCTTGAGTTTGCTCAATTCGAAGCTCATATGAAGAAGTTTTGGCAGTTCTGTTTTTCTCCCTGCGGTAGTACCGCGGTGGCAGCAGTAGTACCACTTGTAGCGTCAAGCGGTAGTACCGCGGTGGCAGTCGTAGTACCGCTTGTAGAGTCAAGCGGTAGTACCGCTCCAGTACCGCTCTACTACCGCCTCGATTTTGGGTCTGCTCTTTTCATGTCGGGTTCAGCGGTAGTCGCGCGCCAGTAAGGCACGGTAGTTCCGCCTATAAGCGGTAGTACCGCTCCGGTCGAGCGGTAGTACCGCTTATAAACGGTACTACTGCCCCAAGGTTCATGTTTTGTTGATCCGTTTCCCTGCTTCTTCCGCCCGAGCGGTAGTACCGCTCGTGGAGCGGTAGTACCGCTCGTGTGCGGGCTGAGCACATAATGGTTGGATTTTCCCCCTCCTATAAAAGGGGGTCTTCTTCCCCAATGAACCTTATCCTTTGAGCTCGTGTTCTTCCCCCATTGTTGACCTTCTTCGAGCTTGCTAACTCTCAATCACTCCATGGATTCTTGCTAGTTTTTGAGAGAAAAGAGAGAGGAGATCTAGATCCACATTTCCACCAATCACTTTCTCCTCTTTGTGAGGGGAACCCCTTGGATCTAGATCTTGGAGTTCTTGGTGTTCTCCTTCTTGTTCTTCCTCTCTTTTTCCTCCCTAACATTAGTTGCTTCGGTGGGATTTGAGAGAGAAGGACTTGGGCACTCCGTGTGCCCTTGCCATTGCATTTGGTGCATCGGTTTGAGTTCTCCACGGTGATACGTGGAAGTTACAAGTTGAGAAGCTTATTACTCTTGGGTGCTTGGTGCCCTTGAGCTTGTTCCTCTTGGGTGCTTGGGCGCCCTAGACGGTTGGTGGTGTTCGGAGCTCAATCATTGTGGTGTAAAGCTCCGGGCAAGCGTCGGGGTCTCCAATTAGGTTGTGGAGATCGCCCCGAGCAATTTGACGGGTACCGGTGACCGCCCCCAAGGGTTGCCAAAGTGTACGGGTTCGGTGACCGCCCCCAAGGGTTGCCATTTGTACGGGTTCGGTGACCGCCCTCAAGGGTCCCTTAGGGGAATCACGGCATCTTGCATTGTGCGAGAGCGTGAGGAGATTACGGTGGCCCTAGTGGCTTCTTGGGGAGCATTGTGCCTCCACACCGCTCCAAAGGGAGATTAGCATCCGCAAGGGTGTGAACTTCGGGATACATCGTCGTCTCCGCGTGCCTCGGTTATCTCTTACCCGAGCCCTTTACTTATGCACTTTACTTTGTGATAGCCATATTGTTTCTTGTCATATCTTGCTATCACCTAAGTAGGTTTTCTTGCTTAGCATAAGTTGTTGGTGCACATAGGTGAGCCTAGTTGTTGTAGGTTTTGTGCTTGACAAATTAACCGCTAGGTTTATTCCGCATTTGTTCAAGCCTAAACCGTAATTATTTTAAAGCGCCTATTCACCCCCCCCCCCTCTAGGCAATATCCACGATCTTTCACTCACGTTCGACCATTCGGTCTCTAGTGTTCCGAGACTGTCTGTACATGCTAGGATCGTGAAGTTTAACCCAAGTATTCCACGTGTGTAAATCTGGCTTACACCCGTTGTATGTGAACGTAGAGTCTATCACACCCGATCATCACGAGGTGCTTCGAAACGACGAACTTTAGCAACGGTGCATACTCAGGGAGAACACTTTTATCTTGAAATTTAGGGAAGTGGTCATCTTATAATGCTACCGCTGTTCTAAGCAAAATAAGATGCATAAAGGATAAACATCACATGCAATCAAAATATGTGGCATGATATGGCCATCATCATCTTGTGCTTTTGATCTCCATATCCAAAGCATCGTCATGATCTCCATCATCACTGGCTCGACACCTTGATCTCCATCGTTGCGTCGTGGTCGTCTCGCCAACTATTGCTTCTACAACTATTGCTAACGCATAGCGATAAAGTAAAGAGATTACATGGCGGTTGCATTTCATACAATAATGAGACAACCATAAGGCTCCTGCCGGTTGACGATAAATTACAAAACATGATCATCTCATACAACAACGTATATCACATCATGTCTTGACCATATCACATCACAACATACCCTGCAAAAACAAGTTAGACGTCCTCTACTTTGTCCAAGTTTTACGTGGCTGCTACGGGCTTCTAGCAAGAACATTTCTTACCTAAGGCAAAAACCACAATGGTGATTTATCAAGTTTGTTGTTTTAACCTTCTTCAATGACAGGCCATAGTCAAATTTGATTCAGCTAAAGTAGGAGGAACAGGCACCCGTCAGCCACCTTTATGCAAAACAAGTTGCATGCCAGTTGGTGGAACCGGTCTCATGTGCATGGACATGTAAGGTTGGTCCGGGACGCTTCATCTTACAATACCGTCGAATCAAAGTAAGATGTTGGTGGTAAGCAGTATGACTATCACCTCCCACAACTCTTTGTGTTCTACTCGTGCATATCATCTACGCATAGACCTGGCTCGGATGCCACTGTTGGGGAACGTTGCATGGAAAACAAAAAATTTCTACGCACACGCAAGATCTATCCATGGAGATGCATAGCTACGAGAGGGGAAGAGCATCTATGTACCCTTGTAGATCGCTAAGCGGAAGCGTTTATCACGCGGTTGATGTAGTCGTACTCTTCGCGATCCGATCACGATCCAACCGATCTAGTGCCGAACAGACGACACCTCCGAGTTTAGCACGCGTGCCACTCGATGACGTCTCCTCCTTCTTGATCCAGCAAGCGGGAGAGGAGAAGTAGATGGGATCACAACCAACACGACGGCGTGGTGGTGATGGTGGTGGTGGAGCACAGACAGCGATTCGCTAAGCGTCGCCGGGACGAGGCGGTGGAACTAGGGAGTAACGGGAGAGAAAGGGGCGCCAAGGGCTTGGTGTCTGGTACCCCCTCTGGTACTCCGAGGACTACCCGGTACACTCCGAAACACTTCCGGTGTCCGAATACCATCGTCCTATATATCAATATTTACCTCTCGACCATTTCGAGACTCCTCGTCATGTCCGTGATCTCATCCGGGACTCCGAACAACATTCACCAAATCATATAACTCATATAATACTATATCGTCAACGAACGTTAAGCGTGCGGACCCTACGGGTTCGAGAACTATGTAGACATGACCGAGACACCTCTCCGGTCAATAACCAATAGTGGAACCTAGATGCCCATATTGGCTCCTACATATTCTACGAAGATCTTTATCGGTCGAACCGTTATGACAACATACGTAATTCCCTTTGTCCATCGATATGTTACTTGCCCGAGATTCGATCGTCGGTATCTTCATACCTAGTTCAATCTCGTTACCGGCGATTCTCTTTACTCGTTCCATAATACATCACCTCGTAACTAACTCCTTAGTCATTTGCTTGCAAGCTTATGATGTGTATTACCGAGAGGGCCCACAGATACCTCTCCGATACTCGGAGTGACAAATCCTAATCTCGATCTATGCCAACTCAACAAACACCTTCGGAGATGCCTGTAGAGCATCTTTATGATCACCCAGTTACGTTTTGACGTTTGATAGCACACAAGGCATTCCTCCGGTATCCGGGAGTTGCATAATCTCATAGTCGAAGGAATATGTATTTGACATGAAGAAAGCAATAGCAATAAACTGAACGATCAATATGCTAAGCTAACGGATGGGTCTTGTCCATCACATCATTCTCCTAGTGATGTGATCCCATTATCAAATGACAACACATGTCTATGGTTAGGAAACCATAACCATCTTTGATCAACGAGCTAGTCTAGTAGAGGCTTACTATGGACACAGTATTTGTTTATGTATTCACACATGTATTTAAGTTTCCGATCAATACAATTCTAGCATGAATAATAAATCTTTATCATGAATAAGGAAATATAAAATAACAACTTTATTATTGCCTCTAGGGCATATTTCCTTCGAATCCCTCCTTGGTAAAAAGATAGATTAAATGGTATGAGTTTGGATAAAATAGATCGCACAAGAACACAAAATAAAAGATGCAAATAAAAAGTGCAACAAGGTATTTTTGGGATTTTGGATATAATAGATCTGAAAACAAAATGATAAAAGATAGATCGGAAAGAAATATGATAAAAGATAGACGCGGGTGCCGTAGATTTCACTAGTGGCTTCTCTCGAGAAAATAGCATACGGTGGGTAAAAAAATTACTGTTGGGCAATTGACAGAAGAACAAATAACTATGATGGTATCTAAGGCAATGATCGTGTATATAGGCATCACGTCCAAGATTACTAGAACGAAACGATTCTGATCTACTACTATTACTCCACACATCGACCGCTATCCAACATGCATCTAGTGTATTAAGTTCATGGAGAAACGGAGTAATGCAATAAAAGCAATGACATGATGTAGATAAGATCTATTCATGTAGTAACAGACCCCATCTTTTTATACTTAATAGCAATGATACATGCGTGCCTCGCTACCCCTTCTGTCATTGGGTGAGGACATGGCAAGATCGAACCCATCACAAAGCACCTTTTCCCATTGCAAGAAAAATCAATCTAGTTGTCCTAACTAAACCAAATATTCGGAGAAGAAATACGAGGCTATAACAATCATGCATATAAGAGACCAAAGAAACTCAAATAATATTCATGGATAGATCTGATCATAAACTCGAACTTCTTCGGATCCCAAAAAACACACCACAAAAAGTCATTACATCAAATAGATCTCCAAGAACATTGAGGAGAACATTGTATTGAGAGTCAAAAAGAGAGAGAAAGCCATCTAGCTACTGCCTACGGACCCGTAGGTCTATGGTGAACTACTCATGCATCATCGGAGGAGCACCAATGAGGATGATGAACCCCTCCATGATCATGTTCCCCTCCAACAGAATGCCGGAATAGGGCTCTAGATTGGATCTCGTGGTTCTGGTACTTGCGGCGGCTAGAATTGTGTTTCGTCTGCTCCCCTGGGGTTTCTGGAATATTTGGGTATTTATAGAGCTGAGAGGCGGTGGAGGAGAGCCCTGTGAGCCCCACGACCCATCAGGGTGCGCTAGGGGCCTCTTGCACGCCCTGGTGTCTCGTGGGCCCCATGGGCCTCCCTCCCAGGAAGTTCCTTGGCTCCCAAGTTGTCTTCTGTCCAAAAAAAATCTCCAAAAAGTTTCGTGGCATTTGGACTTCGTTTGGTACTCATATTCTATGAAGTAAAAAACAAGCAAAAAACAGCAACTGGCACTGGGCACTATGTCAATAGGTAGTCCCAAAAAATGATATAAAGTTGCTATAAAATGATTGTAAAACATCCAAGAATGATAATATAACAGCAGGGAACAATCAAAAATTATAGATACGTTGGAGACGTATCAGCCGTCCTCCTACTTCGCCATCGATGGGAGGATCACCGGAGCATGTCCTCACGCCTGTGCTCCTCCAGGAAGAGAAGGTCATAGACGGCCACTGGATCTCGCTCCCGATCGATCTCGTCCGCCGGATCAAAACTGAACATTGTATCAATGAGTAGTGCCCGTCCCCCGTAATTTCCCCCACATCGATGTTTCGACCGTTTGTCACTGACGTGTGGGTCCCCTCGCTGGTAGGTCGCGCCTGTCGGCAGCTGTAGCTGGGAGGGTGCCGGTGCGGCCCTCCAACGCCCTCTCCAGCGTAAATATCTTCTGCCACCGCTTGATATTCCTGCGACCCCCCGAGGGCATTTGTGAGATTCACATAATCCTGTGCCAAGTGGCTTCTCACCATTGGTTGCTTCCTCCCCAATCAGTAAGAAAACCAGGGTTGCGCCTCTCCCTCGCATCTCTCTCGCATTGACACCGTCGCCCGCTCCCCTTCTCTTCGTTGCCTCTCCTCATGTCGCCGCCCTCCGAGAAGCACCGCGGCCACTATGACTCCGCGTCGCGCCGAGCTTTCCACCGCCGCTACTCTCCCCGTCGAGCACGCCCCTCGCCACCGGTCCTCAAGCCGTGGAGGCGCAACAGGCAGTGGTGGACTAGGAGATCCACAACCAGCCGTTGCCGCCCGTCCTCCTACTTCGCCATCAACGGGAGGATCACCGGAGCGTGTCCTCACGTTCGTGCTCCTTCGGGAAGAGCACAAACCAAGGTGAGCCGCCTCTGATTCATCGCGCTCCTACCACCCTCTCATTCCCCTTTTCTCTCGTCGTCGGGTACACTGACACCCCTGCTCCCCCCGTCGGGCTTGGCCCTTGCCATCGTCGGGAAGACTGTGCAGGCCGCTGCTCGCATCGTTGCCCCGCATAGACGAGCATGCGATGCGTTTCTCTGAAGCTGGTTTTCTGACGATTTGAATCTCGGATGCAAGCAAGTGTGGGAACGAGGAGATGAGTCTCATGGAGACGGTGAGCGGAAGGGAGACAAGGATGGCGACTTGATGCTCCTCGGAGACGTCCTCTGGAGGTGAATTTTCCCCCTCCAATTGCATCTGGGCACAACACTTGCAGTTGTGTGCCTAATACTAGGCATGCAACTGCCCCTCCCTGACAAAACAACACTAAGTTGCGCGTTGAAGACATGCAGTTGCAGTAGGGGCATGACACTTGCAGTTACGTACCCAATGCTAGACATGTAGCTGCCCCTCATCCCTCGATAAAACAACATTGAGTTGCAGTAGTGTGGAAGATATGCAATTACAGTCGAGGCGATTGTGCAACCAAATGGAGAAAATAGAAGTTATTATTTAATAAAATAATAAAATATAAAAATGTAGCAAGTATCATGCATTTAGGAAAAAAATCTTCTAAAAGCAATAAAAATTGAAAATAAAGAATAAAATAAGAAAATAAGAAAAGGTGAAAAAATGCAAAAAAAAACTTATGCCATGAGGAACACCAATGCAAGAAAAAAATGTTAAATGGCACTTACAAGAAAATAAAAGAAATGGTAAAAATATATAAAAGAAAAACAGACAAAATTATTGTTTAAAAAAAACAGCCGAACCAGACCAGAAAAATCCGTGCCCAACCAACATGAGCCCAACGCATTGCACATAATTGGCCAACCCCAGAAAGCAGAAGAAAACTAAAGAAAAAGTAAACATGGCTGCACAAATCTTGAAGCATCAAACGATCCAACGACTAGGACTGTTAGAAATATGCCCTAGAGGCAATAATAAATTGGTTATTATTATATTTCCTTGTTCATGATAATCGTTTATTATCCATGCTAAAATTGTATTGATAGGAAACTCAGATACATGTGTGGATACATAGACAACACCATGTCCCTAGTAAGCCTCTAGTTGACTAGCTCGTTGATCAATAGATGGTTACGGTTTCCTGACCATGGACATTGGATGTCGTTGATAACGGGATCACATCATTAGGAGAATGATGTGATGGACAAGACCCAATCCTAAGCCTAGCACAAGATCGTGTAGTTCGTCTGCTAAAGCTTTTCTAATGTCAAGTATCATTTCCTTAGACCATGAGATTGTGCAACTCCCGGATACCGTAGGAATGCTTTGGGTGTACCAAACGTCACAACGTAACTGGGTGGCTATAAAGGTGCACTACAGGTATCTCCGAAAGTGTCTGTTGGGTTGGCACGAATCAAGACTGGGATTTGTCACTCCGTGTAAACGGAGAGGTATCTCTGGGCCCACTCGGTAGGACATCATCATAATGTGCACAATGTGACCAAGGAGTTGATCACGGGATGATGTGTTACGGAACGAGTAAAGAGACTTGCCGGTAACGAGATTGAACAAGGTATCGGGATACCGACGATCGAATCTCGGGCAAGTACTATACCGGTAGGCAAAGGGAATTGTATACGGGATTGATTGAATCCTTGACATCGTGGTTCATCCGATGAGATCATCGTGGAACATGTGCGAGCCAACATGGGTATCCAGATCCCGCTGTTGGTTATTGGCCGGAGATATGTCTCGGTCATGGCTGCATGGTTCCCGAGCCCGTAGGGTCTACACACTTAACGTTCGATGACGCTAGGGTTATAGGGAAAGTATGTACGCGGTTACCGAATGTTGTTCGGAGTCCCGGATGAGATCCCGGACGTTACGAGGAGTTCCGGAATGGTCCGGAGGTAAAGATTGATATATAGGAAGTGAGGATTTGGCCACCGGAAGTGTTCCGGGCATCACCGGTAATGTACCGGGACCACCGGAAGGGTCCGGGGGTCCACCGGGAGGGGCCACCAGCCCCAGAGGCTTGCGTGGGCCAATAGTGGGAAGGGACCAGCCCCTAGGTGGGCTGGGGCACCCCCCCCCCCTCCACCAAGGCCCAAGGCGCCTCAAGAGAAGATGGGGGCAAACCCTAGGGCAGATGGGCCCTAAGGCCCACCCCAGGTGCGCCTCCCCCTCTCCCCCCTTTGGCCGCCACCCTAGATGGGATGTGGGGCTGCCGCACCCCTTGGGGTGGGAACCCTAGAGGGGGCGCAGCCCCCTCCCCTCCCCCTATATATAGTTGAGGTCTAGGGGCTGCCCAATACACGAGTTATTCTCTCCCAGGCGCAGCCATACCTCTCTCCCTCCTCGTCTCTCGCAGTTCTTGGCGAAGCCCTGCTGGAGTTCCGCGCTCCTCCACCACCACCACGCCGTCGTGCTGCTGCTGGACGGAGTCTTCCCCAACTTCTCCTTCTCCCCTTGCTGGATCAAGGCGTGGGAGACGTCACCGGGCTGCACGTGTGTTGAACGCGGAGGCGTCGTGGTTCGGCGCTTAGATCGGAATCAACCGCGATCTGAATCGCTACGAGTACGGCTCCTTCATCCGCGTTCTTGCAACGCTTCCGCTTAGCGATCTACAATGGTATGTAGATGCACTCCCCTTCCCCTCGGTGCTAGATTACTCCATAGATTGATCTTGGTGATGCGTAGAAAATTTTAAATTTCTGCTACGATCCCCAACAGTGGCATCATGAGCTAGGTCTATGCATAGTTTCTATGCACGAGTAGAACACAAAGTAGTTGTGGGCGTCGATTTTGTCAATTTACTTGCCGTTACTAGTCTTATCTTGATTCGGCGGCATCGTGGGATGAAGCGGCCCGGACCGACCTTACACGTACACTTACGTGAGACAGGTTCCACCGACTGACATGCACTAGTTGCATAAGGTGGCTAGCGGGTGTCTGTCTCTCCCACTTTAGTCGGATCGGATTCGATGAAAAGGGTCCTTATGAAGGGTAAATAGAAATTGGCATATCACGTTGTGGTTTTGGCGTAGGTAAGAAACGTTCTTGCTAAGAAACCTATAGCAGCCACGTAAAAATTTGCAACAACAATTAGAGGACGTCTAACTTGTTTTTGCAGCATATGCCGTGTGATGTGATATGGCCAAAAGGATGTGATGAATGATATACACTACAGGAAACAGCTACTTTGCCGTCTGCCACGGCGGACGGCAAAGGCTCGAACGGCGGACGGCAAAGACCTTTGCCGTCAGCCACGGACGGCAAAAGGCTCCGGCAAAGAAGGCTACGGTAAACAGCTACTTTGCCGTCTGCTTCCTGGCGGCGGACGGCAAAGGCTCTTTGCCATCTGCCGCGGACGGCAAAGAGGGCGGACGGCAATAATTGCGCTGTCAGTCCGTTAAGTGGCTAACGGCAGACCTTTGCCGTCCGCCGCTGACGGCAAAATTTCTCTGGTCTTTGTCGTCCGCCGTATGATGTCATCTACACGTCACTAGATGGCAGGTTCTTTGCCGTCTGCCGCTGATGGCAAAGTCTTTGCCGTCTGCCACTGTAGGCAAACTGACCAAATGGGTCAGCTCCCAGGAAGCACAGTTGGCTGCCACGTGGCTTCTTTGCCGTCCGCGGCAGACGGCAAAGAGGCTGTTGCCGTCTGTGGCAGACGGCAAAGAGCCTGCATATTGGGTTTTTTTTTCTGTTTTTATTAAATCCCACAATTTTCACAGAAAATATATATGACATATAGATATATTTCACAGGCATTCATAAGCAAGTCCATAAGCAAGTTCATGTATTTCACAGGCATTCATAAGCAAGTCCATAAGCAAGTTCCATCCGTACATATTACATAAGCAAGTTCCATCCATCATTTCATACATAAACAAGTTCCATCCATACATAAACAAGCACTCCATAGCTAAGGTGACTAGAATGAGAAGACAAGAATGAGAAGACAAGAACAAGAAGAGTAGAACAAGCACTCCATCCAGCACATAATGAAATCTGCAAAATGGCAAAATAAGAAAGTTAGAAATGGATCGTTTTTTAGCTCACTTAGGTGAAATGGATCGTTTTTTAGGTAACTAAGGTGAAATGGATCTTTTTTAGCTCACTTAGGTCAAATGGATCGTTTTTGAGCTAACTTAGTTGAAATGGATCGTTTTTGAGCTAACTTTGTTGAAATGGATCATTTTTTAGCGAATTTAGTTGAAATGGATCGTTTTTGAGCTAACTTAGGTGAAATGGATCATTTATGAGCTAATTTAGTTGAAATGGATCTTTTTGAGCTAACTTAGGTGAAATGGATCATTTAAGAGCTAATTTAGGTGAAATGGATCGTTTTTAGCTCACTTAGGTCAAATGGATCGTTTCTGAGCTAAATTAGTTGAAATGGATCGTTTATGAGATAACCTAGGTAAGATGGGTCATTTTGGAGTTAACCTAGGTGAAATGGGCCATTTTAAAGCTAACGTAGGTAAAATGGATCATTTAGGAGCTAATCTAGGTAAAATGGGTCATTTTTGAGCTAACTTGGATGAACTGCATCATTTATAAGCTAACCTAGGTAATGGGTCATTTTGGAGGAAAAGAAGCTAACTCTAGGTCATTATGGTAAGCATATTGGAGGAAATAAAGCTAAGTCTAGGTCTTTATGCATTTGTTAAGCAAAACACTAGAGAAACTTACCGTGATCAGGGAGGTGTAGGAGCGGGGTGGCTAGTGCCGCTACCTGGAGAAGGATCGTGCGATGCGTTTCTGGAGTTAAGCTGCACCAAAGATCATTTCCAATGTCTCGTTAGCATTACGACACTCAAATGTTAAGACTAGCAAGTAATGTCCATTCAAATTAAACTCACCGTGCTCCCAGGAGCAATCACTGGCATCGGCGGAGCGGGCTGACCGGACTTCTCGCACACAGACTGCACATTTGGTTTTCAGAACAGAGTCATACTAGTTAGTAATGAGACTCAAATGTTAAGACTAGCAAGTAATCTGCAGAAGAAACTTACCACAAGGAGCTCGTACATGGCCCTTGCCTGCATGTCATTCCGTGCCCTCTCCTCCTCCATCATCTTTCTCGTCCTCTCCTCCATCTCCCGCTGCCTCTCCGCCGCCTCCGCCAGAAGTTTCTCCGTTCTATCTCTCTCAGTCTGTATAGCAGCCTGCAACACCACTCACATGACCATTTGTAATCATTGATGGAAGCGCACACAATGTAATGGAGAAAGATAACTGAGTACGTATCACTAACCTTGATGGCGAGTTGCACTGGCCGTTCATGAGGCCTTATCTCAGGAGCGGAGCTCGACTGGCGCGCCTTGATCTCCGGGAGAGTGCTAGGACAACGGATAAGTCCATCTCTAATGGCTATGGAGCCATGGGACCTCCCGCCACCAGATATCATCACCATCTCTGGATCAATGGGACCCTGGCTCGGGTTAAAGTCCTCCCCTTTCCTCGCCTTCCCCTCATCTCTATATCTCACGAGCTTGTTGTGGGAGGAGATGTTGGTGAAGTTGTTTGCATCATCGAGGTCAGACTGAGAGAAAGCCTTGATTTTCTTGAAAGAGCCAGTGTGGGCCATGGCATACAGGTCGTACACCTCTGGCACCTTATCCGCCTTATTGTAGCGTGCCTGAAAGAGAGAAACAATGAAAATTAGTAATTAAAGGGCTCAAGATAGCATGATGAATGAATTGCATGAATCACGAAGCAAACCACATACCCAGTTGCGCCCGAACTGATATAAGTTGGAGCTGCCTTGATGGTGTGGCACACCTTCCATTTGGGCATGTTTGTCCTTGGCCTGGTTGTGGAGGGCTAGCCATTCTTTTGAGCACCACTCATCGACCAACACCTCCCAACAATCCATCCGATCCGCACACCATCTCGGAGGCGCCTAAGTTAGCAAATAGAAACTGGAGCGCTACGGCTAAGAATTACTAAATGAAGGAACTTAAGTAGAAGGCCTTAAGAATTACCTTCATGTACTGCTCCTTACTCAGGAACTTATCGCGGCACGCCGGCTTGGTCTTCTTGATACCACGCAAGGCGTAGTAGTCTCGAACAGCCTGCACCCGAGCCTCGTGCCGTAAGTTCTGGAGTAGGCGCTTGCAGACGTTCTGGATAACATTTGCGCTGTCCTCCTCGTATCCCTCCTCACACCTGTAGAATGTCTGCAATCAAATGAGAAAATATTGATTAGTACAATTAATAACTAGCTAGTTGAAGATTTTGAAATGTGTAAAGGAGAAATTACCCAGAACGTCCTGATCACCATGTCTGCCCTCGTGTCGCACACGACACCGTCGATAATGACATCCGGCGGGGCCGGGGCAGCCACGTAGTGCTCCCAGCTCAACCCAAGCTCTGGAAGCCGACCCTCACCAGGCAACGTGACAAACCCCGGGAAGTTTTGCCGGCAAAGAACTCCAAGGACGGAGTTGGGCCGGCGGACACTATGATGGTGGTCCCAACCCCTGCAGCATGACAAGGCCAACGCATTAGTTATTTGAAGAAACGTGAATGCAGAAGGTACAAAAATATTAAATGCACTTACGTACCTCTCCCCATCAGGGAAGATCAACCACCTCTGCTCGCGGGTCGCCGGCACGGACAGGAGCCGTGTAGCACCACGCTGGTAGACGGTGCCACCCTCCTCCTCAAGATCAGTCGGCTCCCCGCCATCATCAGCATGGCCACTCGGCTCCTCGGGCTGATCCGGCCAGGTACCCCATCCGGACGTGTGCTCCTCCGGGGTCTCGTGGGCCGAACTCTCGTGGGCCGAAGGCCAGTCGACCCGAGGCTCGTGGGCCCAAGACCCGTGGACCGGAGGCTCGTGGACCGGAGTCCGTGTAGCCTCCTCCTCGGACGAGTCCACCCTAGCAGTCACGTGCTCGGGCGAAACAGCTGGGGGTGGCGGCGAGGAAGGCGCCGTAGCAGTCACCCTACCTCCTCTCCCGCGACCACGTGCCCCACCTCCTCTCTTCCTACCTCGTCCCCTGCTGGGCACCGCGGTCGACGAAGAAGGGCCCGGCGGTGTGGACATACTGTCCAGCAACGCTCGGCGGAGAGGTGCGTCTGGAATTGAAGACCTCAGACCACGCGCCGACGAAGAAGGGGCCTTGGCGCGCTCCCGACCAGCGCCCACCATCTTTCAACACCTGCCATGACAAACAGTAAACGAAATTAGTACAACATAAAAAAAAGACCGACATGAATAATAATATGTGTATCACTTAAGTGTATCATCATCAAGTACAACATTACAAAATTTAATACCTGACACTACTAATAATCTCGATCAGTATCATCAATAAATGCATAATCATCATCATCACTATAATCAATGACGGGCTCATAGGGTTCAGTGGCATCAACATGTGCAAGGCCACCTTGACGTAATCGGTCAAGCAATGACAGGTCATCCGCAGCAGTAACCTCTTCTTGTTCCGGCTCTTCTTGTTCCTCCTCTGGGGTGATATCGGATTCACTGTCGCTGTCTACTTCAATGTTTTGGGGTGAATTATAGCGGTTCTTGAAACGCTTTTTGGAAAGACGTGTCTCTTGGAAGAATTCTCCTTCATATGTGTCTGGTTTAATGTGAGGTTCATAATCCTCTTCCTTTGGGGGAGATAGTCTAGCACGTGGCGGCACTTCATAATCCTCTTCCTTTGGGGTCGAGGTGCCGTGTCGGTGTCGGGGTAAGGGTGGGTGTGGTGTCAGGGTGTCGGTGTCGGGGTGTCGTGTTGGGGTCGGGGTGTCGTGTCGTGTCGGGGTGTCGTGTCGTGTCGTGTCGGGGTGTCGTGCCGGGGTGTCGTGTCGGGGTGTCGCCTCCTCATCCTCCTCCTCCTCCTCCTCCTCCTCTCCTCTTTCTTCTTCTTCTTCTTCTTCTTCTTTCTTCTCCTCCTCCTCCTCCTCCTCTCCTCTTTCTTCTTCTTCTTCTTCTTCTTCTTCTTCTTCTTCTTTCTTCTCCTCCTCCTCCTCCTCTTCTTCTTCTTCTTCTTCTTCTTCTTCTTCTCCTTTTTCCTCTTCTTAAACCTACCACTAAGTAACCTAAAACAAAACTAAAACTAAACTAAAAGTAATCTAAACTAAAAATATAAAACTAAACTAAACTAAATCTAAAACTAAACTAAAAGTAATCTAAAACTAAAAATCTAAAACTAAAAAACTAAACTAAACTAAAACAACAGAAAAAACAGAAGAAAAAAAGGAGAAGAGGGGTGGGGCTCACCTGCGGCAGGGGTGGGGCGCTCGCCGACGGAGGGGCGTCGGAGGGGCGCTCGCCGACGGAGGGGCGGCGGGGTGGCGCTGGCCGGGCGGAGGGGTGGGGGGGCGACGGGGCGGAGGGGGCGACGGGGCGGAGGGGTGGGGGCGACGGGACGGAGGGGGCGACGGGGCGGAGGGGTGGGGGGCGACGGGGCGGAGGGGGCGACGGGGCGGCGGCGGGCGGCGGGTGGGGGGCGACGGGGCGGAGGGGGCGACGGGGCGGAGGGGTGGGGGCGGAGGGGTGGGGGGCGGCGGGTGGCGGGGCGACGGGGCGGCGGGGCGGCAAGGGCCGGGGGCGGCGGCGGGCGGGCGGGATGTGCACGGTGGCGGGGCGCGTCGGGGAGGAGAGAGAGGAGAGAACAGAGAGTAACGGGCGGGGGGGTACGGGCCGTTAGGTAATCGGCTCTTTGCCGTCCGCTAATCTTTGTCGTCCGCCTTTTTGCCTCTTTGCCGTCCGCTGGCGGACGGCAAAGAGGTGGGGCGTTAAGTTTTTTTCAAACGGGCGGGGGGTGGGGGCCACCTCCCTCTTTGCCGTCCGCCAGCGGACGGCAAAGATTCTTTGCCGTCTGCTGGCGGACGGCAAAGAGCTGGCTGATGGCAAAGAGCTTCTTTGCCGTCTGCCATTTCTTTGCCGTCCGCTTTTTGGTAGCTGATGGCAAAGAGCTTCTTTGCCGTCAGCTAGCAGACGGCAAAGAGCTGGCAGATGGCAAATTAGCTGATTCCAGATGATATATATGTGATGTATGAGATTGATCATGTTCTTGTAATAGTAATCACGACTTGCATGTCGATGAGTATGACAACCGGCAGGAGCCATAGGAGTTGTCTTAATTTATTTATGACCTGCGTGTCAACATAAACGTCATGTAATTACTTTACTTTATTGCTAAACCGTTAGCCATAGTAGTAGAAGTAATAGATGACAAGACAACTTCATGAAGACACGATGATGGAGATCATGGTGTCATGCCGGTGACGACGATGATCATGGCGCCCCGAAGATGGAGATCAAAAAGGAGCAAAATGATATTGGCCATCTCATGTCACTATTAGATTACATGTGATGTTTATCATGTTTTACATCTTATTTTCTTAGAACGACGGTAGCTTAAATAAGATGATCCCTCACTAAAATTTCAAGAAAAGTGTTCTCCCTAACTGTGCACCGTTGCGAAGGTTCGTTGTTTCGAAGCACCACGTGATGATCGGGTGTGATAGATTCTAACGTTCGAATACAACGGGTGTTGACGAGCCTAGCATGTACAGACATGGCCTCGAAACACATGCGAAACACTTAGGTTGACTTGACGAGCCTAGCATGTACAGACATGGCTTCGGAACATGGAAGACCGAAAGGTCGAACATGAGTCGTATAGAAGATACGATCAACATGAAGATGTTCACCGATGATGACTAGTCCGTCTCACGTGATGATCGGACACGGCCTAGTCGATTCGGATCATGTATCACTTAGATGACTAGAGGGATGTCTATTTAAGTGGGAGTTCATTAAATAATTTGATTAGATGAACTTAATTATCATGAACATAGTCTAAATTGTCTTTGCAAATATGTTGTAGATCAATAGCTCGCGTTGTAGCTCCCTGTTTCAATACGTTCCTAGAGAAAGATTAAGTTGAAAGATATTGTAAGCATTGACGCGGACTAGGTCCGTTGCCTGAGGAGTGTCCTCACTGCTACACAGAAGGCTTATGTCTTTGATGCACCGCTCGGTGTGCCAACCCCTCCAGCGTCGTTTGTGGATGTTATGAACATCTAACAGATACGTCCTGATGACTACTTGATAGTTAAGTGCACCATACTTTACGGCTTAGAATCGGGATTCCAATGACGTTTTGAACGCCATAGAACATATGAGATGTTCCAAGAGCTGAAATTGGGATTTCAGGCTCATGCCCGTGTTGAGAGGTATGAGACCTCTGACAAGTTCCTTGCCTACAAGATGGAGGAGAATAGCTCAGCTAGTGAGCATGTGCTCAGAATGTCTGGGTGCTACAATCACTTGAATCAAGTGGGAGTTAAAACTTCCAGATAAGATAGTGATTGATAGAGTTCTCTAGTCACTATCACTAAGCTACTAGATCTTCGTGATGAACTATGACATGCAAGGGATGGAGATGATCCCGGAGCTGTTCGCGGTGCTTAAGACCGCAAAAAGTAGAAATCAAGAAGGAGCATCAAGTGTTGATGGTTTAACAAGACCACTGGTTTCAAGAAGGGCAAGGGATAGAAGGGAAACTTCATGAATGGTAAACCAGCTGCCCTTCCAATGAAGGAACCCGAGGTTGAACCCAAACCCGAGACTTAGTGCTTCTATTGTAAGGGGAACGGTCACTGGTAGCGGAACTACCCCAAATGCATGGTAGATAAGAAGGCTGGCAACTTCAACAAAGTATATACGTGTTATTAATGTGTACCTTACTAGTACTCCTGGTAGCACCTGGGTATTGGATACCGGTTCAGTTGCTATTATTGGTGACTTGAAGCAAAAGCTACGGACTAAACGGAGACTGGCTAAGGGCGAGGTGACGATGTGTGTTGGAAGTGTTTCCAAAGTTGATGAGATCACCATCGCACGCTCCATCTGCCTTCGGGATTAGTATTGGACCTAGATAAATGTTATCAGGTGTCTACGTTGAGCGTGAATATGATTAGATCATGTTCATTGCAATACGGTTATTCATTTAAGTTAGAAAATAACGGTTATTCTGTTTACATGAATAATACCTTTCATGGTCATGCACCCTATGTGAATGGTTCATTGAATCGCGGTCGTGGTAATACACATGGTCACGCCAAAAAGATGTAGAGTTAATAATGATAGTACCACTTTCTTGTGACACTGCCGCTTAGGTCATTTTGGCATAAAATGCATGAAGAAACTCCATGCTGATGGATGTTTGGAGTCACTTGATTTTGAATCGCTTGACACATGCGAGCCATGCCTCATGGGCAGGATGACTAAGATCCCGTTTTCAGGTACAATGAAACGGCCAAGTGACTTGTTGGAAATCATATATGCTGATGTGCGTGATCCAATGAGAATTAAGGCGTGTGGTGGATATCGTTATTTTCTCATCTTCATTGACGATTTGAGTAGATATGGGTATATTTACTTAATGAAGCACAAGTCTGAAACATTTGAAAAGTTCAAGCAATTTCAGAGTGAAGTTAAGAACCATCATAACAAGAAGATCAAATTCCTACGATCTGATCGAGGGAGAATTTCTGAGTTATGAGTTTGGCAATCACTTAAGACATTGTGGAATTGTTTCACAGTTGAAGCCACCTGGAACACCACAGCGAAATGGTGTGTCCGGACGTCGTAATCGAACCTTATGAGATATGGTGCGATCTATGATGTCTCTTAGCGATCTACCGCTATCATTTTGAGGTTATGCGTTAGAGACAGCTGCATTCACTTTAGATAGGGCACCATCTAAGTCCGTTGAGACGAAGTCATATGAACATTGGTTTGGCAAGAAACCAAAGTTGTCGTTTCTTAATGTTTGGGCCTGCGATGCTTAAGGCTTCAGCCGGAGAAGCTCGAACCCAAAGCGGACAAACACATCTTCATAGGATAACCAAAGGTGACAGTTGGGTATACCTTCTATCTTAGATCCGAGGGAAAATTGTTTTTCACAAGAACGGGTCCTTTCTCGAGAAGGAGTTTCTCTCGAAAGAATTGAGTGGGAGGAAGATAGAACTTGATGAGGTTGTTGAACCTCTACTTCAGCCGGAAAGTAGTGCAACACAGAAAGATGTTTCTGTGGCGCCTACGTCTGTTGAAGAGGAAGTTAGTGATAGTGATCATGAAGCTTCGGATCAAGTTGCTATCGAACCTCGTAGGTCGACAAGGATATGTACTACTCCTGAGTGGTACGGTAATCCTGTCTTAGATATCATGTTGTTAGACAACAATGAACCTACGAGCTATGGAGAAGCGATGGTGGGCCCGTATTTCGACAAATGGTTAGAAGCCATGAAATCCGAGATAGGATCCATGTATCAGAACAAAGTATGGACTTTGGTGGACTTGCCCGATGATCGGCAAGCCATTGAGATAAATGGATCTTTAAGAAGAAGACGGACGTGGACGGTGATGTTACCGTCTATGAAGCTCGACTTGTGGCAAAGAGTTTTTCACAAGTTCAAGGAGTTGACTACGATGAGATTTTCTCACTCGTAGCGATGCTTAAGTCCGTCGGATTCATGTTAGCATTAGCTGTATTTTTCAATTATGAAATCTGACAGATGGATGTCAAAACAAGTTTTCTTACCAGTTTTCGTAAGAAAAAGTTGTATGTGATACAATCAAAGGTTTTGTCGATCCTAAGGATGCTAAAAGGTATGCTGGCTCCAGCGATCCTTCTATGGATTAGAGCAAGCATCTCGGAGTCGGAATATATGCATTGATGGAGTGATCAAAGTTTTTAGGTTTATACAATGTTTGCTAGAAACTTGTATTTACAAGAAAGTGAGTGGGAGCACTACAACATTTCTGATAAGTATATGTGGATGACATATTGTTGATCCGAAATGATGTAGAATTTCTGGAAAGCATAAACGGTTGTTTGAAAAGTGATTTTCAAAGGAAGACCTGGATAAAGCTGCTTACATATTGGGCATCAAGATCTATAGAGATAGATCAAGACGCCCGATGATACTTTCAAAAGAACACACACCTTTGACATGATTTTGAAGGAGTTCAAAATAGATCAGTCAAAGAAGGAGTTCTTACCTGAGTTGTAAGGTGTGAAGTTGAGTAAGACTCAAAGCTTGATCACGGCAGAAGAAAGAGGAAGGACGAAGGTCGTCCCCTATGCTTTTGTCATAGGCTCTATACGGTATGCCATGCTGAGTACCGCACCTGATTTGTGCCTTGCCACATGTCTGGCAAGAGGGTACAAAGGTGATCCAGGAGTGGATCACTGGACAGTGGTCAAAATTGTCCTTAGAGGAATAAGGAAATATTTCTCGGTTATGGAGGTGATAAAGAGTTCGACGTTAAGAGTTACGTCGATGCAAGCTTTAACACCTATCCGGATAACTATGAGTAGAAAAACCGGATATGTATAATGGAGCAACCATTTGGAATAGCTCCAAGTGGAACGTGGTAGCAGCATCTACGATATGACATAAAGTTTTGCGAAGTACATGCGGATCTGATTGTTGCAGACCCGTTGACTATAACCTCTCTCACAAGCATAACATGATCAAACCCAGAACTCATTGAGTGTTAATCACATAGTGATTTGAACTAGATTATTGACTCTAGTAAACTCTTTGGATGTTAGTCACATGGTGATGTGACCTGTGAGTGTTAATCACATGGCGATGTGAACTAGATTATTGACTCTAGTACAAGTGGGAGACTGTTAGAAAAATGCCCAAGAGGCAATAATAAATTGGTTATTATTATATTTCCTTGTTCATGATAATCGTTTATTATCCATGCTAAAATTGTATTGATAGGAAACTCAGATACATGTGTGGATACATAGACAACACCATGTCCCTAGTAAGCCTCTAGTTGACTAGCTCGTTGATCAATAGATGGTTACGGTTTCCTGACCATGGACATTGGATGTCGTTGATAACGGGATCACATCATTAGGAGAATGATGTGATGGACAAGACCCAATCCTAAGCCTAGCACAAGATCGTGTAGTTCGTCTGCTAAAGCTTTTCTAATGTCAAGTATCATTTCCTTAGACCATGAGATTGTGCAACTCCCGGATACCGTAGGAATGCTTTGGGTGTAAACGTCACAACGTAACTGGGTGGCTATAAAGGTGCACTACAGGTATCTCCGAAAGTGTCTGTTGGGTTGGCACGAATCGAGACTGGGATTTGTCACTCCGTGTAAACGGAGAGGTATCTCTAGGCCCACTCGGTAGGACATCATCATAATGTGCACAATGTGACCAAGGAGTTGATCACGGGATGATGTGTTACAGAACGAGTAAAGAGACTTGCCGGTAATGAGATTGAACAAGGTATCGGGATACCGACGATCGAATCTCGGGCAAGTACTATACCGGTAGACAAAGGGAATTGTATACGGGATTGATTGAATCCTTGACATCGTGGTTCATCCGATGAGATCATCGTGGAACATGTGGGAGCCAACATGGGTATCCAGATCCCGCTGTTGGTTATTGGCCGGAGATATGTCTCGGTCATGACTACATGGTTCCCGAGCCCGTAGGGTCTACACACTTAAGGTTCGATGACGCTAGGGTTATAGGGAAAGTATGTACGCGGTTACCGAATGTTGTTCGGAGTCCCGGATGAGATCTCGGACGTCACGAGGAGTTCCGGAATGGTCCGGAGGTAAAGATTGATATATAGGAAGTGAGGATTTGGCCACCGGAAGTGTTCCGGGCATCACCGGTAATGTACCGGGACCACCGGAAGGGTCCGGGGGTCCACCGGGAGGGGCCACCAGCCCCAGAGGCTTGCGTGGGCCAATAGTGGGAAGGGACCAGCCCCTAGGTGGGCTGGGGCGCCCCCCACCAAGGCCCAAGGCGCCTCAAGAGAAGATGGGGGCAAACCCTAGGGCAGATGAGCCCTAAGGCCCACCCCAGGTGCGCCTCCCCCTCTCCCCCCTTTGGCCGCCACCCTAGATGGGATCTGGGGCTGCCGCACCCCTTGGGGTGGGAACCCTAGAGGGGGCGCAGCCCCCTCCCCTCCTCCTATATATAGTTGAGGTCTAGGGGGTGCCCAATACACGAGTTATTCTCTCCCAGGCGCAGCCATACCTCTCTCCCTCCTCGTCTCTCGCAGTGCTTGGCGAAGCCTGCTGGAGTTCCGCGCTCCTCCACCACCACCACGCCGTCGTGCTGCTGCTGGACGGAGTCTTCCCCAACTTCTCCTTCTTTGCTGGATCAAGGCGTGGGAGACGTCACCGAGCTGCACGTGTGTTGAACGCGGAGGCGCCGTGGTTCGGCGCTTAGATCGGACGCGATCTAAATCGCTACGAGTACGACTCCTTCATCCGCGTTCTTGCAACGCTTCCGCTTAGCGATCTACAATGGTATGTAGATGCACTCCCCTTCCCCTCGGTGCTAGATTACTCCATAGATTGATCTTGGTGATGCATAGAAAATTTTAAATTTCTGCTACGATCCCCAACAAGGACATCGACTGAGACCTTGTTAAACTTAGTCGACTGAGTATTAGCAATCCCCTTCAGTAATTACATCTTCGTTTCATGCAAAAAAAAGGAAAAGGAAATGCTTCTCTATCAACCTGATGTGGAAAAAAATAGGGCATATAAACATTATATTTTTTTTGGGTAATAAATAAAGAAAAAAAAGAAATGACAGAAAGGCAGCATAAAAATAAGTAATTAACAAAATCCATGTAAAAAAATACAATAACGAGTGAGAATAAAAGTTTTATATGCTACAGAATTTTAGATGTGTCTCCAAAAGAAGTAAGACAAAAATAAAACAGAAATAGAAATAAAATTAAAAGCAACCGAATAGAACACAATAAAAAGTAATAAATACACTAAAATGAAAAAGGATAAAAATAAAAAAATGTAGATCTTTCTTTAGAACAGGGGGAAAACTAGACAAGTATCCGTGTACACACACATAGTGAGCTGCGTCCTTAAGATTCACTGTAAGATTGGTAAAATAAAAGAAGAAATGAAAAATAAAAATGGAAAGGACTCCAAGGCAGAGGCCACAGCCCAGACAAGAAAGCAAGTTAAGAAGCCCACATAGCGGAAGGCAGACACCCTGCCCGTTTCCAGCCTCAGCCCAGTACGTCTTTGAACAACACTACAACAGCGACAAACACAGATTAATCAATTTGCACGGCTAATATCATCGACTGAGACTTAGTCTCAGTTGACTGAGATTTAGCAGCAACATACATTTATCTTAATTCCTCTTTCGTAATTGCGAATGCTTGCGATAGAGGTTAATTATAAGTGGGGGGCTTGTTCAAGTAAGAACAATGACCAAGCACTGGTCCACCAAATTATTAAAGTAACGAACACGAATCAAATCAACATGATGAAAGTGACTGGATGAAATTTCGCTGTATCCTCAAGAACGCTTTACTTGTTATAAGAGAAAGTTCCGGCCTGTTCTTTTCTACAAAAAGGATTGAGCTACTTTGCTGCACTTTTGTTACAATTGCTATTTATTCCTCATTACAAATTACCTTGCTATCAAACTATCATAATTTTAGTGCTGTTGAAAATACGTTGCTGAAAACCGCTTGTCCTTTCCTTCTGCTCCTCGTTGGGTTCGACACTCTTACTTATCGAAAAGACTATGATTGATCCCTATATTAATCATCAGCCTACCCTCGTCGGCCCTCACCACCGTCTGGATAACATCGCCACCCCGAGGAGAGCGACCGTCGGTGTTCGCGCTCTGAGCCTGGCCGCCATTCTTTCTCTGAAAACATTAAGCGTGATCCCTATATGCCCTTTTCCATGCATCAATTACGCCATTTCTCCTTGGTTTACGGAATTCTAGACATGCTTCACGGGAACAGTCCCTTCGTTCTTAAATATAAATCTTTTTAGACATTTTAAATGAACTACAACATACGAATGTATGTAGACATATTTTAGAGTATAGATTCACTCATTTTATTCTGTATGTAGTCACTTGTTGAAATCTTTAGAAAGCCTTATATTTGGGAGCGGAGGGAGTAGGAAGTACTACGTAGTTAGTGCAAAGAGCCAACTAACTGTAGTATGGCCTACATAATCGGACGTCTCCTATTCATCTAATCCAAGGGCTACGGGCTAGTCTGATAAAAGGCTAGGCCAATCAAGCCGATTCCTGGAAAGAGTTAAGAGAAAACACCTTCAACCTAGTGGTTCCCAGCAACTAAGCTGTCATTATTTGTCAAACACCTCCCTTTCATAACACCCCCGCGTCGCCCTCCTCTGGCGACTCGGGGGGCGACTCCCTCGCGCGCCGCCGGGCCTTCCCCTCACCCCTTCCCGTCTCACCGCTGCCGGAGGCGCTCCGCCGGCGAAGCCAGGCGGGCTCCAGTGAGGGCGGCGGCGGGGCTTCTTCCTGGGCGCCCTCCTTTCTTCTCCTTCCCTCCTCGCTGGGTGTGGCGGCTGCGCGCGCCGATCTGCGAGGTCCGGCGGCCGGGTGCAGCGGCGGTCCTCGGCGGTGTCGTCGGGCTGGCCCCGGCGCATGGTGGGGGTCGCGGTCGGCCGGGGCAGGCGGCCAGATCTGAGCACCGCGCCCTTCCTGGATGCGGCGGCGGGGATGGCTGGCAGTGCCGCGGTGGCTGCATCCTGGCGGCGCGGCTGCTGGTGCTTTGGCGGCAGGGCTGGCGGGAGGAGGTACGTCCGGTGGTTGCGTGCTCTGTCGGATCTAGCTTGGTCCCGGCGAGCGGCGCGGGTTTGGGCGATCCGTGCACACGATGCTTGATGGAGGCTCTTCGAACAGATCTGGGTGAAAACCTGCCTTTGGCTAGCTGCCAAGGCCGGCGGTGACGGCGCTGTTATGCGGCGTTCCCTTCTTGAAGGCATCGCCGAGGAGAAGTTCAAGGCCACCATCTGCTATCTCCGGGGGAAACCCTAGATCAGTAGATCGGATGACGGCGGCGCTATTTTGTGTCGTTTCCTCTCGGCGGCGTCAGTCTTGGAGGTGTTCACGGGATCGAGGGACCAGTTGGCGGCTTCTTTGGTGGAGCGGTGCTTCATCTTAATCATTGATGGCAGCAGGTCTCGGCGGCGTGGTGCAGTGGAGACTTGGCGCCCGATGCGCGGAGATGGACTCGCGCAGGAGGAGGTAACTGTCTGGCGTCATGGTGACGTCGATAGCGGAGTGGCCTTCACAAGGTAGAAGACTCAATATATTCTGAAGACGGACCTGTGGAAGATGGCTGCGACGACACAAGAGTGTGTCTGACCGGATTATGCCCCAAACCCGGTATGTGGCTCGACTGGGGCTGCCGGCTTTTGATGTTTGGTTTAGGTGAGTGGTTTGGGTAGTGGCCCAACTAGCATCCTTTCATCATATGGATAAGAGTAGCGGCATATGTTGCCGAGATGGTGGATTCAGGAATATTGTCTGTAATACTTTGTAAGGTCCTCGAGAATAATTAATAAAGTGGCCGTATGCATCTCTCAGATGCAGAGGCCGGGGGTCATACTCCATTTCTAAAAAATTATTTGTCAAACACGAACTAGATGTTTTTTCACTGACACTTCGCCGTCCTCCAATGATTTCCCGCCCGACTCCGACAGAGACTTCGCAATCACACAACTGTGAAACGGATCGAATCGCCGATACCCAACGCTTTAGTCAGTTAAATAACTATACTAGAGGTTGGTGAGACGCGTGGCCCACAAGCAGACCCAATGCGTGCTGTCATGTCAAGCTTTCCATGCCGATTCTGCTGTCAAAGGAGCACCTAATCTCCCTTTCGTTTAACTAATTAAGCCTGCATTTGCCTTTGCTTCTCTTTTGCCTCAAGCCCTATCCTTTTCATCCCTCTTTTCCATTGTTTAAACCGGTGGCTTAATCATGCACCATCATGGATGCATGGATTTGTTTTTTCCGATTCTTCCTTGTGATTAAACGCCGTGTCTGGTCCATGGAAATCCAGCGAGAAATTAATTTCCTATAGCAAGTGTTGTAGTAAAATATCAATCCTTTAAATATTTTCGCTCAAAAGAAAGTGAGATATCAATCACATTTTGAATATTATCTTTTCATATATTATTGTAGGAAACTGCCTCTCTAAATGGAATCATATATTATATTATTATTGCTAGCACTCCTTTCCACACGCATTCCCACACCACACACCCTCGACCTACTAGTAATAATAACCGTAAACGTAAAAGACATCGGCTTCACTTCACTTCACTCTCTGTTTCTCTCTCTCTCTCCCCCTACAAGACAGAGAGGGCACTGAAGACTGAACCACAAGTGTTGGACACGAACACGTAGCTGAGTCTGAGAGAGAAACATATATAGATTTGCAGCGCCTTGGCTGGTTGTTTGTTGTTGAGTTCCGCGCGTGTGTGCGTGAGAGATAAGGGAAGAAGATGGGCGTGGCGACGGTGACGGAGATGAAGCAGAGCGTGAGCGTCTCCGGGAAGAAGATGTTCCGGACGAGCCTCAACAATCGGCACGCCAATGAATGGTATGGTACACTAGCAATTGCAGTCCGTCCTCCTCCCCCGGCCCCTCTCTGGATTCATCCATCCTCATTCTTCTCCTACGGCCCACGCCGCCTGCTCCTGTTTGTCTTCTAGGCCTCCCACCGACGTCTCCAGCGACCTCACCGTGGAAGTCGGCACGTCCAGCTTCGCCCTCCACAAGGTGAGAGAAACCACCATGTCCATCAACTGCAGCCGAGCTTAAAAATGACGCCCTAATGCCCATGGCATAGCTGCTCGCGCAGTTCCCGCTGGTCTCCCGGAGCGGCAAGATCCGGCGGCTCGTGGCGGAGGCCAAGGACGCCAAGCTCGCGCGCCTCACCCTCCACGCCACGCCCGGGGGCGCCCCGGCGTTCGAGCTCGCCGCCAAGTTCTGCTACGGCGTCCACGTCGACATCACGGTTGCCAACGTTGCCATGCTCCGCTGCGCCGCGCGCTACCTGCAGATGACCGACGACTTCTCCGACAAGAACCTCGAGCTCCGCGCCGAGGCCTTCCTCCGCGACGCCGTCCTCCCCAGCATCGCCAGCTCCGTCGCCGTGCTCCGCACCTGCGAGGCGCTGCTCCCGGCCGCCGAGGACGTCAACCTCGTCGCCCGCCTCATCGCCGCCATCGCCAACAACGTCTGCAAGGAGCAGCTCGCGTCCGGGCTGCTCTCCAGGTTGGACCACACTGGCGCGCAGCTCAAGCCGGCGGCGCTTGACTCGCCGGGGGAGGGGGACTGGTGGGGCAAGTCGGTCGCCGGCCTCGGACTGGACTTGTTCCAGCGACTCCTCTCCGCCGTCAAGTCCAAGGGCCTCAGGCAGGAGACGGTCACCCGGATCCTCATCAACTATGCCCACAACTCGCTGTACGGGCTCATGCCCTGCAGGGACGCCGACAAATGCGGCGGCGTCACGGACACGGACACGGACACGGACGCCGTCAAGAAACAGCGCGCCGTCGTCGAGACCATCGTCGGCTTGCTACCGGCGCAGTCCAAGAAGAGCCCCGTGCCAATGGCCTTCCTCTCGGGGCTCCTCAGGACGGCAATGGCGCTGTCCGCTTCCAACATATGCAAGGCCGACCTCGAGAAGCGGATCGGCATGCAGCTTGAGCAGGCTATCCTGGAGGACATCCTGATCGCCACCGGGTCCGGCGAGGCCTCGACGCTGTACGACACGGACGTGGTGGCCAGGATCTTCTCGGTGTTCCTCAACCTTGACGAGGACAAGGAGGAGGACGGCGGCGGGTTCGACTACGACAGCCCGCGGTCCCCGAAGCAGAGTTGTATAGTCAAGGCCTCCAAGCTGCTGGACAGCTACCTGGCCGAGATCGCGCTGGATTCCAACCTCGTCCCCGCCAAGTTCATCTCCCTCGCCGAGATCCTCCCTGACCACGCCCGCCTCGTCACCGACGGGATCTACCGCGCCGTCGACATCTTCCTCAAGGCACGCCGCCACCTTTTCTTTTTCTCTCTTTTATTTATCCCTTCAATTATTATATATTACGTATTAATGTTACTACCATGAACGTTCATGGAAGCAGGTGCACCCGAACATCAAGGAGGCGGAAAGGTACCGGATGTGCAAGGCGATTGACTGCCAACGGCTTACGCCGGACGCGTGCAGCCACGCGGCCCAAAACGAGCGGCTGCCGGTGCAGATGGCGGTGCAGGTGCTCTACTTCGAGCAGATCCGCCTGCGGAGCGCGATCCAGTCCGGCGGCGGCGGCGGCCATGACGGGGCTCTCTTCTTCGGCGGCGGCGCGGTGTCGTCCGCATCGACTGTGCAGGGCGGCGGCGGCAACAACATGCGGTCCGGGAGCGGGGTGGGGAGCGGCGCCATGTCGCCGCGGGACAACTACGCGTCGGTGCGGCGGGAGAACCGGGAGCTGAAGCTGGAGGTGTCGCGGATGCGGATGCGGCTGACGGACCTGGAGAAGGACCACGTGAGCATGAAGCGGGAGCTCGTGCGCGTCAACCCGGCGAACCGCCTGCTACGGAGCTTCGCGCGCAGCTTCGGCAGGCTCAACACGCTATTCCGGATGCGCCCGGCTGCCGAGCCTGGGTTGCAGCAGCTCGGCGCCAAGGCTACCGCCGACGCCAAGGTGCTCTTCCAGCGCCGCCGCCGCCATTCCATCTCGTAGATACACCACCGCCTGACCATCCAGCGTGTTGAATCTTGCGCCTTCTCGTATGTGTGCATAGCAAGTGATTGATAAAACGCCGTGACCGTGATTCATCTGCCCGCTTTTCAGCACTTGTACCCGACTATTTTGTTTGTGGGGATTGCATGATATTCTCTTGACTATTCTTTTGATAGTAGTCGTGGATTTTTTTTAACACAATATATGACATAGGCGCATACACTCACCGGCATGACCGCATAAGGAGGTTCAAACCTAGCAGCAAGGTTCCCCATGACTTGACTTTGATTTCATAGTCACTAACACACATGCTGCCCAAACCATGTAGAGATACAGATAGACAGAACTACCTCCAATCTATAATAAGTGTCAAAGTTTTGAACTAAGGTTGATAGGAGGTAGTAGAACTATTGCCGCCTCCTCCTTCAAGAAAAGCTAGGGTTCGTGCCTCTTGCCGGCTCCACCGCAGGTCCGCCTCATCTCCAGTGACGCTAGGGCCATGGGGGCACGGTGGATCCTGGCAAGGACCGGCGGGAGGGCTCCGTTGTTAGTCGTTCCTTTGGGATTTGTTACGGTTTGTGTCCTGCTAAGGAAGGCGAGACGAGCGGCTCCCTGAAGATGGAATAAAGGTCTCCCCACCTAGTCCCCGTTCTAGTGGTGCGTCTAGCATCGTTGGTGGGCGTGTGAGCTGGGTCTCCGGCGGATCTATCCTCGGTGGATTTGCTCGGATCTGGTTGGTTCGTCTATGTTCGTGTGTCTTCGGGTTGGATCCTTTCGATCCACGTTATTCTTCGTCGGCGGCGGTTGCTGTTCTGGTGCACTGGTCCTACGAGGCCTTAACACGACGACTTCTTGACTGTTTACTACAACAAGTTGTGCCCGACTCCGACGAGGGAGGGGTGATGACAGCGGCGCGCCTTCGGCTCGCTTCAGTGCTTGTAGTTGTCGCTAGGTGGTCTACGGATCTGGATGTAATCTTTATTATTTCTGGTGTTCGTTGTACTGCCATGATTGAAGACGAATATAGATCGAAAGTGCCCCCCCCCCCCCCCCCAAAAAAAGATAGACAGAACTACCTCCAATTCATAGTAAGTGTCAAAGTTTTGAACTATGGTTGATCGGAGGTAGTAGAAACCTGAGATCACAAATGATAATCTATATCTATATCTATATAGAATACTTTTCTATCCGAGTTGGTACTAAACTCTTATGTGTTCGTCTTCTTGAAAAAAAGGCTTTTCCAGAATTTCATATGTGGGTCGTGCGCTGTGGCCTAGTGAAGCCAGCCCATTTATTTTTCTGCCCAAGCAGCTGTGAAAATTCTATTTCCCGCACAGGGCCACAAATAGTCGAAGCTTCGCACAGGACAAACAATAATAGGCTGGCCCATTTTTTTTGTTTCTTTGTTTTACTATCATTTTTATTCTCCTTCCCCCTCTCCCTTTTTTTCCATCCAAGTTTTATTTTCTTACAGAATTTATTTCTTTAACTAAATATTCTCAAAAAAGTTTAGAATTTCCAAAAAAAATAATTTGGAAAATGTCAGAATTACAATTTGTTTGCTATTCTGAAAATATTCGGAACCTGAAAAAAGTTTCTCATTTTATTATCTTTATTTTTTTTCAAAATTGTTCGAGATTTCTAAAAAGAAAATGACATTTTAAAATAAACTCCAAATTCAAAAAATATTCTTGGTTTAGTAAATTTTGTTGCAATTTTTACAAATATTCAGAACTTGAAAAAAGTTTCCCATTTTAATTTTTTTTTATTTTTCAAAATTGTTTGAGATTTCTAAAAACAAAATGGCATTTAAAAAAACTCCAAATTCGAAAAATATTCTTGTTTTAGTGAAATTTCCACAATTCAAGATAATGTTCGCGTATAAAAGATAAAAAATTCGAAAAATGTTATGAATTTTAAACACATGTACATGTTTTATAAAAATGTTCACATATTCAAATCATGTCCATGTTTTAAAAAAAAGTTGGTGTTATCAAAAAATATTTGTGAATTTTAAAAGATATTCCTATTTCAAAATTTGTTCTCGTTTTTCTGATAATGTAGATAATTTTCAAAAACCTGTTCAGTATTTAAAAAATGGTCCATGTTTTCTATAATATTCAGAAACTTCATACCTTAAAATCTCCTCGATTGAAAGGAAAAGTAGATTGAATAATTCATGGGCCCTGGCGTACGATTACGAACAAAACACTTAAATGCTCTTCATCAATGAATGAAAAAATAGCGGATTGATTACTTCACATCCGGCGAAACCGAGAAGCTAAATGTTCCTTTTTCATGTGCACACAGGGTTTTGCTTGCACATATAATTCTCACTAACTTTAAATGCATATTATTTTTTCTCCCGTTGCAACGCACGAGCATATGTGCTACTATCCTTTGTAGGTGCAGCTTGTCATGGTTGCAGCTGGAACAAGAGTACATCAAAAACCTTGACTACAATACTGATGCATCTACATGACCAAGCAATAAATCAGAAATAGAACAATGGCCGAGAATTGAGGGACTTTTCCACCAAAGAGAATGTTACGACCCCATACGTTGTTTAGTTGCTCTACCATCTATACCTACATTTGAAGAGATACTCCCATACCGAAGACATCATTCCTTCGCACATCCACGAACAAAAGGATAATGTCATGTATATATATAGATTTGCAAGCGCAGATTAGTAAGATGCATCACAGGAGTCGTCGAGTAAGCAAGGAGCAAATTAAATAGTCGTACCAAAAGGGCGAGCACTTAACAACACTTGGCCTTCCTGGTTTTAGTTGCACCTAGCCTTCTTGGCTTTAGTGGGGATCACCTCATCAGCCAACGGCGCATCCTTCAGTTTACTTCAGACAGGCAAAAGAGTCAAACCCACATACAGGGGTGACAATAGATGAAGCACTAAACACTGGGGGCGTGTAGAAGCACATACCTTGAAGTATCGTCCGCCTCGTCGCCTAGGGCAGCAGGATCATTGACCATCGCTACATTTTCCTAGAAGACCAAAGCACATACAACCTATTAGATGAGTATGTTACTGGTATTACTCCTTTCCTAGTAAGTGCAGAAGGAATACCTCAGAACTGTCATTTGGGAACATAAGCTTGTATTTGTCAGTTCAGTTTTGGAAAGGCCTTTCCTCAAGCCACTGCAACTATGGACAACAAAACAAGAACATTTCAAATCAATAATAATGAATTGCATATGCACATAGGTCTGAACCAGGACTTGTTTTGATTGTTCTAGATGCCGACATATTGCAATGAGCCAAAGAGAGTTAAACTAATATTGACAAGAAGCACCAAAGCACAATCAACTACTAGATGTAATAGGAAGAGCACACATAGAGGAGGACAGTGAACCAGTATTTGAGGTGGTGCAACAAAAAAATACATCTAAACCAAACTTTAATACAACTTATATCAAGAAAATGTCTATTAACAGACAAAACTTTATACTATCTAATATGCACCTAACAAAAACTACTACGTAGGTTCGCTATGAATAAAATTTGCATGTACAAATTCTTTGCAAAATAATGGAAAACACGAAGGTCAGTGGCATGCATAGCACTACGTAAGAACCAGAGCTAGAATTCACATGATTTCATCCATTATATCTAAAACATTACATGTCAATGACTCGACACAAAACCTTTAAATAGCATCAATTAAAGAGTAGAATGACATGATCAGAAGTTTGGTTCATTCAAGTTCAGGACTGCATTCACTTTTCTTTAAAAAAAATATGCAAGGCGAGTCTCATAACAAAGTTTGAGTTCAATGGAACAAGAGTCATCTCATTACAACGAACTAGAACTGCAACAAAAATAGTTTGTGTTTTTCTTATTATAAATTTCTCACCTCTCTAGAAAACTCTCAGGGGGGATGTCAACAACTAAGCATATCACGCCATCGACTTCCATATCAGGGTATAAATTAGTAGAAGGATCAAACCTAGATTTGCATACCCAGTAATTCGTCAAAAACTCACTGCTGAAGCAGAAACTACCAATTTATGAAAGGCAGTACCAAGCATCCCTCTGGTATTGTGCTACAGTGTACTGACTAGAGATGGTTATGATTATTTATAATTAACAGGAAATGTGCAGAAGATCATAAGCAATTAAAAATTATGCAATTGTGATGAATATCCAAAATGAATACATGTAATAGAAAAGGGGGCAGGCAATACCAAGAAAGGCCTATCTATTGATGTACTTTCCTTCACAAATTAAATGGAAATTCCAACGTCATATGTTATATCAGAAATGTTAACCAAAGGACACCTTTCTTCAGCAGCAGTTCTAACCAAAGGGGCAGGCAATACCAAGAAAGGCCTATCTATTGATGTACTTTCCTTCACAAATTAAATGGAAATTCCAACGTCATATGTTATATCAGAAATGTTAACCAAAGGACACCTTTCTTCAGCAGCAGTTCTAACTGATAAATGATCAATAGTCGTGGAAACCTCCTCTCCCAGCACACAATTATTTGGAGAAACCCACAGATACAAAGTAGAACATAATAGATAAACAACTAACATTGCAAAATGTTGAAACACATAGCAGATTTTTATGGAACCTCGACATGATTCATAGAGTGTAAACTATACACCCTACAACCGGAACCAAGTTATATTAGTAACCTTATATCAATACACCCTACAACTGGCAGCGAGTTATATTAGTAACCTTATATCAATGGCAACATCAACCCAGAAGCAGCACTATTCTGTGATGTAAAGTTATGTGCTTAGTTTTTCTATATAACAACTAAATAACATACATGATGAAAATCCTATCTATGGCCTAAGACTTGCTTTAGAGATCATGCCAGTGTTATAGAAACATACCAAAACCCTGTAATCAATAATAGTCTTAATAGATGGCCACACAATAAGCAGATAAGCAAATAATCCAAGAACACCTCGCCTTTCTGAAAGAAAGAAACTGAAACCCATCCAGATATAGCCAACTTCAGATGTATATACGAATCAAACCTGTATGGGCAACATAGTCCAAGCAGATTCCATTTTAATCTCTATCCAAAGTAAGGTGTTTCTCTTCAGCACACCATTTAATTTAAACCATGAAAAGGTCCATCGGCTGAGTTACCTTCAAGCACAAGCACATAATTTGTTGCATCATCACATACCTCTAGCATCCAGCCAGAATAAAATGATGTGTTCATCACACACACACACACACACACACACACACACACACACACAGAGAGAGAGAGAGAGAGAGAGAGAGAGAGAGAGAGAGAGAGAGAGAGAGAGAGGTGAACCTGGTCGGGTGGAGATGACGTTCTTGGCTGGAAGGTACCGCGGGCGGAGCAATGACCACCATCCGGGGCGAGGCGGCATGGTGCGGTCATGCGGACAAGCAGGGAGGTGACCTTTTATCTTTATAGGGAGATTGTGGAGTAAAATATTAATAACTGGAAATGTAAATTATATAACTAAACTTATTGCAATGGACACACCACCAAGACCCATGTGGTTACTTACAACAACATTCCACCCTTTTCTTGCCATGGAATGAACCAAGTGTCAAGTTTCCTGCATCACGAACTGTGTACAGTTGCCTACAGAATAGAGGATATAATCGGTCCATTGTCAACACACACAGAAAAGCAGAGTTGATTGCATAAGAAAATGTCTCTACAAGCAAGTATGCAACACCAAGAAGTAAAAGCAGAGAGAGACGAACCTGTGAACGACTTGCAATGTTCAATTCTGCATCATTGTCTATGAGACAAAATACAAACACACAAAAGAAAGGCAGTAAAGCACATGGATAACAAAGATATTGAATTGCGGCTTGAAAGTACGAAAATAAAACATAGAAGTATGCTAAGAAGAATATAATAAAAAATGCAACAAAATAAAAGGCTTCTGAATCATCTTGTTATCATACAAAGAAACTCGGGTCTTCTTTTCATAACACAATCAGATACTAAAAATACAATCCAAAATATGTAAGAAATAAAGCCCTAGACCATACATTTGTCCATAGTAAGCACAACTCCAAATCATCTTCTCATAATAAAAAGAATCTCAGGTCTTCGTATTTTCAAAACACAATCAGATAATTCCAAAATTATCATCCAATGTATGAAAATAATATTAGCCCCTTGACGATAGTATACATATGTCATCCACATATACATATGTCCTCCAATGTCCATGTATTCTGATAAATAACCTTTAGCTAAGAACAGAGTTGGCAGCAACCAAAATTACGCAAATAATCAAGCATAAACCTAAGAATAGGTTACAACGTTACATATTTCTCAACTGATATTTATCCCACTACTTTTGCAGCCTAAGACCAATTTCTGCAGTCTACCCTCCTGAATGAGTTGAGGCATATGGGGAATTAGGAGAATAGACGTTTTAGTGCACAGACAACATAACCTCACCAAGCTGAATGATAGGATGTTACACAACTATTGGAGACTAACTCACCAATAATGCTTAACAAAGTACTTCTTTTGCTATCTCTCAAAATAATTAGGAAACTAAATATGGGAGTTCAGGTTTATGTCTCCACACTGAAGAAGGCGTAGCAAAGTTTGGTAAGGCTAGGACTGAATATCAACAACAGAAAAAGCAAGCAAGAACAAATAACGTCTACATATTGGCTCAACTTGTTCCAGTTAATTAGTAGGCACAACAATAAAATCTAATTCTTTTGATTGACACACATGAAAATAATGGAGGAAAAGGAAGAGAAAAAATAAACTCAAGCATACCAACAGCTGCAACCCGACATAACACATGCCTTCACGTTATTTATATAAAGAAAAATGACAGCTATGTGCACACACTAAGTGCAGAAAGAAAATGTGATTACTTTTAAAGGCTTAATTGAGCAGGTGCACGTGTGACTCATATGTCCGTCTTAGCATAGGCATATTTTAAGAGCACCAACATTTTCCCCTTTTGAAATTGCTGACTTGCCGCACGCTGCCTAATCCAGCCCACAAAACATGCTGCCTCCATCAAAAAAGCATGTAAGCACAACACATAAGCCAGTGGCCACTGAGATAAGATAACACAGCCCATAATAATACAAACCAAATGTTCGTATGATTAGGAAACACAAATCTACATAGGTACCCATTAGAATTACACAACAAACTGCATAAAGATAAATATAACAATAGAACAAAAATCTATATATTCGAACTCCTGCGTGATATTGATGAGCAAAAGGAAAATATATCATAGATGCACCCAATTCAGTGGAAGGTCATCACAGAAAATATATCATAGCTTCACTAAAATTTTGCACACAAATCTATATACTTGAACTACACATTTCGTACCTACAAAAGTGGATGGCGCCATGGACAGTCGTCTCGGCCGCCCACGCTCCCCATGTGTCGAGGATGATGGCCTCTCGAGCCTAGACATGTTGTCCGGGCAGGGCACCGATGGCTCGTGGTCCATGATGGTGTCACCGATGAGGTCTGTATTTGGTTGTTGATGGTGTAACTTTCACAGGTAAATCCACAGTCTGGCAAAATGAAGATGCCCACCTCATGCCTCCTATTCCATGTCTCCAAGGAGCAGCCAGAACTGAGAAGCACAAATAATGAGAAAGAGAGGTGAAAGATCGAGAAGAGGGGTCTAAAGGGGGTGATTAGACCCTTAACAAGTAAAAGTGGCAGTTTTTACAATTTTTTAAGTTAAGGTTGAGGTTAGCACATGTTAATGAGCACACAATACATTTTACACAAGCATGGCATGAGTATCGCCAGCGGAAAAAGTAAAGCATGCAAGTGCAAGAGTGTAAAGGGATGGGAATTGGAATGAGAAAACGCAATGGAGAGGCGGAGATTTTTGGCGTGGTTCCGACAGGTGGTGCTATCGTACGTCCATGTTAATGGAGACTTCAACCCACGGAGGGCAATGGCTAAGCGAGTCCATGGAGGGCTCCACCCACAAAGGATCCACGAAGAAGCAACCTTGTCTATTCCACCATGGCTACCATCCACGAAGGACTAGCCTCACTCGGGTAGATCTTCACGAAGTAGATGATCTCCTTGCCCTTACAAACTCCTTGGTTCAACTCCACATGATCTTGGAGGCTCCCAAGTGACACCTAATCAATCTAGGAGACACCACTCTCCAAAAGGTAATAGATGTTGTGTTGGTAATGAACTCCTTGCTCTTGTTCTTCAAATGATAGTCTCCTCAACACACAATCTTTCTCTTACATATTTGGCTTGGGTAGGAGAAGGATTGGAGTGGAAAGCAACTTGAAGAGGCTAGAAATCAAGGTTCAAATGGTAGGAATGGAATCTCTTGATCTCAACACATGAGTAGGTGGTTCTCTCCCTCAGAAAATGACGGGTGGAAGTTGTGTTTCATTCTGATGGCTCTCTTAGAGAGTAAGTAGTGGTGGAGGGGTATAAATAGGCAACACCAAAAATCCAACTGTTACAAGCTTTTGACCAAACTCGGTGGGGCCGAAGTGATAATCTCGGTGAGACCGACTAGTGCAAAAGAGTTGACTGTAGTGTTTTGGTGAGATCGATTATACCATCTCAGTGGGACCAAAGTGCAATGGCAAAGGCGGTCATCTCAGTGGGTCTGGATAGGTTGGATTCGGTGGGACAGAAATGATGAATTAGGGTTTTGGACAAATGTGTTTTGAGAAAGTTACTGAGGGTTTTTGGAGCAATATCACTGAGCACTTTGAGCAACAACCTCATCAACAATACCTCACCCCCTTTTAATAGTATTGGCTATCCTAAGGGATTCAATGTGATCTTGGATCACTAAACCAAAAATATAGAGTCTTGGGGTAGCCAATTCTTGTTCTTCATATTTTGAGGGGTCCACATCCACATGTCCTTGCCATGCCAATGTTGAACTTGTCTGAAAAGTACTAGATAAAACTGTTAGTCCAACAAGGAATATGTTGACATTAATTACCAAAACCACCGAGGGAGCAAATGTGCTTTCAATCTCCCCCTTTTTGGTAATTGTTGACAACATACATGAAAGCTTCAAGTAAGAATATGATGAGTAGTTCATTTAAGATTTGAAGAAACATGTAACTTGCATAAGCTCCCCCTATAAGTGTGCAATCATGTTTATGATAAAAGTTGAAGACATGTTAATGCACAACATGATAGAATGAGTAATGAGTTACATGTATCTTAGATATATGCATCAGAGAAAAAAGATGAGAGATGTACCTTCATGTTTATGATTCCCTCTTGCAAACAATATGTGCAACAAGAAAGAGATCATAATGTACATGAGTGAGATGCATATACTTACCTTGTAGTCCTTGAACTAGTTCTTGAAGAAATAGGCTTGAGAAAATAGGGTTAGATAACACAAGGAAATTTCAACAAGAAGGAAGCCAAAAGATCCACAAGAGTACCAAGACTGGGATAACATGTATTTGATGAGTATCACTAGGTGAGTACTCCTTTAGATATAGACATGTCCCCAAATAAGATTTGCAATAGACTTCCAAGGATCCCCCCACCCTAAGGTTGAACTTCCTCTCCCCCTGAATCTATCATAGGATAATGGAAGTAGGTAGGGTGAGACAAAATCAGAGCAAGAACGACTCAAAGTAAACAAGATAAAATAATTAACACAATTAACATATCTCTCCCCTCTTAGAGACATGCAGATTCTCTCCTCTTTTTAGAAAAGCATCTCTTTCTGAAGATGGGCTTTGATGTGCACCTCTCTCCCCCTTTGACATCAATTTCCAAGAAGGGTAGGCTTCAAGGTAATGAGTCAAGTGAGTATGGTCCTGGAGGGACACAACTAGGCAGAATGCAGCTTTAGATGCATATAGAGGGAAAGTGAAGGAAATATGCCCTAGAGGCAATAAAAAAGTTATTATTTATTTCCTTATATCATGATAAATGTTTATTATTCATGCTATAATTGTATTAACCGGAAACATAATACTAGTGTGAATACATAGACAAACAGAGTGTCACTAGTATGCCTCTACTTGACTAGCTCGTTGATCAAAGATGGTTATGTTTCCTAGCCATAGACATGAGTTGTCATTTGATTAACGGGATCACATTATTAGGAGAATGATGTGATTGACTTGACCCATTCCGTTAGCTTAGCACTCGATCGTTTAGTATGTTGCTATTGCTTTCTTCATGACTTATACATGTTAGTATGACTATGAGATTATGCAACTCCCGTTTACCGGAGGAAGACTTTGTGTGCTACCAAACGTCACAACGTAACTGGGTGATTATAAAGGTGCTCTACAGGTGTCTCCAAAGGTACTTGTTGGGTTGGCGTATTTCGAGATTAGGATTTGTCACTCCGATTGTCGGAGCGGTATCTCTGGGCCCTCTCGGTAATGCACATCACTTAAGCCTTGCAAGCATTGCAACTAATGAGTTAGTTGTGGGATGATGTATTACGGAACGAGTAAAGAGACTTGCCGGTAACGAGATTGAACTAGGTATTTAGATACCGACGATCGAATCTCGGGCAAGTAACATACCGATGACAAAGGGAACAACGTATGTTGTTATGCGGTCTGACCGATAAAGATCTTCGTAGAATATGTGGGAGCCAATATGAGCATCCAGGTTCCGCTATTGGTTATTGACCGGAGACGTGTCTCGGTCATGTCTACATAGTTCTCGAACCCGTAGGGTCCGCACGCTTAACGTTTCAATGACACTTATATTACGAGTTTATATGTTTTGATGTACCGAAGGTTGTTCGGAGTCCCGGATGTGATCACGGACATGACGAGGAGTCTCGAAATGGTCGAGACATGAAGATTGATATATTGGATGACTATATTCGGACACCGGAAGTGTTCCGGGTGAAATCGGGATTTTACCGGAGTGCCAGAGGGGTTACCGGAACCCCCCGGGGGTTAATGGGCCATAGTGGGCCTTAGTGGAGATGAGGAGAGGCGGCCAGGGCAAGGTCCGCGCGCCCCTCCCCCCTAGTCCGAATAGGACAAGGAGAGGGGGGCGGCGCCCCCCTTTCCTTCCTCTCCTCCACCTCTTTCCCCCTTCTCCTATTCCAACAAGGAAGGGAGGGAGTCGTACTCCCGGTGGGAGTAGGAATCCTCCTGGCGCGCCTCCTCCCTGGCCGGCCGCACCTCCCCCTTGCTCCTTTATATACGGGGGCAGGGGGGCACCCCAAGGACACAACAATTGATCGTTTGATCTTTTAGCCGTGTGCGGTGCCCCCCCTCCTCCCCCATAGTCCACCTCGATAATACTGTAGCGGTGCTTAGGCGAAGCCCTGCGTCAATAGAACATCATCATCGTCACCACGCCGTCGTGCTGACGAAACTCTCCTTCAACACTCGGCTGGATCGGAGTTCGAGGGACGTCATCGGGCTGAACGTGTGCTGAACTCGGAGGTGTCGTGCGTTCGGTATTTGATCGGTCGGATCGTGAAGACGTACGACTACATCAACCGCGTTGTGCTAACGCTTCCGCTTTCGGTCTACGAGGGTACGTGGACAACACTCTCCCCTCTCGTTGCTATGCATCACCATGATCTTGCGTGTGCGTAGGAAATTTTTTGAAATTACTACGTTCCCCAATAGTGGCATCCGAGCCAGGTTTTATGCGTTGATGTTATATGCACGAGTAGAACAAAAGTGAGTTGTGGGCGATATAAGTCATACTGCTTACCAGCATGTCATACTTTGGTTCGGCGGTATTGTTGGATGAAGCGGCCCGGACCGACATTACGCGTACGCTTACGCGAGACTGGTTCTACCGACGTGCTTTGCACACAGGTGGCTGGTGGGTGTCAGTTTCTCCAACTTTAGTTGAACCGAGTGTGGCTACGCCCGGTCCTTGCGAAGGTTAAAACAGCACCAACTTGACAAACTATCGTTGTGGTTTTGATGCGTAGGTAAGAACGGTTCTTGCTAAGCCCGTAGCAACCACGTAAAATTTGCAACAACAAAGTAGAGGACGTCTAACTTGTTTTTGCAGGGCATGTTGTGATGTGATATGGTCAAGACATGATGCTAAATTTTATTGTATGAGATGATCATGTTTTGTAACCGAGTTATCGGCAACTGGCAGGAGCCATATGGTTGTCGCTTTATTGTATGCAATGCAATCGCCCTGTAATGCTTTACTTTATCACTAAGCGGTAGCGATAGTCGTAGACGCATAAGATTGGCGAGAAGACAACGATGCTACGATGAAGATCAAGGTGTCGCGCCGGTGACGATGATGATCATGACGGTGCTTCGGAGATGGAGATCACAAGCACAAGATGATGATGGCCATATCATATCACTTATATTGATTGCATGTGATGTTTATCTTTTACGCATCTCATCTTTCTTTGATTGACGGTAGCATTATAAGATGATCCCTCACTAAATTATCAAAGTATAAGTGTTCTCCCTGAGTATGCACCATTGCGAAAGTTCTTCGTGGTGAGACACCACGTGATGATCGGGTGTGATAGGCTCTACATTCAAATACAACGGGTGCAAAACAGTTGCACACGCGGAATACTCAGGTTAAGCTTGACGAGCCTAGCATATAACAGATATGGCCTCAGAACACGGAGACCGAAAGGTCGAGCGTGAATCATATAGTAGATATGATCAACATAGTGATGTTCACCGTTGAAACTACTCCATCTCACGTGATGATCGGACATGGTTTAGTTGATATGGATCACGTGATCACTTAGAGGATTAGAGGGATGTCTATCTAAGTGGGAGTTCTTAAGTAATATGATTAATTGAACTTAAATTTATCATGAACTTAGTACCTGATAGTATCTTGCTTGTCTATGTTGATTGTAGATAGATGGCCCGTGTTGTTGTTTCGTTGAATTTTAATGCGTTCCTTGAGAAAGCAAAGTTGAAAGATGATGGTAGCAATTACACGGACTGGGTCCGTAACTTGAGGATTATCCTCATTGCTGCACAGAAGAATTACGTCCTGGAAGCACCGCTGGGTCCAGGCCTGCTGCCGATGCAACTGACGACGTTAAGAACGTCTGGCAGAGCAAAGCTGATGACTACTCGATAGTTCAATGTGTCATGCTTTACGGCTTAGAACCGGGACTTCAACGACGTTTTGAACGTCATGGAGCATATGAGATGTTCCAGGAGTTGAAGATAATATTTCAAGCAAATGCCCGAATTGAGAGATATGAAGTCTCCAATAAGTTCTACAGCTGCAAGATGGAGGAGAATAGTTATGTCAGTGAGCATATACTCAAAATGTCTGGGTATAATAATCACTTGATTCAACTGGGAGTTAATCTTCCGGATGATAGCGTCATTGACAGAATTCTCCAATCACTGCCACCAAGCTACAAGAGCTTCATGATGAACTATAACATGCAAGGGATGGATAAGACGATTCCCGAGCTCTTCGCAATGCTAAAGGCTGCGGAAGTAGAAATCAAAAAGGAGCAGCAAGTATTGATGGTCAATAAGACCACCAGTTTCAAGAAAAAGGGCAAAGGGAAGAAGAAGGGGAACTTCAAGAAGAACAGCAAGCAAGTTGCTGTTCAGGAGAAGAAACCCAAGTCTGGACCTAAGCCTGAGACTGAGTACTTCTACTGCAAGCAGACTGGTCACTGGAAGCGGAACTGCCCCAAGTATTTGGCGGATAAGAAGGATGGCAAGGTGAACAAAGGTATATGTGATATACATCTTATTGATGTGTACCTTACTAATGCTCGCAGTAGCACCTGGGTATTTGATACTGGTTCTGTTGCTAATATTTGCAACTCGAAACAGGGGCTACGGATTAAGCGAAGATTGGCTAAGGACGAGGTGACGATGCGCGTGGGAAATGGTTCCAAAGTCGATGTAATCGCGGTCGGCACGCTACCTCTACATCTACCTTCGGGATTAGTTTTAGACCTAAATAATTGTTATTTGGTGCCAGCGTTAAGCATGAACATTATATCTGGATCTTGTTTGATGCGAGATGGTTATTCATTTAAATCAGAGAATAATGGTTGTTCTATTTATATGAATAATATATTTTATGGTCATGCACCCTTGAAGAGTGGTCTATTTTTTTTAATCTCGATAGTAGTGATACACATATTCATAGTATTAAAGCCAAAAGATGCAGAGTTGATAATGATAGTGCAACTTATTTGTGGCACTGCCGTTTAGGTCATATCGGTGTAAAGCGCATGAAGATACTCCATACTGATGGACTTTTGGAACCACTTGATTATGAATCACTTGGTACTTGCGAACCGTGCCTCATGGGCAAGATGACTAAAACGACGTTCTCCATTACTATGGAGAGAGCAACAGATTTGTTGGAAATCATACATACAGATGTATGTGGTCCGATGAATGTTGAGGCTCGTGGCGGATATCGTTATTTTTTCACCTTCACGGATGATTTAAGCAGATATGGGTATATCTACTTAATGAAACATAAGTCTGAAACATTTGAAAAGTTCAAAGAATTTCAGAGTGAAGTTGAAAATCATCGTAGCAAGAAAATAAAGTTTCTACGATCTGATCGTGGAGGAGAATATTTGAGTTATGAGTTTGGTCTTCATTTGAAACAATGCGGAATAGTTTCACAACTCACGCCACCCGGAACACCACAGCGTAAAGGTGTGTCCGAACGTCGTAATCGTACTCTACTAGATATGGTGCGATCTATGATGTCTCTTACTGATTTACCGCTATTGTTTTGGGGTTATGCTTTAGAGACGGCCGCATTCACATTAAATAGGGCACCATCAAAATCCGTTGAGACGACGCCTTATGAACTGTGGTTTGGCAAGAAACCAAAGTTGTCATTTCTTAAAGTTTGGGGCTGCGATGCTTATATGAAAAAACTTCAACCTGATAAGCTCGAACCCAAATCGGAGAAATGTGTCTTCATAGGATACCCAAAGGAGACTGTTGGGTACACCTTCTATCACAGATCCGGATGCAAGACTTTTGTTGCTAAATTCAGAATCTTTCTGGAGAAGGAGTTTCTCTCGAAATAAGTGAGTGGGAGGAAAGTAGAACTTGATGAGGTAATTGTACCTGCTCCCTTATTGGAAAGTAGTTCATCGCAGAAACCGGTTTCTGCGATGCCTACACCAATTAGTGAGGAAGTTAATGATGATGATCGTGGAACTTCAGATCAAGTTGTTACTGAACCTCGTAGGTCAACCAGAGTAAGATCTGCACCAGAGTGGTACGGTAATCCTATTCTGGAGGTTATGTTACTAGACCATGACGAACCTACGAACTATGAAGAAGCGATGGTGAGCCCAGATTCCGCAAAATGGCTTGAGGCCATGAAATCTGAGATGGGATCCATGTATGAGCACAAAGTGTGGACTTTCGTTGACTTGCCCGATGATCGGCAAGCCATTGAGAATAAATGGATCTTCAAGAAGAAGACTGACGCTGATGGTAATGTTACTGTCTATAAAGCTCGACTTGTTGCAAAAGGTTTTCGACAAGTTCAAGGGATTGACTACGATGAGACCTTCTCACCCGTAGCGATGCTTAAGTCTGTCCGAATCATGTTAGCAATTGCCACATTTTATGATTATGAAATTTGGCAAATGGATGTCAAAACTGCATTCCTGAATAGATTTCTGGAAGAAGAGTTGTATATGATGCAACCGGAAGGTTTTGTCGATCCAAAGGGAGCTAACAAAGTGTGCAAGCTCCAGCGATCCATTTATGGACTGGTGCAAGCCTCTCGGAGTTGGAATGAATGCTTTGATAGTGTGATCAAAGCATTTGGTTTTGTACAGACTTTTGGAGAAGTCTGTATTTACAAGAAAGTGAGTGAGAGCTCTGTAGCATTTCTAATATTATATGTGGATGACATATTGCTGATTGGAAATGATATAGAATTTCTAAATAGCATAAAGGGATACTTGAATAAGAGTTTTTCAATGAAAGACCTCGGTGAAGCTGCGTATATATTGGGCATCAAGATCTATAGAGATAGATCAAGACGCTTAATTGGACTTTCACAAAGCACATACCTTGACAAAGTTTTGAAGAAGTTCAAAATGGATCAAGCAAAGAAAGGGTTCTTGCCTGTGTTACAAGGTGTGAAGTTGAGTAAGACTCAATGCCCGACCACTGCAGAAGATAGAGAGAAGATGAAAGATGTTCCCTATGCTTCAGCCATAGGCTCTATCATGTATGCAATGCTGTGTAGCAGACCTGATGTGTGCCTTGCTATAAGTTTAGCAGGGAGGTACCAAAGTAATCCAGGAGTGGATCACAGGACAGCGGTCAAGAACATCCTGAAATACCTGAAAAGGACTAAGGATATGTTTCTCGTTTATGGAGGTGACAAAGAGCTCATCGTAAATGGTTACGTTGATGCAAGCTTTGACACTGATCCGGACGATTCTAAATCGCAAACCGGATAAGTGTTTACATTGAACGGTGTAGCTGTCAGTTGGTGCAGTTCTAAAACAAAGCGTCGTGGCGGGATCTACATGTGAAGCGGAGTACATAGCTGCTTCGGAAGCAGCAAATGAAGGAGTCTGGATGAAGGAGTTCATATCCGATCTAGGTGTCATACCTAGTGCATCGGGTCCAATGAAAATCTTTTGTGACAATACTGGTGCAATTGCCTTGGCGAAGGAATCCAGATTTCACAAGAGAACCAAGCACATCAAGAGACGCTTCAATTCCATCCGGGATTTGTCCAGGTGGGAGACATAGAAATTTGCAAGATACATACGGATCTGAATGTTGCAGACCCGTTGACTAAGCCTCTTCCACGAGCAAAACATGATCAACACCAAGGCTCCATGGGTGTTAGAATCATTACTGTGTAATCTAGATTATTGACTCTAGTGCAAGTGGGAGACTGAAGGAAATATGCCCTAGAGGCAATAATAAAGTTATTATTTATTTCCTTATATCATGATAAATGTTTATTATTCATGCTAGAATTGTATTAACCGAAAACATAATACTTGTGTGAATACATAGACAAACAGAGTGTCACTAGTATGCCTCTACTTGACTAGCTCGTTGATCAAAGATGGTCATGTTTCCTAGCCATAGACATGAGTTGTCATTTGATTAACGGGATCACATCATTAGGAGAATGATGTGATTGACTTGACCCATTCCGTTAGCTTAGCACTCGATCGTTTAGTATGTTGCTATTGCTTTCTTCATGACTTATACATGTTCCTATGACTATGAGATTATGCAACTCCCGTTTACCGGAGGAACACTTTGTGTGCTACCAAACGTCACAACGTAACTGGGTGATTATAAAGGTGCTCTACAGGTGTCTCCAAAGGTACTTGTTGGGTTGGCGTATTTCGAGATTAGGATTTGTCACTCTGATTGTCGGAGAGGTATCTCTGGGCCCTCTCGGTAATGCACATCACTTAAGCCTTGCAAGCATTGCAACTAATGAGTTAGTTGTGGGATGATGTATTACGGAACGAGTAAAGAGACTTGCTGGTAACGAGATTGAACTAGGTATTGAGATACCGACGATCGAATCTCGGGCAAGTAACATACCGATGACAAAGGGAACAACGTATGTTGTTATGCGGTCTGACCGATAAAGATCTTCGTAGAATATGTGGGAGCCAATATGAGCATCCAGGTTCCGCTATTGGTTATTGACCGGAGACATGTCTCGGTCATGTCTACATATTTCTCGAACCCGTAGGGTCCGCACGCTTAACGTTTCAATGACAGTTATATTATGAGTTTATATGTTTTGATGTACCGAAGGTTGTTCAGAGTCCCGGATGTGATCACAGACATGACGAGGAGTCTCGAAATGGTCGAGACATGAAGATTGATATATTGGATGACTATATTCGGACACCGGAAGTGTTCCGGGTGAAATCGGGATTTTACCGGAGTGCCAGAGGGGTTACCGGAACCCCCCGGGGGTTAATGGGCCATAGTGGGCCTTAGTGGAGATGAGGAGAGGCGGCCAGGGCAAGGGCCGCACACCCCTCCCCCCTAATCCGAATAGGACAAGGAGAGGGGGGCGGCGCCCCCCCTTTCCTTGCTCTCCTCCACCTCTGTCCCCCTTCTCCTATTCCAACAAGGAAGGGAGGGAGTCCTACTCCCGATGGGAGTAGGACTCCTCTTGGCGCGCCTCCTGCCTAGCCGGCCGCACCTCGCCCCTTGCTCCTTTATATACGGGGGCAGGGGGCACCCCAAGGACACAACAATTGATCGTTTGATCTTTTAGCCGTGTGAAGTGCCCCCCTCCACCATAGTCCACCTCGATAATGCTGTAGCGGTGCTTAGGCGAAGCCCTGCGTCGGTAGAACATCATCATCGTCACCACGCCGTCGTGCTGATAAAACTCTCCCTCAACACTCGGCTGGATCGGAGTTCGAGGGACGTCATCGGGCTGAACGTGTGCTGAACTCGGAGGTGTCGTGCGTTCGGTACTTGATCGGTCGGATCGTGAAGACGTACGACTACATCAACCGTGTTGTGCTAACGCTTCCGCTTTCGGTCTACGAGGGTACGTGGACAACACTCTCCCCTCTCGTTGCTATGCATCACCATGATCTTGCGTGTGCGTAGGAATTCTTTTGAAATTACTACGTTCCCCAACAGAAAGAATCATTGAGTGGAGCTAGAAATGGAAAATAGTAGGTTTGGAAATACATTCTCTCGGCAGTGAAAAAAGTGACTCCAAGTTATTTCGATCGGTGACTCCGATATGTACAAGTCACGGATAGAGCACATCGGTGGAGCCGAATTAGCCTGTTTCGGTTGAACCGATGAACTGTGTGCAAGGTTTATTTGCACTTCGGTGCGAACCGGTAGGCTTTTGATCAGAGTGACCGAGTTCAAAGCAGAAGGAAAATTCTGTCAACTCAATTCACTTGCAACTGAGCTCTCACAAAGATTTTCAAGGAATTCAAATAGGATTTGCAATGAATTCAACTAAAAGCAAACTGAAAGAAATACAGAAAAAATAAAAACATCTAGATGAAGGTTTTTATTTTGAATAAAAGGAAACACTCTTAGCAAAGGAAATGCAAGAGAAGAAGAAGACAACGGAACTTCATCTAGAGGGGTCGGCAACAAAGTCAGCTACGTTAGAGTATATGGACTTAGGAGTCAAGTGAGATCAATTGATCATAGGTCATACTCATCGTTAAGCTCAAAACGGGATTACCATTTCTCATTTAAGCATTTCAACGTATTCACATCTTGTTGAGTTGCTTTGACTCATGACTTGGAGCAAAGCTTCTCTAAGATGTGAGTACATACCTTGGGCTTCTTGTCGAACTTGATCATGTATTTGAACTTAGGGTGGATGCTCATATGAATTGAGTTGGGAGCATCGCTTATCTATTTGAAGTTCATCTTCCTACACGGGTTAGCCTTGCAAGGAACAACATTCATTTATCCAAATTGACAAGAGTGAAATTCATCATAAAGAAATTGTCAGATGATATATTGAATGTGTTCTTGCTCCTTGAACACAACAACCAAAGTATAGATACTTGGTCATGACAAGATTGCTCATGATATGAGTGACTTGCAATCTTGTGAAATTAGGCTCATCCAAGTACCTACAAGGGGTTAGATGCAATACAAGGGCGCAAATGTATCCAAGACATATGATCATCATCATAATAGAAATATCAAGGATTAGTCATATAATCTCATCCCTTGCATGCATCCAAAGGAGTTTCTACTCTAAATTTGAGGCATCAATGATATTCAACTCACTCCTCAATCGACAAAATATCTTCTCATCAAGAGGTTTGGTGAAGATATTCGCCAATTGCTTGTCGGTACGAACATGTTTAAGATTTATGCCACCTTTAGCAACATGATCACGAATGAAATAGTGACGAACTTCAATATGCTTAGTTTGAGAATGTTGCATGGGATTGTGTGCAATCTTAATAGCACTCTCATTGTCGCAAAGCAGTGGTACATGTCTCACATGTATCCCATAATCTTTGAGAGTTTGGGTCATCCAAAGTAACTGAGCACAACAAGATCCCGCGGCAATGTATTCCGCTTCAACGGTGGATAATGATACCGAGTTTTGTTTCTTGGAGGACCAAGACACAAGGGATCTACCAAGAAATTGACATGTACCTGAAGTGGATTTTCTATCAACCTTGTCACTGGCATAGTCCGAGTCAGAATAGCCAACAAGATCAAAAGATGACCTCTTAGTGTACCAAATGCCAAAATTTGGTGTATGAATCAAATATCTCATTGTCCTTTTCACAACCTTAAGATGACATTATTTTGGGGATGCTTGATACCGTGCACATGCACACACTCAGCATAATGTCGGGACGGGGGAACGAAGATATAATATAGAAACAATCATAGATCGGTAAACATTTTGATCAAGCGGGTTGCCATCCTTAGTCAAGTCAAGATGTCCACTAGTAGGCATGGGTGTTTTCATACCTTTGCTTTCTTGCATGTTGAACTTCTTGAACAGATCCCTGGTATACTTTATTTGTGAGACAAAGGTACCTTCCCTAGTTTGCTTGATTTGCAAACCAAGAAAAAATTTGAGTTCACTCATCATAGGCATATCAAACTTCTCGGACATCAACCTTCCAAATTTCTCACTAAAGTGGGGGTTAGTAGAACCAAATATGATATCATCGACATAGATTTGGCACACAAATAATTCTCCATTAACCCTTTTAGTGAAGAGAGTTGAATCAATTTTTTTAATTTCAAAACATTTCTCAATGAGAAACTTAGTCAAGCATTTATACCAAGCTTTAGGGGCTTTTTTAAGACCATAAAGAGCTTTGTGAAGTTTGTAAACATGATTAGGTTTATTTGGATTAACAAAGCCGGGAGGTTGTTTAACATAAACTTCCTCCTCAATTTCAGCTTTTAAAAATGCACTTTTAATATCCATTTGGTATAGAGTGATATCATGGTGATTGGCATAAGAAAGTAAAATGCTAATGGACTCAAGTCTAGCAACGGGGGCATATGTCTCACCATAGTCCATACCTTCAACTTGAGCGTAGCCTTGAGAAACGAGATGAGCCTTGTTGCGCACCACTTGTCCATCCTCATCTTGCTTATTCTGAAACACCCATTTTTTCCAATGATGTTTTGACCATCCTTGGGCTTCTCAACCAACGTCCACACTTGATTTCTCTCAAAGTTGTGTAGCTCTTCGTGCATAGCATTTATTCATTCCGGATCTTCAAGGGCTTCTTCCACCTTCATAGGTTCAATGCTAGAGATGAATGAGTAATGTTCACAAAAGTTAGCCAAATGAGTTTTTGAGCGAGTGATTCTCGTGGAGTTGATGTCGTCGAGGATTTACTCAACGGGGTGATTCTTTGTGACTCTTGCTATAAATCGTGAGAGATTTTGCTTGGGTTGTGGTGGAACATCCCCATCATCATCTTCTTCTTCATTGTCGTTGGCGTCGTTGTTCACTTGTGGAGGTGGAGAAGAAGGTCGAGGTGGATCATCTTGTTGTACTTCCTCATTTCCTTCGTCTTGATGAGTTCCACTTGTGGATGCCTCCATGTCAACTTGTGGTTCACCTTGATGTGAAGTAGAGGCTTTCACTTGAATGGACGAAGTGCTCTCCTTCACCTTCGTTGGAGGGATCTTCCCAATAGACAAATCTCAAATTGCTTCTGAGGGATCTTTGTCTCCTACATAAATTAGCAATTGCTCTACTTGTGAGCCGTTAGATTCATCGAACTTCACATCTACCATCTCTTCAACCTTTCGGGTGAAATTGTTGTAGACACAGTAAGTGTGAGAGTTTGAGCCATAACCGAGTAGGAAAACTTCATGATATCTAGGAGCAAATTTTGAACGACGATGCGTATCAAGAATGTAACACTTTGGGCCAAATACTCTAAAGTATCCAACTTGGGTTTTGTTACCGGTGAGTAGCTCGTACGCCGTTTTACCAAGAAGCTTGTGAAGGTAAAGTCGATTTGTAGCATGACAAGCCGTCTCAATCGCTTCGGCCCAAAAAGTGTCTTGGCGTCTTGTATTCATCTAGCATCATTCTTGCCATCTCAATAAGAGTCCGGTTCTTCATCTCAACAACTCCATTTTGTTGAGGTGTGTATGTAGCCAAGAACTCATGTGAAATGCCTTCTTCGTCAAGAAAGGTATCCACATTAGTGATCTTGAACTCCGTTCCATTTCACTTTGAACCTTCTTGATCTTCACTTCAAATTGTTTTTGGGCCTTCCTAGCAAAGTTCTTGAAGATCTTTTGTACCTGTGACTTGTCATCAAGAAAGAACACCCACGTAAATCTGAAAAAATCATCAACAATGACCAACCGAAAGAGTTACCACCAAGACTCTTGCAAGCATTGGGACCAAATAGATCCATATGAAGTAGCTCAAGTGGCCTTCTCGTGGCCATGATGTTCTTCATGGGATGACTTCCTCCAACTTTTTTTCCTGCTTGGCAAGCACTACAAAGTCTATCCTTGTCTAATATAACCTTTTATGAGTTTATCAAGATTTCGCATGCCAGCATGCCCTAGTCTTCTATGCCATAACCAACCTTTAGAAGATTTTGCAATAAGACATGTACGAGGTTGGGCTCTCTTAGTGAAGTCAACAATGTATAGATCACCTCTATGAATACCGACAAAGACCATTTATGATTATCTCGATGAAACACTTGGCAATCTACTTCAGTAAATAGAACATCGAAATCAAAGTCGGCTAGTCTAGATACGGAAAGAAGATTGTAACTAAGAGATTCAACGAGCATAACATTTTGAATGGAGCTATCATTGGATATGGCCACCTTACCAAGGACAAGTACCTTACCCTTGGAGTTATCTCCAAAAGTCACATACTTGCATGGACCATCATTTTTAGTAAACTCACGGAACATGTCTTTATCAGTGGTCATGTGATCGGTGCATCCACTATCAAGGATCCACTCTTTTCCTCTGGCCATGTAGTCTCGAAGATTTGCCATGATACTAAGATTTCTCATATTCGATGTCGAATTCTTCGTCATCGTCATAATAACGATGCTCAACATCATCATCATCATGCATATGATCATCGCCTAGTTCAAGTGATTCGTTAGATTTATGACCATGACAATGTGCAAGTTTGTGAATTCTAATGGTTTCCACGATAATGTTGCTAATAGTTCCAACATCACCTTTAGCACACATAAGATCACGGAGCTCAAATAGACATTCATCAAACTTAGGATCACTAGGCTTCATCTTATGAAAGGCAATAGACTTACGCAGGATTTCATTGAGATTTTTCAAGGAATAATTTGGGAAGTGCTCCTCAAGATAGTTCCATATAGTATATGCACATTCAAAGTTTTGCAAGCAAACAAGCACATTTCTAGGTAATCCTCTAATGATAAGATTAACAGTCCTAAGATTACGAACCATGTCAAGATACTCATCGGGGGTTGGATGCAAAGAATCAATAGGAGGCACATAAGGTCTCAAGCATTTCAATTTTCCAAGAACCATAAAACTCCCCACCACAGATAAGCATTCTATGTCTAATACTCCCGAACGTAGACTCATCCATGTTCCTCCAATGGTGATTAAACCAAAGCAATGAAGACCAAAGCTCCTTGGTTAGATCTTCACGAAGTAGATCTTCACGAAGTAGGCGATCTTCACGAAGTAGGCGATCTCCTTGCCCTTACAAACTCCTTGGTTCAAGTCCACATGATCTTGAAGGCTCCCAAGTGACACTTAACCAATCTAGGAGACACCAGTCTCCAAAAGGTAATAGATGTTGTGATGGTGATGAACTCCTTGCCCTTGTGCTTCAAATCATAGTCTCCTCAACACTCAATCTCTATCTCACAGATTTGGCTTGGGTAGGAGAAGGATTGGAATGGAAAGCAACTTGAAGAGACTAGAAATCAAGGTTCAAATGGTAAGAATGGAATCTCTTAATCTCAACACATGAGTAGGTGCTTCTCTCTTAGAAAATGAATGGTGGAAGGTGTGTTTCGTTCTGATGGCTCTCTTAGAGAGTAAGTGGTGGTGGAGGGGTATAAATAGGCAGCACAAAAAATCCAGCCTGTTGGGGATATAACTACTGGTGTCACCCGCCCAGGAGGGGCCGGGTTACATTGAGACGATCATCGCATGAAGCCCAGAATCAAGCTCGAAGATGGCGGGTCAGTAATGGGCGTAAGGCCCAGAGGCGGCTTAAGGCCCGTAGTGGTAAACCGCCGTAAGGCATGACTTGTAGTGTAAGGCAGGAATAGTTAAGGGTCCGAGCCGGACGCTGTTTATAAGCCGGCCGGGACTCTGAGAGCCGCTGGGCGTTAACCTCTTTATATAAAGGGACGACCCGGCGGCGGTTCAGGACAAGTAAGATCAGATTGATAGCCAGGCAGAGCGGTTTAGCTCCTGGTCATCAAAACCCTAAGCAATACCACCTCAACTGGAGTAGGCTTTTACCTTCAACGTAAGGGGCCGAACCAGTATAATCTTCGTGTCCTTTGTCCCGTTTAACCCCTTTAAGCTTCCTAGCGGCGATGGCTCCACGACTAAGTCCTTGCACGAGGACATCTGCCGTGACAATTCCACGACAGTTGGCGCCCACCGTGGGGCTGGCGCACGGTGGATTTGAGTTCTTGAAGGGCAGCTTCGAAGGGCTCAAGGGATGCGCTGTGGGCCGGATGACCAAGAGTCATCGCGGCAAGCTCTACATCGACGATGCAAGCTGGGGCCCCGACGCCGGCTCAATCGAGTACGGGTACCGGGTCCCCTTCGACGGAATCCACATTTTCATTGGCAAGATTGGCGAGCCGGGCCCTGAGCCGGACCTCTGCGCTGACCTCATCGAGACGGCTCAGCGTGCAAGACCCGCCCGGACTCTGCCTACCTTGAAGCATGCTTTCGTGGGATGCATCCATGGAGGACTCTCTGAAGGATCTGGATCTGGCGATGAGACGGCCGCTCGCTCTAACGGCGAGTCGTCCATAGATGAGACCAACTCGTTATATCAACTTCAAGATGGCAGGCTCAAGGGTTGTTCCGATGGCGACAGTATTCCGGACCCCTTTGAGCCGCCCAGCCGGGTTGGGATCTTCATGGCCGGCGCACAACCTGTTCAAAACCCTGCCGCTGGGGCAGGGGGCCTTGCGCACTCGCCGGCTCAGGTGCTAATGGATCTCACAGATAAGATGACGGCCCTGTTAACTGCTACGGTCGTCCTGGCGGATCAAGCTCAGCATGATGCGGAGGCGGCACAGTTAAAGCTGGATATAGCAAGAGCCAAGGAAGATCTGGCAGCGGAAGGGATCAGGATGGCTGCAGAGCGGGCGGCTCTCGATGCCCAGACTCAGCTGATTCAGGCGCAGTCTTTCCGGCTCACGATGGATCAGAACGCATCCAATGAGATCATGAGAAGGAGGCATCAGAAGGCTCAATCTTGACTCCCTCCGGTTTACGATCCTCGAAACCTCTTCAACACGCCTGGTGCCGGGCCCACTAATCCGCCAGAGATCACGACACCCGGGGCTAGAACGCCGATTCAGCCGCAAGTGATGGGGCCTCCCCGTGTGAACACTACCCCGCCTCAGTACGTGCCAATACCACCGGGTAATTATGCCAACCCGTTGGAAAACATGGTCGCCGCGGCGGCGCGACTGGCGGCTCTCCCAATCGAGGGCGACTCTCCAACGGCGGTCGAAACCCGCCGGGTCAGAGAACTTCTTCAGACGGCTCTGGCGCAACAGGAGGCATATTCATATAGCCGGGACAGGATTCATTCAACCCCTCGTCCAGGCCGGAGCCCAAGTTATAGCAGACACATGGTTTCAGCGACCGGCTCAAGCAACGTCCGGCGCCGTGACTTGCCAGCTGGCCACGACCCGGCTCATAATGGAGCCTTTAACGCGGCAGACCCAGACAGAGCACGGCAAGAGGCGGAGCAGATGCCCCAGTTGACGGCTTACCAGCCCCTCCCGGTTTATCCGACGGCTTCTATCGAGGCGGGTATACCTGCGAGGACCGGAGGTGTCCCTTGTCTGGTGCCGGCTCTCCGTAATGAATTTCTTCCCAAGGATTTCAAAGGACCTAGGAAGGTACCTAACTATACGGCTGATTTACAACCCGGAGCATGGATCGAGAGCTACGAGATGGCTATGGAGTTGCTAGAGGTCAGCGAAGCGGCAATGGCCAAATACTTCACCATGATGTTGGATGGAACTGCCCGCACTTGGTTGAAAGGACTGCTGCCTAATTCTATCGGGTCATGGGCAGAGCTAAAAGCCCGGTTCATACAAAACTTCAAAGATACATGTAGGCAATCTATGTCAATTGTGGATTTGACTAACTGCAAGCAGCAGGAGGGCGAGTCTACAACCCATTGGGTTCGCCAGGTCAAAGAGATAATACATTCGTCTGATAAGATGGATGCTGGCTCTGCAGTTTTAATGTTGGAGCAAAATTGTCGTTTTGCGCCCCTGAAAATGAAGCTCGGACGGCTCAAGCGCGATTGCAATGATACGGGTACGCTGATGGCGGCTCTGGTCAAGTACGCCGACTCTGATAGTACCAAGGATCCCGCGTCGGATGATGAAAGGACAGGGAAGGGAAAGAAGAACGGAAATGGCAAGGGCCCTCAGCATAACCTGGCGAACCAGGAAGGTAACAAACATAAGGCTGATGGCAGTATGGAGTTTGTGGCCAACGCCAATGCACAGGGTAACAACCACCGACGTAAGGGGAGACCACCTCCCCGAGCCGGCGGGTCAGGCCCGACGCTTGAGCAGTTGTTGAATGAGCCTTGTCCAAGGCATGGCTCTAGGGAGAAGCCGGCCACTCATCTATGGAAAGACTGCGCAATCATGAAAGCCTTCAAAATTCCAATGCTTTTAATGGCAACAATGGGCAGGGCGGCGGCTCAGGCGCCGGCGGCTTTCATGGCCCGGGCGGCGGTTCAAATTCCAATTCTCAGAGTTTTCAAGGGGGTTTTAATCAGCAACCTGGCCAGGGTAATCAACAGCAATAGCAGGGGGATACCAGACCAATCCAAAGCAGCTCAATGGCGGACAGTATCATGTGTTTACTACCAGTCTGTGCAAGCGAGATCAGAAGCTTCATAAAAGGGTTGTGAATGCTGTTGAGCCGGCGGTTCCACGCTATTTAAGATGGTCTGAGCAGCCTGTTGTATGGAGTAGGGAAGATCATCCTCCCGGGGTTGATAATCCGGGTCACCTGGCCTTGGTGGTGGCTCCTCAGGTCGGGGGGTATAAATTCACTAAGGTGCTCATGGACGGAGGCAGTAGCATCAACATCCTCTATTATGAGACCTTCTGTCGTATGGGGTTAACTGATAAAAACCTCAGCCAGTCCAACACTGTTTTCCATGGGGTGGTGCCCGGTAAGTCGGCGTATCCGGTCGGTAAGATCGAGCTAGAAGTAGCCTTTGGAGATGAGTACAACTACAGGGCGGAAAGACTGACTTTTGAAGTGGTTAAAATAAGAAGCCCGTACCATGCTTTATTTGGGCGGCCAGCTTACGCCAAGTTCATGGCACGGCCGTGTTACGTGTATTTGCAGCTCAAGATGCCGGGTCACAATGGGACCATTACGGTTCATGGCAGCCGAAAGATAGCCTTGGAGTGTGAGGAAGGTGACGCTGCTTACGCTGAATCTGTTTGTGCGACAGAGGAATTGAAGTTTTACAAGGATAATGTTGACCCGGCAGATATGACGTCTTTGAAAAAGCCAACCATGGAGCATGAGCCGGTAATGAAATTTAAGTCAGCTGATGAGACTAAACTTGTTGACTTTGTTCCAGGTGACTCATCTAAGCAGTTCAGCATCAGTGCCAATCTGGATCCGAAATAGGAAGGCGCGCTCATCGAGTTCATCCGTGAGAACAGGGACATCTTTGCATGGAAACCTTCTGACATGCCGGGTGTACCAAGAGAACTCGCTGAGCACACTCTCAATATTGATCCGAAATTTAAGCCAGACAGGCAATTCCTCTGGCGGTTTAATGAGGAGAGGCGGAAAGCCATTGGTGAGGAGGTAGCCCGGCTCTTGGCGGCCGGGTTTATCATTGAAGTTTTTCATCCAGAATGGTTGGCTAACCTGGTGCTCGTGCTCAAGAAGAACGGCACCTGGCGTATGTGCGTGGATTATACGGATTTAAACAAGGCTTGTCCGGCTGATCCTTTTGCTCTCCCTCGTATTGATCAAATTATTGATGCTACGGCGGGTTGTGAGCGTTTGAGTTTTTTGGATGCGTATTCTGGTTACCATCAGATCAAAATGGCTGTTAAGGACCAAGAGAAGACGGCGTTCATTACTCCTTTTGGAGCCTTCTGTTATGTGTCTATGCCTTTTGGGCTCAAGAGTGCACAGGCGACTTACCAGCGTTGTGTGCAGAATTGTCTTCATAATCAGATTGGGCGCAACGTTCATGCCTATGTGGATGATATCGTGGTCAAATCCAGAAAGAAGGAGACCTTGATAGATGATCTGAGAGAGACCTTTGATAATCTCCGGGTCTACAAGATGATGCTTAACCCGGCCAAGTGTGTTTTTGGTGTTCCTGCAGGCAAGCTCTTGGGTTTTCTAGTTTCTCACAGAGGCATTGAAGCTAACCCGGAGAAGATCAAGGCAATCACCTCTCTGGCTAAGCCGGCGTGCATAAATGACGTCCAGCGTCTGGCGGGTCGGATCGCTGCTTTGAGTCGGTTTATAAGCCGGTTGGGGGAAAAGGCCATGCCACTGTATCAGATGATGAAGAAAACAGATGACTTTGTCTGGAATGATGCTGCTAATGCTGCTTTTGAGGATTTGAAAAGACAGCTAGCTGAGCCGCCAGTCCTTGCTGCTCCTGTCGACAAGGAGCCTTTGTTGTTGTATGTAGCCGCTAACACACGAGCCGTCAGTGTGGCTGTGGTGGTGGAGCGTAAGGAAGCGGGTGAGGAACATCCGGTTCAGCGGCCGGTTTACTACGTCAGCGAAGTACTCATTGAGTCCAAACAACGGTATCCACATTGGCAGAAGCTTGTTTATGGGGTGTTCATGGCAAGCCGGAAGCTTAAGCATTATTTCCAGGGCCACCCTATCACTGTGGTCAGTTCTGCTCCCCTAGGACCCTAGGAGACATCATCCAAAACAGAGAGGCCACAGGAAGAGTTGCTAAGTGGGCTATAGAACTTGGGCCGCATGGTCTAAAGTGCGTGCCACGCACTGCTATCAAATCTCAAGCATTGGTGGATTTCATCAACGATTGGACAGAGCCGCAGGTGCCTGAAGAGAAACCGGATAATACATACTGAACTATTCACTTTGACGGGTCCACGCAATTGGAGGGCTCGGGGGCTGGAGTTGTGTTAGCTTCCCCTCGAGGTGACAAGTTTCGTTATGTACTACGGTTAATGTTTCCCTGTACTAACAATGCAGCTGAGTACGTGGCCTTGCTCCATGGTCTTCGGATGGCTAAGGAGATGAGCTTAAGCCGGGTAAGGTGCTTTGGCGACTCAAATTTAGTGGCCCAACAAGTATCAGGCAAGTGGGATTCCAAGGATCCCCTCATGGCGGCTTATCGCCGCGAAGTTGATGCCATTGCTGGACACTTTCAGGGTTACCAAGTAGAGCACATCGATCGCAGAAAGAACGAGGCGGCTGATGCATTAAGCCGGCTGGGCTCTCAGCGAAAGCCGGTGCCGCCTAATACTTTCTTGGATATTCTACATAACCCTTCTGTCAAGTTGCCTACAGAGGAAGACTTGGCTGTTCCTGACCCAGAAGCACAGTTGGTGGCGGCTCTCCATGTTATCCCAGATTGGACAGTGCCATACTTAGCTTACATGACCCGGGGAGAATTGCCTGAGGACAAATAACCCGGCGGTCTAAGTCAATGATAATTATCAATGGCGAGTTGCATCATCGCAGTGTCACTGGAACTTTTCAGCATTGTGTTTCCTCTGAGGAAGGTCAAGCAATTTTACGTGAGATTCACGAGGGGGATTGTGGCCATCATGCCGGCTCAAAATCCCTTGTGGCCAAGGCTTTTCGTCATGGTTTTTATTGGCTGACGGCTCATGCTGACGCAGAGGACTTAGTCAGTAAATGTGACGGTTGTCAGAAGTTCTCAAGACGTGCTCACGAGCCGGCTCAAGAGTTGAGGATGATTCCAATCACTTGGCCGTTTGCAGTCTGGGGGCTTGATATGGTTGGGCCTTTCAAAAGGTCCAAAGATAAGAAGACCCACCTCTTGGTGGCGGTTGACAAGTTCACAAAGTGGGTTGAGGCAGAGCCCGTTAGTAAGTGTGACGCAGCCATGGCGATTCAGTTCATGAAAAAGGTGATATTTCGCTTTGGTTTTCCACACAGCATTATAACTGACAACGGTACCAATCTGTCTAAAGGCGCCATGGAGGAGTTTTGTCAACGAGAGCATATTCGGCTTGATGTTTCATCAGTGGCTCACCCTCAATCCAATGGTCAAGATGAGAGAGCCAATCAGGAAATCTTGAAGGGCATCAAGCCCCGGCTTTTGGTCCCTTTGCAACGGACGTCGGGTTGTTGGGTGGAGGAGTTACCCTCCGTATTATGGAGCATCAATACTACTCCTAACAGGTCTACGGGTTACACGCCTTTCTTCATGGTTTATGGAGCGGAGGCGGTCCTCCCTAGCGACATCCGTCATGACTCGCCTCGAGTGGCGGCTTATGTCGAGGTGGATAATGAGCAGGCGCGTCAAGATGCTCTTGACTTGTTGGACGAACAACGTGACGTAGCAGCAGCTCGCTCGGCGATTTACCAATAAGACCTGCGCCGCTATCACAGCCGCCGGGTTAAGTCCAGGGTCTTTCAGGAAGGTGATCTGGTGCTCCGGCTCATCCAGGATCAAACAGACGCACACAAGTTATCCCCGCCTTGGGAAGGGCCCTTTGTGGTCAGCAAGAACTTGCACAACGGGTCATACTACCTTATCGATGTTCGGGAGCACAAAGATTCACGTAAGTCGGAGGAGGAGACCCGCCGGCCGTGGAACATAGCTCAGCTTCGACCTTATTACACTTGAGCCACCGGCTCTCATAATGTACATATTTCTATAGCCATGTATATATTGTGATAAATAATAAAACAGGACCTCTGTCCTTTTTTTCCTCCAAAGGTAAATGTATCATTGTTATTTTCATTGTAATATTACATGGTCACTTGGAGGTTGATCCGGCTTATGATCGTATTCGAATCTAGCCGTTAAAAATATGATCACTTGGGGGCTTCCTGTTCAAACATAGGTCGTATTCGAACCAAAGAGAACATAGCTGTCGATACCCACTTGATTGGCATATTGCCGAGCTCATTGGGGAGTTTTTCTTGATCATATTTGAATCATAGCTTAACCCCCTTTGGGAACCAACGTGGATCGTATTTGAATCAGCATCGTTAAACAACTCTCAAGGTCTTTGGGGGCTTCCTGTTCAAACATAGGTCGTATTCGAACCAAAGAGAACATAGCTGTCGGTACCCTCTTGATCGGCAACGCCAAAGCCACTGGGGGCTATATGATCGTATTCGAATCTTAGCTTAACCCCTTTGGGACGGTTCTCTGGTCGTATTCGAATCAGAAGCCTCCAAATTTTTGAAATCTTTTTGTTGCAAACAAGTTCTTTTGATCATATCAAAATTATTCAAGGGTGGTTCTAATTCCACCGGCTTAACCTTGATTAATAATGTTGATGGCACATAATAAGTATTATAAGTGCTGGTGAGCCGGAGTTCTCAACCTCATTATTCGGGTTATATAAACCGGAAGTATATTTGAAGGCTCGCAGGTATGCTGTTATGGTTATCTCGAAGATATAATTGAGGGCCAGTTTATTATGACTTTGATTCATATTCCGGGTTATATGTGAAATAGGTGACTCTCCATGCAGTAAGCTGCCTAGTTTCTATGTAGGACAATTGAGGACAGCTCTTTAAACATAAGGAAAACATAGGATCAAGCATAACCCGGAAGAATATAAAAAGGGCAGCTTAAACAATGTTGAGCGTTACGCACGTGCGCGATGGCACAACAAAATTAGGTGTTTGTCCTACTCTATTACATGACTCCCCGAGTCCGAAAGGTGAGGCGTCGTCTTTTAAGACATCATATGAGCCGCCTGCGAGATCAAGGGCGTTGTTGGCCTGAGGTTTCCGGGTCATCCCTCTCCGCTCCTCCGGCTGTGTCCATGACCTGGAAGGTTGATGATTTCCAGTCAATGCCACTCAAGGCTTCAAATTGAGCCTCATCATCAATTAACCCGGTCGGGTCAACTTCAGGGGCGAAGGTATGCTTACGAGTCGGAGGAATCAGGCTGACTGCTTCATAGCGTGGTGTTGGGATCCTCTGATTCTCCGCGTCATAGCCCGGTTGATACTTGGTAAGGTCTGTATCATTACCAATCAAGGTGGCCACCGGGCGCACGCTCTTCACACAGGCGGCGAAGTCTTTCTGGTCAAAGGGGGTGCCGTCTTCCTTCAAGCTGGGGTATCCAAGAGCGATGTCGGCCGGGTCTAGCTCCGATAGAAACGCCTTGGCCCAGCTCAGAGCGGCTATAGCTCCGGCTCTTGCAGAAGCCCGTCTCAACTCTTGGAAGCGTTGAGGAAGTACGGCAAGCCGCCTGAGTACATCTGCCAGGTGAGTGGGAACCTCATTTGACAGAGCCACAACGGCTAAGGCACGCTGTGACCCGGTGTAAAGTTGTTCTACCAAGGTATAAACCGCCTTCAGCTTGGTCACCATGTTCTGATTGAGATTGGAACTTCTGGGACCTGCATTACAAAGTCAGGTGAGCTGATGGCAATGGTGATACTTATGAGAAATGAACGATGTAAACTAGTTAGAAACTTACAGAGTAACTTACCGAAGATTGAGGAGACCATCTGAGATACATGGCGTTTTAAGCCGGAAAGTTCGGCGGTTCTTTCAGTAAGAGCGGCCTCCGCTTGTTCGGCCCGGCTGAGCAAGGCAGTTTTCTCATCCGCCCAGGCTTTTCTTTCTGCTTCAAACTTTTTCTTCAGTTTCTCTTGTGCAGATACACTGAATTCAAATTTGGAATTGGCCTTTTGGGTCTCACTTTCCTGAGTCTTCAGGCGGTTCTTTAGATCAGAGATTTCCGATTCAAATTTCTTACAGGCGGCCTGTACAAATTCTGGGTCACAGTTAGGGTGATTATAATGCAACATTAAGTCCCAAGCACTTTGCAAGCAAAGACACTTGGCACTTGGGGGCTAATGTATGCTGAAAAGCTCTACTTACAGTGTCGGTTCATGAAAGTAAGTCCCAAGCACTTTGCAAGCAAAGACACTTGGCACTTGGGGGCTAATGTGTAAAGTTGCTCAACTACTTGATTAAAGTAAGGAAAGAAAACCGGGTCTACTATGCTGTTTAAGCCGGCCCTTGAGTGTTACCAGGTAAGACGGTTTTCTTGCAGTAATTATTAAGCCGGTATTAAGTCTACAACATATTTTATCATAAGTCATAGACTTGGGGGCTGGCATGGTAAGGATAACTATGGAGTAAGCAAGAGAGTCATACCTCAGATTTTTGCTGTATTTGCTTCACCATATCAATTTCCAGGTCCCGGCTGTTGTGCACTTGATTAACATAGCCAGAGACAATATCTCCAATGCTCAGATTAGCATAGTCAGTGATGTCCAGCCTGGCCCTGCGGCGTTCCAGAAGTTCTTCCTTGGCAGAGCATCTAGCTAACACGGTGGGTCTTCCCGGTTCGACAAACTCTGTCCGGGTGATTACAACGTCCGGATCATCTGGATGAGCCGGGCTGGGGATCTCCGGGTTATCAGAACCTTCCATGACTTGTTCATCAGATGGAGCAGTGGTGGTTTCAGGAGCTGGTGCAGACGGCAGCTCATGAGCAGAAGCCTCAGGTTCAGTCAAGACCGGCTCTTTGGCCGGCTTATTTTTCTTCGCCCTCTTGCTGGGCTTTACTTGTACACTGAAAGTCAAAGAGTTAGTGCAAAAACATGAGTAAGATAAGCACAAGGTAAGCTGATCATCATTACCCGGGTGCGGTCTTGAAGGCCGGCAAGCTAGATTGCATTGAGTCGCCGAAGGAAGGTGAAGTTCCCTGGTAGTTTGAATCAGAAGAATTGAGTGGTTGACGAGTGACGCCCGCCAAAGGATGAAAATGATATAAGTCGGAGATAACCTCAGTCCGGCGCTTCCTTGTTGCTTCGGGTAAGCCGGAGGAGAGGTCTGCGTCTTTGCTGGTCCGGGTCTGCCTCCGGCTCTCATAATTCTGCCGCTTCAAAAGAAATTGAGGATCTTGATAAGCTAAAGGATGTGAAAATCTTACTTTCCGGGTTACTCTTCGAACTTTCCATCTCGGCAAAGGCTCGGAGTCGGAGAAAATTATAGTTACCTCTTCATTCACTTCATGACTTGTTCCAGTGTCCTCCTGCTGATAATCCGTGTCAATAAGATGGTTAAAAAAGGAGCCTAAAGAGTCAAGAGCTACCTCTGACTCGGAGGTGTCTTCCAGACGAAGCAGGTCCGAGGCGCTAGGTTTACTCCCCTTCTTGCGGGGAGCAGCTTTCCTGGCGGCTTTTTTTAACTTTTCTGGCTTTCTTGGCAGCTTCGTGGTCATACTTGACCTTCCAGAATTTATCATTAGCCTGTAAAATACAACAAAGGTTAGTAAGTTAAGACAAAATCGTTAAAATGGAAGGAGAAGCATTCAGGTCAATGGTTTACCGCTGGAGCCGGGTTAGTCTTGCAGAAAGGGCTTAAGCCTACTCTCCCGCAATCTGCCAGGCTCTCGTTCAGAAGCGATTTGGTTGTATCATCAATGACGTCCTCAGGTAAGTCGTCTGGATTGTGTCGTAGAGGATCATCTTTCTGGCATGTGTAATCACACATCAAGCCGGGGCGGCGGCTTAAAGGAATCACCCGCCAGGCAACCCAAACCCGGACCAGATCAATACCATTCAGGCCGTTCCCCAGAAGAGCTTTGATTTTGTTGATGGTGGGTGTAAGTGGTTGACGTTCAGCTTGAGATAATTTGTCTGGCAAGGGGTGATTTGATTCCAGACGCAGGGCGCGAAAGCCGGGCAGAGGGTTCTCGTCAGCTGGAGAAGTGTCCTGGCAGTAGAACCATGTCTGGTTCCAATCTTTCGGGTGGCTTGGCGGCTCAGCATAAGGAAAGAGACAATCTCTCCGTCGTTGGATTGAAATTCTGCCAAGTTCCAAGCTAGGCCCGTTGGCACATTCATTCTGGCGGTTCAGGTAAAATAACTCCCTAAAGCGCAGCAAGCTGGGTTCTTCTCCGAGGTACACCTCACAGAACACCTGGAAGTTGCAGTTGTTTGACACGGAATTGGGTCCGATGTCTTGAGGTCGCAGGTCAAAGAAGTGCAGGACATCTCTGAAGAATTTTGAGCCGGGAGGAGCAAAGCCCCGGTTCATGTGATCAGTAAATATGACAACTTCCCCATCCTTGGGTTGAGGCCTCTCTTCTGACGGGTCAGGAGCACGATAGGACATGACCTCTTTCTTTGGCAGATAACCCGTTTTCACGAAGTCAGCTAAGATGTTGTCGGTGACATTGGATCTAACCCAGCTGCATGTGATGGGTGCTTTGAGAGCCTTAGGTGGCATTGTGAAAGATGGAAGCCTATGACAAAATAAAGTTTTCGGTTTAAATTTAAGCCGGAGGAAAATTTCAGTTCAGTATTCAAGATGGCGGCTTATGAAAGGGCCTAATGATATATGGTTAATTGTGTCAGGTTATTTAAGCCGCCGTGGATATCATGAGCAATTAAGTTATTTAACTCTATTATGAATGATCCAGAAATTTCACAAAGCATGGCTTCTTTTAAGCCGGCGATATGACCCGCCATGGTTAACAGATGCAGTTTTTGCCTAAGTGTTGCACAAACAAGTTTCACAGATTACAGGGATTATTTTGGATCAAACGATCGTCCAGAAAAGAAAAATTTCTAGACCTAAAAACTGATACGGAGAAGTTCATAAGCTCTAAATGAGGTCTTTTTGCAAGCAAAAGGGGTCTGCTAATATTGAAAATGGGCGTGAAATGACTACCGCCGGAGTTGTGCATTACTCTTGGATCAAAGGGAGCCATTGTGGAAGAACTGCGAAGGAATCGCGAGGAACCACGAAGAACACAGAAGAACTTGCGAGCCCTAATGTGGATCTAGTATACGGGACGGCGAGGACTTACTGGTGCTGACGAGCAGCGGAGATGCGTCGCGGTTCTCTGGTCAAGACAGGTCGATGCAGCGGCCTTGGTTGGTGCAGACGGGATGCGCGGCGGCGGCGGCGGAGCTCGGGCTCTGGGGTGTCGAGAGAAGGAAGACGATGGAAAGGGAAGAGTGACGAAGACCTGAGGGCCGGGCCTATTTATAAGGGACGACTGATGAGTGGGCGCGAGAAACGAGGAGGCTGAAGACATGATTATCCAGCTGCAGAGGCGCCTCGATTTTCAGGATAGTTATTAAGATAAGGATCCGTTGAGATACGTTGGACGGAACGTGCATTAATGGCGGATGACATCACGGCGGGTTACCAAGAATCCAGAAGATGACGTCATGGCGGGTTATAACCTTCGCGCAAACAGAAGCCGGAAGATTTTCTCTTAAGGTATTGAAGATTGACATGAACCGGTTCAAATCAATCTGGGGCCTAATGTTGGGGATATAACTACTGGTGTCACCCGCCCAGGAGGGGCCGGGTTACATTGAGACGATCATCGCATGAAGCCCAGAATCAAGCTCGAAGATGGCGGGTCAGTAATGGGCTTAAGGCCCAGAGGCGGCTTAAGGCCCGTAGTGGTAAACCGCCGTAAGGCGTGACTTGTAGTGTAAGGCAAGAATAGTTAAGAGTCCGAGCCGGACGCTGTTTATAAGCCGGCCGAGACTCTGAGAGCCGCTGGGCGTTAACCTCTCTATATAAAAGGACGACCCGGCGGCGGTTCAGGACAAGTAAGATCAGATTGATAGCCAGGCAGAGCGGTTTAGCTCCTGGTCATCGAAACCCTAAGCAATACCACCTCAACTGGAGTAGGCTTTTACCTTCAACGTAAGGGGCCGAACCAGTATAATCTTCGTGTCCTTTGTCTTGTTTAACCCCTTTAAGCTTCCTAGCGGCGATAGCTCCACGACTAAGTCCTTGCACGAGGACATCTGCCGTGACAATTCCACGACACAACCATTACAAGCTTTTGACCAAACTCGATGGGACCGAAGTGATAATCTCGGTGAGACCGACTAGTGCAAAAGACTTGACAGTTAGCGTTTTCGGTGAGACCGATTATACCATCTCGGTGGGACCGAAGTGCAATGGCAAAGGCAGAGCCGCGTTTCGGTAATTCCGATCAGTTTCACTCGGTGATTCCGAAATGAAGTGATTTCATCACAGAAACTTGGCAAGGCCATCTCGGTGGGGCCGAGAGCCATTTCGGTGAGACGAAATGTTGGGGTTTTGGCTGTGGCAGAAGAAGGGTCATCTCAGTGGGTTCGGATAGGTAAGATTCGGTGGGACCAAAATGATGAATTAGGGTTTTGGACAGATGTGTTTTGGGAAAGTGACTGAGGGTTTTTGGAGCAATATCACTGAGCACTAGCAACAACCTCATCAACAATACCTCACCCCCTTTTAATAGTATTGGCTTTCCTAAGGGACTCAATGTGATCTTGGATCACTAAACCAAAAATGTAGAGTCTTGGTCTAGCCAATTCTTGTTCTTCATATTTTGAGGGGTCCACATCCACACGTCCTTGCCATGCCATTGTAGAACATGTCTGAAAAGTACTAGATAAAACGGTTAGTCCAACAAGGAATATGTTGACATAATTACCAAAACCACCAAGTGAGCAAATGTGCTTTCAAGTGGAAATTGGAGACGTCGCAAATAGAAATTGGTCAGAAGTGTTGAGATCAATGCACAATATCTACCTACAGAAACGCTAACTGGTAAAATGGGGAATTCGCTTACCTGATTGATGGTAGATGGAAGTGTGAAGGAGACATATTGCAATTTCCCATGGCAGTTCCCGAGTTGTGATGAATTGGTATCACCTTGTAGATGATGGTTGCCCTCTTAAAATAAAAGACACAGCCTTGCAAACTTCATAATTTTTCTTAGCAAAAGAGAAACATCGTTGTGAGAGCCTCATTCCCTCTAGCCTGTATTGCACACATCTCACAGTATTATCTGAAAGGTCAATAACACACATGGTTTTTCATGGGTCAAAAGTAATTCTGTAAGAATAAACTAGATGCTTTCGTATGTCTATTCTAAAAGAAAAGAAAGAACATTGGCTGCCACTTCTACGCATCAACACAAGGCTCATTATACAGACAAAGTTTGATCGAGTCAATACCAAATTTTCTAATAAAACAAGCATGTTCTTTTGTGTACCTTACCAAGTGTTACAGAATTCAGTTCGAAATACTAAATACTACTGAACGTTTCATTACATTTAAGCAGTACTAAATAAAGTTATTTCTATTAGTCGACCTGATATATATATATATATATATAAAAGAGAGAGAGAGAGAGAGAGAGGCGAACCATGGTCGCATATGTGGAGTGAGGAGAGGAGAGGAGAGTGGCAGCTCAGCGCGAAAAGGGGTGTGGTGCGGTGCGGCCGGACGGGAGAAATAGGTGGCCGCCGCCATCCGGTGGTGCCAGACGTTGGTGGCGGCACGATGCATCTCGCACGCGCATGCAGGAGGAACTGAGAAGAAGAGAGCGGCAGCTAGGGTTTGCCCAATCAAGCGTGATGCATCTCACCCAATCGAGCGCAGATCAACTTTACACCGTGAGCAACCAACCACGGACCACCAAGGAAGAACCACGACTTGAAATGACAAAAGTACCCTCGGCAGGTTGCCAAATTTTCAGGCGGTGCCACAGCTTCTTCACCAGAAGCACTCAGTGCCTGGTGTTGTGCGCTCCGTGGTCGCTGACGGGCATGGCCCACCACGCCTAGGTCCCACGTGTCATGGAGAGCCACTGCGGTTGTAGCAAGTCTGGGCACTATTCATTGATTGTCACATTAGAGTCGATCTGACGGTCAGGATTGATCCATCAAAAAATAAAACAGCCAGAACTTGTTTGGCCACCCAACCCGACGGCCCACAGAGCACATGCCCTGAGAAGGCTCAAGTTCTTGCAAGTCTCTCTTAATGGGATTGGTTGATTCCTGTGTGTACTGACTAGTGAGTGGATTCTCAAAAGAAAAGAAAATGATGGCTAGTGAGTGAATTCCCTATCTGATCAGTTGGTGTTGCAACTTGTGATCCAAAAAAAAGTTGATGGTGTAACTAGCAACTGCCCTAAATTTCATGTCCTAAAGTTGATTATGGCCAAGCTCAGTTTCTTCCCCTTTTCAGCTGAATTTTTTGTACTGTACATTCTGAGTTCCTGCTACTAATATTTTGCAATGAAATTTCAAACTCAAGCACCGGAACATCCGTCCAGTTCACAGATCCAAACTCGCCGGTCTAACTACTGAACATCATGCAAGAGAAACACGAATACATATTGTGGGAACTTGCTAGCATTCTCATTGATGGGTATTCAGTTCTGCAAAAGAAAGGTCACTCTTCTTGTTTTACATAGCAATCGAAAAATGGAAGAATACAGTTATGGATCTTCAGTTTGTCATTTTACACAAGCATTTGGCAATGGCTAAGGTATAGGACGGGTACATCAATCTCATACACTCGTACCCATGCCCAAGTTGCGGACACAAAAACCCCACCCATAGTCATGCCAACAGGCACAAAAATCTGCTCATGCCGGTACCCGGATGGGTGCCCATCTGGTAGCTTAGCAGTAAACAAAATTATACTTCATCGATTCCCTTAAAAAGAACTTCAACGATAACAAATTCAAGGGAAAACGGTTATTGAAACTCAGTTTCTTCGTAAATCCATAGTGGACAACCTGACAATCACACATAAGTAAATAACATGACTAAATTAACACAACGGATAGCACATGACATGAAATAGCCAAGGGGTAAGCGCAAATGGAAGTTCTCTTCTCATTATTGCAACTAAGAAGTGCTAAAGAACAGCAGCTCCAAGTCTCTATAGCACTTTGTAGGTGCAATCTGCAGCAACCCCAGCAGCTCTGAGCCTTTCACTCTTGGTGATCATTGGGATAGAGATTCATGTTAGGTTATCAAGTCAGTTTGGGCATATGCCCCCAGGCATAGAATTGTAGAGATGCCCTACCCATGGGCACAAAAGGTATCTAAACCCTGACCACGGGCAAAATTGCAAGAAAAGTGAGGACCTATGTCGTCTGTGCCTGTGCTGAGGAAAGCGGTTGCTGCTTGCCCCAATCAGACATGGGGCAAATAGTCACAGGAGTAGCGGACACGGGCACGCTCAACAGATTGATATTAGATCATATCATCACTGTTGTCCACTGAGGCAACGTTATAACTCCAGCGTATACATTTGGATAACTTTCTAACTATGAAAATCACCTGGCAGGCGACGTGCTAACTCCACAAGCTACATGTGGCATAAACTCCATTGCATCTATTCTCAACAGTCAATAAATAAACAAATGTCAAGAACTCTATTTCATTCTAAAATAAACTATCTCTAGATTCATAATAAATTAAACTTAACAGCAGACACAGAGGAAAATGAATCCAGGGAAATAAATAAATGCATAGTTGCATAATGTGTGGCCGTGGCATATATATATATATATATATATATATATATATATATATATATATATATATATACTCTCGCCTGCCAATTTTAGGGTGTCGATCGTTAATTTTGGGAGTTGACACTACTCTTGTCAGCCAAGATATTTACTTATTTTACCGCGGGCATCATTTGCTCATAATGATAACAAGCCAACATAAATAATAACTTGCAATTCCTAATGACACCTGGACCTGGATATCTTGATTTATACAAAATTGAGTAAATCTAACGAAGACTGGATATATAGAATCATAGCAAACATACCATCATCGGTTAACAGAAAAGGTGATATCTGCAGTACAGATAAATGGACCGACTTCTAGTTTTCTTATTCCTCTTATTACTACTAGAGCCCCTTGTAGCCGCGAGAGTTCACCTTATTGCCTACCAAAACAGGAGGCCACGCCATGACGTAGGGATAGGAAGAATCAGAGTTAGTGATAGGGCAGACCTCCTTCAGTTCCTCTGTTTCAATGCAGAATGATAGGAAGCAGCCAGAAGAACTAGGATGCTCTGCCTGGAAGGTAGCCAAATACACAATGCCACCGATGATGGCCACGACCTTCAGACATGGGAAACGATCTACAAACTGTAGCCGGAGCTTGTCGATATCGTCCACCAACTCAAATGTCCTGTTCGGCATCCATTTATCGACACCATCGCCATCGGCTCTCTGGACGCAAACAACAAGAGTGAGTTCAGATGCGCAGGCCAAGCAGAGCTTCCCATCGCTCGTCTCCCCGACCTTGAGACCCTCCCGCCCTCCCATATGCCGCGGCGGATCCATCCGGGAGAATTGCAGTGTTGCCGTGTTCAGCTTCAGCACATGAATATCGGCTTTGCTTACAGTTGCCCAGTAGACACACCCATTCACTAGCGTACCACTGTCATCGGCCTGCAGCTTCAGGCGCGGTGCTTTTCGGGAGATCTGCCACTCCTTGCTGTCCGGCGAGAAGACGGCGACCCGCACTTTCTTCCTTTCCTTGCAGATGCAGATGACGCGGAGCGACCGGCGGTCCTCATCGGACGTGACGACGTGGAACTCAACTTCAGTCTCTTCTGGGTCTCCGGGCGGCGCGGGGAGGAGGTGCAGGCCCCGCGTGAGGGGGTCGTAGACGGCCACCCGCTTGATGATCCGGCCGACAGTCCGGTTGACGAGAACCACGTACCCGTCGCGACACTCCGTCATCGACCACCCGATGTTTTCATCTTCGTCTTCCCCTTCCCCTTCATCTTCGGCACCGCCTTCCTCTTCGGCTTCCAGGTCAGGAACACGGGTGAGGAAGACATCGGCGCCGCGGACGGCGGCAGCGTGGTCCGGATCGGACCGGCGGCGGATGGGCACGAAGGCGGGCATACCGGGGTCGTAGATGTCGAGGAAGACACCTAGAAGCGGGGCCGGGTGAAGATCGCGGAAGCGGCGGCGGAATTTTGGGGACGAGCGGACGACGCGGAGGAAGGCGGGGCAGGTGAGGGCGGCGCGGACGAGGGTAGGGAGGGAGGGAAGGCGGAGGAAAACCTCGCACAGGAGGTCCTCGCCGAGGGAGCTTATGGTAGTGGGAGCGGATTTCTTCTTGGACGGCGGCAGCTCACCAGAAGCCATGGCGGTCGGCGATCGGCGGCGGCGGCTTACAGCAGGAGACCACGGGAAAGGGTTAGGAGAGGGTTATGGAGGAGTCTGGCGCGGGCCGCCGTCACTATGTCCAGAAGGAATGTGAGCAATCGGCCCAACATGCAAAGCCACGCTGCATAGCACGGGCAAAAAAACACGGGCATTTCCGTTTCTCAAAAAAAAAAGCACGGGTATTTCCACGCTAAAAGAAAAGAATTTGACACAATGGCACAAAGTATGTGTGCTAGTTGTATCACTCAAAGGGTAAATACAGACAAATAGGGGCATATGATGCATTTGGTGGCAAAGCAGAGAAACTGTGAAAGGTGAAACCATGACACTTCCAAGAAACACGACATTTGCCACTCAATCCCTCACTGCAAACTTTGTTGAAGCGGCGTTAAAAATCATTGCACCTGAAGCAAAATGGGAGAAACCTCTTGCAATCGAATTTGATCATGCTTACTTCCATGATGGATCAGGTGCTTCAACGCCGGTTCTTCAGGACGATCATGGGCGAGCTGTGGCATGGATGTCAGCCCCACACACTCGTCTTCTAAACGCGGCTATGATGAAGGTTACCGTTATTCAAAGAGGGCTCGAGCTTGTGTTGGAAATCTAGGTTGCTGAAAACTTATTGTAAAATCATACTCGCTCAAGGTGATCCAATCACAATATGAGTTTTTTGGGGGATAAAGGGTTAAAAAATCCCATCTAACTCTCCAATAAAAAATCCTTACAAATTGGTTCAAAGCTAGGGGGCGGGGCAGTAGGCCCTTCATCTTAACACATAGCTCCGCATCTGCATTGCAACATATATGTGCTGCTCCATTAGCATAGTTGCCGTGGTTTTGTCACGGCAGATGTTCTTGAAAAAGGACTTAGACGTGAGGCCATCGCAGCTAGGTAGTAGCTTGAACGGGGTTGATCGGAATCGAGAGACACGAGTTTACCCAGGTTTGGCCCCCTCGCGGTGGAGGTAATAGCCTATTTCCTGCTTGATGGATTATTGTTTGGGATCTTGATTATAGGGGTGCGACTTGGCTAAGCTAGTACTCGAGAGCTTGTAGCTTAGTCCTCTCTGCCGCAGGGGCTCCCCTTTATATATAGGTTGATGCCCTGAGGTTACAACAGAATCCGGGGTTGTACTATGACCTGTGTCTTAGTCTATTTCTTGCTTATCTTGTCCTTCAAGTAAGGGAAATTCCTTACAGCTTTCTTGTCGGGCCGGCTTACCAGATACCGGCTTATGAGCCAGCCTCTTCTTTCAGTCGCCTCCTGGGCTTTGAATTACGACCCATATAACTAGCCTGATGACGAGCCGCCATAAGATAGCCAGGTCATTCCTGGCCGAGTCATACCGTGGGGTATATCCCCAACAACAACATTGCACCCACCCACCGAGCCCTAAACTCCCGACGAGACTTTCCCTTTTAATTTCTTCAATGAGAGGCCCAATTGCAAAGTGGTTCTTATTAGGGTCATTAAGTATGCTTACTCCTGTTGTACATTTGAGCTCGACACAGTTAGCTTCGGTACTTCCATCTCTGCTGCTAGCTGCACATCACGCTAGCAACACTGCAATGTCACAACATCGACATGCACTACCGATGCACACGACAACATTATTACAAAGACTAAGAGAAATGTAGCAACAAATGCCATGTCACAGCGGCCATCACCACACAATAATCGTTTTCACAGCCTTAGTAATAACGTACAATTTTCGTTTACCTAGGCTCATGAGAATGTCAAATAACCAAGGATAACAGGGTGGTTAAGAAATATCATTCAACAACATTTTTTGCGGAGCATATAACAATCGATGCTGTGACTCTATGTTAATCAATATCTACAAAATAACATAAAATTCATACTACAAACATTAAGGGCTAGTTTGGTTCTCGTCCTCAGCTGCATGCCTGGGATAAAGAGGCGTCTGGAATCAGCATGGTTTTCTGTCTGGCCAGGCTATCCTGTGACAAGGTTGTTTGGTGCGTGCCTGGCCTGGAGAAGTATCTAGTGGACCCATGCATGTGATAAGTACTTCATTAGCAATCCCAGGCAGCTGTCGTAGAAGCCAGGCATCCAAATTCGGACGCCTAGACCAGGCTAAGCACATGCCTGCATTTATGGACCAGGCTAAACACAATAATGACCTCCCACCACAGGCACGTGGCTACCAACCAAACACAGTCCAGGCGGATCCCAGGGAGGACTCAGTCCAGGCGGCAACGTCTCAGGACACAAACCAAATTGCCCCTAATAACACGACGACATAAAAAGAGCTCATACACGTACACCTCGCAAAAGAAGAAGAAAGAAGGGTGGGTTGAAACTTGAAACTTGTCATGCGTTTTTGGAGATAGTACAACCTGTTTGTAACCTTTGGGTCAGAGAAATGGGAGTTTGCATAAGAGATTAGGTGCAATATAATTTTTGCCAGTATTATGTGTAATAAATTGATTTTACTCTAACTCTCTTGTTTTGGTACATGATGAGAACCGGTCTGCGATGGAGACCCAGCGACACAGTGGAAGCTGGCTCCTTCAACTCTCATTTCTTTTTCCATTTAAACCTCGCCTCCCCACCAATCATTGGAATTTAAATTATTTCATCTCTTAAGTAGCACTAATTGCTCGTGCGCTGTTATGGAGCATACATATTCTAGTGGTTCAACAACAATCATGACTCGCATATACTTCCTCGTTTCTAGTTTACAGGGCTCATCTCAAAATTTGTGTTTTTTCATTTTATTAGTCTCAATTATACTACTACTTAAACCTGCTCATACGCTGGGCCGGGCTTGTAAAAACCCGACCTTCTTTACTCAAGCCCAAGCCCGCCCCGAAGCCCGAAATACACTCCTTTTAAAGCTTGAGCCAGGATCAAAAGCCCAAACGAAAGCCCGAAAGCCCAGGCCGAATGTTGTTTTTCAGTGATTGCATGTGTAAGCCCGGCCCGAAGCCCGAAGCCTGGCCCGAACTACCTTTCGGGCTGCAAAACAAGGCGGCCCGAATGGCAAGTCTGACCCGGCCCGGGTTTTTCGAGCGGACTCGGGCAGGGCTGCCCTTGCCCGGGAGTACTACTACTTACCATCACATATTCAGATTTCAAGGTGCATTAAATCACTGCATGCAAAAATCAAAATAAAACACATCAATGTACTATGTAGTAGTTCTTAGACATTTAGTGGTCATGCATGCATGTGTTTTAATTAATGCATCGATAAATATAATTTTTTAAGAAAAACGGGCGTATTAATTGTGTACTTTTGCAAACTATAAAATTTATTCCACCACTCATCATCTACCTTGGTCGGAGAGATTTACCAACTCCTTAGATGCCCTATGCACCTGGGCGGATGGAGTACCTTACATACATCATACTCCCTCCGTTTTATAATGTAGTGCGTGTAGATATTTTGAAATGTCAAATTTTGCTAAGTTTGACCAAGTTTTTATAGATAACTATTTATATCTATAATATCAAATATATAAAATATGAAACTATACCTTATGATGACTGTAATGATATACGTTTGGCATTCTAGTTGTAAATATTTTTTCTCGCAAACTTGATTAAAGTTTGTGAGGTTTGACTTCTTTTTAATGTGGTACATTATAGAAAGGAGGGAGTATTCTTTATCTTGAGAAGATTTTTTTATTTGACTTGAGTACGGATAAGAAAGGCAAGGAATAATTTATAATTTAATTGAGTTTTTTCAATTTTTTTGATAAGATCTGATTTGATTGGGTGTGTGCAGAAAAGACAAGGAAAATTTAGTTAGTCGAGTTTTTTTTATGAAATTTAATTTGCTTTGATTGAGTTGATCGCAGCATGGTTTTTAAAGGGAACCACCAACGATCATACAATCTGATTAAGCAAAGCATCAGAGACTTGAGATAAGTGGGCCCTAGTCAGAAGTTTATCCCAAGTTGCCCACGCCAATTTCAAAAAAAAAGGAGAAAAAAAAGTTGCCCACGCCACTTTCATCGATCTTTCCCGTATCGCACACAGCTGTCGGGCACAACAAGTCTGTGCGTCTCTCCATCAAAAAAAAAAAAGTCTGTGTGTCTCCATTCCCAAAGCCATTCCCCTGCCTAAAAAACTCGAGCGAGAAAATCCAAAATCCTGGACCAACCAACCAAAGCCCCTCGTGTGTCGCAGGAATCAAAGACACACGGCCGCCGCGCCGGCCCCGCCGCTTCTAGAAGCTTCTGGATCCCGCGGGGAGGGAGGGAGGCCCGTCGTTCTTCGCCCGCTGGCCTCCGATGGCGTCGGGCGCCGCCAGGTCGTCGCGGTCGCGCCCGGCCGGCCACTCCGGCGTGCTCCCGGCGGGCGCCGCGGCGGCGGGCGGCGTCGGCGGGGGCGCCGGGGTGCAGCTCGCCGACAAGCTCAAGATCTTCAAGACCGACAAGTTCGACCCCGACTCGTACGTGCAGTCCAAGTGCCAGACCATGACCGAGAAGGTGAGCGACTCAGGGGCTCAGGGCCAGGGGAGGGACCGCCCGCCGGGAAGGTCTTTCTTCCGTGTTCCGAGATAGAAGTAGTAGTACTTTCTTATCCGTCGATGCGAGTTCCTCCTGGTAGAAATTGCCGTCGATCGCGCTGCCGCTGCGTGCACGACATGATCCAGGGGGAGACGAGTTTTTTTTTTTTTTTTTTGGGTTTGTTTTGTGCACTAGTGGAGTGGAGCAGCTTTGGAGGAGGCACCGAAGCAGAGAGGGATGTCGTGCTGCTCCTCGTGGGGTAATCCGCGGGCGGGCGGGCACGTGTGTAGGTTTGGAGCTGCCGGTTAGCCCTGCCTGACTAAAAATGGAAAAGGGAATGCAACTTCTTACCTAATTATTATGCGTTACCTTTCGATCCTGCAGCTTTTCTGTGAGAAATTCTGTTTCTATCACGCGTTGGCGTTAGGATCTTGTACCTGTTGTTATGGGTTAGGGCCACTGTTGGAGTAGTACTACTTGCTTAACACAGTCAATTTGGATGTTGGAGGTGTTTCCTCAACTGAAGGTAGACCTCGGAAACGCATGGCAGATTATAATTCCCTGCTACTGGGCTTTCTGCTGAGCGGAGAGATCGACTCCTCCCATCAATTTAGTGAACGATCTTGAATCCTAGGTAAAATCATGTTTATGAATGAACACTGTTGTTGCACCATGTGATGGACATGTACTTCTTAGGCAGACTCACCCTTTCGAATGGCGGCGCTTTGAAGCGTATTGTTCTTGAATGGCCTGTTGAAATATTAAAGCACCAGATGCTTTGGAAAATGAACCATGGCTAATATTCAAAATTTATGGCAGGAAATAAGGCACCTGTGTTCTTATCTGCAAGACCTAAAGAAGGCTTCCGCTGAAGAGATGCGTACAAGTGTATATGCTAATTATGCTGCGTTCATCAGGTGCGTTCAAGTGTATACACTTAATTATGCTGTATTCATCATGTGTGAAATCAGCTGCTGATATTTAATCTCAACCAACGGAGTATCTTTCTGGAGTGCAGTGTACTTGTGTCTGATAAATTCCCCCTTCCCCTGTTTTTATTTGTCTAAAATGGTTTGTGCCCTAGCATGTCCTACTGCTAATAATTTGGTCTCTCAAGTTCTGCAGTCAATACGACTATATGCGTAACAGTACTTCTGAGATGAAAGAAACACATTCCAAGTTTCCAATGATTGCTTGAGAACAGTATGAAGCCAGCAATTTCTTAATAACAGTTCTTCTATTGTTCTGAGTGGATGGTGCTTCTTAATTTTCGTTTCCATTTACGGCAACGTTCTATTCATAAATCCTGAATTTTATGGCATGCACTATATTTGTACACTCAGGAAATTTCATATTATTGCTTTTCTGTCACTTCCCAACTTTGTGTTCTTCCTTTCCACTACACATGGCTTTGAAAAGCAATGTCTGAAAACTACTCTCCTGGTTATCAGAACATCGAAGGAGATATCTGAACTTGAAAGGGAGCTGCTATCTATCAGAAATCTGCTAAATACAGAGTCAGCTCTAATTCATGGTCTATCCGAAGGGATTCAGATTGATTCCTTGATTATGGGACCTGAAGATTCTGCAGAAGAGAACATCTCCACTGTTGAATACCAGGAGCTTTCAGAAATACAGAAATGGCATATAGATTTTCCCGACAAGCTTGATGTCTTGCTAGCTGAGAGAAGAGTGGATGAAGCACTGGATGCCCTGGATGAAGCAGAACGAATTGCTGTTGATGCAGAAAAGAAACAGACTCTTGCCACAGCTGACATTGTTGCTTTGAAGGGGGTTATCTCTGATAATCGTCAGAAGCTGTCAGATCAGCTTGCTGAAGCCGCCTGCCAGTCTTCTACTTGTGGCGTTGAACTTCGTGCTGCAGCTTCTGCTCTCAAGCGGCTTGGTGATGGACCTCGTGCTCATAGTTTGTTGCTCAGTGCACATAACCAAAGGCTTCAGTCCAAAATACAAACAACACGTCCGTCTAGCACAGCGCATAGTGTGGCTTACACCGCGTCTCTTGCAAAGCATGTTTTCTCTGTTATAGCTAATGCTCTCAGTGACTCTATGGAAGTGTTTGGTGATGAACCATCCTATGCATCTGAACTGGTTACTTGGGCTACTAAGCAGGCAATGGAGTTTACCTTGCTTGTGAAGAGGCATGCTTTAGGATCTTGTGCAGCAGCTGGGGGCTTAAGAGCTGCTGCCGAGTGTGTTCAGATAGCACTTGGTTATACCTCCTTGTTAGAAGCTCGTGGTCTGTCACTTTCAGCAGTTCTGTTGAAACAGTTCAGACCCTGTGTTGAGCAAGCATTAGATTCCAATTTGAGGAGAATCGAAGAGACTACTTCTGCATTAGCGGCAGCTGATGACTGGGCTCTAATCTATCCTCCAACTGGTATAAGGACATTTGCTAGAGCATCTGCTGGTAATTTGGCACTCCAGCCGAAGCTCTCAAGCAGTGCCCATCGGTTCAATTCAATGGTTCAGGTAACTATCTATTTATTGTCAGATGCTTCAACTTTCAAGCTACATTAATTGGGGTATCTTTGTCCCGCCCTTTAAGCATATGGCAGCTGATTAATTATTATGTTTTGCTTCGAGAGATACTATTAATATGATTTAATAAATTTCTACAAAATATTTACTGTCCCCTGTTTTTGTAGGATCCATATGCAATGATAACTAATGGTATTTTTTGCAGGATTTCTTTGAGGATGTTGGGCCACTTCTTAGCTTGCAGTTGGGTGGTTCTATAATGGATGGGCTTCTGAAAATATTCAATACATATGTTGATTTGCTCATGAGTGCATTGCCGGGCTCAATGGATGATGAAGCAAATTTGGAAGGTTTAGGAAATAAGATCATTCGCATGGCAGAGACTGAGGAGCAGCAATTAGCATTGTTAGCCAATGCATCCTTACTTGCTGAGGAGTTGTTACCTAGAGCAGCTATGAAGCTCTCGTCTGTAAACCAGGCCAGCATGGGTAGTATGCGTATAAGGGGTCCAGACAAGCAAAACCGTGCAGAGCAACGTGAATGGAAAAGGAAGCTGCAACATATGGTGGATAAACTTAGAGATAGTTTCTGCAGGCAGCATGCTCTTGATCTTATATTCACGGAAGAAGGTGACACCCATCTGAGCGCAGAAATGTACATCAATATGGACAATAATGCTGAAGAGACAGAATGGGTTCCATCTCTAATTTTTCAGGTACTACAAGTTTCTGCCCTTAAAAACTTGATCGATAAACCTTATGTTTAATATTGGTTTGAAGAACATGGTCCACCATGGCAAGTGTCACCATGCTGGTTATTGGATCTTCTGTTAAATTTTATTTTTGGCCAGACTACCTTCCATATAATGTTGATTCTTGGTGGATTTTAATGGCAGTTTGACTCTTAATGATAGTTGTACGGTGAATAAATCTATTATTTATGAATTTATGATCCAGTGATACTTTCTTGCTTGTATATGTATAGTAAATGCATTGTATCTAGTCCTAGATGTTACATTTTTATTGTGTGTTTAGCCTTATGTTAGGATAAACAACCTAATTGTAAACAAATCATATTTAAAATTTATCAAGTCAAAATATTACTTCTAGTTCTGATGTAGTGAGCTGTTTATGCGTCTGTTTTCAAAATATCATTGGAAGGAAAGACGAATCTCGAGAAAATTTGTTACCTTAATGACTTAGAGAAATGCTAGCCATTTGAACATGTTTCAAATTGGATAGAGTAGTGTTTTGCCAGATTTCAGATAACAAGTCATGAGGCTTGAGTGGTCAGCTGCACCTCGTTGCTTAGTAAACTTGCCCAAGAAACTATTTCCTTTTGCGGTATCTCATCTGCAGTCCACATTGCAGGAATTATACACAAAACTGAACAGAATGGCGAGCATCGCTGCAGAGATGTTTGTTGGCAGGGAAAGGTTTGCTACGTTGCTGATGATGCGGCTGACTGAAACAGTCATACTGTGGCTCTCGGATGACCAGAGCTTCTGGGAGGAAATCGAAGAGGGGCCAAGGGCTCTCGGCCCCCTTGGACTTCAGCAGGTAAGCTCCTTTTGTCCCTCGCAATTTTACGCTACCAATTTTTTTGTAACACATTCTTCTTTCCCAGTTCTACCTGGACATGCAGTTTGTCATCCTTTTCGGGCAAGGCCGGTTCTTGTCCCGGCACGTGCACAATGTCATACTGAGCATAATTGATAGAGGGATGGCAGCATTCTCTGCTACCGGATTGGATCCTGATAGGTAAATTCTAACCGTTTATCCAATTTCAACATTCCATCCCAGTGACCCAGTGCCTAATAAATTCTGTTCAAGCCAGTTAAATTTGAGATACTAGCACTTGTGTCTGAATCTGACATAGCAGCATTGCCAATCTCTGCTGCAGCGTGCTTCCGAGCGACGACTGGTTCATTGAAATCGCGCAGGACAGCATCAGCAGGATCAGCGGGAAGGCCCGGGCCGGCAACTCGGAGAGGGAGGTGCACAGCCCGACGGCCTCTGTCTCGGCGCAGTCTGTGTCGTCGGCCAGGTCCCACGGCAGCTCCTAGCTCGCATCATCTTCAGTATACAGGTCCTTGCAGTATAGGTCTACGTGTGTAAGCACTAGGTGTATTCCTCTTTATCTGTATATATCCATTCTCTGCTGTATCTTGTGCCTCTGTCCGGTCTGTGATCTGTTGTGCAACTAGCTAGTTGTGATTGTAGCCCAGTGAGTATAGAGTATATAGACTGTATAGCATATATAGATAAAGAAATAATTTGCGTTGGAATCGCATAAGAAGAGAAAAATATATGTCCCTCTATTGAATCATTGATTGATCAAATGTTCAGAGCTAAGGTTTGTGTATTTTCACGAAAAGAGCAACTTTTTTTCCAGGGAAAGAGAGGGTGTTTTTTTTAGGGAAAGAGAGGTACGGTTTGTAAGGGCATCTGCAACACGGACCCTTAAACCTCCGGACTGCGTGCTACGAACGTGTGGGGGGGGGGGGGGGGGGGGTGCTTTGCGGCTTCTTGATGGCTGACTAAGTTGGCCCACCAAAAAACTGCACCCGCTTCTCCCGCGCTTCCCATCGAACGCTTGGTCGCATTCATGCCGAGTCAGAGAATGCAACGGCTGGCATTCATGCAACGCGACATGACCGGACGTGAGGGCTGACGGAGACGACCTCTTGGGCGCCACCGCTTCAATGCGGACGTCGCATCCCGAGAAACCAACTTCAATCGTTGCGCCGCATTGAAGCGGGCTGACTGCCCCTTCGCTTGGCCGTGGTCGTACATATTTAAGTAGCGTGCCGCCGATGCACATCCACTCCTCTCTGAGCCCTCAAAACTTCAGTGGCGATGCCGAAGTCGTGGTTCCCCGCATCGGGAGGTGGAGGCAGTGGCAGTTCTTCATCAGGCGGATCTTGGCGTCATCGTCGTCGCTCTTCGGGCCCCTCTGCATCCACGACGGTCGGCTCCTCCTGCAAGGAGGAGATCGTCATCTCCTCCGGCGATGAGGTGGACCAGACACCACAACACTAGCCGGAGCAGCGGCTCCGCCACCTCGCAGAGGCCGCTCAGACGGACTAAGATGTAGATCATGAAAAAGCATTCGCTCCGTCACATGAGCCCCGTGCCACCATCGCCGATGCGAGTCAAGGAGTAGCCACCGTCCCCGCCACGCCACTGCGTGAAGCGCGAGCCGGAGTCCCCACCCCGACAAGTCAAAAGAGGAACCGGCGTCGCCCCCGCGCAACCGCAGCGTCCGGATCGGGCGCCGCGTCAAGGAGCAGCCGGCGTCGCCCCCGAGCAACCACGGCATCCAGATCGGACGCCATGTCAAGGAAGAGCCAGCGTCGCCGCCCAGCCGCAACCACCGCCCCGTCAAGGAGGAGCTGCCGCCGGTGATCAACGAAGGCATGGGGTCGCATCCTCCACTACCTCGGAGGCAGCGGTGTCGGCGGTCCCTCGGGCTCGAGTGTTGAAATATCGGCCTTAGCTTAAATGAATTTCATCTTATTTGCACGAATTTCATCTGGTTTATTTAAATCCGCTTTGAATTGTATGCAGGTACAGTTGAATGGTCGGCTCCTGCATCGGTGTTCATGGACTAGTTCCCCCTGTCCCAAGGATAGATGCGGGAGAAAATTTACGAGCGTTGGAGATGCCCTAAGCATGGATTGGAAAACAGGCCTAGTCGGCCCAATTTCCTTGCCTACTTCCCTATCAAGCCATCGAAACTTAGAGAGCAACTAGTTAACGAGCGCTCCTTCGCGAGCCTCGCAACGATCAGCGCCACTTGGCACGCTCTCAGCCATTCGCCACGTGTCGCGCTCTGGATGCTCCCTTCGGATTTTGTTTTTTTTTATTTTCCCGCACGCGTTTTCGGCTTTTTAAACGGTTTTTTTCCGGGTTTTTCAACGTTTTGGTTTTCCCCCGGTCTTCCTTAGCTTTTCAACCAAAAAATTTTTTTTTGTGCGAAAAAAGTGCTTTTTTATTTATTTCGCGAAAAGTCACGGTTTTTCTTCCGCGAGAGGCACGGTTGTGCTTTAGCGAGAGTCAGAGGCACGGTTGTGCTTTCGCGAGAGTCACGGCCGTGCCTCCCGGAAAGGGAAAAACAAAACGCGTTTTCTGTTTTTTTCTTTCGCGAGAGTCACGGTTTTACTTCCGCGAGAGGCACGGTTGTGCTTTCGCGAGAGTCACGGCCGTGCCTCTCGGAAAGGAAAAAACAAAACGCGTTTTTTGTTTTTTTTTTCTTTCGCGAGAGTCACGATTTTGCTTCCGCGAGAGGCACGGTTGTGCTTTCGCGAGAGTCACGGCCGTGCCTCTCGGAAAGGGAAAAAATATGCGCTTTCTGTTTTTTTTTCTTTCGCGAGAGTCACGGTTTTGCTTTCGCCAGAGGCACGGTTGTGCTTTCGCGAGTCACGGGCGTGCCTTTTTGGGAAAGGAAAAAAATGCGTTTTCTGTTTTTTTTCCATGAGAGTCACGGTTTTGCTTCCACAGGAGGCACGGTTGTGATTTCGCGAGAGGCACAGGCGTGCCTCTTTCGGAAAGGAAAAAAACCGTGCTCCTGGTTTGGTTTTTTCGTCGTTTTTTTGTCCGGTTTTTTCGTGAAAATTTTTTCGTCAAAACCTATCAACATGGGATCTAATTTTGAAGATCTCGACGCGAGGAATTCAATGGTGAAAACGGTTTGAGATTTGGACGCACGGTTTAAGAGATAAAATGTTTTGAATAAACGGATCTACGAAAAAAGGGAAAACTCCCAGGTTGCGACAAGTGGCGTGCTGCATGTGCGCCACTTGTCGTGACCTGGGAAGGTGGAGTGTTCTTTGCAACGAGTACTCCTTAATTAGTGATTTCGCGAAACTTACCATATTTGATACGTCTCATTTATGGTCTAAAAAACCATCCCAATTTCCTAGCCTATTTCCCAGTCAAGCCATCGAAACTTAGCATATTTGATACGTCTCATTTATGGTCTAAAAAACCGGCCACCAAACCGGGGAACCCGCGGTCCGCCCGATGAAAACCTGAACCGAGGACCTTACCGAGTCACTGATCTGGTTTTTAAAACTGTGGAAGTTTCATGCACTAATCAGTAGAACCAAAAAGTGCATGGAGAAGGTTGGGCAATCTACGCATACTTCAACGGTATATATGCTTGTGTTCCCGCAAAAAATAAAAAAATAAACGGTATGCTTGTGTATGTGGTGAGCATTGCATGACATGTGTGCGCGTGGTGCAGTTCACCTTCCAATCAATTGGAGAAGAAACAAGAAACCTCTTGGCCGACCGGGTCCTCCTCCGCTCTCCACCAACCAAAAATCTTGGTCACCCTAGCGCGCACGTCAAGCCACTGTTGTTCGTCACTGATGGCGATGATGAACACGCGACCAGTCTCCAGTCGCCAAAGCACTAGGATTTGAAAGCGTCTCACAAACAAGAATCTAGATGATTGTCGCCAAACACCAACCGCAGCTAACAAATTAGCTAGAGCGACCGTGGTAAAAAAGGCGTCGATAACGCGTGCGTGGATTCCGTGCTCCCGGTTGGACTTTGCACCAATTAGTTTAGAAAAATATTCAAAAGACATATATTTTAATTTAAAAAAAAATCTTGAAACAAGTATGTCAATTACATATGGTACTAGTATACTATGCACATACAAATTTGCGTGTTAAAATGTGTTAGTTCATGTTCTTCAATCAACAAATGATTAAAATGGTGCCTGCTAGAAAAGCAGTTTTTCTGCACCGGATTTGTTATTTTTTCACATGGCACAAAAATTCATGTGATTGCACCAAACGTAAATCTTTGTTTGCAACACTTTGTGTGTTTTTTATTTTTTGTAAAAAACAAAAAAAGGGGAATTTTCTTTAGTCATGGCGTGTGCCCCCGATTAGTTACCGATGACGATGCACGGAAACTTCCAACAAGACATGTCCACGTCTCGGTACGAAATGAAGGGAGACTTTAGTGAGCTTTTGAACCCTTCAACCCCGGCCCTTTGACATTTGTTCCCTACCTCCATCCCAACTCTTCTCCGGGTTATATATACACCCATCCCCGATCATCGTGACCACAGTACCACAACACGTACGCACCAACAATCTCATCGGCTCTTTAAAAAGAGAACGTCTCGTCGGCAATGGCGCGCTCCAGAGTCTCGATCATGCCATCGCCGGTTCTCGTGTTGATCGTGGCCGTCGCCGCGCTCGTGTCGGCGTGCACGGCGGACCCGGAGCCGGTGCAGGACTTCTGCGTGGCGGCGGTCACCAACGGCTCGGCCGACCATCCGTCGTACCCGGGGTTCCCGTGCAAGCCGGCGTCGGCGGTGGTCTCCGACGACTTCTTCTTCGCGGGGCTGGCGCGCTCGGGCGCCGCCGACGCGGCCGAGAGCCCGTTCGGGTCCAGCGTGACGTCGGGCAACGTGGCGGCCTTCCCGGGGCTCAACACGCTCGGCGTCTCCATCAACCGCGTCGACCTCGCCCCCGGCGGCGTCAACCCGCTGCACAGCCACCCGCGCGCCGCCGAGCTCGTGCACGTCGTCGCCGGCCAGATGCTCGTGGGCTTTGTCAGCACCGCCGGCACTTTCTACTCCAAGGTGGTGCGGGAGGGGGAGAGCTTCGTCATCCCGCGCGGCATGGTGCACTTCCAGTTCAACACCGGCAAGGAGGCCGCCAGGGCCGTCACCGTGTTCAACAGCCAGCTCCCCGGAGTTGTCCTTGCCGCGCCGTCGCTCTTTGGGGCTGACCCGGAGATCCCCGACGCCGTCCTCTCCAAGAGCTTCCAGGTCGACGGCGAGATCATCAAGCTCCTCAAGTCCAAGTTCCGGACTTAAAAAACGACGCACGAGTAATTTTGATTGGTTTATTGTTCATATATATATACTGTACACCAGTAAATACGGACACCTAAAGTGTTCACTGTTTCATGTAATTTTGATTGGATATTTAATGCGTCAATAAAATTTAAGTTCAAATTCTGTTCTACTTAAAATCAAACTTTCACCTCTTGCTTCAATCGAAGGAAGAAGATGGAGGCCTTTTTTTAGCGGTTTGAAAGTACGAGGACTTTTTTGCAGATATCAAATGTACTGCACGCGTGAAACAAGTAAAACGGGACAGAGAGAATATTTTATTGGTGAATTTCGGCCGGTCACACCGCGTACATACGATTCACTCTTTATTAGGCGTAGGATGCCTTCTTAAATGCTTCTCTAGTAAAAAAAACAGTGGCGCATGTTCATCCGAGCAGCCTCATGATTTCCCCCAGCCGTCAGCTAGCTTGCCAGCCGCCGTCCTCGTCGCCTCCCATCGCCTGGACGTCCTCCTGGCCGCTCTCCAGCTCCCGCCAGTACACTAGTAGAAAACAGGGCTTTGGTTGTGGCCAGGATAAGGGCATTAATCCCGGTTCACTCAAGAACTTGGACCAAAGGGCGCATCAGTCCTGGTTCGTGAGGCCAGGGCGCTGGCCAGGCCTCGGGGGCCATTGGTCCCGGTTCGTCTGACACTTTTGGTCCCGGTTCCAGACACGAACCGGGACCGATGGGCCTCGCTCCTGGCCCAGCACCTTTAGTCCCGGTTGGTGGCTGAAACCGGGACTACCAATCGGGGCTAAAGAGAAGCCTATATATACCCCCGCCCCTGCCCGCTCACTGCTCAGTTTGTGCTATGTTTCTTTGGCCGGCCGTGGGAGAGGTGTGTGTTGCTCTAGCTCGCCTCGCTCCTATGCACATGAGGTGTTCGATGAAATGCCCGAGCCACACTTAAGCTTTCTCCTCTCCAAGCTCCTTGTCCAAACTCCATTTTTCTTAAGATTTGTCTAGGTTTGCCGGTCCGTCCTGTCCCATCCCCGTCCTCACCGCCGTCGATCGCCCGTGCCGATCTCGTCGCCTCTTGTTCTTATCTTCTTTCTAAATGAAACAAAATTCTTACTTGTATGATTTAGATAGATACTTGTATAATTTTCTTACTTTATTATTGTTTGTTATTAGATAGTGCGATGGTTTAGGTATCCGCCCCTATCGGCCCTCGTCCTGTCTATGATTCGGATGTGGTATATTATCTTTTATAACTATTTGTTTTATTTAGTGTTTATGACAATTATGCCGACCAACGTGACATAGATGTTTTTATCTAGGAGGTATGTGAACCGGAAATTCCAACCGACCCTCTTGTCAAGAGATTAAATTTAGTTGAAAAAGAAAACACTTACATCATGTAAAAGTTGAAAAGAATTGAGGAGGAGAAGATGAAATTGGAGTTGCATGTTGCGGATGTCGTCTATGATCACAAGATCAAGATGGATGCAATGCGCTTGAAGATTAGAAAGATTAGAAAATATGCCATTCATACTGAGGCTTGGTATCATTATGTCGTTGGATCAATTGTTACCTTAGTTGCGATTATGATCGCATTCGTTGTTGCATTTAAATGTTTTACATAGTTTCAATGTATGTTTTAATTAGATGCTCTAGAGAGCTATATGTTGTTCAATGAGAACTATGTATGAACTTTATGTATTTATTTTTTCAGTAATAACATTTGATCACTACTGTAGTTTGGTTTTAATGTGATGATGAACTTCTATTAATTTGGTCACTTCTCTATTCATGATGTTTTGTAATGGTTTTTGACATACTTAATTATATATAATGCACGCAGATGAACTGGCAATGGATGTACGGTGACAGACGCACCTCCGAGTACATTAAGGGCGTGCATAATTTTCTCGAAGTGGCTGAGGCAAACAAGCAGAATGGTTTTATGTGTTGTCCATGCCCTATCTATGGGAATATGAAGTCTTACTCTGACTTGAAAACCCTTCACATTCATCTGCTTGAGAAGGGTTTCATGCCACACTATAATATTTGGACCAAGCACGGAGAAAGAGGTGTTATGATGGAAGACAACGAAGAAGAAGAGGATGATGACAACTATCCGCCCGCTGAATACGGTGATGCTGCAACGAGGGAAGCTGAAGATCAAGAGGAACCAGACGATGTGCCCGATGATGATCTTCGCCGGGTCATTGTTGATGCAAAGAGACAATGCCAAAGTGAAAGGGAGAAGTTGAAGTTCGATCGCATGTTAGAGGATCATAAAAAGGGTTGTACCCAAATTGCGAAGATGGCAACACAAAGCTCGGTACCACACTGGAATTGCTGCAATGGAAGATAGACAATAGTGTATCTGACAACGGATTTGAGAAGCTACTGAAAATATTGAAGAAGAAGCTTCCAAAGGATAACGAATTGCCCGACAGTACGTACGGAGCAAAGAAGGTTCTATTCCCTCTAGGATTGGAGGTGCAGAAGATACATGCATGTCCTAATGATTGCATCCTCTACCGTGGTGCGTACGAGGATTTGAACGCATGCCCGGTATTCGGTGCATTGCGGTATAAGATCAGACGAGATGACCCTGGTGATGTTGAGGGCGAGCGCCCCAGGAAGAGGGTTCCTGCCAAGGTGATGTGGTATGCTCCTATAATACCACGGTTGAAACGTCTGTTCAGAAACAAAGAGCATGCCAAGTGATGCGATGGCACAAAGAGGACCGTAAGAAAGACGGGAACTTGAGAGCACCCGCTGACGGGTCGCAGTGGAGAAAAATCGAGAGAACGTGGGGGGACTTTGCAGGTGACGCAAGAAACGTATGGTTTGGTTTAACATGGATGGCATTAATCCTTTTGGGGAGCAGAGCAGCAATCATAGCACCTGGCACGTGACTCTATGTATCTATAACCTTCCTCCTTGGTTGTGCATGAAACGGAAGTTCATTATGATTCCAGTGCTCATCCAAGGCCCTAAGCAACCCAGCAACGACATTGATGTGTACGTAAGGCCATTAGTTGAAGAACTTTTATAGCTGTGGAATGGAAAAGGTGTACGTGTGCGGGATGAGCACGACCAGGAGGAATTTGACCTACATGCATTGTTGTTTGTAACCATCAATGATTGTCCTGCTCTCAGTAACCTTCCAGGACAGACAAACAAGGGATGCCACACATGCACGCACTATTTAGATGACACCGAAAGTTTATATTTGGACAAATGCAGGAAGAATGTGTACCTGGGACATCGTCGATTTCTTCCGACCAACCATCAATGTCGAAAGAAAGGCAAGCATTTCAAAGGTGAGGCAGATCACCGGAAGAAGCCCGCCGTCCGTACTGGTGATCACATACTTGATATGGTCAATGATTTACAAGTAATCTTTGGAAAGGGTCTTGGCGGACTATCTGTTCCGAATGACGCTGAGGGACGCGCACCCATGTGGAAGAAGAAATCTATATTTTGGGACCTACCCTATTGGAAAGACCTAGAGGTCCGCTCTGCAATCGACATGATGCACGTAACGAAGAATCTTTGTGTGAACCTGCTAGGCTTCTTGGGCGTGTATGGGAAGACAAAAGATACACCGGAGGCACAAGAGGACCAGCAACGTGTGCACGAAAAAGACGGCATGCATCCAAAGCAGTATGAAGGTCCTGCCAGCTACGCTCTTACCAAAGAAGAGAAGGAAATCTTCTTTGAATGCCTGCTCAGTATGAAGGTCCCGTCTAGCTTCTCGTCGAATATAAAGGGAATAATAAATATGGCAGAGAAAAATTTCTAGAACCTAATGTCTCATGACTGCCACGTGATTATGATGCAACTACTTCCGGTTGCATTGAGGGGGCTTCTACCGATTTTTTTTCGATTAGCCATTGTGAAGCTATGTGCATTCCTCAATGCAATCTCTCAGAAGGTAATTGACCCAGAAATCCTACCAAGGTTAAGGAGTGATTTAGTGCAATATCTTGTCAGTTTTGAGCTAGTGTTCCCACCATCCTTCTTCAATATCATGACGCATGTCCTAGTTCATCTAGTCGACGAGATTGCCATTCTGGGCCCTGTATTTCTACACAATATGTTCCCCTTTGAGAGGTTCATGGGAGTCTTAAAGAAATATGTTCAGAACCGTGCTAGACCAGAAGGAAGCATCTCCACGGGCCATCAAACAGAGGAGGTTTTTTGGGTTTTATCTTGACTTCATTCCTGACCTTAAGAAGATTGGTCTCCCTCAATCGCAGTATGAGGGGAGACTAACTGGAAAAGGCACGCTAGGAGTGGACTCAATAATATGTAGGGACGGACAATCTTGGTCTCAAGCACACTACACAGTGTCGGTGTCAAAACCGACGGATCTCGGGTAGGGGGTCCCGAACTGTGCGTCTAAGGCGGATGGTAACAGGAGGCCGGGGACACAATGTTTACCCAGGTTCGGGCCCTCTCGATGGAGTTAATACCCTACTTCCTACTTGATTGATCTTGATGATATGAGTATTACAAGAGTTGATCTACCACGAGATCGTAGAGCCTAAACCCTAGAAGCTAGCCTATGGTATGATTGTTGTTGTCCTACGGACTAAACCCTCCAGTTTATATAGACACGGGAGGGGGCTAGGGTTACACAGAGTCGGTTACAAGGGAGTAGATCTACATATCCGTATTGCCAAGCTTGCCTTCCACGCCAAGGAGAGTCCCATCCGGACACGGGACGAAGTCTTCAATCTTGTATCTTCATAGTCCAACAGTCCGGCTAAAGGATATAGTCCGGATGTCCGAGGACCCCCTAATCCAGGACTCCCTCAGTAGCCCCTGAACCAGGCTTCAATGACGATGAGTCCAGTGCGCAGATTGTCTTCGGCATTGCAAGGCGGGTTCCCCCTCCGAATACTCCATAGAAGATTTTGAACACAAGGATAGTGTCCGGCTCTGCAAAACAAATTCCACATACCACCGTAGAGAGAATAATATTTCCACAAATCTAATCTGTCGACGCGTTTTGCAGCATGACATCACACCACGGCCCGGTCATTTCAAACCATTTTTCACAACCAGCCACAACACATATTGCGAGGCGGTTTCCTCGGCACGTCTTGTCGAAGCAGAGATCGTGTCCCCTTATCACGGGATTCTCATCAATATGGGTGTGGGTAACCCTGCCGCGCCATCAATTACGGCGCTTGGGGAATAAGAGGTTTTACAGGCAAGTAGGGAGGCACAGAATCCCTGCTGCCTTTATAAGGGGAAAAGGACTCCCTTTTGCACCCACGCCTCTTCCCGATTCATTCCCCTCCGCTCAAGCTCCAGCGCCCAAGCGTTCATCTTCTCTGCCCACAAAAGGCCTTCCGAAGATGTCCGGATCCGGAGCAGGAGGCAAATGGATGGCCTCTACCGTCCGAGAGAAGGATATCAAAAAGCTTCGGGAGGCCGGGTACCTGGCCAAGAAAATCAGCCACCGTCTCCCGACGGCGGGACAAATCGTCCCTACTCCGGAACCCCACGAGAGGGTCGTATTCCTCCCTCATTTTGTCCGCGGGCTAGGGTTTCCCCTCCACCCGTTCGTCTGCGGCATCATGTATTATTATGGGACCGATCTTCACGATCTGTCCCCTAATTCCTTCCTCAACATCTCGACATTCATTGTCGTGTGCGAGGCTTTTCTCCGCATTTCGCCGCACTTTGGTTTATGGCTGAAGATTTTTAACGTGAAGCCCAAGGTTGTGGGCGGCAAGCACGCCGCGTGCGGGGGCGCCATGGTGAGCAAGATGCCCAGCGTTATATGGCCAACGGGAACCTTTAATGATTTTGTCAAGGAGTGGCAACAACAGTGGTTTTATATCACTAAGCCGCGCGGCACAGAGTGGGCCGCCTCTCCCGAGTTTCGATCCGGCGCCCCCTTGCGGCTTACATCCTGGGTCAAGAAAGGCCTGGACTGGTCCTCGTCCGACGAACTGTCGGTGCTCCAGACGCGCATTAAAGATATGGGAGACAAGAACATTGAACTTGTCAATGTGGTCCAGGTGATGCTAGTTCGCTGGATCCTGCCTTGTCAGCACCGGACTTGCCATCTATGGGAATTCGATCTGGCCAGGCACCAAACCCTGCGAGAGCTCTTCGGATCTTCGCACAAGGACATCTGGAAGGTGCTTTTCAAGTCCAGCAAAATCGTGGCCGGTCTCCGCCGAGGACCGCGGGTACCAACTGTCCCGCCCTGCAAGTTCGGTGAGTTATCAAACTTTTCTATCCGCATAACCCAAAGGAAGCGCTTAACGTGTTTTATATAACTCCCCCAGGGCTGGACGAAGAAGGCGGAGCGGATCCATTGTCCGGCTCCGCTGCCTGAAGAACCGGCCATCCCACTTTTGACAAAGATGCTGGTCCCGGCGCCTTACAAGGTGCCGAAGAAGACGGCCGAGAAGGAGGCCAAAAAGACCCGGGGCGGCCTTCGTCGCCGCGGCACCTCGGACATAATATCCGAAGGCTCCGATGCCAATTCCGCCTCCGAAGAGGACGAGGAGGAGGAGGAAGACGAATCCCCTGCGGGGGGACGAAAGAAGAGGACGACCTCCGTACACTTGGAGGCCGAGCTGCCCAAAAGGGGAAAGGCTCCTCTTCCGGAGGAGTCCACTGCCACCGCCGACAGCGGCCCGGCATGGGATCCCAGGGCCCAGCCCCTGGTGAACTCGTGAGTATATAAAGTCCGAGTACTTTTTAGGCGTCCAGACTTATCATGGCATAGTATTTCAACCTAAGCCATATTTTTTGTAGTCCGGCGAGGTCCCGTATCAACCAATCCTCATCAAAGGACTTGCTGAGCTCAAATGCTATGGAGAGCGGGACGCCCCCAAAGGCCCCTTCCTCCAAACAGGGGCATGACACCGAGGCTTCGTCCCAGAAGGACCCTGGCCAAGGAGGAAAGGGAAAAACCATGAAGGCGGCGCCTGGAGGTCAAACCTCAGGGGTCGGACACGTGGGGAAAAAGATTCCCATGGGAGCTGGGGGCCATCTTGAGTTCGGCTCCCAGCCGGATGCGATTCCGGAGATCTATACGACTCCAGAATCAAGCAGGCGGCCTCCCTCAGCTGGAGGGGGCGTGCCTGTTCCATCGGCGACCTCTGTCCAACCAGAGGTGGCGTTGAAGAACGCCTCCATCGTTGATGAACACCGTGCCCTTATGGGTGCGGTGATTGAGAAGATTCAGTCAACTGAGAGTGGACTGGACAAAGCCTGTATCAGCCTTATAAGAGGCTTTGAGGTATGTTTTATGAGTTTTCGAAGAGTGTCATAGTATATATAGTAGCCCCTGATACACTGTTCGGTGAGAGAAAGAACCGGACAGGGGATCGAATTTATGATCGCAGGAAGACTCATTGAATGATATTGATTTCTCTTCTGTTATAAGCAGGCGTCTGTAGGGGCTGCTGCCTCTCGTACTGCGGAAATCTCCGGACTAAATCAAAGTCTGGAGCGGGCCAAAGAACAACTTGGCCAATTGAGAATATAGTTGAGAGATAAACAAGGTATGCACAAGCCTTGCTCGTGTTTATTGCGAATGAATTTTTAGTATGAAATAAGCTTCATGATTTGTGCTAGGGATTGTGACCGAAGTCGAGGCCCTTAAAAAGGCCGTGGCCGAGGCCGAGGAAAAGGCGGCCATAGAGCAGGCTCTTCGTGAGAAGCACGAGGCCAGGGTTATTAAAGCTGAGCAGGAGCTGCAAGAGGCCATGAGGAAGTGCGAGACCTTGGAGCAGAGTTTAACAGAAAAGGAATCCAAACTCATCCAGGCGCATCAGGCCGCGAGCGATGCCCGGGGGGGGGGGAAACCCAAAGCGCCCTGCAGGGGATCCAAGAGGCGAGGAAGATCGCGGTGGGTAAGGCTTTTCCATGTAAAGCAAGTATTTGAGGAGAAAACTATGTTTATAATTTTTAATCCGGATTTCTCAGGGGTATTTGCTGAGCTACCCCCCAGCATATCAGATGCCGCCCATATCTACCGAGCCGAAGAAAGGAACACCGCAGATAAGCTCTTCTGGTCGCAGTATTTGGCACCGCATTATCCGGTGCCTTTTGCCGATCAACTGAATCAGCTGATCGAACTGCATAAGGTGGCGGAATTAGCCATGAAAGATTTGGTTATCCGGCTATGGCCTGCTGAGCCGATTCCAAGCAGCTACTTCGGGCTCGTGAAGCGGCTTGTAAGCGCTTGCCCTTGACTTGACGTCATTAAGCGGTCGGTCTGTATAGAAGGTGCGCGGATGGCCTCCGCCCGCGCAAAGGTGCACTGGGGGAAGATGGATGCTGAGAAGCTGATGACCGAAGGGCCGCCAGAGGGAAAGGAGCACCGCAAGCCCGAATTGTATTATGAGTCCGGAAAGGATCCTACCTTGGAGCGGAGCTATGTACCAAGGACATTATATTCCCATGAATGCACATCATGTTTGTCCTTTGTAATGTTTGAACAAGGTCATTGATTTGTTGCTTGTCATATAAAAGTTTACCCTCCTGTGCGGCCGTTTTATATGTTAAACCTGAGAGTTGGCCAGTCGTCGGCTTCTGCCCCCTCGTAAGCAGTACGGGGGTGTTCGGGATAAACCTGAGCACTCTTTATCCCATTTTTGGGTCCTTCGAAGGAGGCGCTCAGCACAACGAACCAGACAATCAGACTATAGGGCTTTATCACTCTCACTTAGCCATAGGAGCTTTAGTATGGTAGGCGCAGCCCCTGGTGTTCGGAAGACCATACTAGGGGCTCTATAAGCACCTGATCGGGAAAAACCGATCCATCGCACGCTGCATTGGTTATGGCATTATGCGGGAGAAATCCTTAAAGATTTTGTGACCTCTCGAACAGCTGACCAACTCTCGCCGTATCATGACAGTCAGTTTTCGGCTTTCTCTACTGAGGTGCTCGTCCGGAAGAACCGGGACACAATCGCAGTAGTTCTCCCAGTGCTACCTTAGCCGATATAGCAGAACGTAAGGTACCAAAACGTGGGAGCCGGGCAAACCCAACTATTGACCCAAGACATGATTCGGAGCTGATGCATATAATGCTATAGGTTCGAGGTGCCGAACTTCCATGAAGGTGTTCGGACTTTATTGCCGTATTATGGGTAAAACGAAGCCCCTCGCATATTTTAAGGCATATCGTTGTGTACGGATGCCACTTGACATAAGAATTTCAATAAGAAATAACGGCAGGTAATCGTCATATAAATCCACATGTTGTATTTAATAGTACGTCTTTGCGTATGAGTACAAGTAATGTGATAAAAAGGGAATATGATGGTGGAACCTGCTGAGACCAGGGGGGAAGGAGCTGAGTGCGGATCCGTAATATAGCCGGATGGTCATTGCGGGGAATATCTAAGGATTCCCTTGCGCGTTCAAGCTGCCTCCGTATAGTTCGTCCTGGTCGGCGCAAAGGTGAACCTGCGAAGGAAATGTAAGAAATATTTGCGTGCCGAAGAGCGGTTGAGCCGCTGAGTTCGGCCTGTCCTGGCCTTCGCCGGAGTGTTTAATTAAGCTCTGGACGAGCCGGGCTATCCTTCTGCGAAGCAGTTCGGAGTCCCTTGGCGGTGTCCGGGAGCCTGGACGTTGACTCGAGGTTCGGCTGCAAGGTGCTGCTCGTTGCTTCTACTGCTAAAGCAGTGGTGTATTTGTTTGTGCTGGGGGAAGGTTCGGCCTTGACATTGACTGTGATGACGCCGCGTGGACCGGGCATCTTGAGCTTACGGTAGGCATAATGTGGCACCACGTTGAATCGAGCAAACGCGGTTCGTCCGAGCAGTGCCTGATAATCACTGCGGAAAGGGACGATTTCGAAGATTAACTCTTCGGTACGGTAATTTTCTGGTGATCGAAGACTACCTCAAGGGCGATGGAGCCTGTGCAGCTGGCTTTCACTCCTGGTATAATGCCTCTGAAAGTGGCTTTAGTGGGTTTGATCACCGAATGATCGATGCCCATCTTGCGCACTGTGTCCTGGTAAGGCAGATTTAGACTGCTGCCTCCGTCCATAAGGACTCGAGTGAGGTGGAACCCGTCTATTATCGGGTCGAGGACTAGTGCGGTTGGATTGCCATAATTGGCGTTGACCGGACGATCCGTGCGGTTGAAGGTGACCGGCCCTAATTTATATTGTGGGACGACTAGTTCCATTAAGTCGGCATCCCTAAGGGTGTGTATCTGGTCCGAGTTGGTAATTTGGGTGGTATTTACCACGTTCACCGATTGAATGTGCGGGGGGAATTTCTTTTGCCCTCCTGTGTTCGGTGATCTGGGCTCTTCGTCGCCCTCATCGCTTTGAGGCCCCTCTTCTCCGTCTTTGGCGCCTGCCCTGCCGGCTTGTTTGAAGACCCAGCATTCTCTGTTGGTATGGGTGGCTGGCGCTCCTGGGGTGCCATGGATTTGGCATTGGCGATCGAGTATGCGGTCCAAACTGGATGGACCCGAATTATTATTCTTGAGTGGCCCCTTCCGCTGACCGGACTTTGAGCCCCTGAACCCGGCATTGACTGCCGTACCATTGGCGTTTTCACCATATTTGCGGCGCTTGTGTTTGTTGCGTCGTGGTTCGCCATTGCTATCCCTGGCCTTTGATGTGCCAGGTTTGCTTGCTATATTGGTACTACGAGCCAACCAGCCATCTTCGCCCGCGCAAAAGCGGGTCATGAGTGTTGTGAGGGCTGCCATTGATTTTGGCTTCTCTTGGCCGAGGTGTCGGGCGAGCCATTCGTCGCGGATAGTATGCTTAAATTCCGCTAAGGCTTCTGCATCTGGACAATCGACGATTTGGTTCTTCTTAGTTAGGAACCGGGTCCAGAATTTCCTGGCCGATTCCCCTGGCTGCTGAGTTATATGACTTAAATTGTCAGCATCCGGCGGTCGCACATAAGTGCCTTGGAAATTGTCCAGGAATGCATCTGCCAGGCTCTCCCAGCTTCCGATGGAGTTTGCCGGCAAGCTATTAAGCCAATGCCGGGCCGGCCCTTTGAGTTTTAGCGGTAGATACTTGATGGCATGTAGGTCATCCCCGCGGGCCATGTGAATGTGGAGGAAGAAGTCTTCTATCCATACCACGGGGTCTGTAGTACCATCATATGATTCAATGTTTACGGGTTTAACCCTTCTGGGAATTCGTGATCCATTACTTCGTCAGTGAAGCATAGGGGGTGTGCGGCGCCTCTATGCCGGGCTATATCACGACGCAGTTCATATGAGTCTTGTCTGCTGTGTTCGGCCTGGCCGGATTTGCTTTTAGTATATCCGGCGTGACGGTCATCGTCCCGCGTTGGTGCGCGCCCCCGTGATCCGTAGATCGATCTTGCATGTTTTGCCTTGTTTTCCAATATGTCTCGCAGGTCCCCCGTGTTGCCCCGGGCCTTGGTATTTTTGTTTGATTGGCGGCGGGGTGCGGGCTGGACTTCGGGCTGAAATGCCTCTCTGTCTCGGCCACGAGGTGGTCGATCAGCCGCATCATATGCTGGTGATGTAGGTTTCAATGCTTCCTCCTCGAGTTGAGGTAGCAACCTGCGCTTTGGATAACTCTTTGTTGGGCGCTCGAGTTCGTATTCCTCGGCTGCCAGGACTTCGGTCCATCTATCCTCTAGCAGATCTTGATCAGCTCGAAGCTGTTGTTGCTTTTTCTTCAGGCTGTTTGCTGTGGCTATAAGCCGGCGCTTGAAGCGTTCCTGCTCGACGGGATCCTCAGGCACGACAAATTCTTCGTCGCCGAGGCTCACTTCGTCTTCGGAGAGAGGCATGTAATTGTCATCCTCTGATTCTTCATTTGCTGCCTGTTCCGGAGGGCTAGCTTGTTCATCCTCCCGCTTGAGGTCTGGCTGGAGGGGATTATCATCGTCTTCGGCACTATCCGGAGCGTTATTGTCTCTTGTGCCGGTATCGCTGCTTTTGCTATGGCGAGACTTAGAGCGGCGCCGCTGACGTCGGTGCTTGGGTTGCTTCTTGGAGGGATTATCCTCCGTTGTCTTGTCGCCATCCCCTTCTTTGGGGGTGTCCACCATGTATATGTCATACGATGAGGTGGCTGTCCAGCGCCCTGTGGGCGGTGGTTCTTGTTCGTCTCCTGCATCGTCGTCCATACCGTCGATGTCTTCGGAGCCGAAGTCGAGCATGTCGGTTAAATCGTCGACAGTGGCTACTAAGTGGGTGGTGGGTGGGGCGCGAATTTCTTCGTCGTCCACATCCCATTCTAGCCGGACATAGTTCGGCCAAGGGTCTCCCGACAGGGAGAGAGACTTCAACGAGTTTAGTACGTCGCCAAAAGGCGAGTGCTGAAAGATATCGGCGGAGGTAAACTCCATGATCGGTGCCCAATCGGATTTGATGGGCACGGACACAAGCGGCTCGGAGTCCGTGGCCGGGGACGAATCCAACGGTTCGACAACACGGGTCTCGTAGGAGGTGAGGTCAGTATTCGGCGCTATCGCCACTGAGTGTGCGGCCTCCGTGGCGGGGTCCATCCACCCGTCCACAGATGGCGCAATTTGTTCCGGATTGAGGGCCGGAGTAGTTGCAGGTGTGATCTCCCGAACACAGTCCGACGGCAGGGCTAAATCATGCTCGTCGTGATTGTGCGGCGCACCTGACATGGGCTTGAATCCATTGAAGACAAGTCTCCGCGGATGTCGGCAGTATAGTTCAAGTTTCCAAACCTGACCTGATGGCCATGGGCGTAGCTATCGATCTGCTCCAGATGGCCAAGCGAGTTAGCACGTAGTACGAAGCCGCCGAATACGAATATCTGTTCGAGGAGGAAAACCTCACCCTGGATCGCATCGTTGCCATCAAGTTGTCCGATGATCGAAGGAGCCATCAAGCCTTACGGTGACGGCACAGTGGAACTCTCAATGAAAGCACCAATGTCGGTGTCAAAACCGGCGGACCTCGGGTAGGGGGTCCCGAACTGTGCGTCTAAGGCGGATGGTAACAGGAGGCGGGGGACACAATGTTTACCCAGGTCCGGGCCCTCTCGATGGAGGTAATACCCTACTTCCTGCTTGATTGATCTTGATGATATGAGTATTACAAGAGTTGATCTACCACGAGATCGTAGAGGCTAAACCCTAGAAGCTAGCCTATGGTATGATTGTTGTTGTCCTACGGACTAAACCCTCCGGTTTATATAGACACCGGAGGGGGCTAGGGTTACACAGAGTCGGTTACAAGGGAGGAGATCTACATATCCGTATTGCCAAGCTTGCCTTCCACGCCAAGGAGAGTCCCATCCGGACACGGGACGAAGTCTTCAATCTTGTATCTTCATAGTCCAATAGTCCGGCCAAAGGATATAGTCCGGCTGTCCGAGGACCCCCTAATCCAGGACTCCCTCACACAGTTCTACAGAATTCCACCTTGGTGACCCCGTATGTCAATGAACACAAGAATATTCTGTGCTCCAAACACCCGGAGCAGCGCGACGACTGGATTACATGTGAACACATCAGGACTTTCAGCAGTTGGTTGCAAACACATCTCATGGGTGACAACACTGTTGCAGATGAGTTGTACTCGTTGGACAGGGGACCATCTTCGACTGTATTGACTTACAAAGGGTGTGAGATAAATGGGAATACATTTTACACGATCGCCCAAGATCAAAAGAGCACCAACCAAAATAGTGGTATCCGCTTTGATGCAGCAACCAACAGGGGAAAGGACACATATTATGGATACATAGTGGACATATGGGAACTTGACTATGGACATGATTTTAAGGTCCCTTTGTTTTGGTGCAAATGGGTCAATCTGTTAGGAGGTGGGGTATAGGTAGACCCGCAGTACGGAATGACAACAGTGGATCTTAACAATCTTGGGTACACAGAAGAACCATTAGTCCTAGCCAATGATGTGGCGCAGGTTTTATATGTGAAGGACATGTCTAACAAACCGAGAAAAAGAAAAGATAAGGAAGCGAATACATCATACAATGAGCCAAAGCGCCACATAGTTCTTTCAGGGAAAAGAGACATCGTGGGAGTAGAGGGCAAGACAGACATGTCTGAAGATTATGAAAACTTTCATAAAATTCATCCCTTCAATGTCAAGGCTGATCCAAGCACCTTGTTAAACGATGAAGATTATCCATGGTTGCGGCGCAATAAGCAAGGGACACACGCGAAGAAAAAGTGAAGACTTTCTCTCCACAACTATTCTGATGATGCCTTTGATCTAGAATATCACTGCAGTTACATGTGAAGAAATGAAATGCCTTTGTAACATATGAGTTTCCGTCCGAAACCCTGATACTTCCAAAGAAAGTGTCCATTTTGTACACGAAGTGCATCCAATTTTTGTCGTAACCCTCTCAACTTTTCAGCACATGCTATGTGGGTGAAATGATGATACCACACCAACTTTCAACCTTTTCAGAGTTCATTTGTACTGCTTTTCAGTTTCAAGTTCATTTAGCTCAAAGAAAAGATTAAATGCATGAAAAATAGCAAATGAAGTCATAAAGGGTTGAAAATTGATGATGTGGCTTTGAATGGTGCATATTGAACGCACAACAAGTCTAGAGTTCAAATAAGTTTAAAAAAATATGAAGTGCCTTCATAACACATGATTTTTCGTTCGAAACCCTGATACTTCGAAAGAGATTGTCCAGTTTGTACACGAAGTGCATCCAGTTTTTGTCGTAATCCTCTCAACTTTCTAGCACAAGCTATGTGTGTGAAATGATGATACCATGCCAAGTTTCAACATGTTCAGAGTTCATTTGTAGTGCTTTTCAATTTCAGGGTCATTTAGCTCAAAGAATGAACTAATAGCAAAAAGAATGAACTAAAAAGCTTTTACAAAACTCTAATAGCAAAAAGAATGAACTAAAAAGAATCAATTTTTTTGTTATGATCAACTAAAACAAAACTATAATATTCTTCAATAGCAAAAAGAATCAACTAAAAAACTTTTATAAACCTCTAGTATTTTTGAAACTAAAATTATATAAAATTTATGCAAATAAAATTATCAAAGTATTTTTTGTTCAAAACATTAATAGCAAAAATAATTTTCATAAAGTATTTTTTCTTAGAAACTTTAATAGCAAACTAAAATAACAAAATCCTATTTTTGATTAAACACCCATTTAAAATAATCTAAAAATTACCAAATTGAATATATTGATAAAACACACTAATATTAAATAGCAGGAAAAAGAATCACTCAAAAATCTATTTTTAAAGTAAAGTTATTAACAAACTAGTGATTCACATAAATTTCAAAGAATTCAAATTTAAACTATTCAAATTTGAAAACTAATGGCACTAACAGAATGTTTATAATTTTGTGACCTCAAGCAAAAAAGAATCACTCAAAAACTCTAAGTATTTAGCTGTAAGTAGAAACAAAAGAAAATAAATAAAGCAAAAAACAAAACAAAAATAGTGGAAAAAAAATAAAAAATGCCGCCTACTGGGCCATCACGGCCTGCATACGACTAGAAACCCAACCCGCTAGTTGGGCCAAGATGCAGGCCCAGTAGGCCCACAGGTAGAGAGAGAGTGTGTTTAGGCCCGTAGGCCTGCATAAGAGAGGGGCTCGAATGGGTTGGCGCAGCCGCGCTTATAAACCACTCTTGACGCCTCTTAGCTAGCGAGGTTGGACTAAACATCCACCCGCCCAACGTTGTGCCAGCCGCAGCCCTTTCGTCCTGGTTGGTGGCTCCAACGGGGACGAAAGGGTGCCTTTGGTCCCGGTTCGAGCCACCAACTGGGACCAATGCCCCCTTCAATCTTGGTTTGTGTCACCAACCGGGACCAAAGGTCTCTGCTTCCCGCCCTTTGGGCTGGCGAAAAACACCTTTAGTCCCGGTTGGTGGCACCAACCGGGACGAAAGGGTGGCCTTTAGTCCCAGTTGGAGCCACCAATCGGGACTAAAGGCTTTGCTATATAAGCCAACACTTAGCAGTTTTCTCCCCATTCTCTCCCATGACGCCGAAACGCACGACGCCGCCAGGCTGCTGCCCTCGACGCCGACGCCCTCGCCCTCGCCGGGCCTCTGATGTCTGCTAGAACTAAGTCGGTATTTCCCCAAAGAGGAAGGGATGATGTAGCATAGCGATGGTAGGTATTTCCCTCAGTGATGAGACCAAGGTTATCGAACTAGTAGGAGAACCAAGCAACACGACGTAAACAGCACCTGCACACAAATAACAAATACTCGCAACCCGGCGTGTAAAAGGGGTTGTCAATCCCTTTCGGGTAACGGCGCCAGAAATTGGAAACAGACATGAGAGAGTTGTAAATATTGATAGATCGAACGCCAAACAAAATAAACTGCAGCAAGGTATTTTTGTATTTTTGGTTTAATAGATCTAAAAATAAAATACAAATAAAATAGATGGCAAAGGCAAATAATATGAGAAAGAGACCCGGGGGCCATAGGTTTCACTAGTGGCTTCTCTCGAAAAAAAATAGCAAACGGTGGGTAAACAGATTACTGTTGGGAAATTGATAGAACTTCAAATAATCATGACGATATCCAGGAAATGATCATTATATAGGCATCACGTCCAAGATTAGTAGACCGACTCCTGCCTGCGTCTACTACTATTACTCCACACATCGACCGCTATCCAGCATGCATCTAGTGTATTAAGTTTCTTGAGAAACGGAGTAATACAATAAGAACGATGACATGATGTAGACAAGATATATTTATATAGAAATAGACCCCATCGTTTTATCCTTAGTAGCAACGATACATACGTGCCGGTTCCCCTTCTGTCACTGGGATCAAGCACCATAAGATCAAACCCACTACAAAGCACCTCTTCCCATTGCAAGATAAATAGATCAAGTTGGTCAAACAAAACCCAAATATTGGAGAAGAAATACGAGTCTATAAGCAATCATGCACATAAGAGATCAAAGAAGACTCAAATAACTTTCATGGATAAAAAGATAGATCTGATCATAAACTCAAAGTTCATCCGATCCCAACAAACACACCACAAAAAGAGTTACATCATATGGATCGCCAAGAGACCATTGTATTGATAATCAAACGAGAGAGAGGAAGCCATCTAGCTACTAACTACGGACCCGAAGGTCTACAAAAGACTACTCACGCATCATCGGAGAGGCACCAATGGACATGATGCACCCCTCCGTGATGGTGTCTGGATTGGATCTGGTGGTTCTGGACTCTGCGACGGCTGGAATTGATTTTCGCCGAATCCCCTAAGGTTTCTGGAATATTGGGGTATTTATAGAGCAAAGAGTCGGTTCAGGGGGCACCCGAGGTGGGCACAACCCACCATGGTGCGTCTGGGCCTCCAGGAGCACCCTGGTGGGTTGTTCTCCCCTCGGAGCACCCCCTAGGCACTTCTCCGGCCCACTGGATGTCTTCTGGTCCAAAAAAATCCACAAAAAGTTTCGCTGCGTTTGGACTCCGTTTGGTATTGATTTCCTGCGATGTAAAAAACATGCAAAAAACAGCAACTGACACTTGGCACTATGTCAATAGGTTAGTACAAAAAAATGATATAAAATGACTATAAAATGATTATAAAACATCCAAGAATGATAATATAACAGCATGGAACAATAAAAAATTATAGATACGTTGGAGACGTATCAGCATCCGCAAGCTTAATTCCTGCTTGTCCTCGAGTAGGTAAATGATAAAAACAGAATTTTTGATGTGGAAAGCTGCCTAACATGCCATCTCATATTCTTTTCTTTATAGCATGGACATTTGGACTTTTATATTGTTCAAAGCAATAGTCTAGTTTTGACATGATAATTTAAATACTCAAGCATACCAACAAGCAACCATGTCTTTCAAAATATCAACGCTAAAATAAGTTATCCCTAGCCCATCATGCTCAATCATTGATCCATTCATGAAACACACTCGCATATTCGCTACACCCAATGCTCAAGTACGATCATAGTGCCTCCTAGTTGGTGCTTTATAAGAGAAGATGGAGACTCAAATTAAAAATAAAAATTGCATAAAGTAAAAGAAAGGCCCTTCGCGGAGGGAAGTAGGGATTTGTAGAGGTGCCAGAGCTCGAAGCGAAAATTGAGAGATAAAAACATTTTGAGAGGTATACTTTTCCCACAACGAAAACGACTTAGAGTTCCCAACACTTTCCATGCTAGATATATCATAGGCGGTTCCCAAACAGAAAATAAAGTTGATTCCTTTTTCCACCATACATTCACTTTCCATGGCTAACTGTATCCACGGGTGCCCTCCATACCAACACTTTCCAAGGAATTTATTATTTGACAACATAAAGTAAATTCATTTTTCATTTCGTGACTGGGCATCCCTAATACCTTTGCCCTACTCTCGTGCAATGACAAGTGAATAAACACTCATTGTGAGAATAACACATCTAGCATGGAAAATATTAGCCACCCCTCACCGCCTCACAAATACGAGCACACAAAAGAGAAATTTATTTTTAAAATTAGAGATGGCACATAAAAATTTGCTTAGAACGGCAAAAGAATACCGCATTTAGGTAGATATAGTGGACTCATGTGGCAAAACTGGTTTAAAGGTTTTGGATGCAGAAGTAGTGATCATACTTAGTGCAAAATGAAGGCTAGCAAAAGATTGAGAAGCGACCAACCAAGAAACGAATAATCTCTTAAGCGAGCATTAAGCATAATTAACACCGAATAATGCACCACAATTAGGATGTAATTGAAGGAAATATGCCCTAGAGGCAATAATAAAGTTGTTATTTATATTTCCTTATATCATGATAAATGTTTATTATTCATGCTAGAATTGTATTTACCGGAAACTTAGTACATGTGTGGATACATAGACAAATAGAGTGTCCCTAGTATGCCTCTACTTGACTAGCTCGTTAATCAAAGATGGTTAAGTTTCCTAGCCATAGACATGTGTTGTCATTTGATGAACGGGATCACAACATTAGAGAATGATGTGATGGACAAGACCCATCCATTAGCTTAGCGTAATGATCGTTTAGTTTTTGTGCTATTGCTTTCTTCATGACTTATACATGTTCCTCAGACTATGAGATTATGCAACTCCCGAATACCGGAGGAACACCTTGTATGCTATCAAATGTCACAACGTAACTGGGTGATTATAAAGATGCTCTACAGGTGTCTCCGGTGGTGTTTGTTGAGTTGGCATAGATCGAGATTAGGATTTGTCACTCCGTGTATCGGAGAGGTATCTCTGGGCCCTCGCGGTAATGCACATCACTATAAGCCTTGCAAGCAACGTGACTAATGAGTTAGTTGCAGGATGATGCATTACGGAACGAGTAAAGAGACTTGCCGGTAACGAGATTGAACTAGGTATGATGATACCAACGATCGAATCTCGGGCAAGTAACATACCAATGACAAAGGGAACAACGTATGTTGTTATGCGGTTTGACCGATAAAGATCTTTGTAGAATATGTAGGAGCCAATATGAGCATCCAGGTTCCGCTATTGGTTATTGACCAGAGATGTGTCTCGGTCATGTCTACATAGTTCTCGAACCCGTAGGGTCCGCACGCTTAACGTTCGATGACGATTTGTATTATGATTTTCGTGTTTTGATGAACCGAAGTTTGTTCGGAGTCCCGGATGAGACCACAGACATGACGAGGAGTCTCGAAATAGTCGAGACATAATGATTCATATATTGGAAGGCTACATTCATACGCCGGAATGGTTCGGGTCGTTTCGGATAAGTTTCAGAGTACGGGGGTTTACCGGAACCCCCCAGAAGTTAATGGGCCCTCATGGGCCTTAGTGGAGAAGAGAGAGGGCCAGCCAGAGGTGGCGCGCCCCCCCTGACCAGTCCGAATTGAACAAGCGGAGGTGGTGGCGTCCCCCTCCTTCCTTCTCTTATTTTCCTGCTTCCCTTCTTCTGCTACTTGGACTAGGAAAGGGGGGGACCGAATCCTACTTGGACAGGGAGTCCAAGTAGGACTCCCCCCTATGGCGCGCCCGCTCTAGGGCCGGCCTCCTCCTCCTCCCCCTTTATATACGTGGGAGGGGGCACACCAAAGTTTCTCTTAGCCGTGTGCGGTGCCCCCCTCCATAGTTACACACCTCGGTCATATCTACGTAGTGCTTAGGCGAAGCCCTGCGCCAGTAACTTCATCAACACCGTCGCCACGCCGTCGTGCTGACGGAACTCCCCCTCAGCCTCAACTGGATCAAGAGTTCGAGGGACGTCGCCGAGCTGAACGTGTGCTGATTGTAGAGGTGCCGTACGTTCGGTACTTGGATCGGTTGGATCGCGAAGACGTTCGACTACATCAACCGCATTACTAAACACTTCCGCTTTCGGTCTACGAGGGTACGTGGACACACTCTTTGCCGCTCGTTGCTATGCATCTCCTGGATGGATCTTGCGTGATCGTAGGTAAATTTTTTGAAATACTGCATTCCCCAACAGTAATTTCGTTGCATGACTATTGACTTTCGTGCTTGCATAGGGAATCACAAACCTTAACACCAATATTCTTACTAAAGCACAATTACTCATCAACATGACTCACATATCACATCATCATATCTCAAAACTATTACAAGGAATCAAGTTTATTTTGTCGAATGATCTTCATGAAAGTTTTTATTATATCCTTCTTGGATATCTATCACTTTGGAATTAATTTTCATGTGTTGCTTTTGATAAGCTCAAACAAATATAGGTGATGATCATGAGCAATTTAAGTGAAGCAAGAAAGAATATCTTGAAACTTTTACTAACTCTCAAATAAATCTAAGTGAAGGAAGAGAGCATTTCTTCAAAAATACTAAAGCACACCATGCTCAAAAAGATATAAGTGAAGCACTAGAGCAATTCCATAGCTCATAAAAATTTAAGTGAAGCATAGAGAGCAATTCTAACAAGTCATGGCATAATTTTGTCCCTCTCAAATAGGTGTGTCCAGCAAGAAATCAAGACTTACTATAAAAAGCAAATGAAGCAAAGACTCATACCATACAAGACGCTCCAAGCAAAACTCAAATAATTGTGACGAATAAAAATATAGTTCCGTGTAAAATACCGATGGTCGTTAGAAGAAAGAGTGGATGCCATTCGGGGCATCCCCAAGCTTAGTTGCTTGCTTCTATTTGGATAATAGCTTGGGATTCCATGGGCATCCCCAAGACTAGGCTCTTCTTACTCCCTATTCCTTCATCCATTGTAACATCACCCAAAACTTGAAAGCTTCAATCACACAAAACTCAACAAAACCTTCGTGAGATCCGTTAGTATAAGAAAACAAATCACTACTATAAGTACCGTTGCAACCCATTCATATTTTATTCTTGCATTATATCTACTGTATTCCAACTTTTCTATGGCAAAAACTCATCAAAAAAACCATAGAATCATCAAAACAAGCACACAACGCAAAGAAAACAGAATCTGTCAAAACCAGAACAGTCTGTAGCAATCTGAATTGTTCGAATACTTCTGTAACTCCAACAATCCTAAAAATTTAGGACGACCTGAGAGATTTGTATATCAATCTACTGTAGAAAATTCAGAATTTTTCTTCGCTTCTGTGATTTTTAAAAATTGTAACTCTGGACGCAAAAGTTTTTGTTTTTCAGCAAGATCAAACAACTATCACCCAAGAAGATCCTAAAGGCTTTAATTGGCACAGACACTAATTAAAGCACAAAAAACACAATCATAACAGTAGAATAATTGTGCTAATGCCCAAGAACAGAAAGCAAATACAAAAATAAATTTTATTCATTGGGTTGCCTCCCAACAAGCGCTATCCCTTAGCTAGGCATAAAGCAAGGATCTAAGTTTTGTCATCTTTCTTCTTAATTTCCTTAGGAGTGTTATTGTCATGAGGTTTTGTAAATACAACATAAAACGTATTATCCATAGAAAACTTAGCATTACTAAGTTGGTTATCATCATATCCCCTTTGATTTCCGGCAACAATCCAAGAGTAATATTGATTAACATTATTGAAAACTTGTTAGATTATATCTAAAATGGGGACTTCTTTTCTAAGATTCTCATCAAAAAAATTATTATCCCCAAGAAAATGCCTTAGCGCATAATAACTATTGTAAAGAATTTCATCTATCACGGGTTTTTCACGATTCATACCATAAAAATCAAAGATTTCCCTAGCTTCCCGTATTATGTAGTCAAATTCATTCATAAGGACAAGAGTGGCCAACTTTTTAGCCCTAGGATTCTTTATAACGGGAAGCTCAAAGAACAATCTTTGCAAAGTAGGATGAGTACAGATAAATTTACTTTCTAGGTTTAGAACTAGTGCTGAAATAGCATCCGCATAAGATCTAGTAGTTCATACTTAGATTTCCAACACAATTGAAAAATTCTTGGATACATTCTTTTCCCATAAAATTCCCTTGCCCCAAGATAAAAGTTTTAGCATCCAGATTGCCCGTACGTCCAATCTTAGGAGTTAGGCCATCATCTGCTGCTGCCATACCGAAATTGCTCATGATTGCAAGCAACGGATAGATCTGACAAGAAAACGGCAAACAAAAAAGAGGGCGAATAAAACAACAAATTTCTGTGAAGCGGGGGAGAGGAAAATGAGAGGCAAATGGGAAATAATGTAAATTGCGAGGAGATGAGTTTTGTGATTACGAGCCTGGTAGATGTTGATGATCCTCCCCGGCAATGGCGCCATAAATTCCTTTTGATGTTTGCTAGAACTACGTCGGTATTTCCCAAAAGAGGAAGGGATGATGCAGCATAGCGAAGGTAGGTATTTCCCTCAGTGATGAGACCAAGGTTATCGAACTAGTAGGAGAACCAAGCAACACTACATAAACAACACATGCACACAAATAACAAATACTCGCAACCCGACGTGTAAAAGGGGTTGTCAATCCCTTTCGGGTAACGACGCCAGAAATTGGCAAACGGACGTGAGAGAGTTGTAAATATTGATAGATCAAAAACCAAACAAAATAAAGTGCAACAAGGTATTTTTGTATTTTTGGTTTAATAGATCTGAAAATAGAAGGCGAATAAAATAGATCGCAAAGGCAAATAATATGAGAAAGAGACCCGTGGGCCATAGGTTTCACTAGTGACTTCTCTCAAGAAAAATAACAAACGGTGGGTAAACAGATTACTATTGGGAAATTGATAGATTTTCAAATAATCATGAGGATATCTAGGCAATGATCATTATATAGGCATCACGTCCAAGATTAGTAGACCGACTCCTGCCTGCGTCTACTACTATTACTCCACACATCGACCGCTATCCAGCATGCATCTAGTGTATTAAGTTCATGGAGAAACGGAGTAATGCAATAAGAACGATGGCATGACATAGACAAGATCTATTTATGTAGAAATAGACCACATCATTTTATCCTTAGTAGCAACGATACATACGTGTCGGTTCCCCTTCTGTCAGTGGGATCAAGCACCGTAAGATCGAACGCACTACAAAGAACCTCTTCCCATTGCAAGATAAATAGATCAAGTTGGCCAAACAAAACCCAAATATCGGGGAAGAAATATGAGGCTATAAGCAATGATGCATATAAGATATCAAAGAAGACTCAAATAACTTTCGTGGACAAAAAGATAGATCTGATCACAAACTCAAAGTTCATCCGATCCCAACAAACACACTGCAAAAAGAGTCACATCATATGGATCTCCAAGAGACCATTGTATTGAGAATCAAACGAGAGAGAGGAAGCCATCTAGCAACTAACTACGGACCCGAAGGTCTACAAAAGACTACTCACGCATCATCGGAGAGACACCAATGGACACGATGCACCCCCTCCGTGATGGTGTCTAGATTGGATGTGGTGGTTCTAGACTCTGCGGCGGCTGGAATTGATTTTCGTCGACTCCCCTAGGGTTTATGGAATATTGGGGTATTTATAGAGCAAAGATTGGGTTCAGGGGGCACCCGAGGTGGGCACAACACACCAGGGTGCGCCTGGGCCTCCAGGCGCGTCCTGGTGGGTTGTGCTCCCCTTGGAGCACCCCCAGGCGCTTCTCCGGCCCACTGGATGTCTTCTGGTCCCAAAAAATCCACAAAAAGTTTTGCTGCGTTTGGAATCCGTTTGGTATTGATTTCCTGCGATGTAAAAAACATGCAGAAAACAACAACTGGCACTTGGCACTATATCAATAGGTTAGTACCAAAAAAATATAAAATGACTATAAAATTATTATAAAGCATCCAAGAATGATAATATAACAGCATGGAACAATAAAAAATTATAGATATGTTGGAGACGTATCAGCCTCCTCGCTGTCGCTGCCCGTGATCCGGCCGTCGTCGTTGCCGTCGCCGAGCTGCCCCGACGCCGTCCCAGCTCCCACTGTGAGCCGCCACGTCGTTTCCCTCCTCTCCTCCCCCCCGCGCACCGACACCACCGCCTGCCGCGATGCCGACGCCGCTCGCGCTCCGGCTGAAGGGAATATGCCCTAGAGGCAATAATAATATTGTTATTTTATATTTCCTTATATCATGATAAATGTTTATTATTCATGCTAGAATTGTATTAACCGGAAAGTTGATACATGTGTGGATACATAGACAAAACACCGTGTCCCTAGTAAGCCTCTACTAGACTAGCTCGTTAATCAAAGATGGTTAATTTTCATAACCATAAACATGTGTTGTCATTTGATGAACGGGATCACATCATTAGGAATGATGTGATGGAAAAGACCCATCCGTTAGCTTAGCATAATGATCGTTTAGTTTTATTGCTATTGCTTTCTTCATGTCAAATACATATTCCTTCGACTATGAGATTACTGAACTCCCGGATACCGGAGGAATGCCTTGTGTGCTATCAAACGTCACAACATAACTAGGTGATTATAAAGATGCTCTACAGGTATCTCCGAAGGTGTTTGTTGGGTTGGCATTGATCGAGATTAGGATTTGTCACTCCGAGTATCGGAGATGTATCTCTGGGCCCTCTCGGTAATACACATCATAAGAAGCCTTGCAAGCAATGTGACTAATGAGTTAGTTGCGGGATGATGTATTACGGAACAAGTAAAGAGACTTGCCGGTAACGAGGTTGAACTAGGTATGATGATACCAACGAACGAATCTCGGGCAAGTAACATACCGATGACAAAGGGAATAACGTATGTCGTCATTACGGTACGACCGATAAAGATGTTCGTAGAATATGTGGGAACCAATATGAGCATCCAGGTTCCACTGTTGGTTATTGACCGGAGAGGTGTCTCGGTCATGTCTACATAGTTCTCGAACTCATAGGGTCCGCACGCTTAATGTTCGATGACGATTTTGTATTATATGAGTTATGTGATTTGGTGGCCGGATGTTCTGAGTCTCGAATGAGATCACGGACATGACGAGGAGTCTCGAAATGGTAGATAGGTAAAGATATGAGTTATGGGTTTCCCGACAGCGGTGGTTATAGAAGCCGAGAGTGAAAGAGGAAAGAGGAAGCAACCGAAATGCAGAGGATCAGTGCAAGATTAGCAAAACTAGAGGATCAACTTGAGAGCCCGCGAGCTACCGGCCAACCATCTCAGCGGCACGAAGATCCTTCCTTCGACGCTGCCCTAGAAGCTACCCCACCATCTTAGCGGAGAAGTAGCATGGCTTCCACGGAGCTCGTTCAGCTTGATTTCACGGCTCCTCGCTACCCCGTGGATAGTATCACGGAGGCTGAACATTGCGAGCTAATGACAAAATGCCAGAACCTAACTTTGAAGGCGGCGGTCGGCTTTGTTGTACCTCCTCAAGATGAGGGAACTTTTCATTGCCGTCCGATTCTACATTGCTATGTTGTTGTGACGGTGGATGAATAATGGAGGGAATTGAGGAGCTAGAGCTGGACTACCCTACAGGCGAATGGGAGATTCATCTCGAAAATGCTTTAAGGAGTACCTTTCTATGGAGAAAGGAGTACATCAAGCTTCCAAACTGGACGCCTCCTCCTCCTCCTCCGCCGCGTCAGGGCACTCCGCCTCCTCCTCCTCCTCCTCCTCCTCCGGCGAGTTAGGGCACTCTGCCTCCTCCTCCGCCTCCTCCGGCACGTGAGGGCACTCCGCCTCCTCCTCCTCCTCCAGCGCGTCAAAGCACTCCGCCTCCTCCTCCGCCTCCTCCGGCGTGCAGTGGACTCCGCCGCGTCAGCAATGACGGAAGAGAGACGCAGCCGCTCCGGCGGCTAGCAGTACAAGAGGCGGGAAGAAATACAAATTTGGTCCAAGCAGCCTGAAGCCTCTTCCAAACTTACCATATGAGAGGACTAACAAGGAAAACGCGGACATTTGTGCTGCCGAAGTGAGGGCCCATTTTGAACGGAGACCTCCACCTCCGAAGGAAACGGTAGACTCGGTGAAAGCGAAGCGCACTCTGGATGCCCTGAAGCGACCACCACCGCCTCCACCGTAATCCAACTATGACCACTGTATTGCAAAGGACATATGGTGAAGAGTGGCGGTCGGAAGTACTTCCAGTGATGCAAGGTTGGCAAAACGAAGAAGTGGGAAAACTATTCCCTAGCTCGGCGAACAGGCGAAGCAATCGTGCCCCCCGCTCAAGGTGTCTAGCGACATCGTCGCTAATCATCCGGGGCTAGTGCCCTGTACAAATCTTGGTGATTACCTGGGCAATGATGTACAGTTTGAAACGTTAGACGTAGTAGAGATCTTCATATACGATCACGGGAAGCCTCTCGTCAGACCTGATCATCCTCCTCTAACAACGATGATGCGAAGATTGCATGAATGGTACATGGATACCTATAGGAAGTCTGGGAAGGATAGTTTGATGGTGAGAATTAAAGATGAGCATGACTTCATTGGAGTCGACCTAATGCCTGTTGAATTTGTGGAGTTATTTCAGTTATTCAATCAAGAGGCCCTCGACAAGCAACTCATGACTTGCTACTATCTGTAAGTATTACTTCTGTAATTAAGTCTCTATAGCTCAGCTCGTTCATTGCATGTATATATAATTATCCTCACTATATTATGCAGACTGAAGATCGTCGAATGCAAAAAAGAAAAAATCTATGACCTTGGATTCATTAGCCCAAATACCGTAAATGAATTTACGGTACAAAACAGAGTCAAAGATACTAAGGAAAACTTGCTAGAATCGTTCCTTCGACATCGAAACAAAGGGAAAATAATCTTTCCTTACAACTTCAAGTGAGTGTTACTGTCTTGTGCATATTCGGCTTCTCTTACTCAAGGATATAGTAATGTAATTGATGAGTTATGCGTGCGCAGGTTCCACTTTATTTTGCTACAGATTAAGCTTGACGCGGGAGTAGTAACTATCTTAGACTCGAGACGTAAAGATCCCCAGGAGTATGTGGACATGACTGCAATGCTCCAGAAGTAAGTTCAATCATTAACCCACCATATCGGCAACTTTCGTTCATTTCCTGATATCAAGTAATCATTTTCTTTGCCTGGCAGGGTTGGGAACAGTTCAACAGAATGGTTCTGGGTCTGCAGAAGGAACTGCTATTTACACACCCCAAAGTAAGTAGTACTAGCTAGTTCCGTGCATTTCTCATTGATTCTTGTTTCATCAATACCATTATCATGCTTGATTATCAGTTTGATTGAACTCTATTCTCGTAAAGTGCTTGTGGCAGGAGGGCGACAATAATTTATGTGGATACTACTTTTGCGAGTTCATCTGCCACTCGAACTCTCAGCAGGGATACTCTGACAAACAATTTGAAGTACGTAAACAATAATATTCATAATTTTATTTTACTTCCATCAATTGTGTTGAGTTTCATTCATATATATGTATTGACCCCTTATTTAAATTAGATGCGGGAGATGCGGCAAGAACTCCTACCACATGATCGCATACGAGCAATTCAAGAGGAATTGGCGGGATTCTTTCTTGACCACGTCATACATAAAGACGGAGAATACCATACAGAAATTCAATGGGAGTTTGGCACTTGATGATGTCAGGGATGTTATATTGTATATATGTAGTAGCGTCGGATAGATATACGAAAACTTGTTGTTCGACCAAGCACGGAGAAAGAGAGGTCACTTCTCTCTCTATGTTCATGATCACGATGTTGTGTAATTAATGGTTCCTTCATTTGCTTACTAGCTAGCGTCGAGTTCTCTCTATATGTAGTAGCTAGCATCGACCAAGCACGGAGAAAGAGAGGTCACTTCTCTCTATATCTAGTAGCTATAACTAACACAATATGAAACCCCTAATTAAACCATCCAAAACCCCTAATAAACCCCCCCTTTCAAAAAAACAAAAACCCCAGCGCCTGCGAGCTGCTGACGCGTGGCTGCCCTTTAGTCCCGGTTGGTGTTACCAACCGGGACTAAAGGTCCTCCTCCCTGGGCGCCCCTGATACGACTCCAACGTATCTATAATTTATGAAGTATTCATGCTATTATATTCTATGTTTTGGATGTTTATGGGCTTTACTAAACACTTTTATATTATTTTTGGGACTGACCTATTAACCGGAGGCCCAACCCAAATTGCTGTTTTCTTGCCTATTTTAGTGTTTCGAAGAAAAGGAATATCAAACGGAGTCCAAACGGAATGAAACCTTCGGGAGAGTTATTTTTGGAACGGAAGCAATCCAGGAGACTTGGAGTAGATGTCAGGGAAGCTTCTAGGAAGCCACGAGGCAGGGAGGCGCGCCCTACCCCCCTGGGCGCGCCCCCACCCTCGTGGGCCCCTCGTGGCTCCCCTGACCGACTTCTTTCGCCTATATATATCCATATACCCTAAAAACATCGGGGAACAGAATAGATCGGGAGTTCCGCCGCCGCAAGCCTCTGTAGCCACCAAAAACCAATCGGGACCCTGTTCCGGCAACCTGCCGGAGGGGGGGATCCCTCATCGGTGGCCATCTTCATCATCCCGGCGCTCTCTATGACGAGGAGGGAGTAGTTCACCCTCGGGGCTGAGGGTATGTACCAGTAGCTATGTGTTTGATCTCTCTCTCTCTCTCTCGTGTTCTTGAGGTGGTACGATCTTGATGTATCGCGAGCTTTGCTATTATAGTTGGATCTTATGATGTTTCTCCCCCTCTACTCTCTTGTAATGGATTGAGTTTTCCCTTTGAAGTTATCTTATCAGATTGAGTCTTTAAGGATTTGAGAACACTTGATGTATGTCTTGCATGTGCTTATCTGTGGTGACAATGGGATATCACGTGATCTACTTGATGTATGTTTTGGTGATCAACTTGCGGGTTCCGTGACCTCGTGAACTTATGCATAGGGGTTGGCACACGTTTTCGTCTTGACTCTCCGGTAGAAACTTTGGGGCACTCTTTGAAGTAATTTGTGTTGGTTTGAATAGATGAATCTGAGATTGTGTGATGCATAACGTATAATCATACCCACGGATACTTGAGGTGACATTAGAGTATCTAGGTGACATTAGGGTTTTGGTTGATTTGTGTCTTAAGGTGTTATTCTAGTACGAACTCTATGATAGATTGAACGGAAAGAATAGCTTCGTGTTATTTTACTACGGACTCTTGAATAGATCGATCAAAAAGGATAACTTTGAGATGGTTTCGTACCCTACCATAATCTCTTCGTTTGTTCTCCTCTATTAGTGACTTTGGAGTGACTCTTTGTTGCATGTTGAGGGATAGTTATATGATCCAATTATGTTATTATTGTTGAGAGAACTTGCACTAGTGAAAGTATGAACCCTAGGCCTTGTTTCCTAGCATTGCAATACCGTTTACACTCACTTTTATTGCTTGTTACATTGCTGTTTTTATATTTTCAGATTACAAATACTCATATCTACCATCCATATTGCACTTGTATCACCATATCTTCGCCGAACTAGTGCACCTATACAATTTACCATTGTATTGTGTGTGTTGGGGACACAAGAGACTCTTTGTTATTTGGTTGCAGGGTTGCTTGAGAGAGACCATCTTCATCCTACGCCTCCCACGGATTGATAAACCTTAGGTCATCCACTTGAGGGAAATTTGCTACTGTCCTACAAACGTCTGCACTTGGAGGCCCAACAACGTCTACAAGAAGAAGGTTGCGTAGTAGACATCAGCCCCCCAGCGGCCACATGGCACTCCTTTGGTCCCAGTTCGTAAGCTAACCTGGACTAAAGGTTTTGGGCATTAGTCCCGTTTGTTTTGTCCCGGTTCCAGAATCGGGACTAAAGGCACTCTAGAACCGGGTGTAATGCCCTATTTCCTACTAGTGACAGCAGCGCCGGCCACTCACAAGGCACCGGCCCGAAGGTTGCTACTCGCCATGGCTGCGCCGCCTCCCACCCCCACCCCCAAGGTCGCAACGCCGCTGTTCTGGTCACCACAGCTCTCATCGTCGTGGGCACAACACGGGTCGTCGCCGTGCTTGTAGCACTGTAGCAGCCATGAAAAAGCTCACCTCATAGCTTCCATCAATGGTGGCATCGAATGGCACCACCCCTTGAAGCTTTTCTACCGCCGGACGTAGCTTTTCTTCCGCCGTCTCCCCAGTACTTGCCTAGCCATAAAAAAGGTGAAGCTCGACTCATTCCAACAAAAAGATATCTGACGCTCGACTGGTTGAAGCTTTTTTTCACCGCAGCTATTGAAGCTTTTTCAACTGCTAGTTGTAACTTTTACCATTGGTGAAGCTTCCTTCCCGAAGCCAGTTGAAGCTTTCTCACCGTCGGTTGAAGCTTTTCCTGCATCGGTTGAAGCTTTGTTTCATGGCTCAAGCTTTTCCATGGGTGTCGTGGTTTTGTCACGGCAGATGTCCTAGTGAAAGGACTTTGTCGTGGAGCCATCGCGACGGGTTAGCTTAAAGGGGTTAAAGCGGACAAAGGACACAGAGAGTTTATACTGGTTCGGCCCCTTGCGGTGAAGGTAAAGGCCTAATCCAGTTGTTGTGGAATTGCCAGGGTTTCGATGACCAGGGAGTGAATCCGCTATGCCTGGCTCTCGAGTTATTGTTTTTTGTCCCTAAACCGCCGCCGGGTCGTCCCTTTATATACACAGGTTGACGCCCGGTGGTTTACAGAATCCTGAGGCCGGCTCATAAACGTGTCCGGCTCGATTTCTACCTTTCTTATCTTACAACACAAGTTACATATGATATGGCGGTTTATGTCTACAGGCCATAATCCGCCTCTGGGCCCTGGGCCTTCGTAAAGCGCCATACTCCTTGTCTTCATGGGCTTCAAATATAAATAACTCATTTTGGGGGTAACCCAGCCTCTCCTGGCCGGTTTATACCCAGTAGTAATATCCCCAACATTAGGCCCCAGATTGATTTGAACTGGTTCATGTCAATCTTCAACACTTGAGAAAAATTCTTCTTTCATCACCTTCACATAAATCTTGTAAACCACCATGATGTCATCTTTCAGGATCATGATAAACCGCCATGACGTCACCTGTTATTAAATATTGCATATAGCTCACCTTCATTAATGAGCCTCCGACAATCGAGGCGACAGCTCTGTCACATATCCAACTTTTGGGCTCCTCGATTTTTGCGCCTATCACTTATCCTTTTTCCTTTATAAATAAGACCAGGGGGTCCTTTCCATTCCCCCCGTGCCTTTTTTCTTCTTCTTCCTCCTTGAGCCGACCTAACCCTCACGCGTGGCCGCCGCCGTCAAGCTCCGCCCTCGACCTTAACTCCGGCCTCTGCATCAACCTGAACGCACCAGAGAAACGCGGCGCTCCTCCGCTGCTCTGTCAGCATCAGTAAGTTTTCCTTTCCTTCGCTCTAGATCTATCATTAGGGTTTTGGTGTTCCTCGAGGCTTGAAACTATTCTTCCCTGTTCTTCTGCATAGCGTAAATGATGACCTTAGATCTGCCACTTTCTTACACAGTTGTAGTCATAATCCCCTTTCTCATGCTTAGATCATCTGCTTTGTGTAGAAAAAACTCATCTAGATCTGCTAAACTGCTTAAGCACCTGCGCTTTAGGTCAGAATATATTTTGATTTACCAACACGCTGTAGATCTGAAATTACCATGTCAATCTGTGAAACTTGTTTTTCCCTCACTTAGGCATCTTAGACCTATACCTTCTATACCAAAGTAGGCGGTTTAATTTTTTAGAAAAATGATGATCCGGAAGGTACCATTAGCCCCCTGTTAAACCGCCAAGCCGTTTTATCTTTGTACCTTCTCCAATGTCTGACTCCGGTTTAACAATGTGTATATACCTCTGTCTTCTTCTGATCTTGCGTCGCTTTATACTTATCCGTTATAAATCTTAAACCGGCAATAACCATGTTTCAGCTTTCCATTGAAATGGCCACACAAGTTTACGAGTGCAACTGGGTTCCTTCCCGGGTTACTGAAGAACAACTAGACAGATGTGTCGCAACCGGCGCTTTAGCAAAGAAAGAAATCATCCACTGGAGGGCCCCTGGTCTGGAAAATCCTCCTGAGCCCAAGGACTGAGAAGTAGTCGTGTTCGCTGACCATCTGGGTCGAGGCTTTAGCCCTCCCGGTTCAAAAAATTTCCGAGATGTGCTTGCCAGCTTCCAACTCCACCCTCAAGATATTGGACCAAACTCTGTGTCCAATATTTGTAATTTCCAAGTATTTTGTGAGGTCTATCTTCAAGAGGAGCCCACAGTTGAGTTGTTCCGAGACTTTTTCTACTTGAACCGCCGTACTGAGTTTACAGATGGGCCCAATACTGAACTTGGTGGAATGGCAATTCAGAAGAGGAAAGATGTCAGCTTCCCTCACGCCAAGCTTCATAGTCACCACAAGGACTGGAATCAAACTTGGTTTTATTGCCGAGACACGTCTCCAACTGATGAGAATCCTCTGCCGGGTTACCGTCCTCACAGGCTTAGCAACACTCATCCATTTCCTCAGAGGCTGACTGCCAAGGAACGTTCCAATTATGCACCACAACTGTCAAACCTCAGAGCCTTTATGGCAAACGGTTTAACAGGTGTTGACTTTGTTCGCTGCTGGATATCTTGGAGCGTTCTGCCTTTAAGCCGGCGCCCCGGTTTAATGTGTGAGTACACAGGGGATTTAAAATACCCTCAACGACATATCAACATTCAACTAACAGAAGCTGAAGTTACTGAGGCTGTCAAGAAAATATTGAATGAACCGAAAGCTGTCTGTAGCCAGACCGGGTTAAGTCCTTTCTACGTTTCCAATAAACTGCCAACTGTAAGAATCACAACTTTTTTGTTTTAGCTTGCTCCTTTTTAAATACTCTCTCAAAATTTTATCCATCTTTGACAGGGCGATGATCCGTTCTGGAATAAGAAACCACAGGATAAACCAGCCAAGACACCTCGCCCCAAGACCAAGGTTATTAAAAAACCTGCCAAGAAGAGGACCACTAAGTCTTCCGAACCAAATGCTGATGCTGACTTGGCTAATCCAGACTCTGAGGTAGAACTTGACTCTCTTGGTTCATTTTTCATACACCTCATTGACAATGACTATTATCAGGACGACACTGAAGGCAGCCAAGCTGATGATGTAGAGGTAATTATTCTTTCCTCCGGTTCAGATCCTCTGCCAACACCGAAAATCCGTCGAGCAAATCGGAAAGTAAAATTTTCTCACCCCTTGCTCACTTGGACCCAAACTTTCTTTTCAAGACGCAGCAACACGAAGCTCGCCGCACAACCCGGCACAGCGGCCAGGTAGTTACCTCCGTCGGTTTACCGAACACTCCAGTCCGGAAACGCCAATCCGAGGTCTCTTACATTCCTGATACTTCTTGCCCCAAGGCGGGTTGTTTCCGACAACCTCTTAATCCGTCTGATTCAAATTATCAGGGCACGCCTCACTCATCCTCTGGTGAATCAACGGCCACACAACTTCCACCCCTCAAGACAGTTCCTGGGTGAGTTATGTTTGTAATTTTATCCTTGATATCTTATATTCACCTGATGTATTGACCTTTATGTTTGTTCTTCTCAGTGCCAAGCCTAGACCCAGCAAGAAGGCCCGGCTAAATAAACCGTCTGATGATAATATCACTATTGATCCGAAAAAACTCCAGATCCGGTAGAAACAAATGCTGACGCTCTGCTTGATGATCCGCCACCACAGGATTATGACTTCGTTGTTGAACAAGTAGAAGTTGCCCCATCAGGCCAGTTCGATAAACCGACAAGCCCGGTCCGAGACACTGATAAACCGGCCAGTCTAGCTAAGGCTACTGATAAACCGTCAACTCCAGTGAAGGCTGCTGGTGACAAGGAATATGCCATCATGATTACTGGCTTTGGCCACACTGCTCCTGGCAATCCTGTCGCTTTATCCAAGCATAGTGCCAAGGATGAACTTTCTGCTATGGGAAAAGGCAAGTGGAACACAGACTTGTCAAGCTACGCCCATCTCAACGCCCAAGACATTCACTTTGGCTTCTTGAACCGTCTGTACACAAGCTGCGACTATGAAGCCGGTTTAGTAAACTTGATGAAAGAGCGATATGAGGTAACTAGTGCTTAACTCTGCATAACTTTTTCTCTCTTATATCCAATTCCAAATATCAACTCCAGTAGCCCCCAAGTGACGGTTTATGATATCAATCTAAACCGGGACTTTGTAATATCTCAACTTTGCATGCTTAGCCTCCAAGGGCCGGGTTATCTTTTTAAGATGAACCGGTACTTTAGAATTGTAATATTGTATCTTTCGCTGGTGTAGTCCCCAAGGGCCGTTTTATCTTTTCAAGGTAAACCAGGACTTTAGAAGAAAACCCATAATGTTACTTTGAACAACCATACATTAGCCCCCAAGTGCCAAGAATAATACTTGTATTGTGCTTGGGACTTGTAGAAATTTCTGATAACGAGCAAATAGGCATTAGCCCCCAAGTATCATGTGCATAACTTGTTATGTGCTTGGTACTTCAAATATGTACTGCCAACTCATGATATATCTGTCTCTTATAGGCTGAGCTGAGCAAAAAGGAAGCTCAAACCGCTGATCTGCAAGAAAACATCAAGTCCCAGCAAGCAGAAACCTCCAAGGCGAAAGATGAGCTGACCAGTGCCTTAGCCGCCATGGAAAAGCTGAAGGAGGGTTTCAATAAGGAGCGGGCGGATTGGGACATAGAAAAATCTGCATTGCAAAAAAGAGCCGAGGATGCAGAAGCAGCTCTTAAACCGGTGGTAGGCGAGCTGACTGGTGTGAAGCGGCAAATACATGCCAGGACTGCTGCTGTGTTTGGTAAATATCCTTGCTTTAAATTTTTCATCATATCATCCCATACAGTGTCGGTTTACTGATATTCACCATGATGCAGAAACTCACATTAGTCATCTGGGCTCTGACATACAGAAGAAACTGAAGGCTGCCTATACCCTTATAGAGTAGTTATATACCGGCGCGCAACGGGTCATATGCACTGCTTCTCATAACAAGCCGCCCCCAACCTTGATCAAAGAAACTTTAGGAAGGTTGTCAATGCTGCCTGTCCGGGTTGAAGAACTCAAAAGATCGGCTGCAAGGGCAGGTGCTCTGACTGCACTAACCCGGGCGAAAGCATGGGTGCCTGATCTTGATCCGGTGGATGTGGGTAAGGGCTTTTCGAGCTTAAAGGAGGACGGATCAGAGTTTTACAATGATGCTCTCCGAGTCATAACCAGGGAGATGCGTCCACTGGCCTGCCAATTGGCTGAAGAAGCTGACCTTTCATACTATCAGGCGAGTTATGACGTAAACAACAAATGGGTTGCTGCACCAACTCCTGAGGCTCAAAATCTTATCCCACCAATCCGTAAGCACACCTATGCCCCTGACGTTGAACCGTCCACACTTATAAGCGATGAAGTTGTATTCCAAGCCCTAACTAGGATCGATTGGGCAACTGTTGACTTCCAGCCACTGGGTAGAGAGGAAGAGGATGAACCGGTGCAAGACGATCCATAGCCGTCAGGTCAGCCTGGTGACAAACCATGATCCGGAGGCCGGTTTAACCATCTGTGTTCTGCTACGCTTGCTGAAAACAATTATTCTTTTGGGCATTAAAAGCGCCTTGTAATAGGCTAGTTCAAACACTTGGTCTGCTATGCCGTTACGCATATTTATTTTGCCTGACACTGTTAATCCACCACGCTTTATGCTCATAATCCATAGCAATTTATTCCAACTGTTCCTGCGTACATGAAGTTTGAAAGTGTCCTGTGACATTGAATCACAATGTTGGTTGACCAACTTTTGTAGTGCGGGTGATAACCCCAATCTTGAGTAATAATAACTCCTTTCATATTGTGCCGGTTTATGATAAAACCGTACCGGGTTGTGATAAACACCGGATTAACCATACATAATACTAGCGACTTATAGTCAAAACCAGACCGGGTTAAGAAATGCCGGATCATAATTGATCACGTACTGACAACTTGTAGTTGAAAGCCGAGCCGAATTAATGAACGCCGGTTTATCAAAAACATTATAAATCTCATCAAAGGAGAAAAAACTTGGCAAATAAAAGCATATGAAAACCTGTCGAGGCTTTTCACGGGCTGCCAGGCCCCAAATCGAGGCTTTTCATGGGCTGCCAGGCCGCTGAGTTAAACCATTTTACAAAGCCTTTTAAGATGGACCTCAATCTTTAACCAATCGTCGTTTTAACTTTGACAAGTTCAGGGTCTATGAGATTGACTTGTCAAAAGTTCGGCGGGTCATGCCAGGTTTACCTGGACGGAGTGGCTTACTTAAAAAGGCAGGATAACCCGGGGTTTTAGGTGAATACACCAGGCTTCCAAGCCATGGCTTGATAGCCTATTACAAGTGTAGATTCTTTGTTCATTGCGAAGCAAAGAATCCCCAAGCAATATTTTGAGCTGTGCTCAGTGGGTGCCTATGTTTGAGTTGTGCTTTTGCAACACTCTCTTTGGCCCCTAAGTAATTTTCTTTTGGCCTTGAGCCGATCAAGAGGTGTAGCTATGGTTCGAATACAACCAAGCCCCCAAGTGATTTTCCTGGTGGCCTTGCGCCGATCAAGAGGTGTAGCTATGGTTCGAATGCGACCAAGCCCCCAAGTGATTTTTATATAAAGCTTTATAAGCTGAATCAAGGGGTAAACCGGACTCCGCTTTATGAACAGAAGCCCCCATGTAACCACACATGATGTAAGAAAAACAACAGATACCCCGCTTTAGCTGAGGCTCCGGTTTATTATATTGATCATAATATATACATTGTCATAACTATGTACATAAGCAAAGCCTGTGGCTCAAGTGTAATAAGGCCGAAGATGAGCGATATTCCACGGCCGGTGGGTCTCCTCCTCCAATTTACATGAGTCTTTGTGCTCTCGAACATCTATAAGGTAGTATGACCCGTTATGCAGATTCTTGCTGACCACAAAGGCCCCTTCCCAAGGCGGGGGTAACTTGTGCATATCAGTCTGATCTTGGATGAGTCGGAGCACCAGATCGCCTTCTTGAAAAGTTCTGGTTCTAACCCGGCGGCTGTGATAACGATGCAGATTTTGCTGATAAATCGCCGAACGGGCTGCTGCAACGTCACGCTCCTCATCTAACAGGTCAAGTGCTTCCTGTCGCGCCTTCTCATTATCAGCTTCGACATAAGCCGCCACACGAGGCGAGTCATGACGGATGTCACTAGGGAGAACCGCCTCTGCTCCGTAAACCATGAAAAAAGGCGTGTAACCCATAGATCTGTTGGGTGTGGTATTGATGCTCCATAACACAGAAGGTAACTCCTCCACCCAACAACCCGGCGTCCGTTGTAAAGGAACCATAAGCCGGGGCTTGATACCTCTCAAGATCTCTTGATTGGCTCTCTCCGCTTGACCATTAGATTGGGGGTGAGCCACTGATGATACGTCAAGCCGGATATGCTCACGCTGACAGAACTCTTTCATAGCTCCTTTGGACAGATTGGTACCATTATCAGTTATAATGTTGTGTGGAAAGCCAAACCGGAAAATCACCTTCTTGATGAATTGAACCGCCGTAGCTGCATCACACTTACTGACTGGCTCTGCCTCCACCCACTTAGTGAACTTATCAACCGCCACTAAAAGGTGGGTCTTCTTGTCCTTGGATCTCTTAAAGGGCCCAACCATATCCAGCCCCCAAGTTGCAAACGGCCAAGTGATTGGAATCATCCTCAATTCTTGGGCCGGAACATGAGCTCGGCGTGAAAATTTCTGACAACCGTCGCACATTTTCACCAAGTCCTCTGCATCAGCATGAGCCGTCAGCCAATAGAAGCCATGACGAAAGGCTTTAGCCACCAGGGACTTTGAACCGGCGTGATGACCACAATCCCCTTTGTGGATCTCACGCAGAATCTCGCGGCCTTCTTCAGGAGACACGCAACGCTAAAACGCCCCTGTCACACTGCAATGATGTAATTCTCCATTGATAATAGTCATGGACTTGGACTGCCGGATTATCTGCCTGGCCAAGGTTTCATCCTCCGGTAACTCGCCCCGGTTCATATACGCCAAATATGGGACCGTCCAATTTGGGATGATATGAAGCGCTGCCACCAATTGAGCCTCCGGATCAGGAATAGCCAGATCCTCCTCTGTGGGGAGTTTAACCGACGGATTATGCAGCACATCCAGAAAGACGTTGGGTGGAACCGGTTTACGCTGGGAACCCAAACGGCTTAAAGCGTCTGCCGCTTCATTCTTCCGCCGGTCCACATGATCAACCTGATAGCCTTTGAAGTGACCTGCAACAATATCCACCTCTCGACGATATGCTGCCATGAGCGGATCCTTGGAATCCCAAGTACCAGACACTTGTTGAGCCACTAGGTCTGAGTCACCAAAGCACTTAACCCGGCTCAAATTCATCTCCTTAGCCATCCGAAGACCGTGGAGTAAAGCCTCATATTCAGCTGCATTGTTAGTGCAAGGGAACATTAAACAGAGAACATAACAAAACTTATCACCTCGTGGGGAAGTTAACACGACTCCAGCCCCTGAGCCCTCCAATTGCCTGGACCCATCGAAATGAATAGTCCAATAAGTATGATCCGGCTTCTCTTCTGGCGCCTGTAACTCTGTCCAGTCATTGATGAAATCCACCAATGCTTGGGACTTGATTGCCGTCCGAGGCATGTATTTTAACCCATGGGGTCCAAGCTCAATGGCCCACTTGGCAATCCGGCCAGTTGCTTCCCTGTTCTGGATTATATCCCCCAAAGGAGCAGAACTGACCACAGTGATGGGATGACCTTGGAAATATTGCTTAAGCTTCCGGCTTGCCATGAAAACTCCATACACCAGCTTCTGCCAATGCGGGTACCTCTGCTTGGATTCAATAAGTACCTCACTGATGTAATAAACTGGCCGTTGAACCGGATACTCCTTTTGGCCTCCTTGCGCTCCACCACAATAGCCACGCTAACCACCCGGGCATTAGCAGCCACATATAACAGTAAGGGCTCTTTATCCACAGGAGCAGCAAGGATCGGCGGCTCGGCCAGCTGCCGCTTTAAGTCCTCAAACGCTTTATTGGCGGCGGCACTCCAGATGAAGTCATCCGTCTTCTTCAACATCTGATATAAAGGGATTGCCTTCTCCCCAAGGCGACTGATAAACCGGCTCAAGGCTGCAATCCGGCCTGCCAGGCGTTGAACATCATTGATACACTTCGGTTTAGCCAAAGAAGTTATAGCCTTGATTTTCTTCGGATTAGCTTGAATGCCCCTGTTAGACACCAGAAAGCCCAAGAGTTTGCCTACTGGTACACCAAAAACACACTTGGCCGGATTAAGCATCATTTTATAAACCCAGAGGTTATCGAAGGTCTCCTTCAAGTCATCTATCAATGTCTCCTCCTTCCTGGATTTCACAACGATATCATCCACATAAGCATGAACATTGCGGCCGATCTGATTATGAAGACAATTCTGCATACAGCGCTGATAAGTCGCCTGGGCACTCTTGAGCCCAAAGGGCATAGACACATAGCAGAAGGCTCCAAAGGGAGTTATAAAAGCTATTTTCTCCTGGTCCTTAACTGCCATTTTAATCTGATGGTAACCAGAGTACGCATCCTAAAAGCTCAAACGCTCACACCCCGCTGTAGCATCAATGATCTGATCAATACGAGGGAGAGCAAAAGGATCTGCTGGACAAGCCTTGTTCTGTGTAATCCACACACATACGCCAAGTGCCGTTCTTCTTAAGTACCAGCACCGGATTAGCCAACCACTCAGGATGAAATACTTCGATGATAAACCCAGCCGCTAAGAGCCTGGCTACCTCTTCACCAATGGCCTTGCGCCTTTCTTCATTGAAGCGGCGGAGAAACTGCTTGACCGGTTTAAACTTGGGATAAACATTAAGAGTGTGCTCAGCGAGTTCCCTCGGTACACCTGGCATGTCGGAGGGTTTCCATGCAAAGATGTCCCGGTTCTCACGGATGAACTCGATGAGCGCGCTTTCCTATTTCGTATCCAAGTTAGCGCTGATGCTAAACTGCTGGGATGAATCGCCAGGAACAAAATCAACCAGCTTAGTCTCATCAACCGATTTAAATTTCAAGGCCAGATCATGCTCTGTAGTTGGTTTCTTCAAAGAAGTCATATCTGCCGGATCAACATTGTCTTTGTAGAACTTCAACTCCTCTGTCTCACAAACTGACTCAGCATATGCCACATCACCTTCTTCACATTCTAAAGCGATCTTGCGGCTCCCATGTACTGTGATGGTCCCCTTATGGCCCGGCATCTTGAGCTGTAGATAAACATAACAGGGCCTTGCCATGAATTTGGCATAAGCCGGCCGTCCAAACAGGGCATGATATGGGCTTTTGATCTTTACTACTTCAAAGGTCAATGTTTCTGATCTCGAGTCATGCTCATCTCCAAAAGCCACCTCCAGAGCTATCTTACCAACTGGATACGCCGATTTACCAGGCACCACACCATGAAAAAGGGTGTTTGACGGTTTAAGATTTTTATCTGTTAACCCCATGCGACGGAAGGTTTCATAATAAAGGATATTGATACTACTGCCTCCATCCATGAGTACCTTGGTGAACTTATATCCTCCAACCAGAGGTTCCACCACTAATGCCAGATGACCCGGATTATCAACCCGAGGTGGATGATCCTCTTGACTCCACACAATGGGTTGTTAGGACCAGCGCAAGTAATGGGGCACCGCCGGTTCAACGGAGTTCACTGCCCTTTATGAAGCTTCTGATCGCGGTTGCACAGGCTTGTGGTGAAGACATGGTACTGCCCACTATTCAACTGCTTTGGGTTGCTCTGATAACCCGACTGCTGTTGTTGCTGCTCACTCCCCTGATGATTATAACCACCTTGGTTGCCCTGATTGCCTTGATTGCCATGTCCGCTCTGATTACCGTGAAAACCTGAACCGGAACTGCCTCCACTGTAACCCGGCCCATGAGATCCGGGGCCTGAACCGCCGCCCGGTCCATGATCATACCGAAAAAAATCTAAAATTTTGAACTCCCGCATAATATAACAATCCTTCCAGAGGTGCGTGGCCGGCTTATCCCGCGACCCGTGCTTTGGGCAAGGCTGGTTTAACAGGTGAGACAGGCGCTCCGGATTGGGACTTGGTCCTCCACCACGCGGGGGCGGTTTACCCTTACGACGCTGGCCATTATCCTGCGCGTTGGTGTTAGCCACAAAATCTAAACTGTTATCCGCTTTACGCTTACCACTGTTTCCATGACCCGCCGGGTTATGCTGCTGCCCTTTGGTGTTGCCGCTCTTCTTTCCCTTCCCTATCTTGTCGTCGTCAGACTCGGGGTCCTTGGTACTATCAAAGTCGACATACTTCACCAGAGCTGCCATAAGTGTTCCCATGTCATTGCAATGACGTTTTAGTCGTCCCAACTTCAACTTCAGAGGTGCAAACCAGCAATTGCCTTCCAACATTAAAACTGTTGTATCAGCATTGATGCGGTTTGATGAATGCAAAATCTCTGAAACCCGGCGCACCCAATGGGTTGTAGACTCTCCTTCCTCCTGGACACAGGCAGCTAAGTCCACAATTGACATGGGCTGCTTGCATGTATCCTTGAAATTCTGGATAAACCGGGCCCTTAACTCGGCCCATGACCCAATGGAGTTAGCTGGCAGGTTTTTCAACCATGTGCGAGCTGTTCCCTCCAACATCATGGTGAAGTATTTAGCACACGCCGCATCGTCCACATCCAGCATCTCCATTGCCATCTCATAGCTTTCAACCCACGACTCGGGGGATAAATCGGCAGTGTAATTTGGTACCTTATGTGGGCCCTTGAAATCCTTGGGCAGCCGTACATTGCGCAGCGCTGGGACGAGACGGCACCCCCAAAGAACTGGAGGTAACCCCTGGTGCCACCGAAGTTGTTGGACGAACCGGAGTAAGTTGGCGAGCTTCATGCTGCGCCGCTAACTCGGCCTCTCGACGTGCCCTAGCGCGATCCACCACATCCTGAGCATCACCACCGCCACCCGTCGGGTTATGACCACGAGGCGGATTACGATTTCGTGCACTGCTCGACACGGCCGGTTCATCCATATGCCTGCTGTAACTCCGGCTTGGGCGGGGGCTGGAATGAATCCTCTCGCGGCTGTAGGAATAAGCCTGTTGTTGAGTCAAGGCTGTCTGAAGGAGCTCTCTGGCCCGCCGTGTCTCGACTGCTACTTGGGACTCGCCTTCGATCGGGAGAGCTGCCAATCGTGAAGCGGCTGCAACAATGTTATCCAATGGGTTAGAGTAATGACCCGGTGGTGTTGGGACGTGCTGCGACAGGACATTGTTCTGATGAGGCGGATCCATCGGGCGCGGCTGAACCGGCGCCCCCGTTCCAGGTGCCTCCGCCCGGTTTACCACTGGCTGATTACTGGTTCCTGCTCTTGGCGTGTTAAAGAGATTCCTTGCCTCATAAACCGGAGGTAGGTGAGATCGGTACCTTCTCCTCATGACATCATTTGACGCGCTCTGATCTAACATAAGCCGGTAAGCCTGTGCATCCAACTCGGCTCGTTCTGCAGCCATCCTGGTATCCTCAGCCGCCAGGTCTGCCTTGGCTTGAGTTATCTGATCTTTCACCTTCGCGATTTCCGCGTTATGCTCCTCTTGGTTTGCCGGGTTAACTTCCACCATCAGCGTTGCCAAAGCGTCAAATAAGTCAGATAAAACCTGAGCTGGCGGTCGCACAGGGCCTCCTGCCCCGGCTGCTGTGGCCGCTACTGATCTGGGAACCATCGCCGCTGCGGTCGAAGAGTGGGGCGCTGGCTGTGTACCGGCCATGAAGATTGCAACCCGGTTTGGCGGATCGAAGGGGTCCAGAATACTGTCACCATCAGAACAGCCCCCAATCCGGCCATCTTGCAACTGGTACAATGTCTCGGTTTCTCCGGTCGATGACTCGTCATCAGAGTAAACGACGGTCTCACCACCAGATGCCGATCTAACCTCAGATTCCGCTCCATGGATGCCTCCCACGAAGGCACGCTTCTTGGCAGGCTGAACGCGGGCGGGTCTCGCACGCTGAGCCGTTTCAATGATGTCGGCGCAGATGTCCGGCTCAGGGCCCGGTTCGCCGATCTTGCCAATGAAAATGTGAATGCCGCCGAAGGGGACCCGGTACCCGTACTCAATTGAGCCGGCCTCGGGGCCCCAGCCTGCGTTGTCGATGTAGAGCTTGCGACGACTCTTAGTCATCCGGCCCACAGCGTATCCCTTGAGCCCTTCGAAGCTGCCCTCTAAGAACTCAAAACCATTGTGTGATAGCCCCACGGTGGGCGCCAACTGTCGTGGTTTTGTCACGGGAGATGTCCTAGTGAAAGGACTTAGTCGTGGAGCCATCGCGACGGGTTAGCTTAAAGGAGTTAAAGCGGATAAAGGACACAGAGAGTTTATACTGGTTCGGCCCCTTGCGGTGAAGGTAAAGGCCTAATCCAGTTGTTGTGGAATTGCTAGGGTTTCAATGACCAGGGAGCGAATCCGCTATGCCTGGCTCTCGAGTTATTGTTTTTTGTCCCTAAACCGCCGCCGGGTCGTCCCTTTATATACACAGGTTGATGCCCGGCGGTTTACAGAATCCCGAGGCCGGCTCATAAACGTGTCCGGCTCGGTTTCTACCTTTCTTATCTTACAACACAAGTTACATATGATATGTCGATTTAGGTCTACAAGCCATAATCCGCCTCTGGGCCCTGGGCCTTCGTAAAGCGCCATACTCCTTGTCTTCATGGGCTTCAAATATAAATAACTCATTTTGGGGGTAACCCGGCCTCTCCTGGCCGGTTTATACCCAGTAGTAATATCCCCAACAATGGGGGTTGAAGGTTTTCCACCATGCCTGTTGAAGCTTTTTCCGCCACCGCTTGTAACTTCTCCTAGACCGGTTGAAGCTTTTTCCATGTCTGGTTGAAGCATCGGCGCCCGTCATCTGCCAATTGCAGCATCGCCATGCAGCGGTTGTATCTTCATCGCAAGCCGCTTTCAGCACTGTAGGGCGCTGGTTGTACCACTCCAGGATCGTCGCTTGCAGCGCTTGTGACCTCAGGCAGCTGTTGGTTGTAGCATGCATGGCTGCTGGTTGTAGCAACCATGGTTGCTAGTTCCAGCATCACCGGACACCAGTCCAGCACCATGGGCCACCCCTGGTTGTAGGAGCCACCGGGATCTGGTTGCAGCTTCCCACCGCAGGCCCTGAGCTCGTCTCGTCCCCGAGGCGTGTCACTGGTTCCACCATGGCGGACTGAGCTTGCAGCACATCATGCACATGAGAGAGAAGAAGAAAATGAGAGGAAGAAGAGAACGAGAGGAGAGAGATGCGATCGATCACGAGAGAAAGAAAAAAAGAACATGGAACGGTCCGTGGCGGGCCCAGACAACTTACATGAGGCACGAGCGACCGCAGGATGTGGACGATTGAACGCAGCACGCGCGTTCGGCCGAAGACTCGGCCAGACTGCTGGTTGTAAACGTTTCCCTATTTTATTTGTGCTCAATTGTGACTTCTCTTTCTCAGACTTACACCATCTGATAAGTTTGTATTGTATTTTTTACAAGTAATAAGTCTATATCATATGTTTACAGCATTTTACGTCAAACCTTTGATTTTACAGGGTGACCCCACATGTCAGGACCATGTGGCGTTGACTTGAGCATATACATTTTAGACAAGGATAAGGGTAAGAAAAAGTGTGGCATTTGGACTTGGGATTTCTTTAGCGGGAGTTTAGACTTGAGATTACGAGAATAAAATTGCATTATTTATTCAAAGTAGCAAAATTTCAGTGGCAGCTACCAAACTAGCGGCGAAGACTCATGGGCCTCACTGGAAATCATGCAGAGGGCATGGATTGAAGCGCGGGTGGGCGCGTTCGAATGCGGGCAGCAAGCCGCGTCGAACGGTGGCGGTCGCAGCGGCTGGGGCAGCCAGAGTTGACACCGGCAATGACATGCAACGTGATACGTCCATTTTGCATCATGCTTTTATATTGATATTTATTGCACTATGGTCTGTTACTACACATTATATCACAATACTTATGCCTTTTCTCTCTTATTTTATAAGGTTTACATGAAGAGGGAGAATGCCGACAGCTGGAATTCTGGACTGGAAAAGGAGCAAATATTAGAGACCTATTCTGCACAACTCCAAAAGTTCTGAAACTTCAAGGAGAATATTTTTGGAATATATTAAAAATGTTGGGAGAAGAAAGCACTAGAGGGGGCCACCTGCCATCTACAAGGGTGGAGGGCACGCCCTCCGGTCTTGTGGGCCACCTAGCAGGCCCTCGACGCCCATCTTCTGTTATATGGTGTGTTTTGACCTAGAAAAAATTAGAAGGAAGCTTTCGGGACGAAGCGCCGCCGTCTCGAGGCGGAACCTGGGCAGAACCAATCTAGGGCTCCGGCAGAGCTGTTCTGCCAGGGAAACCTCCCTCCGGGAGGGGGAAATCAAAGCCATCGTCATCACCAACGATCCTCTCATCGAGAGGGGGTCAATCTCCATCAACATCTTCACCAGCACCATCTCCTCTCAAACCCTAGTTCATCTCTTGTATCCGATCTTTGTCTCAAAACCTCAGATTGGTACCTCTGCGGGTTGCTAGTAGTGTTGATTACTCCTTGTAGTTGATGCTAGTTGGTTTATTCGGTGAAAGATCATATGTTCCGATCCTTAATGATAATTAACACTCCTCTGATTATGAACATGAATATGCTTTATGAATAGTTACGTTTGTTCCTGAGGACATGGGAGAAGTCTTGTTATAAGTAATCATGTGAATTTGGTATTCGTTCGATATTTTGATGAGATGTATGTTGTCTTTCCTCTAGTGGTGTTATGTGAACGTCGACTACATGACACTTCAGCATAGTTTGGGCCTAGGGGAAGGCATTGGGAAGTAATAAGTAGATGATGGGTTGCTAGAGTGACAAAAGCTTAAACCCTAGTTTATGCGTTGCTTCATAAGGGGCTGATTTGGATCCATATGTTTCATGCTATGGTTAGATGTATCTTAATTCTTGTTTCATAGTTGTGGATGCTTGCGAGAGGGGTTGATCATAAGTGGGAGGCTTGTCCAAGGAAGGGCAGCACCCAAGCACCGGTCCACCCACATATCAAATTATCAAAGTAACGAGCGCGAATCATATGAGCATGATGAAAACTAGCTTGACAGTAATTTTCATGTGTCCTCGAGAGCGCTTTGCTTTATATAAGAGTTCATCCAGGATTTTCCGTTGCTACAAAAAGGATTGGGCCACCTTGCTGCACCTTGTTTACTTTTGTTACTTGTTACTCGTTACGAATTATCTCATCATACAACTATCAGTTGTCGATAATTTCAGTGCTTGCAGAGAATACCTTGCTGAAAACTGCTTGTCATTTTCTTCTGCTCCTCGTTGGGTTCGACACTCTTACTTATCGAAAGGACTATGATAGATCCCCTATACTTGCGGGTCATCGCAACGCTGGTCGTGGCCGGAGCTCATCGGGTTCGTAGCTCGAGCTCGAAAGGAAGCATACTAAGGGCACGGGCCACACAGCAGGATGCTCTGAGCACGCCGGCGTGCTCAGACGACCATGAGAGGGATGACAGCGATGGCAGCAAAAGCGGCGACAGCGAAGAGCTTCGGCCACGGCGGCAACTACGGCAAAGGAAAGCGCTAGGAGAGGGGTTCGACGCTGGTGCTCATCGTGAGGGCGTAAGGAGGCCCGGCGGTGGCTTAGGAGCGCAGAGGGTGGCCGGATTCGAAGAAGAACGGCGGCGGTGTTTTGAGGAAGAAGACGGCATGAGCAGCATCGATGCAGCTCCCGAGCCTCGATCCAGCAGCGAGGAGGAAGAAGCGGCCCACCGCGGACCTCCCGGACACCAACAGGCAGCGCGGGGAGGCCGGTGGTCACGGTGTTGAGGCAGCGCGGCGACGGTGGTGCTCTGGCCAGATCGGAAACACCGAGGGAGGGAGGGAAGAGCGAGCCAGGGGGATCTGAGGGGGCGGAACCGGATCCTCTAACATTGTGAAGGAAAGTCACGGTGCTATAGTGTTTGCATAGTGTAAAATGAAGAAGATAAGTTAGGGACTATTAGTAGGTAGTAAGAAGGTTGTTTACTGTTGGTATTTACTGTAGATATAAATAATTTAAAATTAATTTTATTTCACCATCAATTTGTTTGTATGTATTTACTCTAAATGTACACAGTAGATCATTAATTTGCAAATTAATTTAAGTTGTTTTAGCCAAAATCATATGGATATAAAGAAGGAAAGTTAGGGTATTGTAGCTTCTCTAACTTTCCTTCTCAATGTTAGAGGATCTGGTTCTGAGGGGGGCTAGGGTTTCGGGGAGAGAGGGGGAAGCCAGGGGCTTGCCCTTATCCCCCCGCGAAGCGACAGTGAGAGGAGTCGAGCGCTTGCGGCCATGGCGCCTCGTCCTTCTCCTGTAGCGGGAGGAGGACGAAAGGCCCTGGCTAGTGGGCCGGGCCGCACTGTCGCTGTGCATGCCTAAGTGCATAGTGGTAGTGTGGTATTTCTCTCTTTTTTATTTTCTGTTTTGCTTTTTAGCTTCTGTTTGCAATTTGTTTGACCACCAAATGATTTTTGTAAAAATATGCAACTTGTCAAATCAAATACTAGGCAGTACTGCCACAAAAAGTTTGGAGGCAAGATGATTTCATTTAAAATTTAAATAAATACAATTAGATTAAATAGGTTATAATGGGCATCGTTTTAAATAGGTTAGGGGCAATTTAATATTTCAAATAATATTGGTTTCTCCAAGACAGTTACTTAGTGAATATTTGCAAAATTATGAACACTTTAGTTTTGCAGTTTGAAGAAATCTTATTTTTGACTTTATTTTAAACTTTGAATTTGAACTCGGTTTGGATCAAAGTGAGGTATAGCAAATTAATTGCGATGACATGGCACCATTAGTGTGGGATTACTGTAGCTTAACTACTAGAGTGTTATAAGTGTTACAGGTTGATGCACGTTTTCTTCCTACTTTCTCCTGTAGAAATCTTGGGGCACTCTTTGAAGTTCTTTGTGTTGGATTGAATATTATGAATCTGAAGTTGTTTGATGTGTATCGTAAAACTGACTCACGGATACTTGTGGTGACATTGGAGTATCTAGGTGACATTAGAGTTGGTTGATGTGTATCATATGGTGTTATTTTAGTACGAACTCTAGGGTTGTCTGTGACACTTATACGAATAACTCAATAGATTGATCAGAAAGAATAAATTTGTGGTGGTTCCGTACCCTACAAAAAAATTTACCCTATGTTCTCCGCTAGATAAGAAGTTTGGAGTGATTCTTTGTCGTACTTTGAGGGATTGTGATATGATTCAATTATGTTAGCACTGTTGAGAGATGGCACTAGTGAAAGTATGAACCCTAGGCCTTGTTTCTAAGCATTGCAATACCGTTTGTGCTCTGCTTTATCACTTGCTACCTTGCTGTTTTTATATTTTCAAATTACAAAAACATATATCTACTATCCATACTACACTTGTATCACCATCTCTTCGCCGAACTAGTGCATGTATACAATTTGCCATTGTATCAGGTGTGTTGGGGACACAAGAGATTTCTTATATTTGACTGCAGGGTTGTTTGAGAGAGACCATCTTTATCCTACACCCCCCCCACGGATTGATAAACCATAGGTCATCCACTTGAGGAAAAATTGCTACTGCCCTACAAAACTCTGCGCTTGAAGGCCCAACACGAGTCTGCAAGAATAGGTTGTGTAGTAGACATTAGGATGGCTCAGGGTTGATGAGAAAATTCAACAGGTTTAACATTAGTTATTCTTATGGCTGGTGACTAGTTGGGAAATGGCATGAATGGGCTGGCCGGTTGGAAGCAACAACACTTTTCTTTGTCCATTTTTTTCATTTTGAACAACAAAGAAATTCGACCATTTTCATTTCATTTGTTAATTATGGAGATCTGAATGGGCTCTGAGTACTTTAGGAGGCATAAACACGGATGCCTCCATGTTCCCCTGACTTTATACACTCCTAAAACTTGTATATATAGAGGCATAAACATCGATGCCAATAAAAAGTGTACTATATAGATCAAAATGAACTACTTCCACTGTAACGCCCCGAGACCGATGCACCACATGTCTTCCAGTTATTCACCGTCATTGCCATGTCATTCGCTTGCGTGTTGCACTTTGCCATGTCATCATGTGCATTGCATTTGCATTCGTGTTCAACTCTTGCATCCGGTCATGTTTGGCATTTTCTCCGTTGTCCGTTTTGGAATCCGACACTCACACACGCACCCGCCGCACCTCCGAAATCTTGTTTTATGAGAAGGTGAAAAACGTTCTCGGAATGGGCCGAGAGTTGTCAGGCGGTCTTGGTATATCACCGATAGGCCGCCTGTCAAATTTCGTTCCATTTGGAGGTCGTTTGATGCCCCAACGGTTTACCGAGTTAACCGCCGGACGTTTCGGTACTCCGAGACGAACCGGACCCTTTCCTTCCTTCTCTTTGCAGCCCAACACCTCTCCACACCAGCCCACTAGCCCACCTAACTCCCCTCCATGCTCTTCGTCGTCGGATCACGATCGTGTGGACGAAAACCGCTCTGAAAAACACCTCACCTCATTTTCCGAGCCGGCGTCGTCCTCCGCCGCCACTTGTCGCACCGCGCCGCCGCCATGTCACCGCGCTGCCGCCCCACGCCCAATCGCCGCACGCCACCTGTCCCCGCGCCGCTCCATGCCGCCGCGGCCCGCGAGGCCCAGATCCGGCCCGCCTCGGGCCGAATCGGGCCGCGCCGAGCGCTCTAGCCCCGCCGCCATTCCGCGCCTGTCCCGCGCCGACCACCGTGCGCCGTCGCCGGTCCGCATCGCCGCCTCCTCGTCGGTCCGCGTTGCCGCGCCGGACCCACAGCGCGCCGCCGTCATCTCGCTGCCTCGCCGCCACAGTCGTGCGCTGCGCCGCCGTCTTTGCGCGGTGCCGCGCCTCTCCGCCATCGCCGCGCCTCATCGTCGTCGCCCTCCCTCACTGGAGTCTCGCTGAAGACCTCCGTCGCCGTATCCGGGAAGGGTGGACCAGATCCACCACTCCCTCGAACCAAACACCGCGCCGCCGCCCCGGATCTCACTGTCCCGCTCCGCTCCGTCCAGTATTCAGCGAGGTTGAATTCTTCTAAGTCCCTGAGATTTCAGCATCATGTAGGCTTTTTGCGATGGTCATAACTTTGTGTATAATTGTCCTATGGTGATATTCTTGACATGCACATGTTCTGCTCTGCATGATCTACATGTTGGTGTGCTTTGCATTCATGTTAGGGTTCATCTTCATGTCTTAACCATCATTGCAGAAGTGCTAAGTAATATATTCTGCTGGAAACTGTTGTAACATGTCATTTTGTCTTTTTATATCATTTTGTGTGATATTCCTTTGAGCATCATGCCTACATGTTTAGAAGCCTAATCATAACATGTTTGTAGTGATGTAATCCATTCTTCATGATATGCCCTGTGTTGATTGAAACAAGCTTGCAAAGTAGGGTACTTGCTGTTACTGTTCTGCTAAGTCTGGAACTGTTATGTTGTGATGCCATGTTTACTTGATGTTACCGTCAAATCTATGCATAATCTGGAGATATTCGGTGATCATATTTTGATTTCCATGTTATGCTCTATCCGTCCACGTCCTTGTTTGCAACTATAACCTGTTGTAGCTTGTTCTTTTGGTGCCCTCAAGTTGCTTGAAAATATAACTGTCAGCATGCCCTGTTTTCACCAAGTCTATTATATCATCTTGCCATGTTCACTTGAAGCTATCATCAAATTTGTTACTCCAATGATCATGCTCAGTAATGAGTTTTTGTAAGGGTGTTTAGTACATGCTTGCAATTCTCTTTGATGCCATGAATAGTTCCTGTAGAATATACTTTTGTTGTCTCAAAGTATGCATCATGAATCTGTTTTCTGCCATACTCTGTTTTTCACCAAGTCTGAAAACCTATTATAACTTGCAATTTTGTCTTGATGAATTACATTGATGTAGGGGCTATATGGAGATTCTTCGTAACCATGTTTTGCCATGTTTAACCTGTACTTTAATGCCATGCTTTTTCTTACTATGTTCTTGAAATGTAGCATCATTGTTCCATGCCTCCAACATGTTATTCCTGCTCACATGTATGCCCTGTTTTTCACTGTCCTAATCTGTGTTATAAAGTTGCTTTCTGCATTGATCATGTTGGATTAATCTTAATGCCTATGAACCTTAACCTTAATGTTGTCTGAAGCATGTCATCTGTACTTTAAGTGCATATCAAGTTTGTGCTCATATGATTCCTGTAGCATGTTGTTTTAATGATTGCAAAGTGCCTAGTTGCTGTTTAGGCAGATTATTGTTATATCTTGTCTTTAGTGTATGTGTTGAACCGTTGCTCTGTTTTGAGCATGCTCTATATGAAACTTGCTTGGTTTTGCATGTAATTTCATCATGCCATGTTGAATCCATGTTTTGGAGTGTTTGTGATTGTGTTTTGCTTGTGTTTGCATCAATGCCATGTTTAACTTGTTTTGCTCGTATCTTCTAGGCCGTAGCTCCGGATTAATTGAACCTTGTATGTAACTTGACTAGGAAGACACGTAGATCATCATGGTGCACTTTAACTTGTTGTTTAACAACTTCAACATAATGTGTTATTCAGATCTGGACCAATTTCGAAATTTGCATATGGGGAGTTTCCGGAATTGTTGTATGTTGATTCCGGCCCCATTAAAACTTGCTTTGATGTGGGGTTCTTATATATATCCTCTCTTGCCATGAGTAGCATCATGTAGACTTTTCATGCATCATACTTGGATGAGCATCATGCCATGTTATGTGTTGTGTGTTTACCGTGTTGTTTGCTTCTTTCCGGTGTTGCTTCTTCTTGATAGTTCCGGTAACGTTGCGATTGTGAGGGTTCGTTCGACTATGTGGGTTCGTCTTCTTCATGGACTCGATGTTCTTCCTAGTGGGATTTCAGGAAAGATGATCGTCACCTTGGATCTCACTGCTATCTTTGCTAGTTGTCTCAATGCTATCGCTATGTCGCGCTACCTACCACTTGTTTCTCAATCCTCCCAATATGCCGTGAAACAGCCGCTAACCTTTTCCACCATCCTAGCAAACCGTTGTTTGGCTATGTTACCGCTTGCTCAGCCCCTCTTATAGCGTTGCTAGTTGCAGGTTGTTCCATGTTGGGACATGGATGTCATGGATATCTTGGGATATCACAATATCTCTTATTTAATTAATGCATCTATATACTTGGTAAAGGGTGGAAGTCTTAGCCTTTTGCTTGGTGTTTTGTTCCACTCTTGCCACCCTAGTTTCCGTCATACCGGTGTTATGTTCCTTGATTTTGCATTCCTAACACGGTCGGGGTTTAAGGGCCCCCCTTGACAGTTCGCTTTGAATAAAACTCTTCCAGCAAGGCCCAACATTGGTTTTAACATTTGCCAACATAATAATATTGAACTTAATAATTAATTTGCATAGGTCGTCATGAACCCGGGGATTCTTAATTCCACATAATACAGGGGGGCAGTGCTGTTGGTGCTGGTCCAAACTAGAGCACTGTGCGGGGCCGCCCCTTGGCAACTTGGGTTATTGTGGCACCCGTACGCGTCGCTCATCTATCGTGGCCTGAGAGGAGATACGCGTGGCTACTATCAGGGTGTCGGCACGTCGGGTGGTCTTGCTGGACTTGCTTTACCATTGTCGAAATGTCTTCTGCACTGGAATCCCGAGTTTGATCGGGTTGTCCTGCGATGGAGGATTGTCTCCACGGATCGTGAGCTTGTCATGGGCTAAGTTGGGGCACCCCTGCAGGGTTTAATCTTTCGAAAGCCGTGCCTGCGGTTATGTGGAAGATGGGAGTTTTTAATATCCGGTTGTAGATAAATTGACATCAGACCCGAAATAAAATACACCAACCGCGTGCGTAACTGTTACCGTCTCTTTCGAGTGAGTCGAGAAGAGAACACGGTGGGTTATGTTTGAACGTAAGTAGTTCAGGATCACTTCTTGATCATTACTAGTTTGCGACCGTTTGCGTAGTTTCTCATCTTACTCTTGTACTCATAAGTTAGCCACCATACAATGCTTAGTGCTGCTGCAACCTCACCACTTATCCTTTCCATACCCATTAAGCTTTGCTAGTCTTGATACCCATGGTAATGGGATTGCTGAGTCCTCGTGGCTCACAGATTACTACAACAATAGATGCAGGTACAAGTTATGCGATGATCATGATGTGAGAGCGATGTTTACTTGTTTGGAGTTCTTCTTCTACTTCTTCTTCAATCAGGGGATAGGTTCCGGGTCGGCAGCCTGGGTTAGCACGGTGGATGTCGTTTGAGTTTTTTTTTTGTGTTTCATCCGTAGTCGGGTGTTGTTCTCATGTATGATGTATTCATGTGGCATTTATATGCCATTGTATGTATCCCCAGCTATTATATGTAATGGTACGATGTAATGATATCCACCTTGCAAAAGTGTCTTGAATATGCGGCTCTATCCTTGGTGGGACCTTCGAGTTCCTCTCGGATAGGATCGCATATTGGGCGTGAAACACTCTACACACAAATACCATCACCTCTTATAAACTCATGTTTGTAAGACATGGATACAAAAACTACTACAAGCTGGATGATAAAACAAGGTATAAAAACAAAGGATGAAATAGGGATATGTAGGCTGAAGCAAGAGCTTATAATGGAGCTGGAGGAGTAGAATGGATCTCTTTCCTATTTTGCCACTTCACTATTTGGTGGTAGTGTGCCTTGTACCCTGAGTATGCCATGGCACTTATACAGGGGCAAAGGGGAGGCATATCCCATGGCCAATGAATATGCGCCTCTTTCACCATGCAAAAATCCCACACTCTCTGCTCACATAAATATGGCAAGCGAATATTTGGAGATTATATATATACAGACATTAATGATGCACATCTTCGGAAATACGATATTGGTGGCTTATTCAACGACAAAGCGATGCGTTGGGTAGCACGAGAGAATGGATGTACGATTAGGGAAGGCTGATGGGACGAAGAGCAACGACGGTGTAGAGGATCATGCGAGAGAGGCACTAAGGGCGGGAGGGAGGGATGAGTAGGTTTATAAATATTTAGAAGTGAAAATATATTACAAAATTATTTGTGGATCTTTATAAATGCAAGGACGTACTTCTGAGTTTTGTGTTAAAAATCAATGTCTCGTGAAATGTTAAAGCAATCTCAAGTAGCTCCGGGCCTCTCTCTCCTACGAATTACGCAAAACATACCCTCGATTAAAGTTGGCAAATAAATTATGTAACTATTCCATTCTGGTATTTGTTTATCAAAGTGACAATGGAAAAATATGCATGCTATTTATTACATTGCGCCCTATTTATATTGGTGCCGATAAAGAAATATATCAATGCCATGGAATCAAGGATAGCATCTCATGTTCTTCTTGCTTAGAACAAACGAACTTTAACATTAATCTTTTGAAATTAAACAACACAATGAAACTAAACAACACGACAATGCATACATAAGAAAACATAGTTCCATGAGGAGAAAAATATTTCCTCCATCTCTCAAGGAAGTTGGATTGTGCTAGACCATGGTGTTCTTCTTCTCGTTGATGACTTCCTTAATTATAGACTCAAGATCCTGAACATTGATTGGTTTGGGCACAAAAACATCAGCACCAGCACTTATGAACACCTCCATGGCATCGTCATCAGCTGACATCCCAACAATCTTCACATCAGTTTCCCCCATAGCACGGATCTTTACAACTGCTTGTTAAGCAACACAACAAAAGAATTGCTAGTTTATTTGCAAAATTAAAACAAGGACTTATGTTCAGATAAATACATTTCTAAAAATTGTAAATACATTGAAAATCCAAAGGGGAAGCTAAGCACCTCAGGACCAGTCATGATGGGCATGTCCTTATCGCAAAAAATAATGTCAAACTTCTTCCCCTCAACGAATAGGTCAACTGCTTCTTTTCCATTCACGGCGAGAGTAATCTCACATTGAAAATTGTGTAACTTCGCCGAGAGGACCATCCTTTGAACTGTGTTGTCCTCAACAACTAGTGCCTTCATAGAGGAGGATTCTTGGGCCTTTGATGCCATGATCAGCTAAACGAATTTGAAAATAGAATAAAGAAATTAGTTATTCCCTGACACACTTATGTCAAATACACGCAAGGAGATTGTTATTCTTGAAAAGAGTCAACACAAAAATGTAATATTAATTAGTGACATCATAGTTTCACTAATATTGAATTCCCAAAACATGATAGAAAAGTAACAGAAGAAATCTGGTACCTTCCGTCATATAGATTGATCGAATATTATATGCATGATTAATTTTGCATGTTCTTTCTATTTACGAAATCATGTAGCTCCAAAAAATAGACGTAGCCAAATAACGTCAACATAGAAAATAAACCATAAAAAATGGTAACACGTATATATAGAGGCATAAACATGGATGTCAACACAAGTGTACTATATAGATAAAATGAACTACTTACACCCTACACATATATAACCTCACCTCTTGTAAACTCATGTATATAATACATGGATACAAAAACTACAAAGGGTGGATCATGAAAATATCGAGAAACAAAGGATGGAAAAGGGATATGAAGGCTAAGGCTAGAACTTACAATGGAGGAGATGGAGGACGAGGAGGTCAAGGAGGAAGAGAATGGAGATCTTTCCGCTCTTGCTCCTTGACTGCTTGGTGCCGGTGTGCCTTGTACCCTGATTATGTTGCTTTATATATAGTGGCCGAAGGGGAGATGTAGCTCATGGCCAGCGAATCTCCATCGCCTTCATGATGCAAAAATCCGCACCGCTCTCCACTCAAATAAATATGGCAAACCAATATTGGGTGATTTTATTAAATAATGATCCATCTTTCCAGATATGCAATACTGTCCGCTTCTATATTGATAGAGGGGTGTGTTGGGTAGCATGAGAGAGGTGACGGAGGGTGGACAGGAAGAAGAACATTGGCAAAATAGAGTATGGGGGAGAGTGACGACCAGTGGTGGGTGGGTGGGATAAGATGGGTTATAAATGTTCATATATTGAAATATATTGCATAAATGCAAGGAATGCTTTATAGTATCATGTTAAAAAACAACATCACAAAATATTAGTAAATCTAAAGAGATCCTTTCCTTTCTCCTACGAATTATGCAAAAACAATATTAAACACATTAAATAAATATATTTAACTATTCAATTTTTTGATATTTGTTTATATATGTGTCAATGGGAAATATGCATGCTACTTATTACATTGAATAGTGTCATTTTATATGTCTCCAATGTATCTTTATAGCATCTTTTTTGGGTACAGTGAATTGCCACCGTATCCAGACACACAGCCGCACACGCCAGCACAAGAAATTAACTTGACGTATGCTTTTACAATCCAAGAGTACAACGATAGAAAACGTTGTACAAAAGAGTGCTTTGTTGATCTACAAAACTTACAACGTAGACTTACTGTTGGGAAATGTAGCATGCAATTTCAAAAAAAAATCCTACGCTCACGCAAGATCTATCTAGGAGATGCATAGCAACGAGAGGGGGAGAGTGTGTCCATGTACCCTCGTAGACCGAAAGCGGAAGCATTTACTTAACGCGGTTGATGTAGTCGAACGTCTTCTTGATCCAACCGATCTAGTACCGAACGTACGACACCTCCAAGTTCTGCACATGTTCAGGTCGATGACGTCCCTCGAACTCTTGATCCAACAAAGTGTCGAGGGAGAGTTCCGTCAGCATGACGATGTGGTGACGGTGACGGTGAAGTGATCCGCACAGGGCTTCGCCTAAGCACTACGTGAATATGACCGGAGGCGTAAACTATGGAGGGGGCGCCGCACATGGCTTCGAACAATTGATGTGTGTTCTAGGCGCCCCCCTCCCCACGTATATAAAGGAGGGAGGGGGAGGAGGCCGGCCCTAGGTGTGCCCCAAGTAGGAGGAGTCCTACTTGGGCTCCTAGTAGGATTCGGCCCCCCTTTGCTTTTACCGGAGGGGGAAAGGGGGAAGGAGAGAGAAGGGGAGAATGAAAGGGGGTGTCGGTGTCAAAACCGGCGGATCTCGGGTAGGGGGTCCCGAACTGTGCGTCTAAGGTGGATGGTAACAGGAGGCCGGGGACACAATGTTTACCCAGGTTCGGGCCCTCTCGATGGAGGTAATACCCTACTTCTTGCTTGATTGACCTTGATGATATGAGTATTACAAGAGTTGATCTACCACGAGATCGTAGAGGCTAAACCCTAGAAGCTAGCCTATGATTATGATTGTTCTTGTCCTACGGACTAAACCCTCCGGTTTATATAGACACCGGAGGGGGCTAGGGTTACACAGAGTCGGTTACAAGGGAGGAGATCTACATATCCGTATTGCCAAGCTTGCCTTCCACGCAAAGGAGAGTCCCACCCGGACACAGGACGAAGTCTTCAATCTTGTGTCTTCATAGTCCAACAGTCCGGCCAAAGTATATAGTCCGGCAGTCCGAGGACCCCCTAATCCAGGACTCCCTGAGTAGCCCCTAAACCAAGCTTCAATGACGACGAGTCCGGCGCGCAGATTGTCTTCGGCATTGCAAGGCGGGTTCCTCCTTCGAATACTCCATAGAAGATTTTGAACACTAGGATCGTGTCCGGCTCTACAAAACAATTTCCACATACCAACGTAGAGAGTATAATATTCCACAAATCTAATCTGTTGACAACTTTCATAGCATGACACCATGCCATGACCCGGTCATTATTCGAACCGTTTTTCTCAACCAGCTACTGCACATATTGCGAGGCGGTTTTCTCGGCACGTCTTGTCGAAGCAGAATCGTGTCCCCTCATCACCGGATTCTCATCAATACGGGTATGGGTAACCCAACCGCGCCATCAATCACGGCACTTGGGGAATAAGCGCGTTTACTAGGCAAGTAAGGAGGCGCAGAATCCCTGCTGCCCCTATTAGAGGATAAGGACTCCCTTTCACACCCACACCTTCTTCTTCCCGATTCATTCCCCTTCGCTCAAGCTCCAGCGCCCAAGCGTTCGTCTTCTCCGCCCACAAAGGCCTTCCAAAAATGTCCGGATCCGGAGCTGGAGGCAAGTGGATGGCTTCTACCGTCCGGGAGAAGGATATCAAAAAGCTTCGGGAGGCCGGGTACCTGGCCAAGAAAATCAGCCACCGTCTCCCGACGGCGGGACAGATCGTCCCTACTCCGGAACCCCACGAGAGGGTTGTATTCCTCCCTCATGTTGTCCGCGGGCTAGGGTTTCCCCTCCACCCGTTTGTTCGCGGCATCATGTATTGTTACGGGATCGATTTTCACGATCTATCCCCCAATTCCTTCCTCAATATCTCGACATTCATTGTTGTGTGCGAGGCCTTTCTGCGCATCTCGCCACACTTCGGCTTATGGCTGAAGATTTTCAATGTCAAGCCCAAGGTAGTGGGCGGCGAGCACGCCAAGTCTGGGGGCGCTATGGTGAGCAAGATGCCCAATGTCACATGGCCAAACAGGTACTTTTAATGATTCCGTCAAAGAGTGGCAATAGCAGTGGTTCTACATCACTGAGCCGCGCGGCAGGGAATGGGCCGTTGCTCCCGAGTTTCGATCTGGAGCCCCTCTGCGGCTTACGTCCTGGCCTAAGAAGGGCCTGAACTGGTCTTCGTCCGACGAACTGTCGGTGCTCCAGACGCGCGTTAAGGATATGGAAGACAAGAACATCGAACTTGTCAATGTAGTCCAGGTGATGTTAGTTCGCCGGATCCTGCCTTGTCAACACCGGACTTGCAATCTATGGGAATTCGATCCTGCCAAGCACCAGACCCTGCGAGAGCTCTTTGGCTCCTCGCACAAAGACATTTGGAAGGTGGTTTTCAAGTCCGGCAAATCATGGCTGGACTCGGCCTAGGACCGCGGGTACCAATTGTCCCGCCCTGCAAGCTCGGTAAGTTATTATATGTTTTATCTGCATAACCCAAGGGAAATGCTTAATGTGTTTTCCTCAACTCCCTTAGGGCTGGACGAAGAAGGCGGGGCGGATCCACTGCCCGGCCCCGCTGCCCGAAGAACCGGCTGGCCCACTTCTGACAAAGATGTTGGTCCTAGCGCCGTACAAGGCGCCGAAGAAGAAGGCCGAGAAGGAGGTCAAAAAGACCCGGGGCGGCCTTCGTCACCGCGGTACCTCGAACACAATATTCGAAGGCTCCAACGCCCGTTCTGCCTCCGAAGAGGACGAGGAGGAGGAAGATGAATCCCCAGAGGGGGAAAGAAAGAAGAGGGCGGCCTCCATACACTTGGAGACCAAGTCACCTAAAAGGGGAAAGGCTCTTCTTCCGGAAGAGCCCACCGCCGCCGCCGAGAGCAGCCCAGCGTGGGATCCCAGGGCCCAGCCCCTGGTGAACTCGTGAGTATAAAATCCGGACACATTTATGCGTCCAGTCTCATCATGGCGTCATATTTTGACCTGAGCGATATTTTTTGTAGTCCGGCGAGGTCCCGCACCAAACAATCCTCATCAGAGGACTTGCTGAGCTCGGATGCTATGGAGAGCGGGACGCCCCCGAAGGCCCCTTCCCCGAAACATGCGGATAACACTGAGGCTTCGTCCCAGAAGGACCCCGGCCAAGGAGGGGAGGAAGAGATTGTGAAAGCGGCACCTGGAGGTCAAACATCAGGGGCCGGAGACATGGGGGAGAAGATTCCCATGGGAGTCGTCGGCGGGGGCCATCTTGAATTTGGCTCCCCGCCGGACGCAATTCCGGAGACCAATACGGCTCCAGAATCAAGCAGGCGGCCTCCCTCGGCTGGAGGGGGCGTGCCTGTTCCACCGGCAATCTCTGTCCAACCAGGGGTGCCGGATGCTTTGTTGGCGGCGCTGAAGCGCGCCTCCATCGTCGATGAACACCGTGCCCTTATGGGTGCAGTGATTGAGAAGATTCAGTCTGCTGAGTGGACTGAATGAAGCCTGCATCAGCCTTATAAGAGGCATTGAGGTATGTTTTATGAGGTTTCGAAGAGTGTCATGGTATGGATATAGTAGCCCCTGATACACTGTTCGGTGAAATAAAGAACCGGACAGAGGATCAAATTTATGTTCGCAGGAAGACTCACTTGATGACATCTATCTCTCTTCTTTTATAAGCAGGCGTCTGTAGCGGCTGCTGCCTCTCATACTGCGGAGGTCTCCGGACTGAATCGAAGTCTGGAGCGGGCCAAAGAAGAACTTGGCCAGTTGAAAAGGCAATTGGGAGATAAACAAGGTATGCGCAAGTCTTGTTCACGTTTATTGCGAACGAATTTCCAGTACGATAAAATATGTTTCATGATTTGCGCTAGGGATGATGACCGAAGTCGAAGCTCTTAAGAAGGCTGTGGCCGAGGCCGAAAGAAAGGCAGCCGCAGAGCGGGCTCTTCGTGAGAAGCACGAGGCCAGGGTTATTGAAGCTGAGCAGGAGCTTCAAGAGGCCGTGAAGAAATGCGAGGCCTTGGAGCAGAGTTTAACGGAGAGAGAATCCGAACTCACCAAGGCTCATCAGGCCGCGAGCGATGCCCGGGGGGAAGCCCAAAGCACCCTACAGGAGATCCAAGAGGCGAGGAAGGTCATGGCGGGTAAGGCTTTTTTCCATGTAAAGCAAGTATTTGAGGAGAAAATCATGTTTCTAATTTTGAATTCGGATTTCTCCAGGGGTATTTGCGGAACTGCCCCGCAGCATATCGGATGCCGCCCAATTCTACCGAGCCGAAGAAAGGAACACTGCGGATAAGCTCTTCTGGTCGCAGTATCTGGCACTGAATTATCCGGTGCCTTTCGTCGACCAACTGAAACAGCTGATCAAACTGCATAGGGCGGCCGAACTAGCCATGAAGGATTTGATTATCCGGCTATGGCCCACCAAGCCGATTCCAAGCAGCTACTTCGGGCTCGTGAAGCGGCTTGTAAGTGCCTGCCCTTGACTTGACACCATCAAGCGGTCGGTCTGTATAGAGGGTGCGCGAATGGCCTTCACCCGCGCAAAGGTACACTGGGGGAAGATGGATGCTGAAAAGCTGATGACCGAGGGACCGCCAGAGGGGAAGGAGCACCGCAAGCCCGAGTTATATTATGAAAGTGTCCTGAGAGGATCCTACCTTGCAGCGGAGCTATGCACCAAGGACGTTATATTTCCATGAATGCAAATCATGTTGTCCTTTGTAATGTTTGAACAAGGTCATTTCTATTATTTATTGCCTGTTATATGAAAGTTTATCCTCCTGCGTGGCCGTTTTATATATGAATCCTGAGAGTTGGCCAGTCGTCGGCTTCTGCCCCCACGTAGGAAGTACGGGGGTGTTCAGGATAAACCTGATCACTCTTTATTCCAGGTTTGGGTCCTTCAAAGGAGGTGTTCAGCACAACGAACCAGGCAATCGGACTATAGGGCTTTATCACTCTCACTTAGCCATAGGAGCTTAAGGAAGGTAGGCGCAGCCCCTGCTGTTCGGAGGACCGCACGAGGGGCTCTTATAAGCACCTGATCGAAAGAAAAAACGATCCATCGCACGCTGCATTGGTTATGGCATTATGCGGGAGAAATCCTTACAGATTTTACAACCTCTCGAACAGCTGACCAGCTCTCGCCGTATCATGACAGCCAGTTTTCGGCTTTCTCTACTGAGGTGCTCGTCTGGAAGAATCGGGACACAATCGCAGTAGTTCTCCCTGTGTCGCCTTAGCCGATATAGCGGAACGTAAGGCAGCAAAACATGGGAGACGGGCAAACCCAACATTTGACCCAAGACATGATTCGGAGCTGATGCATATAATGCTATAAGTTCGGGGTGCCGAACTTCCATGAAGGTGTTCGGACTTTATTGCCGTATTATGGGTAAAATGAAGCCCCTGGCATATTTAAGGCATATCATGGTGTACGGATGCCACTTGACAAAAGAATTTCAATAAGAAATATTAGCAGATAAGCATTTTATAAATCCACATATTGTGTTTGAATAGTACGTCGATGCGTATGAATACGGGTAATGTGATAAAAAAGAAATATGACTGTGGAACCTGCTAAGACCAGGGGGAAGAAGCTGTGTGCGGATCCGGATTATAGTCGGATGGTCATCACCGGGAATATCTAAGGATTCCCTTGCGCGTTCGAGCTGCTTCCATATCGCCAGTCCTGGTCTACGCAAAGTTGAACCTGCAAGGAAAATGTAAAAAATGTGTGTGTGCCGGAGAGCGGTTGAGCCGCGGTATGCGGCCTGTCCTGGCCTTCGCCGGAATGTTTAATTGAGTTCTGGACGAGCCGGGCTATCCTGCCGCGAAGTAGTTCGAAGTCCTTTGGCGGTGTCCGGGAGCCTGGCCGTCGACTCGAGGTTCGATTGAAAGGTGCCACTCGTTGCTTCTGCTGTTAGAGCAGCGGTATACTCTTTGGTACCGAGGGAAAGTTCGGCCTTGACCGGGCATCTTGAGCTTATGGTAGGCATAATGTGGCACCGCGTTCAATCAAGCGAACGCGGTTCGTCCGAGCAGTGCCTGATAATCACTACGAAAGGGGACGATGTCGAAGATTAACTCTTCAGTACGGTAATTGTCTGGTGATCCGAAGACTACCTCAAGGGCGATGGAGCCTGTACAGCTGGCCTCCACACCTGGTATAATACCTCTGAAGGTGGCTTTAGTGGGCTTGATCACCGAATGCTCGATGCCCATCTTGCGCACTGTGTCCTGGTAAAGCAGGTTTAGACTGCTGCCTCCGTCCATAAGGACTCGTGTGAGGTGGAACCCGTCAATTATTGGGTCAAGGACTAGTGCGGCTGGACTGCCCTGATTGGTGTTAACCGAACGGTCCGCGCGGTTGAAGGTGATCAGCCCTAGTTTATATTGTGGGACCACTGGTTCCGTTAAGTTGACATCCCTAAGGATGCGCATCCGGTCCGGGTTGGGAGTGTGTGTGCCGTTTACCACGTTCACCGTTTGGATTTGCGGGGGAAATTTCTTTTGCCCTCCTGTACTCGGTGGTCTGGGCTCCTCGTCGCCATCATCGCTTTGAGACCCCTTATCTTTGTTTTTGGCGCCTGACCTGCTGGCTTGTTTGAAGACCCAGCATTCTCTGTTGGTATGATTGGCTGGTGTTCCCAGGGTGCCATGAATTTGGCACTGGCGGTCGAGTATGCGGTCCAGACTGGACGGACCCGAATTTTCATTTTTGAGTGGCCCCTTCCACTGACTGGACTTAGAGCCACTAAATCCGGCATTGACTACCGTATCTTCGGCGTTTTCACCATGTTTGCGACGCTTGTGTTTGTTGCGCCGGGGTTTGCCGTTGCTATCTCTGGCCTCTGACATGCCAGGGTTGCTTGTTGTGTTGTTGCTACGGGCCAACCAGCTATCTTCGCCCGCGCAAAAGCGGGTCATGAGTGTCGTGAGGGCTGCCATGGATGTTGGCTTCTCTTGGCCGAGATGTCGGGCGAGCCACTCGTCGTGGATGTTATGTTTAAAGGCCGCTAGGGCTTCGGCATCCGGACAGTCGACAATTTGGTTCTTTTTAGTTAGGAACCGAGTCCATAATTTCCTGGCTGACTCTCCGGGCTGTTGTGTTATGTGACTTAGATCGTCAGCGTCCGGTGGCCGAGTGCCCTGGAAGTTGTCCAGGAATGCATCTGCCAGGTTCTCCCAACTTCCGATTGAGTTTGCCGGCAAGCTATTCAGCCAATGCCGAGCCAGCCCTTTGAGTTTTTAGCGGGAGATACTTGATGGCGTGTAGATCATCCACGCGGGCCATGTGAATGTGGAGGAAGAAATACTCTATCCATACCGCAGGGTCTGTAGTGCCGTCATATGATTCAATGTTCACGGGTTTAAACCCTTCTGGGAATTCATGATCCATTACTTCATCAGTGAAGCATAGGGGGTGTGCGGCGCCTCTGTGCCGGGCTATATCACGACGCAGTTCATACGAGTCTTGTCTGCTGTGTTCGGCCCGGCCGGATTTTCTTTTACTATATCCGGCGTGACGGTTGTCATCACGCGTTGAGGCACGCCCCCGTGATCCGTAGATCGATCTTGCGTGTCCTGCTTTGTTTTCCAATACGTCTCGCAGGTCCTGCGTATTACCCCGGGCCTTAGTATTTTTGTTTAACTGGCGACGGGGTGCGGGTTGGACTTCGGCCTGATATGCCGCTTTGTCTCGGCCATGAGGTGGCCGGTCGGCCGCATCATACGCTGGAAGCATAGGTTTTAATGCTTCCTCCTCGAGTTGGGGTAGCGACCTGCGCTTTGGGTAACTTTTCTTTGGGCGCTCGAGTTCGTATTCCTCGGCCGCCAGGACCTCAGTCCATCTATCCGCTAACATATCTTGGTCAGCTTGAAGCTGCTGTTGCTTTTTCTTCAAGCTATTTGTTGTGGCTATAAGCCGGCGCTTGAAGCGCTCGTGTTCGACGGGATCCTCAGGCATTATAAATTCTTCGTCGCCGAGGCTCACCTCGTCTTCAGAGAGAGGCATGTAATTGTCATCCTCTGATTCTCCGTCTGCTACCTGTTCCTTAAGGCTAGCTTGCCCATCCTCCCGCTCGAGGCCTGGTTGGAGGGGATTGTCTTTGTCTTTGGCACTATCCGCAGCATTATTATCTCTTGTGCCGGTATCGCTGCTTTTGCTATGGCGGGCCTTAGAGCGGCACCGATGACGCCGGCGCTTAGATTGCTTCTCAGGGGGATTACCCTCCATTGCCTTATTGCCATCGCTTTCCTTGGGGTGTCCACCATGTATATATCATATGATGAGGTGGCAGTCCACCGCCCTGTGGGCGGTGGTTCCTGTTCGTCTCCTGCATCGTCGTCCATACCGTCGATGTCTTCGGAGCCGAAATCGAGCATGTCGGTTAAGTCGTCGACAGTGGCTATCAAGTGGGTGGTGGGTGGGGAACGAATTTCTTCGTCGTCCGCTTCCCACTCAAGCCGGACATAGTTCGGCCAAGGGTCTCCTGACAAGGAGAGAGACCTTAATGAATTTAGCATGTCGCCCAGGGGCGAGTGCTGAAAGATATCCGCGGAGGAAAACTCCATGATCGGCGCCCAATCAGATTCGATAGGCACAGACGCAGGCGGTTCGGAGCCCGTGCCCGGGGACGAATCCAAGTGTTCGGCAACACAGGTCTCATAGGAGGTGAAGTCAGTACTCGGCTCTATCGCCGCTGAGTGTGCGGCCTCCGTGGCGGGGTCCATCCACCCGTCCTCGGACGGCGTGATCTGCTCCGAATTGAGGGCCGGAGTAGCTACAGGCGTGATCTCCCGAACACCGTCCGACGACAGAGCTAAGTCATGCTCATCGTGACTGTGTGGCGCACCTGTCATGGGTTCGAATCCGTCGAAGATCAAGTCTCCACGAATGTCGGCAGTATAGTTCAAGCTTCCGAACCCGACCTGGTGGCCAGGGGCGTAGCTCTCGATCTGCTCCAGATGGCCAAGCGAGTTGGCCCGCAGTACGAAGCCGCCGAATACGAAGATCTGTCCGGGGAGAAAAACCTCACCCTGGATCGCATCGTTGTTGATGATCGAAGGAGCCATTAAGCCTTATGGTGACGGCACAGTGGAACTCTCAATGAAAGCACCAATGTCGGTGTCTCCTAGCACCAATGTCAATGTTATTGACCCCCTAATCCAGGACTCCCTCAGGGGGAGCCGCCCCCTTCTCCTAGTTGTATTTGTCCTCCTTCCCTGTGGGGGGAGCTCCACCCCTTTGTGGGCTGGTGTGCCTCCCTCCTATCGTCCATATGGCCCATATCTTCCCCCGGGGGGTTCTAGTAACCCCCCCCCTCGGTACTCCGATATGTACCTGATACATTTCGAAACACTTCCGGTGTCCGAATACTATCATCCAATATATCAATATTTACCTCTTGACCATTTCGAGACTCCTCGTCATGTCCGTGATCTCATCCGGGACTCCGAACAACATTCAGTTACCAAATCACGGAACTCATATAATACAAAATCGTCATCGAACGTTAAGCGTGCGGACCCTACGGGTTCGAGAACTATGTAGACATGACCGAGACACATCTCCGGTAAATAACCAATAGCGGAACCTGGATGATCATATTGGTTCCTACATATTCTACGAAGATCTTTATCGGTCAAACCGTAATGACAACATACGTCATTCCCTTTGTCATCGGTATGTTACTTGCCCAAGATTCGATCGTCGGTATCTTCATACCTAGTTCAATCTCGTTACCGGCAAGTCTCTTTCATTCTGTAATGCATCATTCTGCAATTAACTCATTAGTCACATTGCTTGCAAGGCTTATTATGATGTGCATTATCGAGAGGGCCCAGAGATACCTCTCCGATACTCTGAGTGACAAATCCTAATCTCAATCTGTGCCAACCCAACAAATACCTTCGGAGATACATGTAGAGCATCTTTATAATCACCCAATTATGTTGTGACGTTTGATAGCACACAAGGTATTCCACTGGTATCCGGGAGTTGCATAATCTCATAGTCGCAATAGCAATAAAACTTAACGATCATTATGCTAAGCTAACCGATGGGTCTTGTCCATCACATCATTCTCCTAATGATGTGATCCCGTTCATGAAATGACAACACATGTCTATGGTTAGGAAACTTAACCATCTTTGATTAACGAGCTAGTCCAGTAGAGGCATACTAGGGACACTGTGTTTTGTCTATGTATCCACACATGTATCAAGTTTCCGGTTGATACAATTCTAGCATGAATAAATAAACATTTATCATGATATAAGGAAATATAAATAACAACTTTATTATTACCTCTAGGGCATATTTCCTTCACTTACAAGGCTCCAAGTCTCAACAATGTATTGAGGTCAGAGCAGTCACTACAAAAAAAGACCCCATAGGTGAAGGAAATATGCCCTAGAGGCAATAATAAAGTTGTTATTTATATTTCCTTATATCATGATAAATGTTTATTATTCATGCTAGAATTGTATTAACCGTAAACTTGATACATGTGTGGATACATAGACAAAACATAGTGTCCCTAGTAAGCCTCTACTAGACTAGCTCATTAACCAAAGATGGTTAAGTTTCCTGACCATAGACATGTGTTGTCATTTGATGAACGGGATCACATCATTAGGAGAATGATGTGATGGACAAGACCCATCCATTAGCTTAGCATAATGATCGATAAGTTTTATTGCTATTGCTTTCTTCATTTCATATACATATTCCTTTGACTATGAGATTATGCAACTCCCAAATACCGGAGGAATACCTTCTGTGCTATCAAACGTCAGAACGTAACCGGGTGACTATAAAGATGCTCTACAGGTATCTCCGAATGTGTTTGTTGGGTTGGCATAGATCGAGACTAGGATCTGTCACTCCGAGTATCGGAGAGGTATCTCTGGGCACTCTCGGTAATGCACATCATAATAAACCTTGCAAGAAATGTGACTAATGAGTTAGTTGTGGGATGATGCATTACGGAATGAGTAAAGAGACTTGCTAGTAACGAGATTGAACTAGGTATGAAGATACCAACGATCAAATCTCAGGCAAGTAACATACCGATGACAAAAGGGAATAACGTATGTTGTCATTACGGTACGATCGATAAAGATCTTCGTAGAATATGTGGGAGCCAATACGAGCATCCAGGTTCCGTTGTTGGTTGTTGACCTGAGGGGTGTCTCGGTCATGTCTACATAGTTCTCGAACCCGTAGGGTCCGCACGCTTAACATTCGATGACGATTTTGTATTATATGAGTTATGTGATTTGGTAAATGAATGTTGTTCGGAGTCCCGGATGAGATCACGGACATGACAAGGATTCTCAAAATGGTCGAGAGGTAAAGATTCATATATAGGACGATAGTATTTGGACACCGAAAGTGTTCCGGGGGTATCGGGAATGTATCGGGTCACCGGAAGGGGTTCCGGGCAACCCCCCGCAAACTATATGGGCCTAATGAGACAAGAGAGGGACAGACCAGCCCCTAAGGGGCTGGTGCGCCCCCTATAGGCCGAAATAAGGGGGAAAGGAAAGGAGGGAAGGGAGAAGGAAAGGGGAGGATTCGGCCGACGGTGTCCTGGATTAGGGGGTACTCACCACGTCGTCTCCCGATCAGTTGGATTGGGACGAGGACCCCCATGGCCGTTTGCTCATGGGACAGTTCGGACAGCCGATGTATACACGAGGAAGATTCCACAAGACTTGGTGATGAAGACAAGAACTCCTCTCCACCGGCGTATTCGACTAGGACTCTTGTTATCCTAGGCCTCTGGTACATTATATAAGCCGAGGCCAGGCTAGTCGATAGATGATCATGACATTACTCATCATACCTCTAGGGTTTAGACCACAACATATGATCTCGAGGTAGATCAACTCTGTAATCATACACATCGAATACAATCAAAAGCAGCATGTAGGGTATTATCTCTTCGAGAGAGCCCAAAGCTGGGTAAAATCCGGTGTCCATGTTACCATCGATCCTAAGACGCACAGTTCGGGACCCCCTACCCGAGATCTGCTGGTTTTGACACCGACAATGGTCTTTCAATGAGAGTTCCGCTGTGTGGTCGGCAAAAGGATCAATGGCTCGCCTGCAGATCAACTGCAACGTCGGCGTCTTCGTCACCGCCTCGACTAGTCACCTTGGCTTGACCGAGGACTGTGCCCTACCTCCAATCATCATGTTTGGACGAGGGCCTTCATCAACATCAGGTCCGATCTCTATCAAGATCATGGAGGAATCATCCATGGAGCTCGGGGGCTCAACGTCAACATTGCCCTCGGGCGACCGTGCTGTTTTTCCGAACAGCGAACTTGTATCCGCTACCACCACCTCCTCGAGCATCGTTTTGACGATTCCTTTGATGGAATTGTGCAGAATTGAGTCTACAACAACACTGTAAAATTTATTCGCGTTCCGATGGAGCAATCTTCGCCGGTCTCCGATATACAGGAGCCCCGCGAATCTGGACGAGTTTGGAGCGTGGTGTCCAGCACCTAGCTCGGACGTCCTTTGAAAGATCCAACCGTTGATCGGCTGCGGAATTCCTATATCTACCACCCCTCAAAATTTCAGCTCGATCCGACCGTCCAAACTCCGGGAACCTTCCGATTAGTGCATCACTTTTCAGATCTGTTTTATGCGCGAGTACGAATCCGACCCGAGTTCATCTTTTTTATGAATGGGATTTCGGACATCCTTTTTGAAGGAAGTTTTGTATGGGGTATTGTGTTTTGCTCCCAAACACATCCCACTAATTTTAAAGTCTTTTCCGATATGATCTTCACCATCGCACCGGTGTCAAACCAGCCCGACAATGTTGCTCCACGGCAGCCGACCCGCGCTAGACACGTCATCGCTTTGTTGAGCTGAGCTCAACTTCTTCGGATCATCATCTCGGCAAGCTGAACAAGTGTTCGGCATCGCGAAGGATAAATCATCACCAACCTCGCCGCCCCACAGATTAGACGGAGCGGGCACATCAGCATCACCGCACGGTCACTTCATCAAGCCGGCATTGACCACGTCACGAGTTATGACCTGCATCGGCATGGCCGCACCGTTGCTTCTTCAAGCCGATGTCCATCACGCCGAACTACCTCAACACCTCGGCTGACATGGCAGCTGCAACGTCTCTTTACCGACCTGCTCCGTCACCTTGTCTGGACCGGGGGCTTCGCCATCCCTTCATCAACCTACTCCGGAGACTTCGGCGTCGTCAGTCGACCAGCTTCGTCACGTTAGCTGGACCGGGGGCTTTGCCTCGGCGAGCCAACCTTTACCAACACCGCCATGCCTTCGCTTCACCGCCCATCCGGCAATGGGTGTGCGGATCGAGTCCCAATTTTGGGAGTCACTTTTCTTCGGACTGCTACAACAAATAAACCAGATGCTATTAATCCTAGCAATTTTTGCTTGTTTAGGTTTTTTCCCAGGAATTATTACTCTGGTTTGTTCCATCATCTGTATACAGGTCTATCAAATGACGGCCGCATTAACGACGGTCACGTGGTGGTTCGGTCAGTGTACGTACATAGTTCGGCGAACGCCGCATCCGGAACTCGGACCGACCTGTGAATTCAGGCTTTGCCACGCCTTTACTGCATCACGCTGACGCCCTGCATCGACATTGACTTCGGCGTCAGGCCACATATTTTTAAATAAATTATCTTGCGTAAATTAATTACGCGAGGATTTTTATATATTTATATTATTATTGTTGGCCTCCACTATTTTACATGTGCAGGTAATGGACTTCGACTGTTTCACGTGGTCCCTTCGGCAAGCCGACGCCGTCGTCCTAATCGGCGTAAATCGGCTCGCGTGGTCACCTTGTTGGTCGTGTTGCCATACCGACGTGTTCGGTTACCTCGGGGACTTCGGCATCGCCGAGAGAGCTCTACCTCATTGAGCGTTCGGCGCACAGGCCATATTTCTTTTATTGCTCACTTTGCATAAATTATTTATTATGCAACATTTTTTTATTTATTATTATTACTATTATCTCCGGTTTGCACTATTTTTTGTGCACAGGTAAATGATTCGGGTCGGGCAGTGTTGTTACCTCGGCGTACTGACATACCACGTCACCTCGACTGGACAGGGGGCTTCGTCAACACTTCATTAACCCACGCCGGGGACTTCGGCGTCACTCTGCCGGCCTGCATTGGCCGTGCTATGTCACCACTACGGAGTGCCGAGCTCTTCGCTCCGCCACCTTGGGACCGGCTTGGGGGATGGAACCTTGTCCCGCATCAAGCTCGGACCGCATCATCAATGTCGAACACATTAACCAGCTAAGTCGCTTTCATGCTCAAAGTTTTAAATTTTTAACTTGTGTTCGGTTTGACCATGCTCACATACGTTGTCCGTTAAAAGAAACTCCCCTTACCCATGTTAACTGGGGACTCTTAAAATTTACACGAGCCGTTCTATAATAATGTGTTTTCTTCTTGGTCGTTGCAAAGTCTTTCTACCGCTCCTTTTTCGACTCGAGTGTATGGTCAATAGCCGGATAGCCTAGCTTCTCTCTAAAGCCGCTCGAGTTTAGTTCGCTAAAATGGCCTCGAAGAAGCACTCCGCCTTCGGGATAAGGAGCTTGAAGCCGTAGGCTGACCCGCTTGAAGTCTTGAGATCGGATGTGTCATGTTAAAGCACGACAGAAGCACAATTTTTTTAAGACCAATTTCCGGATTGGCACCAAAATCTCGGTTTAGTCCGGATGTCAAGCTTTTACATAAGTTTTTGGCTTTTCGAGCCTATGGCACTCTTAAACTATTGGTGTGTTTCCAGCATAAGTCTCGTAGTGCAATGCCGGACACCTTTAGAGATTCTGTAAAAACATTCTCGGATATTGCTATATATGCATCGGTTTCGAATTGTGTCTTTGGTCAATAGTTGGGTTGCCCGGCTCCTGTGCTTGCCTCCTACGTTCCGGTTTTGTTCGGCTAGGTGTGCAAAGGGAGAACCACTGCGATTGTGCTTCCAGCTCGCATGGTTAAGCACCTCAGTGGAGAAAGCCGAAAATTGATTGTCACAATAAGCGTAAATTGGTTAGCGATCCGATGACTGTGTTAAATGACGGGCCGTTCATAACATTGGCCGAAGTGTTTACGGCTTGACCTCGGCTGTCGTCGAACACTAACCAGGGGCTAGTAGTTGGCCTCCCAACTTTAAGCTCCTATGACTAAGTGAAAGTTATAAAATCCGCATATCTGATTGCCTCGTTTCCGCTAACACAACCGCCTTCGGGCACCGAGACATCGGCTAAGGGTTGTTTGTTATTGCGGAAACACCCTGCGTAGCATCTACAAGTGGGTGGAAGCCGACGATGGGCCACTTTCAATTGATAAACAGTCGCAACGGAGTCAAAATAAACATATCATCGACATTTGTATTTAATATACAAGGGTCGCCTTCCGTAATCATCGTTATAAAGCCATAAATATGCATCAATTTGACTTAAGATTTCGGCCAAGCTGGGTTGCCTGGCTCCTGTGATTACCCTATGTTCCCGATTGTTCGGCTAGGAGGTAAAGGGAGCACCTCTGTGATTGTTACTTTTGGGTCATCCGTGTTAGTACCTCAGACTGGGAGAAGCCGAAAGCTAGCCATCTTAAAGAATATAATTGGTCGGCAATGACGGAAGTGAAAATTTTGGTCCATTAAAAGCCACAGAGATCGGGAACTTACCACGAACTAAATCCTCAATATTGTTCTCCTGCATCGATTGGAGTTGAGGTTTCATGATCATGGTCGGCATGACAACCCAAAGAAAGGAACTGATAGTGGAATTTATTTCTTTGGGAGATGTTTCTTACATCAAATAGTAATATAACATTCTCTCCGCATACCTTTGTTTATAAAACCATATGGCCGGATTGCCTTGTTTGTCATAAAACTTTGCCCTTGTAAAGGCTTTGTAAAGTAGGACAAACACTCCCAAGCTACTGGCTGAGGAGGTTGAAGCCGATGGTCGGTCAACAAAGTTTTGTACAATGCCGATCCAAGCATTAATGATGTAAAGTACTTGGATACATAGAATCATCACACATAAAAATTGCGAGTAAAATCCATTTACTGCAATCCATCTTTTAAACCCCTTGGGGCCTACCTTGGCGAGCTCGGATTTCGACCAGCTCTAAGCTCCTTTAAGAGATCTTTATTCTCTTCTCGAGAAGTTTGTGTTAAACACAACAAATTTTTCTGTCAAACGGATATTGATCCTTAATTCGGCCACCTATGCCCACATTAAGGCTCGGGGGCTACTGGACTTCGCGCTCATTATTTATAAATATTAAAGGGGCACATCGATCCCCTGTTCTGGTGTTGCCACCCGACCACAGTGGCTCGGGGGCTACTGCATTGCTTATTCAATGCATAAAATTCAAAGTGCTCAGTGTTCGGTATGACCGAACTATGGACAAGCACGTCTTCGGACAACAATAAGTACCATCTGGGACTTATCCGGCATCAAGCTAATATATCACGGTGACTTCTCACGACCCTCTCTCAGGGGCCCGTCCGCCGATCACTATTACCTCTAATATATTACACTGCGTTTCTATTCCTACGTATGCTGCCGAGCTAGGAGTTGATCCTCAGGTCAATTTCACGAATCGACCTGAGTCTCAGGGGCTACTAGGATCAGCAGTTTTGTGTTTTCCTTCAGGTGCATCTCGGGTTTTAGACCGACACACACCTTGAGGGCTACTCGATATACATATACTGGCTATATATCTCGGCAGAGAATAAATTGCACCAATAAAAAATATTCACAAAAAAATCAGCCCGCGGTCGGGGTGGTGCACCACCTCAGAAGCAGTCCAGCATAAAGCTCGGGCACCAGTGGCTGTCTCCATAGAGGGTATTTCCGGCATTAAGCTCGGCAGAATTCGTTCAATCTTTTAAAAGACCGAGGTAGTTTACGACACCTCGGACGCTGACCATCGTTGGAGCTCGGAAGTGGTCCGGCATAAAGCTCGGATTCGAATGGCTCGTTCCATAGAGAACTTTTCAGCGTTAAACTCGGATAACCTCCTTCAAACTCTTTCAAGCCAAGGTGATCTATGACACCTCGGATATAGTCCGGCGTTGGAGCTCGGATATAATCTGGCGTTGGTGCTCGGCTGCAAAAGATATCTCGAATGCAGTCCGGCGTTGGAGCTCGGATGCAAGAGGACACCGCCGCACAGGAACAACTTCAAACCCGAGATCTGGCGTAAAAAATAATAACAAGGCACTGATAAAGGCGAGAACTTAAAGGGGCTCCTCGGATACCCGACGTGTAAACTCTTCGGATTCACTTTGGCGATCCTCAAGATCGAAGATGAGATGATTTGTTGAACCAGTTTTCAAGACCGACGACCGAAGATGAAGAACAGTTTGGAAGAATTGAGGAGCGTCCCCAATTTGAAGACCGGTTCAGGGGGCTACTGACGGTGTCCTGGATTAGGGGGGTACTCACCACGTCGTCTCCTGATCAGTTGGATTGGGCCGAGGACCCCCATGGCCGTTTGCTCATCGGCCAGTTCGGATAGCCGATGTATACATGAGGAAGATTCCACAAGACTTGGTGATCAAGACAAGGACTCCTCTCCACCGGCGTATTCGACTAGGACTCTTGTTATCCTAGGCTTCTGGTACATTATATAAGCCGAGGCCAGGCTAGTCGATAGATGATCATGACATTACTCATCATACCTCTAGGGTTTAGACCACAACATATGATCTCGAGGTAGATCAACTCTATAATCATACACATCGAATACAATCAAAAGCAGCATGTAGGATATTATCTCTTTGAGAGAGCCCGAAGCTGGGAAAAATCCCGTGTCCATGTTACCATCGATCCTAAGACGCATAGTTCGGGACCCCCTACCCGAGATCTGCCGGTTTTGACACCGACATCGGCCTCCCCCTTTCCTTCCCCTCCCCCCTCTCTTTCCTAACCCCTCTGACACTTATGGAAGGGGGGAGGCCGACTTGGAGGAGGCACCCAAGTAGGATTACTCCTACTTGGGGCGCCCCTTGCTGCCCCTCTCCCTCTCCCACCTATATATATGTGGGGGCGGCACCGCTAGAACACACAACATTGATTCCTAGCCATGTGCAGCACCCCCCTCCACAGTTTACGCCTCCGGTCATATTGTCGTAGTGCTTAGGCGAAGCCCTGCGCGGATCACTTCACCATCACCTTCACCATGCCGTCGTGCTGACGAAACTCTCCATCGACACTTTGCTAGATCAAGAGTTCGAGGGACGTCATCGAGCTGAATGTTTGCAGAACTCGGAGGTGTCATACGTTCGATACTTGATCGGTTGGAATGAGAAGAAGTTCGATTACATCAACCGCATTGTCAAACGCTTCCGCTTTCTGTCTACGAGGGTACGTGGACACACTCTCCCCCTCTCGTTGCTATGCATCTCCTAGATAGATCTTGCATGAGCATAGGAAATTTTTTGGAATTGCATGCTACGTTTCCCAACAATAGGCACCACTCCACCGCCGCAATGTTCCCATGACTTTATACACTCCTTAAACTTGTAATATCTGGTTTTTCCTGTGTAGATCTTATCGTATATTAATGGTAACACTATATCTCCATATATTCCATTTTATAGTAACACTATATCTCAGTATAGTCCATTTACTATATCTTCATATGGTCAATATTTGGAACTACACCATAGTATATCATTTAACTTTTATTGATCCGGATTATATTCTATTGAAGACTTCTCAAGCCTCAATATATCATATGTAAAATCCATAATCATGTTTGTTTTTATGAAACTATTTCAAAAATTTATACCCCGGTGGTTAATTTATATCATTCATGAAGTTGTTTTGTGTTAATTTTACAACAAACAATTTCAGTAACTATTTACAAGAATCTCTTCATCTCCACCATGGACAAGAAGAAAAAAACTTTCATCCACCTGAGGTACTTAGTCTTTTAAGCAATCACCCTCGTGAACCTCTCTAGGACCACTATAGTACTTACTACTAACAATTAGTTTATACGAAACATATGGCTATGTACATTTGATAGCATAAATGATGAATTCAAGCTCTGAAGCAAATTGAACTCTATCCATCCACACATGCTTATGAATTGTATTCAATATGGATATCTGCATAGTGTTATGTGACACGTCTCCAACGTATTTATAATTTTTGATTGTTCCATGCTATTGTAGTATTCATATTTGATGTTTTATATGCATTATTATGCTATTTTATATCATTTTTTGGGACTAACGTATTAACCTAGTGCCCAGTGCCAGTTGCTGTTTTTTTCTTGTTTTTGCCTTTACAGAAAATCAATACCAAACGGAGTCCAAATGGAATGGAACTTTTTGATGATTTTTCTTGGACAACAAGACACCCAGGAAGCTTCGGGAGGAGACCAGAAGGGCCACGAGGTGGCCACAAGCTCGGAGGGCGCGCCTTAGGGGGATCCCCCAAGCTTGTGGGCCCCTCATGGCACTCCCAACCCTAATTTTTCTTCTATAAATACCCAAATATTCCTCGAAGACCAGAGGGCACACCCAAAATACTTTTCCGCCACCACAAGCTTCTGCTCTCGTGAGGTCCCATCTTTGGGCCTTTTCCGCTACTTCCCCGGAGGGGGATTTCATCATAGAGGGCTTCTACATCAACCGTGTTGCCCTTCTGATGATGTGTGAGTATTTTACCACAGACCTACGGGTTCATAGCTAGTACCTAGATGGCTTCTTCTCTCTCTTTGATCTTCAATACAATGTTCTTGGAGATCTATTCGATGTAATCTTCTTTTGCAGTGCGTTTGTTGAGATCCGATGAATTGTGGGTTTGTGTTCAGATTATCTATAAATATTATTTGAGTCTTCTCTGAACTCTTTTATTAATGATTTATATAGCTTTGTATTTCTCTCCGATCTATTGATTTGGTTTGGCCAACTAGATTGATTTTTCTTGCAGTGGGAGAGGTTCTTTGTAATGGGTCCAATCTTGCGGTGCTCAATCCCAGTGACAGAAAGGGACATGATATTTGTATTGTTGACATTAAGGATAAAAAAGATGGGGTTTATTCATATTGATTGGATCTAGCCCTCTACATCATGTCATCCTTCTTAAGGCGTTACTCCATTCTTGTTAACTTAATTCACTAGATGCATGCTGGATAGCGGTCGATGTGTGGAGTAATAGTACTAGATGCATGTAGGAGTCGGTCTAATTGTGTCAGACGTGATGCCTATATACATGATCATTGCCAGAGATGTCTTCATAATTATTCGCTTTTCTATCAATTGCTCAACAATAATTTGTTTACCCACCGTATGCTTTCTTTGAAGAGAGAAGCCTCTAGTGAAAACTATAGCCCCCGGGTCTACAGCTTTAGGTAATAATGATCCCACTACTTTGGATAATGATCGATCCTATGAAATTTTTGATAAAGTGGGCTTGGAGAGGTCATGACTTTATTTGATGATAATCCCACTATTTTGGAAGAGTGTCAACTTTGCATGCATGTGGATCATGTAGAGAATATGTTATGTGATGGCTATATTGTTGAATTTGAATATGATCCCACAAGTAACTATTATGAAAGAGGGAAATATGGTTGTAGAAATTTTCATGTTATTAAATTACCTCTCTTCATGTTGATATTGCCAATGTTTTATTCTTCTTTCTTCCATATGCTAGTTTTCGCTTGCCTTGATAATTTATTTGCTCATAAAATGCCTATGCATAGGAATTATGTTAGACTTAAATATGTTTGTCACATGTTTTATGATGCTCTCTTTGTGTTTGAATTATTATCTTTCATGTGAGCATCAATAAAATCTCAAGCCTATCTTGATGGCTATAAAGAAAAGAGCTTGTTGGGAGACAACCCAATAGTTTTTTATTCTGTTTTCCAATAAATATGACATTATGCTTCTGTTATGATGGTGTTCTTGTGTTTTAAATTAGTGTTTGTGCCAAGTAAGACCTTTGGGATGATTTGGAAGATAGTTGATTTGATTCTGTGAAAAAAAGAAACTTTCGCACCCAGTTCTGGAATTTTGTAAATTCACAGAAACCTGCTTTTACTTTGAATGTTTTACACAAGATTGATATACAAATTTACCATGCTGTCCTAATTTTTTTAGAATTTTTAGAGTTACAGAAGTATGGTCATTGTTTAAATTACTAGAGATTGTTCTGTTTTTCATAGAATCTGCTTTTATTGTGTTGTTTGCTTATTTTGACGAATCTATGGTTAGTATCAGGGGGTATGAGCCATGGGGAAGTTAGAATACAGTATATATAATTCAAATATGAAATTGGAATGAGTTTACATGTAGCGACCCGACCCGAATGGATCGAAGTCTCTGTGCTTAAGTGTCATCCCTGGATCGGTATTGCTGACACACATAGTACTCGAGGATTTATAGCAGAGTTCAATCACACACTTATTACATCGAGTGTCTCAAAAAGAGTACTTAGTACAATAACATGGTTGAAGGCCATCTAAGTAAGATAACTATGGAAGCATCGAAGATAATTGAGTCCATCCAACTCCACGGCAATACTGAGTGCATGACAAGGACCTAGCGCACCTTACTCTTCGTCTGAGAATTCTGCAGCATGATACGTTGCAGCCGTGTAGGTCAGCACATGGAATATGCTGGCAAGATAACACCATATAGGTAACGATGCAAAAACAACTATCACTACATGCATATATGGCTGGTGGAGGCTCTAAGTTTAATATTTGCATAAAGCCAATTTTTTCCTACAACAAAGGAATAGATTTTATTTAACTACCAAGTTCATGTCATTTAATGAGAAGGTTCCTCCATCTCAATCCCAAAATATTAAGTATAACCCAACAAATTCATTAAGTAGAGTGATGAGATCAAATCAATAATTCAAGTATCAGATACTCAATATGTCCATAACCGGGGACACGGCTAACCATGATTAGTTTATACACTCTACAGAGCTTTGCGCACTTTTCCCCACAAGACTCGATCTCCTCCATTAAATTTCTCACACTACATGATGTTTGAGAAACGGATGATCAAGACACAGTCTTTCCGAAGCATTAACTCTTTACTCTGGGTAGACAGTACCACCTACTTCCCCTACATCTGCTAGCCTACCACTGAAAGAGGTCACACAACATACTCAACTATGCCAGAGCCCATAATGGCTTGTGGCTGCACACGGAAGTTTCTAGCATGAATAATCTTATGATCCCTTTGAGCCTGGGTGGCATTCCATAGGATGATCACACGGCTACTCCGGGATATCCTATGACATCACTAGATTGCTCCAGGTGCCCGCAACCAATTCACCCAGATGTGTATTAAAGTTGCCACCTTAAGTTTCCCTTAGTTAGTATCTCTCACATCTTGCATGAATCTCTCATACCAAACCACGTCTACGAGCATAGCAAGCAATATGAGCATAACGTATATTCCCATGGTTGATCAAAGACAATAGGTTCCTACCTCAACAACTACTTCCCAAATACACATGTTACCAAACCTATTCATGCAATGTTTGAGGGTTGAAACTAATGCATAAAAACTGGGTAATAAAGGGATATGATCAAAGTGTTACTTGCCTTGCTCACGATCGGAAAACCCTAGAGATTCGTAATAGAAAGCTTCACACTCCAGAAACTCTATCGTGAACAAACAATAGCATACATAAGCACTCAAGCATAAGATGCAAAGGTAAAACTAAAATAAAAGATTTAAACAAAAAGTACAAGTGAAGAACTTCGATTTGCAAAAAGAATCGAAAATCAGAAATACGAAACTCAAACTACGATCAAAAGAAGTTCGAAATCAAATCTGCTTGAAACCAAATTTTGAATTTTCAATATCATGTTCAAGTTGTTTATCTGAACAAAGGGGAACAAGACGAAGAATTTGGCGTTGGTTTCGTTGGATTTGGATAAACGAGCAAAAAGTAGCGAGGGTTTAAAGATCAGGGACTAATCTGTAAGAAACCTAATCGCGGATAGGTCCTTGGCCGAAAATAAAACTAAAAAGAAAAATCTAATGAACGAACGTTCGCTAACAGAAACTAACGAACGAAACGTTCACTAACAGATCTAAACGAACGAACGTTCGCTAATTAAACTAACCTAATAAAATTAAACCGATCTAACGATAAAAACCTTAAACAAAAAAAACCGGGGCGGGTTTTAGCGGTAATACCTGTTCGGGCGGAGAAAACAGGGGGCGGCGCGGATCGGGCGGCAGCGGCGGATCGGGCGGCGGCGGCGGTGCTCCGGCGCCGGACCGGTAGCGCGGGGCGGCGGCGGCACCGGCGGCAAGGCGGCGAGCGGCGGCAGCGGCGACGGCAAGGCGGCGAGCGGCGGCAGCGGCGACGGCAAGGCGGCGAGCGGCGGCAGCGGCGACGGCGCGGCTCGGCGGAAGGCAGGCGGGGGGGCTGACGAGAGGAGGGGGGCGGGGTGGCGGCAGCTTTAAAGGGGGCCGGGGGGCTTCGACTTGGGGAGGGGGTCGGACGACGGCGTCGGCGACTCGAACTCCAGCGGGAGTCCGGCTCGGCCACGCGGTGGGGAGGCGGCGGCTCTGACGGGCCGGCTGGGCCTTCGGCCCAGTTCGGTCTGGAACTTTTTTTAATAAATAAATTTCTCCGTGAAGAAAATTCCAAATAAAACAAAATAAAAATCCTAAAATTTCAGAAATAAATTTCACCGTCCTCTCCTAATATTTAGGACAAAGTGAACATTTTTCTAGGCTAAATGCAATTTTTTTAAATGCATATTTTTCCCAAATTTAACCGAATAAACTTTCGGGTAAAATCAAAATAAAATATAATTTTATTCAAAATTAAATTTCCAACATTTCCTAGCTGTTTTGAAGAAGTCATATTATCTTCTCTCATTTATTTAAATTGAAATAATTGGAAAAAGAATTTGAATAAAACCACTTTGATCCAATTTACCAATTTTGAAAAATTCAAAAAGGGTTGTGAAACCTCCAGCTCTCTCAATTGGTCCTTGAGTTGCTTAAGGCTTCTAGGATCAAAATGTCCAAATAAACAAATTCAAAAAAATGCTCAAATCATGGATGCATATGATGACCTAATGAATAACATCCAAATTGAAAATTGGGATGTTACAAACCTACCCCCCTCAAGATGAATCTCGCCCTCGAGATTCGGGTTGGCTAGCAAAAAGGTGTGGGTGGTCTTTCCGGAGGTCTTCTTCTCGCTCCGAGGTGGCTTCTTCTTCGGTATGGTGGCTCCACTGAACTTTGAAAAACTTGATGACCTTGTTGCGTGTAACTCGATTGGCAAACTCGAGAATCTTGACGGGTTTCTCCTCATAGGTCAGGTCACTCTCCAACTGAATTGCTTCCAGGGGCACTGTATCCCTCAGAGGAATATCAGCCATCTCTGCATGGCACTTCTTCAACTGTGAAACGTGAAACACGTCATGAACTCCATACAAACCTTCGTGTAACTCCAACTTGTAGGCAACTTCTCCCATACGTTTCAAAACTTGGTATGCTCCTACAAATTGTGGTGCTAACTTTCCTTTGACTCCAAATCGTTTAACTCCTCGAAGTGGTGACACACAAAGATATGCTCTGTCTCCTACTTCATATGTTACCTCCTTGCGTTTAGTATCGGCATAACTCTTCTGCCTGGACTAAGCTACCTTCAGTCTATCGTGAATCAACTTGACCTTCTTCTCAGATTCTCTGATCAAATCTGGTCCGAACAACTGTCGATCTCCAACTTCATCGCACATCAATGGTGTCCTGCACCTCCTTCCATACAAGGCTTCGAAAGGGGCCATCTTCAAACTAGCTTGGTAGCTGTTGTTGTACGAGAACTCTGCGTAAGGCAAATTATCATCCCAACTAGGTCCATAATCTAGCGCACAAGCACTCAACATGTCCTCCAGAATCTGGTTGACTCTCTCGGTCTGTCCATCTGTCTGCGGATGAAAGGCTGTACTAAACTCTAGCCTGGTACCCAAAGTCTGATGCAACCGATTCCAAAACTTCGAGGTAAATTGTGTTCCTCTATCTGATACGATGGTCCTCGGAACTCCATGCAGACATACGATCCTGGTCATATATAGCTTGGCCAACTTCGCACTTGTATAAGTGGTTTTCACGGGGATAAAATAAGCCACTTTGGTCAAACGATCGACTACTACCCAGATGGAGTCATATCCTGATCGTGTCCTGGGTAATCCGGTGATGAAATCCATGCCAAGCTTATCCCACTTCCATTTGGGTATCGGCAAAGGCTGAAGTAATCCTGCTGGCTTCTGATGCTCTGCCTTAACTCTCTGACATACGTCACATACTGCTACATACTCGGCAATATCCTTCTTCATACCTGTCCACCAAAAATGTTCCCTCAAATCCAAATACATCTTGGTGTTTCCTGGATGAATCAAATATGGCGAATCATGAGCCTCCTGAAGAATTAACTTCCTAATCTCTGAGTTATTGGGCACATAGATACGATCCTCAAACCATAAAGTTTTGTGTTTGTCCTCATGAAAACCTTTGGCCTTTCCTTTACTCATCTTTTCCTTTGTGTCCACAATCTCCTTATCGGTCTTCTGAGCTTCTCGAATCTTTCCCAACAACGTGGACTGTACTTCCAACGCTGCAACAAAACCTCTCGGAACTATCTCCAAGCGAAGTTCTCTGAGATTATCGGCTAACTCCTAAGGTAATCCTCCGGTTATTAGAGTATTAACATAACTCTTGCGGCTCAACCCGTCTGCTACAACATTGGCCTTTCCTGGATGATAATGCAGTTTCATGTCATAATCCTTTATGAGCTCCAACCATCTCCTCTGCCTGAGGTTCAACTCCTTCTGCGTGAAGATGTACTTCAAACTCTTATGATTCGTGTATACATCACAACGGTTTCCAATGAGAAAATGCCTCCAGGTCTTGAGTGCATGCACCACGGCTGCTAACTCCAAATCATGTGTGGCATAATTCAACTCATGTGGTCGAAGTTGACGTGAGGCATATGAAACAACTCTTCCTTCTTGCATAAGAATGCCTCCAAGGCCCTGGCGTGAAGCGTCGCAATATACTTGGAAATCCTTGCGTATATTTGGAAGAATTAGCACTGGGGCTGTAACCAAACGTCTCTTCAGCTCCTAAAAACTAGTTCCGCACTCCTCGGTCCATTTGAACTTAGTGTCCTTCTTCAATAACTCCGTCATGGGCTTCGCAATCTTGGAAAAATTCTCAATGAATCTCCGATAATATCCTGCGAGTCCAAGGAAACTGCGTATCTCTCCAACTGAAGTGGGTGCCAACCACTCGGTGACTAATTTAACTTTGGAAGGGTCTACTGCTATACCTTCTCCAGATATAACATGTCCGAGAAATCCGACTTCCTTCAACCAAAACTCACATTTGCTGAACTTGGCATATAGCTGATGTTCCCTGAGCTTCTCGAGAACCAAGTGCAAATGTTCCTTGTGTTCTTCTTCATTCTTCGAGTACACCAATATATCATCAATGAACACCACAACAAACTTATCCAAGAACTCCATGAACACCTTATTCATCATACTCATAAAGTAGGAAGGGGCGTTAGTCAAACCAAATGACATGACCGTGTACTCATATAGCCCGTACCTTGTGGTAAAAGTTGTCTTGGGTATATCCTATTCTCGGATCTTCAGCTGGTGATATCCTGATCGAAGATCGATCTTGGAGAATACTTTAGCTCCCTGTAGTTGGTCAAACAAATCATTGATCATCGGTAGTGGGTATTTGTACTTTATCATCACCTCATTCAATGCACGATAATCAACAACCATTCTCAAGGATCCATCCTTCTTCTCAACTAAGAGCACTGGGGATCCCCACGGTGATGAACTTGGTCGAATATACCCTTTCTCCAATAACTCCTTAATCTGCTTCTTAATTTCCTCTAGATCATTTGCGGGCATCCGATACGGTCTATTAGATATTGGTCCGGTGCCTGGCAATAGTTCAATCAAAAACTCTATGTCTCGGTCTGGTGGCATGCCTAGTAATTCCTCTGGGAATACATCGGGATAATCCTTCACAACTGGCACTTCCTCCTGAACAACTCTAGAGAGTGAATTTACTTGAGTCCTCCTTGATCCTTTTTCCCTCTGGGGTGGTGAGAAGTATTGACTTACTGGCACAATCGATGTTTCCTCCATACTTCGATAGCCAATCCATGCATAGTATTATATCCAATCCTTGTCATTCCAAAATAATGAGGTCTGAGGGGAAAACGTGCTTACCTATGGTCAATGGCAACTGACAACACCATCGGCTAGCCATATATTCCGCTCCTGGTGAGCTCACTAACATGGGTGACCTAAGGGCTAAGGTTTCCAACTCAAACTTATCCACGAATCCCCTTGATATGTATGAATGCGATGCACCAGTGTCAAAAAGAACGAGGGTTGTAAATGACTAAATCAAAAACTTACCAATAACTGCGTCAGGCTGCTCTTCAACTTCCTCCACGTTGATGTGGTTCACTTGACCTCTGGTAAAGGGGTTTGGCTTCTTTCCTGAGCTTCCATTACCATTACCAGTCTTTGCTTCAGGACACTCGGTGGTGTAGTGTCCAGTCTTCCCGCATTTGAAACAAGTAATGTGACTCAGATCCTTCTTAGCGGGTGTAGCGGGGTTGGGACGGTTTTGGCTGTTGTTTCCTCCATTCCCATTACCTTTCTTAGGGCCACTGTGGTTGTGTGAATTTCCTCCATTGTGGGAATGGCGTCCATGGTTATGTCCCCCATGGGTATGAGTGTGTCCTCCCGAGTACGGGGTATAGCGAGGTTTTTGTTGAGCTCCAGAGTTGTACTTCCCTTGTCCATACTTCTGTTTGCGGCTCTCTATCTGCTGCTGCTTGCTTTCAATCATGAGGGCCCTATCTACCAGCTCCTGATAGTTGGTGAATGTTGCCACCATCAACTGCATACTCAGCTCATCATTCAGTCCCTCTAGAAACTTCTCCTGCTTCGCAGCATCTGTGGCCACATCATCTGGGGCGTAGCATGCTAACTTGTTGAATTCATCCACGTACTGCGCCATGGTACGATTCCCTTGGCGTAAGTTGCGGAACTCACGCTTCTTCATACTCATGGCTCCGGCTGAGACATGTGCGGTGCGGAAGGCTTGTTGAAACTGATCCCAAGTGACATTGGCCATGGGGAAAGTGGCGGTGTAGTTCTCCCACCATGAGGCTGCGGGTCCATCCAGTTGATGTGCGGCAAAGCGCACCTTCTCAGCATCTGTGCAACCTGCTGTGGTCAGCTCCCTTCCAATCTTGCAGAGCCAGTCATCAGCAACAATCGGCTCTGTGCTACTAGACAACACCGGCGGATTCACCTTAGAAAGCGGGCTAAGTTGTCAACTGGGGTGGTGACGGTGGGTTGTTGTTGTTGTTGTTGACTTGGTTCTGGACTAGCAACTGCATCAAGGCATTCTGCTGTTGGATCAACTGAGTGAGCTCCAGCGGGAAAACGAATCCGGGGTCACGTCTCGGAGGCATCTGATAGGTTTAGAGGGGTGAGAACAGAATAGAGTAGGGTCTAAGGAGATGTTTCACTACCCATATGCACATGAGACAAACATATCATTCCACACCACTCAATATCAAACAAGAAGCATACAATCGATCTAGGCTACCATTACAAAATCTCGCAGACTATTACTATATACATGGAAGAACTTCTAATGGCAATATGGTGGTCGACTAGAAATTTTGGTCGGTCGAAGACTCCATATTATCTGCTCCATCTTCGTCTTCATAATCATCATCGCTGTCGGGGTCAGAGTTTTTGTCTTCTAGTACGATGTAGTCTTAAGTACGGATATCCACTTCAAGTTCGAGATCACCCATGAATATTCCTAGCTTCTTCTTCAGGTCTTCATTCTTCTCCAGTAGTACAGCAATTTCCTCTTCATATCCATCGCGCGTAGCTTTCAGTTCTTCCTCCAGCTCCATGTTCCGGGTCATCACCTTCTTCGTGTCTATCATGTTGGCGCACATCTGGTTCTCATAAAGACGAATGTGCTAATTCAACTCCTGTATGTAGGCTGCTATATATTTATCCTTCCTGGTGCAAATCATCTCCCATTGCTCATCTCGGCGTCCACATATCTGGTAGATGGTGTCCTTAAGATCCTTGTTGTACACCTCGCCTATGCGTCCAATGGCGATGTGGGCGGCCATGCTCTTTCCTAAACTCCAGGTTGGTGCATCAAAGGAAAACTCGATGGGCTCGGTAAGTGGTGCAAAAGTCCTTCCTGGAACACGAACTTGAATCGTCCAGCGCTCCTCTTCTGGTAAAGTGGCGGTGAAAGTTCCGGTGAAGCTGGGTATGCCGATGTTCAGGTACCTAGTGACTTCCTTCAAGTGTCGTCCGAAAGGGGTGTCGTCATCCGGTTGTGTAAACTTGTTTCTTGGGTCCGCCATCTATAGAGTAGAAATGGAGAAGAGTTAGAAATGAGTAGAGAAGAATATCATGTGGCTTTGTCCTAGTGGTCGCATCTTACAATCAGCGCGTGCTCTGATACCATCTTGTACCGACCCGACCCGAATGGATTGAAGTCTCTGTGCTTAAGTGTCATCCTTGGATCGGTATTGCTGACACACATAATACTCGAGGATTAATAGCAGAGTTCAATCCCACACTTATTACATCGAGTGTCTCAAAAAGAGTACTTATTACAATAACATGGCTAAAGGCCATCTAAGTAAGATAACTATGGAAGCATCGAAGATAATTAAGTCCATCCAACTCCACAGCAATACTGAGTGCATGACAACGACCTAGCGCACCTTACTCTTCGTCTGAGAGTTCTGCAACATGATATGTTGCAGCCGTGTAGGTCAGCACATGGAATATGCTGGCAAGATAACACCATATAGGTAATGATGCAAAAACAACTATCACTACATGCATATATGGCTGGTGGAGGCTCTAAGTTTAATATTTGCATAAAGCCAATTTTTTCCTACAACAAAGGAATAGATTTTATTTAACTACCAAGTTCATGTCATTTAATGAGAAGTTTCCTCCATCTCAATCCCAAAATATTAAGTATAACCCAACAAATTCATTAAGTAGAGTGATGAGATCAAATCAATAATTCAAGTACCAGATACTCAAGATGTCCATAACCGGGGACACAGCTAGCCATGATTAGTTTATACACTCTACAGAGGTTTGGGCACTTTTCCCCACAAGACTCGATCTCCTCCGTTGAATTTCTCGCACTACATGATGTTTGAGAAACGGATGATCGAGACACGGTCTTTCCAAAGCATTAACTATTTACTCTGGGTAGACAGTACCACCTACTTCCCCTACATCTACTAGCCTACCACTGAAAGAGGTCACACAACATACTCAACTATGCCAGAGCCCATAATGGCATGTGGCTGCACACGGAAGTTTCTAGCATGAATAATCTTATGATCCCTTTGAGCATGGGTGGCATTTCATAGGATGATCACACGGGTACTCCGAGATATCGTAGGACATCACTGGATTGCTCCAGGTGCCCGCAACCAATCCACCTAGATGTGTATTAAAGTTGCCACCTTAAGTTTCCCTTAGTTAATATCTCTCACATCTTGCATGAATCTCTCATACCAAACCACGTCTACGAGCATAGCAAGCAATATGAGCATAACGTATATTCCCATGGTTGATCAAAGACAATAGGTTCCTACCTCAACAACTACTTCCCAAACACACATGTTACCAAACCTAATCATGCAATGTTTGAGGGTTGAAACTAATGCATAAAAACTGGGTAATAAAGGGATATGATCAAAGGTTACTTGCCTTGCAGACGATCATAAAACCCTAGAGATTCGTAGTAGCAAGCTTCGCACTCCGAAAACTCTATCATGAACCAACAATAGCATACATAAGCACTCAAGCATAAGATGCAAAGGTAAAACCAAAATAAAAGATCTAAACAGAAAGTACAAGTGAAGAACATCGATTTGCAAAAAGAATCGATCAAATCGGAAATACAAAACTCAAACTACGATCAAACGAAGTTCGACATCAAATATGCTTGAAACCAAATTTTAAATTTTCAAAATTATATTCAAGTTGTCTATCTGAACAGAGGGGAACAAGATGAAGAATTTGGCATTGGTTTCGTTGCATTTGGATAAACGAGCAAAAAGTAGTGAGGGTTTAAAGATCAGGGACTAATCTATAAGAATAATAATCGCGAATAGGTCCCTGGCCGAAAATAAAACTAAAAAGAAAAATCTAACGAACGAACGTTCCTTGACAGAAACTAACGAACGAAAACGTTCACTAACAGATCTAAATGAACGAACGTTCGCTAATTAAACTAACCTAATAAAATTAAACCGATCTAATGATAAAAACCGAAAACAAAAAAAACCGGGGCGGGTTTTAGCGGTTATACCGGTTTGGGCGGAGAAAACTGGCGGCGGCGGTGGTGCTCCGGTGCGGGACCGGTAGCGCGGGGCGGCGACGGCGCGCTCCGTGAAAGGCGGGCTGCAGCGGCGAGGCTCACGAGAGGAGGGGGGCGGGGTGGCAGCGGCTTTAAAGGGGGTCGGGGGGCTTCGACTTGGGGAGGGGGTCGGGCGACGGCGTCGGCGAGTCAGACTCCGGCGGGAGTCCGGCTTGGCCACGCGCTGGGGAGGCGGCGACGCTGACGGGCCGGCTGGGCCTTAGGCCCAGTTCTGTCCGAAACTTTTTATATAAATAAATTTCGCTGCGAAGAAAATTCCAAATAAAACAAAATAAAAATCCTAAAATTCTAGAAATAATTTTCACCGTCCTCTCCTAATATTTAGGACAAAGTGAACATTTTTCTAGGCTAAATGCAATTTTTTTTAAAATCCATATTTTTCCCAAATTTAACCGAATAAACTTTCGGATAAAATCCAAACAAAATATAATTTTATTCAAAATTAAATTTCCAACATTTCCTAGCTGTTTTGAAGAAGTCATATTATCTTCTCTCATCTATTTAAATTGAAATAATTGGAAAAATAATTTGAATAAAACCACTTTGATCCAATTTACCAATTTTGATAAATTCAAAAATGGATTTTTGTGATACCTCCAACTCTCTCAATTGGTCCTTGAGTTGCTTAAGGCTTCTAGGATCAAAATGTCCAAATGAATAAATTCAAAAAAATGCTCAAATCATGGATGCATCTGATGACCTAATGAATAACATCCAAATTGAAAATAGGGATGTTACATTACAACAGTACCTAAAGTGGTGATTTGTTTTATTATACTAATGGATCTCACGAGTTTTCTATTGAGTTTTGTGTTGTGAAGTTTTCAAGTTTTGGGTGAAGTTTCGATGGACTAAGGAATAAGGAGTGGCAAGAGCCTAAGCTTGGGGATGCCCATGGCACCCAAAGTTAATATTCAAGGACAACCAAGCGTCTAAGCTTGGGGATGCCCCGGATGGCATCCCCTCTTTTGTCTACAATCCATCGGTAAATTACTTGAGGCTATATTTTTATTCACCACATGATATGTGTTTTGCTTGGAGCGTCGTGTATTATATGAGTCTTTGATTTATTTGCTTTTTAGTTTGCCACAAACAACCTTGCTGGACACATCTTTTTTAGAGGGCACACATTATTCGTGAATTTATTAGAATACTCTTTGAGCTTCACTTATATCTTTTGAGCTAGGCAGTTGCTCTAGTGTTTCACTTATATCTTTTAGAGCATGGTGGTGGTTATTTTTTAAAGAAATTGATGAACTCTCATGCTTCACTTATATTATTTTGAGAGTCTTATAAATAGTATGGCAATTTGCTTGGGTTATGAATTTAATCCTAATATGATGGGTATCCAAAAGGGATATAATAAAAACTTTCATGAAGATCATTGAATATATGAGAAGTTTGATTCCTTGCAATTGTTGATATATAAAGATGGTGATATTAGAGTCATGCTAGTTATAATTTTGGTTTAGTAAGAATATTTGTGTTTAGGTTTGTGATTCCGGAAGCATGCATGTATTGTCTCTCGTTATGCGATGAAATTGGAGCATGATTTGTTATTGATTGTCTTCCTTATGAGTGGCGATCGGGGACGAGCGATGGTCTTTTCCTACCAATCTATCCCCCTAGGAGCATGTGTAGTAGTACTTTGCTTCAAGGGCTAATAAACTTTTGCAATAAGTATGTGAGTTCTTGATGACTAATGTTGAGTTCATGGATTATACACACTCTCGCCCTTCCACCTTTGCTAGCCACTCTAGTACCGCGCAACTTTCGCTGCTGCATTAAACCCTCTTTATACCTTTCCTCAAAACCGCCACCATACCTACCTATTATGGCATTTCCATAGCCATTCCAAGATATATTGCCATGCAACTTCCACCGTTCCGTTATTTTGAGTTCTCACATTGAGTTGTAATTCTTGAGTTCTAAGTAAATAAAAGTGTGATGATAATCATATTCATTATTAGAGCATTGTCCCAGTGAGGAAAGGATGATGGAGGCTATGATTCCCCAACAAGTCGGGATCAGACTCCGGACGAATATAAAAATATGAAAAATAAAGAGGCCAAAAGAGCCCACAAAAAAGAGAGGCCAAAGTGCCCAACAAAAAGAAAAAAAGAAAAAAAAGGAAAATATGAGAGAATAAGATAGAAAGGACAATGTTACTATCCTTTTCCACACTTGTGCTTCAAAGTAGCACCATGTTCTTCATGATAGAGAGTATCCTATTTTGTCACTTTCATATATTACTAGTGGGAATTTCTCATTATAGAACTTGGCTTGTATATTCCAATGATGGGCTTCCTCAAATGCCCGAGGTCTTCATGAGCAACCAAGTTGGATGTACACCCACTTAGTTTACTTTTTGAGCTTTCATACACTTATAGCTCTAGTACATCCGTTGCATGGCAATCCCTACTCACTCACATTGATATCGATTGATGGGCATCTCCATAGCCCATTAATTTGCCTAGTTGATGTGAGAATTTCTCCCTTCTTTTTGTCTACTACCACCTTCTATTCCACCCATAGTGCTATATCCATGACTCATGCTCATGTATTTGCGTGGGAGTTGAAAAAGCTGAAGCGCGTTAAAAAGTACTCCCTCCATCCCAAAATAAGTGACTCAAGTTTGTACTAACTTTGTACTAAAGTTAGTACAAAGTTGAGTCACTTATTTTGGGACAGAGGGAGTATGAACCAATTGCTTGGCTTGTCATCGGGGTTGTGCATGATAAATACTTATGTGTTAAGAAGATGGAGCATGATAATTTTGTAGGGATAACTTTCACTAGCCATGACATTTTGAAAAGACATGATTGCTTTTTAGTATGCTTCAAGTATTATTGTTTTTATGTCAATATTAAACTTTTGTTTTGAATCTTACGGATCTGAATATTCATGCCACATAAAGAAATATTACATGATAAACATGTTAGATAGCATTCCACATCAAAAATTCTGTTTTTTATCATTTACCTACTCGAGGACGAGCAGGAATTAAGCTTGGGGATGCTTGATACGTCTCCAATGTATCTATAATTTTTTATTGTTCCATGCTATTATATTATTCATCTGGGATGTTTTATATGCATTATTATGCTATTTTATATCATTTTTTGGGACTAACCTATTAACCTAGTACCCACTGCCAGTTGCTATTTTTCCTTGTTTTTGCCTTTACATAAAATCAATACCAAATAGAGTCCAAATGGAACGATACTTTTTTGATAATTTTTCTTGGAAAAGAAGACACCCAGGAAGCTTCGGGAGGAGGCGAGAAGGGACACGAGATGTCCACAAGCTCGGAGGGTGGGCCCTAGGGGGGCCTAAGCTTGTGGGCCCCTCGTGGCACTTCCAACCATAATTTGGCTTCTATAAATACCCAAATATTCCCCTAAGACTAGGGGCACACCAAAAATACTTTTCCGCCGTCGCAAGCTTCTGTTCTCGTGAGATCCCATCTTGGGGCCTTTTCCTGTACTCCGTTGGAGGGGGGTTCGATCACGGAGGGCTTCTACATCAACCTTGTTGCCCTTCCAATGATGTGTGAGTAGTTTACCACATCCCTACGGGTCCATAGCTAGTATCTAGATGGCTTCTTCTCTCTCTCTTTGATCTTCAATACAATGTTCTCCTTGATGTTCTTGGAGATCTATTCGATGTAATCTTCTTTTGCGGTGCGTTTGTTGAGATCTGATGAATTGTGGGTTTATGTTCAGATTATATATGAATATTATTTGAGTCTTCTCTGAACACTTTTATGCATGATTTATATAGCTTTGTATTTCTTTCCGATCTATTGATTTGGTTTGGCCAACTAGATTGATTTTTCTTGTAGTGGGAGAGGTGCTTTGTAATGGGTCCAATCTTGCGGTGCTCAATCCTAGTGACAGAAAGGGACATGACACGTGTTTGCATTGTTGCCATTAAGGATAAAAAGATGGGTTTATTCATATTGATTGGATATATCCCTCTGCATCATGTCATCTTGCTTAAGGCGTTACTCCGTTCTTGTTAACTTAATACACTAGATGCATGCTGGATAGCGGTCGATGTGTGGAGTAATAGTAGTAGATGCAGGCAGGAGTCGGTCTACTTGTCTCTGACGTGATGCCTATATATATGATCATTGCCTTAGATGTCTTCATAATTATTCGTTTTTCTATCAATTGCTCGACAGTAATTTGTTTACCCACCATATGCTTTCTTTCAAGAGAGAAGCCTTTAGTGAAAACTATGCCCCCCGGGTCTATCTTTTATCATATTATTTTCAGATCTACAAAATCAAAAACCCAAAAATACCTTTATGCAATTTATTTACTTTTATCTTATTTTGCACTTTTACTTATCTTTTATATCTATCACTATCAGATCTCATCCTTGCAAGTAACCATGAAGGGATTGACAACCCCTTTATCGCATTGGGTGCAAATATTTGTTTGTTTGTGTAGGTTCTATCATTGGAGACTTGTGTGTTCCTCCTACTGGATTGATACGTTGGTTCTTAACTGAGGGAAATAATTATCTCTACTTTGCTGCATCACCTTTTTCTCTTCAAGGAAAAAACCAATGCAAGCTCAAGAAGTAGCATTATGCTATGTGACATTTTGAGAAAACATTTTCTCCTTTTAAACTTTTTTAAAACTTTGTCATAGTACATGTCTTAGCATAGTGAGATATTTCAATCTATCTGTATAGATTTTCATCCAATAATTCTAAGTCTTTTTAGAAACATCAGTTTTAATATTTTGTGCTAATATACTTTATATTATCTCTGGTCAAGTGATATGTCATACATATGTAAGATCAGAAATGCTTATAGAACTCCTGCTAAACTTACTACATCCACAAGTTTCATGATAAAATTTAAATTCTCCAATTACTTTATCAAATTCAAACTACATGATATTTTATTTCAAACCATATACATAGCTTGAAATATTCATACCATTCATGTATTCCTAACAAAACTTGTGGTTGTATCTTATATACATCCTGTTTGAAATCTTTTCAAAATAGTTTTGTTACTCATCTGTTATATATCAACAATACACAACACTCAGTATTGTAATCCATTTATACTTTTAGTATTGCTACCAATAAGAAGATTTGATCAGATCAACTCCCTACAAAACCCTTTTTGTAAAACTTTTCTTCTAGGATCATTATCCATGAATGTTCGAAAATCCATTTACTTTTTGTGCCTAGCACACCTTCTGAAGGTTTCACCAAGTTCAAAACTTGTTCCTTGTATATGGACTTCACTTTGATTTCAATGGTTTAAGCCATACCTCTCTAGCCGGGCGCCATCACTGCTTCCTCGTACTGTGTAGGTTCATCTTCTACTAAATGAAGGATTCAATAGATATGATAATCTTTCCTGACCTTTGCATTTTGTTACAGTCCTAACTGAAGCTCCTACATCTAATGTAGTATATTCTTTGCTCAGTTTTATGGACAAAAATTGCTCCAAAACATTCCTAGTTTAATTTTGTTTCAACTTAAGCCAGAGATTCAATAACCTCAATAAGCTCTATCATCCTCCCACTTACTCCTTTAACGAGTAAACCTTTTCCAAAAACATTCATTCTCTAACAAACATTTTGTCCTTAAATTTTGTGTAAGGAACAGAAAACTACGATCAAACATTGGTCTAAAAAATTATATAACTCTTTATAGTTTTTATCAGACTTTTAGATGCTGGCTCTTTTAAGTGAATAATTTGCTATTTCAATTATAAATCCCCCCAAAAAATAAGATCATATCAATAATTGTAATAATTCCATAATTGTTCAATTGCTTGCTACACTTATGACTTAGATATATTTCTTCTTGAAAGAAGAATCTTGTTTATCTTTTGCCATAATGATATTATATCTTCATCTTGAATTTCTTTGAACTATTTCAAATATTTCAGTCCTTGACTTTTATCAAGTAAATCATATTTACTCATTACATTGATGAAAAATATTCGCCGCGCCCTGTTATATCCATCGAACTTAATACATCACAATGTATTTAGTCAATTCATCTGATATAACCAAGCAATGCCACACACTAGTTTTATTGATCTTCTCAAGTTGTTTAGCTTTAATGTTATATATAGCAAACTTCAAATTCATCATGAATAAACCATCATAAATTAGATATTTAATCAAACCATATTCTCATAATAAAATGAACAACTATTGTTTAATACTTACAAGAATATCCATCGCATAATCCATAGGATAATGCATTACATAACTCTAAATCAAAATAACTATTATTTTAGTTCTAAGATAAACCTTGAAGATAAAATAAAGACATGACTTTGACGGTCTCCGAGCAGCGATCCCGTCACCATTCCCGACTCGTATCATGACTTAATTTCTTCTCTCCTTCTGAGCTTTTTGTAGTCCCTGTATCGGTTTGCAAAAATGAGAGCAATCAATCAGTATCAAATACTCATGACATAAAGAAATTTACAAGTAGAATAACATATGCCGATTATACTTTACCAGAAGAACCATTCTTCTTATCCGCCAAAAACTTCTTGCAGTTATGCTTCCAATGTCCCTTCTGCTTATAGTAGAAACATTCAGTCTCCTTATTGGCTCCGCCCTTGTTCCTCTTCTAAGGCTCAATCTTACCGGCTTCAATAGATTTCTTCTTCTTGGACTTGCCTTTCTTCTTGAAACTGGCGGTCTTATTGACCATCAACACTGTTTTCTTCTTTTGCATTCCAGTTTCCGCAATTTTGATCATAGCAAACATTTTGCACTTTTATCCATACAATTCATGTTAAAGCCATCGTAAGATGGGGGAAGTGAAGCAAGCACAATTTTGAACCGAGTGTTGGAGGAATTCCAAATTCCAGAGAAGTCTAACATAGCCAGCAAGCTTTACTATATGCTCACTCATTGACGAACCCTCTTCCATCTTGCATTCAATCAAGGCCTTGGTTAATTCAAAACATTCAATTCATGCCTGCTTCTTGTACAGAACTTCCACTGACCCAATTATAAAATGAGTAGTAGATCGTTCAAAACGGTTTTGTAGTTTAGGAACCATGCAAGTTAACATGAGGCACTGGACTGAATCATAGGCATCACTACGAGCAGCATAAGCAGCAACTTCTTCTTGTGGTGCATCCTTTGCAGGAGCATCACCTAGGGGCTGATCCAACACATACTCCTTTTCAGCACTCCTGAGAACAAATCTCAAGTTCCGGATCCAATCCGCATAGTTCCCATCATTAGCAGCCAACTTTTCTTTCTCTAACATAGGGTCTAAGTTGAACACATAGCGAGCTATTGATCTACAACGATAGACACAAATTCATTTGGAAATTTACCCATAGTTAATGTTGCACTAGTGTTTAAACAAATTTTAATATAAAGTGCACTCCCACTCAAATTAGTATCTCTCATAATTGAAAGTGAGTGATTCAAGATCCTGATCTCATTCACACCCATGGATGGTAGCATCTCATATGATGCGAGTTTCAACCGGTAGGCAATCTTTTGCCGATCATATCACCATATGACTCTTGTTCTACTAGAACTTCAAGCAACCGATTGTTTCTGATGTGAAGTCCTACCTCACCCATCTTTCCCTAGTCACCTTGCGAGAGGAGAAAGAAAAGATGTGGTAGTGCTAATTTTCTAACTCTATTACACCATCTGATAAGTTTGTATTGTATTTTTTTACAAGTAAGTCTATATTATATTTTTACAGAATTTTACATCGAACAATTGATTTTACAGGGTGACCCCACATGTCAGTACCATGTGGCGTTGACTTGGGCATATACATTTTAGACAAGGGTAAGAACAAGTTGGCGTTTGGACTTGAGCTTCTTCTTTTTTGCAGGATTTTGGACTTAAGATTACAAACAAAATTGCATTATTTATTCAGAGTAGCCAAAATTCATATTCAGATCCGTGAACGACTCATTGTTCTTGGTGTCATGTCCTTTGAAGCCATGCTGCTGCAGGCCAGAGTCGTCGTCGATCTCCGATGAGCCGTCCGTCTGGAAGTTGCGTGAACGAAGCACTTTCATGCCATGTGTTGGAGAAGTTTGACTACAGTGGGTTCTTCCTTCTTTTCCTGATTTGTTTACAACCAGATGAGAACACAGTGCCAAGGATAGCATGGAAGCTAGCTAGTTCACGAGGGCTCGAGCCATGGAGTGGCCATGGTGCTTAAAGTTTCTTCTACAAAAATATGCCTTCAAGGGTTAGTCCTGAATGGTCTCGTTTACAACCAGATCTAAATTATATTTGTGCTAGTGTTCCGAAATACTCCCTCCGTTCCTAAATATAAGGTTTTTTTAGAGAATTCAATATGAACTATATACAGATATTTATAAGACATAGTTTAGAGTGTAGATTCAGACATTTTGCTCTGTATGTAGTCCATATTGAAATCTTTAAAAAGATTTATATTTAGGAACATAGGAAGTATTCTAACAAGAAACAAGGACAAACTATACATCCATCTCCGTGGCCACAACACGATTTATATAAGACATAGTCTATATATGGATTGACTATTCGTCACCCTGGGTGAGGAATAATTATTCTTCACCCACCTCTATTTTAACATCTATGCACCGTAGTTTTACGTTTCGTAAATTTTGTCTTATTTTAGACTAAAAAGAGAACGTAAGAAAACCTATAATCGTCATAAAAAATATTTTATGTTATGTAAAACTACAAATATAAAAACATAGTGTAAAATGTACAGAAAATACAATTTTTAACCTATATTTTTTTGTTATGCCAAATTTTATGCAGTAAATCAATATGAATGTAACTGTTTGTATTTCAAATGTTTCCTACAAGCAGTGGTAGTTACCACCACTTGCATTTTGTATGTTGTATGTAGTATCTGTCGAAACCGAGAGTACGTACGTGTAGTATGTAGTATATAACAATGATTAGGTAGTATATATACTAATTTTTAGGTAGTATGTACCATTTTTAGTATGCTCTTTTTTACGTACAAATATGTACGTATTTCATAAATATAACAAAAACTATGGGCTCATATGCAATTTTTCACATAACTTGCTTTGAAATATCTTAGATATAGTATATGAACATATTTAAAATAATAAAATAGTATATATAATATCACTTGGTAGTATATGAGATATATGGGGTAACTACCACCGGGTGGTAGGATGGATTTTTCCTATATATATATATATATATATATATATATATATATATATATATGACAAATATTTCCTACAAGCAGTGGTAGTTACCACCACTTGCGTTTTGTATGTTGTATGTAGTATCTGTCGAAACCAAGAGTATGTACGTGTAGTATGTAGTATATATCAACGATTAGGTAGTATATATACTAATTTTTGGGTAGTATGTACCATGTTTTGAGTATGCTCTTTTTTATGTATAAATATGTACGTATTTCACAAATATAACAAAAACTATGGACTCATATACAATTTTTTCATGTAACTTGCTTTGAAATATCTTAGATATATATTCAGTTTTAGATGCTTGGTTCAACATTAGCTTGTGTCTAGTTCGGTCCTGCAAGGTTTATTCTCAACCAATGATGCCCAAAAAACAAGCAAGCTTTGCTCCATTAACCCTATAAGTTCACTGGTTAACAAGTTGGAAGATAATCCCGCAAAAAGAAAAGAAAAAAGGTTGGAAGTTCAAGCATTGGCAAAGACATTAAACGGTGTTTCGCCGAAACATGAACATACTGCCATAATGAAACATTTGTTGTGTTTCCCTACATAATTTAGTTTTCCCCCTTAGTTACGTATTACGACAATAAAAAAACAATCTCATTATGAAGTCAGCTACTCGCGGTCGCAGGTGGCAACACACATACCACAGAAATATGAAATCAATGAACTGAAAGAGGAATGCACAAATGACGTTAGCGACGGACAAGGTGTTCAATAAGAAAAGGTACAGCTGGCATCCCCAGGATTAATTTACGTTAGCGAGGCAGTTTCCACTTGTCTATTCACCAGTCGGTTTGTACAACACACAACAATGGTGCAGCACTTGACCTCTACAACAAGAAGAATTGTGAATAAAGGAGCTCGCGGATCTTGTAGTAGTCCTCGCACAGCGGACCCTCGACCACAATCTGCTGAGAACCCGTGCTACCCTGCAATGCACAATCATGCGTGTCACAGGCACACCAACTAAAACCATACACGATCTAAATTAAAAAGCAGTTTATCATGCTTGATCTGGAGTATCGTTCATCGTGTCATTCCGTTGTTCAAGGACCATGCCAACCAAAATTTGGCGCGCCTACGTCTCGCTTCAGTACTTAGTCGTCGCTAGGTGGTCTACGGATCTGGATGTAATTTTTATTATTTCCGGTATTCGTTGTACTCTCATGATTGATGAATAGACGAAGTTTTCCCGCAAAAAATATAAGTTCTGGCCACAAAAAAAAAATATGATTGATGAAATTGCTACTAAATGTATAGCAGCTCTAGTAATTAGTTTACCTTCTGGTTAGAATCGCCAATCTTGCGTACAGTGATGTACTCCCCACACCGTAGAGCGCCCCCAGCAAACTCAACCTGGACGGAATTTCTTAGCATTAGATTTTGGTCTCAAGTATATAACCAGAGATATCCGTTTGATGCACATTCTAAAGCCAAAACGTGAAGGATAGGATGACCAAGGGATGCAACATCATAAATTCAAAACAAAAAACAGAGACCTACCTGTAAACCTTTATTTGCTAGGAATTGCTTGAAATCGGCCAATTTCAGATCACCCACAAGAACTGACTTGTGGGCTGCTGGAGTTGATGAGGGGGGTAGCAGAGTGAGCTTCTCATCCACCTTTCCAACCCCTGAATCAACCCATGCAATTTCATGCTCACCCAACTGCAGAAAATGCGGGTGTCAGAGCCAGTGCTTTCTTTCAACAAACTCAAAGCAAGTAAATGTGGCTGAAGACTGAGATCAGGTGGTTTCCGGTGGTTACTGGCCAAGATTTTGCATGGATGGCTCAGGGTTGAGCAAATTCAACTGGTTTAACATTAGTTATTCCTATGGCTGGTGACTAGTTGGGAAATGGAATGAATGAGCTGCCTGGTTGGAAGCAACAACACTTCCTTTTTGTTCATTTTTTTGTTTTTTTCATTTTGAACAGCAAAAGAAGTTCTACCATTTTCTTTTTGTTTGTTAATTATGGAGATCTGAATGGGCTCTGAGTACTTTAGGAGAAGTTATTCCAAGAGAGAACTAGAACCATTAGATTGGTGCTTTACTTATCTCAAATTTAAATGATGGCATAAGCTTCACATCAATATGACTTTAACATCAATAGAGAGATACAAATAAATTAACACTAAGGGAATCAAATATAGCTCATACCTTCTTAGAAAGGACATTGCTCATTAACTTCTCGGAAAGTTGTACCTGAAATTTTATAATAGCACAGAAATTACAAAATTAGCAAGTCTGCGTATATCATATGCATATATGATTGGTTGCAAAGTTACACTAGCCTCCCTAGCTTAAATAAATAATGGCATATAGAAAGTTCTTGTTGCTGACTAATTGTTAGCGTCCTGATGGTGCAATGACTTAGTAATTGGCAATGGCTATTATATTCACTAATATGAAGCATTGCGGTGGTCGGTGCATTGACTTCAGATGTAAGAATTAATACAACAGTATCTGAGGATGACCTTGCTTTCATGATCTCTTAAGTAGAAGCTCTGCTACGAAAGAGTTTTTCAGTTAACAAACTAACCTTGTAAGCACATAAATCTGATGTTACATCAATTGTTTCTTCTATTTGAGGAGCATAAACATGCAAGTCAGAGTTTTTTGCACAATGCATTTTTAAATGTTCAGTAGCTTCTGCTGATCCATGCACCAAAACCTGGAAAAAAATGAGAAGAGGTTTAGAGTGTGCTACAGATTTCCACATACAGAGAAAGTATTGGCCACAAGCACTGCAACTGCAGGAGGTCACTGATATCACACATGGTAAATCAAAGCAAGAATAGCCAGAGTATCTACACAACGTCTATGGTGGCACATCCACCTTCAAGTGGATAAATACGCAATGCTAGATTCACATGATCTAACTAGTTTTGGATTCAATGATGCAAGTGCTTGGCTTGGAGAGAATTCAGAACTATCTTTAACCATGAAAAGGATAAAATACATGGGCAAACAAAGAAGGGAGCAAGTAAGTCAAAACTGAAAAATCAAAGCCATGTATATTATAAGATACAATATTCCAACTAAAGACACGTACGAGTTTCAGTGGGGCCACATGAGCAATAACTGATTTTACGGAGCGTCCATCGGACCGACCTTCAAAGTCCATATATGCCAATGAGCACTTCACTTGCACCTGGAAGATGGCAATATGTAAACAGATGGGAAGTTCAGTTTGGGTAAACATACAGCTATAACTTTGATATAGATGCAGAGACAAAATGAAGAGACAGGAGAACTTACAGTCATCTCGTTGGAAATAACTTTTGACGGTGCTGAATCAAGAAGAAGGCGTGCTGAACTCTCATCAAGCTTACCATCCATGCCATCTCCAGCACCCTGAAAGAAAACATGCCCTTAGTAATCTAGGAGTACATGAAACTATATAAGACTATTTCACCTTAAGTAAAAAAAAATAGCACCCCTGAAGATGGCAAGGAAATTTCCTGTTTTTCCACTTGACAATTAAAGCTTCTTGAGTAGCCAAAAGGAACAGCAAGCACATAAGCAAACTTACGAGCATCATATTATTATCCATTTCATCTTGTTTCATCATATAATCATCAGGATTGATAACCTCGCCGAAGTCATCCCAGTCAGCAGTATTTTCAAAGAAAGGAAACATTGGAGCGATGCTGGTCACCGGAGAGACAAATCCATCAATTAGAATATCCACATTCCCGCCAACATGTGAGCCAGCTGATGGAAGCAGAAAGTAAAGAAGCGCCGTTAGCTGCATACTCCCTCCGTCCAGAAATAACTGTCGTTCAAACGGATGTATCTAGCACTGAAATACGTCTAGATACATGCATTTGAGCAACAGTAGTTTCTGGACGGAGGTAGTACGACATATTACATTAGAATCAGATGGTAAAAGACTTTAAACACATGATAAGTTTGGGGAAAACAGATAGAAGTGAAACAAAAGATGTGTTACCATCAATTTGATTTTTCAGTATAGTAAACAAGAATGGAACAGAGATATTGAACTACATCAAGTCAACATACAAGATAAGGAGAAAAGGAACAGAAGTAGAATAGTCATAAAAACAGTCACAGACAGTCTTTAGGAGAATTAGAACTGGTTATCAGGAGAGACATAATATTTAAAACTGTGCTATGCAATTGCAAATGTGATGAATCAGGTAAAACAGCCAATGTAAGTGCCGCAAAAAAGTGTGGCCATCTTATACCATTGGATGATTTACGAGACGAGCTTGCATCAACAACCATGGGGTCAGAAGCCTTTGCATTTGATTCATGAGAAGCCTTTAGCTCCTTCTCCTTGCTGATGCTAGCCTTTAGCACTTCTTCCTTTTTTATGCGTTCTTGTTCCTCTTCATAAGCTTTCAGCTCATCACCAACTAAAGGAACTCGCTTGCTCATAGTGACTTTTACGGCTTTGGGAGGTGGATCCACTTGAAGCATGCGAGCAAGTGTCCCAAACTGGAAGGGGAATATTTTGTAATCAGATGTCTGTAAATATATACATACAATGCAAGAATTCTGTACTAAACAAAGATGTTTCTCATCACTTTTTGCGCTCAAATCTATGGGACATGACACAGCTATAATGGTAAATTTTATGGAAATGGGGCTTTATACTTTCCACCAGTAATAAAAGATAAATTCAGCAAGTATTAATTCACAAAAACACCTTCAGGCTTCGGCTAATGCTCTTTACATATCGAAAGTTTCATTAAGTGTTCACAAGGCATCTAGTCATTTATATCTTCAAAGCTCCACAGTTCTTATGGCAATTTATTTAAGGTGGCAAGCCACTGAAAACATGTGAAGAGTGAAGAGAAGTGTGACCCATTTGAAGAGGCTGCACACATGGACGTACCTGACCCTTCTCAGTAAAAAGCACTAGATTTTTAGCTTCATTTGCCATCTCAACAAAAATGTCATGAGAAAAGCCAACCTCCAAACTTGACATGGATGCTAGAACCACCTGCAAAATATTTGTTAAGTTCAAGATTCCAAAAGTATGGCAGACATATATATTGTTACTCCAACCTTTGGAGCATCTCCCAGTTTCTCTAGCTCTTCTTTGTTAATTATCAGTGAGACATGTCTGCAACAGCGGAAGGAGAATAGTTATTATTACCAATCAAACAAAAGAATTATGTGGACAACTGTACATAACCTAAGAAAGCTCTCTTGAGGATTCTTAAACACAAAGTTCAATAGACGCAAAACATCTTAAAACTGAAGTGCAGCACAGTTAAGATGGCTGCGATAGTAGTATTCTGAGAACAGAACAACCAAAAAGTGATAACAGATAAGTGTGACTCTGCTAGGAGCAAGAGAGGGGAAGCATGTTCATGACATGGCAATCGTTATACCTTAATAAGAAGGCATTATCTCTAGTGTGTTCAAAAGACTTTGAGATCGAATCACTCATCCATTCAAGAAAACTCTTGACAAAATCAACAGTACTAGTAGAAACATTTGTCAGAAAGTAGATAGGATAGACCAAATGTCGTTGAGCCCAGTACTGCAACGTATCAAGATAAAAGTTTAGCACATCATTAACATACCAGGGAAAAGGAGAAATAATAATACAATCAAGATATCACCTGCTCCATTATTAAAAGAAGTTCTAGTACTCTACCAGCTGTATCAACAGGCAGTAATACGCTACCACCACTTGATAGAACTTTCACCATTGAATCTGTATAAAAAAGTTGACGCTTCAACCAAGAGGTTTTGACATACAATGCAAGTAAAATAACAATTTTAAGTTGTTCATCGTATCTGAACATGGCACTTCACCATGAATTAAAAGTAAAAAGGAAAATCCCAAATGTTGCAAATTTGGAAAATAAAATAATGTGTATCAGTGCATCTTCTTAATTTCTATGCGTAACAATAATAACAATTTGCACTTCATCATGAGCTGGTAGCTCAAGCTAACAAGGACGGAGGGGGTGGGGGAGAATACTTATTGGTAGCTAGTCCAGTGACATACCAATGAAATCTTGATCCTGCTGCCTTTTGTAGACCTGATTGTTCAAGGCATTGTAAGCATCAGTAATCAAAACAGCTGGCCGTACAAAAGATCCAAGGGTTGTACCATTCAAATGCCTGAAAAGAGCACATTAGTGTGTTTTTTAAGCAAAAGAGTGCCTAATCTGTACAGGACAGACACAATAAAGGATCTAACCTCTCTTTTCGGTGGTTAAAGTCAACAGCATAGACGACATCCTCTCCATCTTTTGTTATCTTCCATACTGTACCCCCCAAAAGATGGCCCGACACATGTGGCGCAATAACTATTCCTTCACCTTTATCTGTTGAGAAACGGTTATTGACGGCATACAACTGAGCATACTAAAGTTGTGTACATCAACACGGTCTCACTGACCGTTAAGAAGGTGATTTTGTGAATATTTCAGTCTCACAACATTCTGGAATGCGGCATCAATATCATCCAAAGAAAACAAGTCGAAGTCTGCAACTTGCTGCAAGAGAAAATAAAAATGGTAAGAGTCCTCGATAAACGACGAAGAGCGATAAATGAAAATGCAGTCTGCAGCAAGGAGGATATTGAAAACTGAATATGCATACGTAGTTACAAATTACAACAATGGGCTGAGGAAGCTTACCCATCGAGATAGAAAATAATCATACATGGTTAAAAGGCCAAGTCTAAACACAGGTTCTGTTGCATATACTGGTGCAGATAATCCAAGATGTTTTATAGCATAGGGCAAAGCTCCTAGATGCATCATGTCAGGATGAGACAGAAGAACAGCATCTATTGTTGGCGCAACCCTGAAAGATACAAGACATGCATAAGCAAAAGTACCAAATACGTTTGGAAGAAACAAGTCAAAATCTGCGTAAAAAATCGAGCGACAGAAGCAATCTAACAACAACATTTTACCATCTGTGGGCATATATATTTAAAAGCCTAAACGGCAAAATTGCATTTGACTGTGAATCTGTAGAAACAGTTGCTACTATATCCATGTAGGTTCGTGTCACCAGCCCAGGGAAACGAATAAGGCAGAATTCTCCGCTAATTTTTCCTTCAAGGTGTACAACAGCCTGAGAGTACAGGCACGAGATTGTCTATTGATGCTACTGATTAGCGCAAGCTAAAGATGGGGGTGCCTCGGCCTAGTTGGCACAATTCGTCGAGCAGGTGGCGTGCGCCCGGCGAGGCAACCAACCGCGCCCACGAGCACACACGCGCGGCGGCGCGGAGGCAACCGAATCGAAGGGGAAGCAAGCCCGCGGCGGGGACGGGGTGGTTGAGGGAGGTGGGGGTACCTACCTGGCGAGGGGCTGGAGGAGGGCGGGGTCGCAGTGGTCGGTCCAGCCGCAGTCGAGGAGGAAGCGGAAGCCGTCGACGGCGAGCAGATAGCAAAGGGGACCTTCCCCGTACGCCCCGCTCAGCGGCATCACCTGCACGGACGTCCCCATCCCTTCGTCGTCGGTGGGCGGCGGCGGCGGCGACGGCAAGTGGAGCCGGAGGTTCGAGCGGGTTTGAGGTTGAAGGAAGCTGCTGGGCCGGGCTGGTATGGAAGTGAAACTTGGCCCGGGCTAGGCGATACGGGCCATAGGGCTCGATTAGTTTGCTGCCTCAACTTACCGCTTTAAAATATAAGGTACTCCCCCGTTTCATATTTTTTTGTCGTGATTTTAGTTCAACTTTGAACTAAACCACAACAGGGAGTATATTAGTTTTTTCAAAAGTCAATCATGTGTATGTTTGATCAAGTTTTTAAGAAAAAATGTCAATATCTACAATACCAAACTTGTACTATTGGAACCATCACGAAAAGTATTTTCATATATTTATTCTTTTTGTATTATATTATAGATGTTAATATTTTATTATAATGACTTGCACGGAAACTGATGGACCTTATACTCTGAATCGCAGGTGATTTTACATAAAGACTTAACCAAAAAATTACCTGAAACAATAAGCTTCCATCTACATCTATCACTCTCCTTAGTGAGAAGCACATCCTTAATCAATTCTTCCACTCTATTTCATCAACTATCAAGTAAAACAATTACAAACATCTCTTTCCTCCTCCACAAGAAAAGTTCTTCTCCTCCCCTCGCCGTCTCCGCCAGTCCGCCCCGTCTCCGATGGCCTCTAGGTCATGGAGGTGTGGAGGATCTCGGTCCCCCGCCTGCAGGAGGGACCTCATTCTTGTTCTTGTTAGATTCAGCGTCTTGGTTAGGTTTGTGTGGCGGCGGCGATGTCCCTTAGTAGGAATAATGTTTCCCACGTTCTATCCCCGTCTCGATGGTGCGTCTAGCATCTTCGGAGGGCGTGTGGAGGTTTATCTCCATCGGATCTTGTCGGATTCGGTCGGTGTTGGTTTTTGGTGGATCTGTTTGGATCGGGTCTTCATTCGTCTTCGTTTGGGTGTTCACAGGTTTGATCCTTTTGATCTACGGCTTTCTTCATTGGTGATGGTTGCTACTCTGGTGCGCTGGTCCTATGGGGCCTTAGCAGTTAGCACGACGACTTCCTGACTGTCTACTACAATAAGGTTTGCCCGACTCCAGTGAGGAAGGGGTGATGCCAGTGGAGCACCTTTGGCTCGCTCCAGTGCTTATAATCGCCGTTAGGTGGTCCACGGTCATGGTTGTAATTTTTATTACCTCTCTTGTTCTTTGTACTGCTATGATTGAAGATGGATAGATTGAAAGTTTCTCGCAAAAAAAAAACTATCAAGTAAAACACCTCTCAAAATCCTCCTAAACTTAACACTCTTCCAACCATAATTTAAATTTTGGCAACTACTTGTAACATTATGTAATCTAGGAAACCTATCATGTAAAGGTTTTCTCCTTGTCCATTCATCCTCATATCTACCGACAATGATACGTCGCTGATTTATTTTCTTCGGTGTGTCTATCTTATTTCCTACCTATAACATGTAAGAAATTGTTTATAGCAATGGCCTTTTGATTTTCCACTGACTCAGCCAAAAATGTATCAGTGTGTCCTTTCACTATACATAATACCATGTGACACTTGTTGTGGCGTATGTCCCCTCAACATTCCCCTGCTGGCGTTATGTACCGGCTAGAGTATCGATGCATAGGGTTAGCTCCAAAATTCATGTCTTCATCCTTTCCTCGTGAAATAGCTTGAGGCCCCACTCCCCTAGACATCAATGCTTAATTTCAGAACCTGCTTGACTATTTGATCACCACAAAATCCTCGCTTTCTTTCTCACTGAAACTTATGAAGAAGAGTGTTGTGAAAACAACCCGAGGCTTGTTTCGCCTGTTTCTATAAATCAAGGACTTTCTCATGAATGCATAGAATTTAGGTCTAAATTAAAAAGTATGGAAACCATGATGACTTGAGTGAGTTTGCCCAAAAAATGATGGCTTGAGTGTGATATGCAAGGACTAATACATAGATATGGTATATTTAGAAGAATACAATGCAATATATATAAGGATAATATATCATCCCGTTCGCACGGTTACTGATTTCCTCGGGGGCGAATTATGCCGCGTTTGAGCGAGAGGATGTCGTGTCATGCTTCGTTCGTCAAGGGTATCCAGATGCGAACACATGCTTTTCTAGTCCTTGGCCACCGCTGGTACCTAAGAGAGGTGTGCCGCCGGGAGCTGCACCGAGAGGTTGCGGTCATGGGCGTCGATTTTTTGACAAAAAGCAATGGTGTTTGTACTTCATTGATGAAGAAGAACACACTACAAAGACTGGACTAATCAGACAAACACACAACATCGCCACAATAGTACCACATCAACACCACACCATCAAAAACTAGGAAACCGGCTTCACTGATTACGAAGGCTCAACAAGGGGAAGGAAGTCATTGGCTTCCATCATCATCTAACCAAGTAAGACGGACGCCTTGAGCTTGGTCGTCTAGTTACCACCCGACAACACCCCTTGAAGAAAGGGAGGGTTTCGTATGGGGGCGAGGTAATCCAAGATGGATGACACTCGCTAATTCGGCTTCAAATGAAACGTTGGCCTGTCCACCACATGATCTAGAATTCGGGTCGCGTCTGCCGAACACCATAACACCGACCATAGCCTATCACCGGTCCCTCCAACCGGTAGCTGATACGTCTTAAATGTATTTATATTTTTTGAAGTACTTATACTATATTCACATCATTTATATATACTATCTTAGACATCTTTTATGATTGTGAACTCAATGTGTATTTTCTTGATTAAAAAATTTAAGCTGGACATTGAAGACAATGTAATGAATTATGATTGTCAACATGCATCCACTGATGCAACACAAGAAAACGAGTTCAATTAATTTCACAACACACAATGCACCGAGCCACTTAAACTATGCATCTTTGTAACATCTCAGGTGCTTGACAACGTCGTCGATGTACCATTCCTGCCGCTCCTGATCGGCGAGAACCTCGTGCAGCTTCTTGGCGTTGCTCGCGAGCACCTTCCCCTCGTCGTCCACCATGACGCGCCGCACCGCCGCGGCGACGCCGTCCCTGTCGAACGAGCCGTCGCCCTCGTCCCTCGCCACCTCCACGCCGACGCCCTTCTCCGTCATGGTCCGCGCGACGAGCGGCTGGTCTAAGACGAACGGGAGCATCACCAGCGGGTGCCCAAACGCGAAGCTCTCCACGGTGGAGCCCCAACCGCAGTGCGTCAGGAACGCGGCCACCGCGCCGTGCGCGAGCGCCTTCACCTGCGGCACCCACCCAGTCTCGACCATGCTGCGGCCACGCGTCCTTTCCTCGAACCCGTCGGGCAGCACTCCGTGGTCGTCCACGCCGGTGCCGGAGTCGGATGGGGCGCCGGGCGACCGGAGAGCCCAGAGGAAGCGCACGCCGGCGAGCTCAAGCCCGAGCGCGAGCTCGTGCAGGTTCTTTAGAGTCACCGGTGCCTCACTTCCGAGCGCGACGTAGATGACGGACTTTGGGGGCTGGTCGTCCAGCCAGCGAAACATATCCGGGCGGACACCGCGGTTAGCGACGCCGATGTCCGGAGGGGGCAGCAGGACCCCGGCAGCGATGGAAGGCTTCTGGTAGAGGTTGCTGAGGAGGGCGAGCACCCCGGGCTCGACCTCGTCGCAGCTGCGGTAGATGGTGAGGCGACAACGCTCGTTGATCTGCCACATGCGATGCATGTGGGGAACGCCGGACGCGCTGGGCCGGAAAGAGCCGGCGAGCCACTCGGCCTCGTAGCGGCGGTATGCCACGGTGGAAGGGAAGGGATACCATGCGGGCGCAACAATGAAGTCTTCCAACGTCGTGCGCGGGTGCGCCGTGTTCGCCCCTCGCGGTCCCATAAAGGCGGCCACGCCGGCCAGGAGCCCAGGACGATCTGGAATATTGCGCAGGGTACCTTGTGCTCGTCGGCGACTAGCGGAACCCAGTGGTGGCAGAAGTCATGGACGATCCAGTCCGGCCTCCGGCCAGGGAACACGGCGAGAGGGGCCGCGAGCCCGTCCATTGGGCCCCGTGCTCCCCGGGCGGCACGTTGGCCGTGGACTCGGCGCCCTCCGGCAGCCCGTCGACACGCGCGGCAGCGGCAGCGGCACGAACCGGAGGCGGCCCGACAAGTGCGGCGGCACGGGCGGGAGCCTGGCGAGGTTCCGCGGCGTGGAGACGAACGCGACGGCGTGGCCGCGGGCCGCCAGGCGCGTCGACAGGTCGAGGTACGGGAGCATGTGCCCGAACGCCAGCCACGGGAACATCACCACCTCCAGCCGTCCGCCGGCTTCCTCCATGGATGTGATGTGAGCTGATCGGCAATGGAGGCCGGAGAAAAGGCAAACTGAATCAAGGTGGTGGAGTCCGGTGGCGCAGCATGAGAATGGCGACCGTGGATGTAGATAGGATTATTATATAGATATATTCGGCGATCGAGCCGGCGTGCGGCGTGCGACATGCATGGAGCGCGAGCTGGCGCTTCTCGTGGCTGATAGTTTAAGTTTTGAGATCGGTATGGCTGTAAGCATCGTGTGATCTACTACCACTAACAACCACTAGTTAATTCTCTGTGCGTTGCTACGGGGGCATAAATATTATGGTGGTTTAAAACGTGACGTAATGAATGCATGTGCGTTGTCATGAAATAACAAAATTACAATTATAATTGTTCTAATTTGGAATTCTGTGTCAAACATAATGACATTTGTTAGTGATTCATAGCAACGGGGGCATAAATACTATAGTGGTTTAAAATGTGACGTAATGAATGCCCGTGCGTTGCCATGAAATAACAAAATTACAAATATAATTGTTCTAATTTGGAATTCTGTGTCAAACATGATGACATTTGTTAGTGATTCATGTAGCCACACTGACTCTTTCTCCCATTTTCTCTCCTCTTTGACAATCATCATATCGGGGAGGGCGTGGTGTCTTCTCCTTATCTACCTGCTCTCATTGAAAGAAGACATGAAACATGATTTGACCCTCCCCTTCAACCTCCATTCTCTTCATGATCCCTTACTCTAGCATTGCCGTTGACACTCCTGAAATTTCAGCAAATCTATGAACTGGTCCTTGTGTATTGCGAGAAATGATGGAGAAATGACATAAAAAAAGTGACAGTGTTGGCCCTTTCCATAATAAAGGTAAATATTCCTGGAATAATACGACAAGTACATAATTAATAATTTCATCATCAAATATGATATTATTTCTAAAATTACAAATGCTTAAACATCCTTGGATGAACATTTTGCTTCAGCAAGGTAAGTGTTGCTTCTCATTGAACATCAACAAGTATGTCCATGAGTGGCAGGTCCATGTCCCTCTCCTGGTTGAGCATCTAACCAAAAAAAGTGAGCCGAGTGTGAGAGGAAATAGCTACAACATATATCAGTTGACGAATCGGAATCTATACACATATGACACATTCCAAGCTCTTCATAATAATATACGTTTAACCATCCTTATACAAAGATAGTAAGGATGGACAAATATGACAGTAGTTGATCCACTAAATATAGTGTTGGATTGACCTAACTCATTCAAAAGCTTACAACATCAAGGACGAGCGCAGCTGCGGCTTAAATGAAGTTAATGAGGAATATAATTCAATTATAAAAGTTCTTCATGCTACATAGATATACAAGTTGTTAAATGACAACAGCTATCATTTCCTACTCAATCAAGTGACATCCAGTAGCATCAAATCTTCCCCGCAAACGAAATGATAGCTGTTGTCATTTCCTACTCGTCCTATGAAATAACAACAAAGTGTTTCATGCCTCGCATCAAATCTTCCCCGCAAACGAAAAACTTCCTCAGTATAAAACTGCATCCAGTCAAGGACAGTATATGAATTTATGGAGATACTGTCTGTTACAAACCTGGCTATGTAAACTGAAAATCAGAAGCAGTTGTCCATTATAAACCATTTTCCTTAACTGAAATGTCCAACAGAAAATAAGGATAAAAAGTCGTATAAAGTACAGAAGTTCCGACATGGTGGAGGGGCCAAGAGGCCTTCATTCTCATAAACAGGAAAACCAAGCATGAATTGAATCAGCGAGCGGCCATCAGCCTATGACCAGCACTGCACTTCCATCATATTCCTAACTCTATGAAAAGAATATACAGACGTGCCCAACTCACAATGGGCATCTATTCTTTTCGGGAAAAGGCAAGGTACATATCTTGTATGTTATCCAAATATTCCTAACTCAGTTTTTTAAAACATATTAATTTAAAAAAAAAAATCATACTCTTGCTATGCATGATAGATTTCCGAGCTCTACAGAGACGTATTTGGGGCACAGACAATTTTAGAGAAAATTGAATAATTAGTCAAGTGGCATGTATATGAAGAACCAAAAATTGAGACATACTAATCCGAGGAAGAGGCAAATGTATCAAAGCAAGTAGTATGTATATGTGAAAAATGGCATTCATCAAGACACAGCTCGCTGACATCCATCATGGTCCTGCCATTCTAGAATTAATCAAAATTACCTTCCAGGCTTCTTCCCTTGTCCAGCTGATTCCCTCCTTGTTGGGCACCATTGTGATCTGAATTTGGACGTATATATAGCCCTAACTTGATCTTGATAAACAAGCAAAACTCATGCAAACTTCAGGAGAAAAGCATACATACATGAAATGAGGGACAAGGGCTCTTCAGCTAGACACATGTTAGTTGTACTATGTTAGTAATGCAATTTCCTATAATGAAATGAGGGACAACGGTTCTTCAGCTAGAAGCTTCAGGAGAAAAGCATACTCCTGTCATGATTGCAATTTATTTTGTTAGTAATGCAATTTGGTAGGTAAACTAAATTATTACCTGGATCCCAAAACATTTGACACGCCAATGTTACGTCTGACTATGATGGATTTATTCAATATCCATTGTTTGATTACATATATATTCAGTTAGGGGCAGCAAATCAAGTCTTCCTTTTTTGTGTGGGAAAAATCAAATCTTCCTTAAATCATTTAAACTGAACACGACAAGTATTGTTTACATCTAATTGCCACCACTCTAGCAAGAAACACGACATGCGACCTTTCAAAAAAAAGAAAATAAACACGACATGCTGGCTTCATATTGCTTGCAAAATTCGATTAAAGCAATCACCTGCGAAAATACACCACGCTAGCTTCAAATCGCTTGCCAAAACATGGCAGTGTATTTCAGGGCAGCACATATTAGTGCAGACTAACCATAGGAAGGCAAATTCAGACCCAAACGGAACGTCCTCTCTTAGTCAGCTGGAAGCATATATTCTCGTGGTCGAGGCGAGTGATAGCGTGAGCGTACAACTACACATGACTAATTAACCAGAATGGCACATACATAAGCAGCGCTTATAATCCCAAGGCCGAGGTGGGAAACCTGTCGGTCAGCGTCACGCGTAGGACGGCGGAGCAGTGCCTAGCTGCGGGCGAGGAGGGATACGGGAGGCTAGCTGGCGATCGGGAGAGCCAGCGAATTGGCCTCACGGGGCACATGGCAGCGACCGCGAGCTGGTGGCTGAGGTTGGGATCTGAGAGGGAGCAGAGGGGAGGTTACTCACCAGCGACCAACGAGCTGGCTGGGACTGGGCGGCCTCGGGCAACGCAGCTGGCGGCGAGGGCGGGGGGAGCTCGGGCAAGGCGGAGCCTGAGTAGCGGGGCGAGCTGGCGCGGGGGCGGGTACGGGTCACGGCGGCGCCAGGTGTCGGGCGAGTCAGAGGCGGGGAAGGAGCTCTGCGGCGACGAGGGGCCAGAGTTCTGCGACGAGGCCGACGTCTGGCATCAGGCGACCTGGATTTGGCGAGGCGGTTGCGCAGGAACCCTATCGGCCGGCGAGGCGACGCCTTGCCCGGAGCGACGTGAGGAGCGTGTGGGTGGAGCAATTTTTCTTGAGCGAGGCGGTCGATTGGAGAGTGGAGCGTGGGACGTGGGTGCCTTCGCAGTGTTGCGGTTGGTTTTTGGAGGGTAATTGAAAAAAAAAATCGGTGGGAGGACGTGGGTGGGAGGTAGCCATAGGAGGGGGGATCGAAGGAGGTCGAACCATCACGACGTTCGATTCCCCTTTAATAGTAGAGATTTGAAATTGACCAGTGATAGGTGCCGATGGACTGACCGAATCGTCACGCGCGTGGCCGTTAGATGCTTCGTTCTCCATCGTCTTATCACCCCTTCTCTTCGCATCTGAAGACACAAGAGCACAGGCCATGGCGGCCGCCCTTCTCTCCCCCGTGTCACGCTGCGCGCCTTCCACTCCCTCGTGTCAACCGGCGGGGCCGGCCGCCCTTACTGCCCTCGCCCCTGACGCTCGCCGTCAAAGCTCGTCGCCGTCAAAATCGCAAAATAACAAAAGTCCGTTGACCCCGTTGCAACTTTTTCATCATCTCCCTGTTGCAAGCATGATGGTCTCCACGGCGCCGACCATGACACCGTTCCTCGCCGGTGCTGCCCACCCCTGGTTGCAGCATCAAATGGCAATGGAGGTGTCGACGGCATCGCTCGCAGCCAAAGCTCACGGTAGCAAAAACGAACGTGTACTGGTTCCAGCAAACCAAAAGATGGCGGTAGCAAAAAAATAAATAGGTAACATCATACGTAGCAAGACAAGATCAAAGCGGAAAATTTCCCGTTCATTGTTAAAGTTAACCTTGTTGTCTAGGTGTCATCATGTTTATTTCGTCGCATTAGTTCGTTCATGCATGTAGTTAAGTTGAAGGCTTGAGGCTGCGGCAGTCAGCGTGTTCGTAGAAGTGTGGAGACGAGTACATATGCAAGCTGAATAGTGCGAAGTCAGTTAGTTGAGTTAGCATTATTAGCTGATCAGTACCATGCACGTCGTGTATAGTTTGCATGGATGTGGTTGTTAGCAATATATGCGCCTACAGCTCCGTGGAGTCTGAGCGGCCGAGTGCGGCGGCAGATCAGCGTGGAGCAAGAAGCGGACGCAATCAGTTGAGGCATGCGTCAAGTGTGCCGTTGTGGGCAAGCTCAAGTCTGCTGCAAACTTGGATTTGACTCAAGCCTGTACGTGGGGAATAATCGGATCAAGCTGGCTTGGCCGTCGCGTCTGCATGCAACGTAGTGGGATTAGTAGTGGGGTTAGTGGGTGCGTGTGTGTAGTGTAGGTCTGGTACTTAAACACATGTACTCAGTTCATTTGCGTTGAGGAGGAAAATACAGAAAAGTGGCACAAGTTGTGTGCGGTGCCAAGCCCCTGTGTGTCCTCTTCTACCTCCAGACCTGTGTGTGTGCTTCTTCCTCCAGACCTGTGTGTGTGCTTCTTCCTCCTCGGGCTGCTCCAACGTTTGGTATACAGAACTACGGTTTGATCCTTCGTTGTGATGGCCGGCATCGAGGGAGATGATGCGTCCAAGGCGGCGGAGCTGGCCAAGGGGAAGCCGGCAACTCCACCGAAGGCGCGGCTCACCGATGGCAGCGGCAACGCGAGGTTCATGTCGTCGAGCGCGTCGTCCGGCAGACCTCACGCTGACCCGCACGAACTACACCGAGTGGGCGCTCGTCATGCGAGTGCGGCTGCAGGCGCAATGCCTATGGGAGGTGGTCGAGCATGGCGCCGTCATCGACTACCGCAACGATCGTGAAGCTTTGGGCACCATCCTCCAGGCTGTGCTGCCGGAGATGTTGCGCTCCTTGGCTGCGAAGGACTCGGCGAAGGAGGCTTGGGACGCCCTCAAGACCTTGAGGATGGGGTCCGAGCACGTCCGCGAAGCCCGGGCGCAGACGCATCGATTGGAGTTCGAGAATCTCCGGTTCAAGGATGGTTAGAGGATGGAGGAGTTCGTTGTCCGCCTCACTGGCATCGTCAACGACCTCGAGGCCCTCGGCGACGGCATCATCGAGCACAAGGCGGTGCTCAAGTTTCTTCGCTGCGTTCCGCAGTGCTACCGGCAACTCGTGCACTCCATCCAGTCGCTGCTCGACCTCAAGACCTTGGAGGAGTTCGTTGTCCGCCTCACTGGCATCGTCAACGACCTCAAGGCCCTCGGCGACGGCATCATCGAGCACAAGGCGGTGCTCAAGTTTCATCGCTGCGTGCCGCAGTGCTACCGGCAACTCACGCACTCCATCCAGTCGCTGCTCGACCTCAAGACCTTGACCATTGAAGAGCTCACGGGGCGCTTCTTGGCCGTGGAGGAGAGCTTTGACATGGACGAGGCAGGCAGCAGCGACGGCGGCCCTCGGCTGCTCCTCACGGAGGAGGAGTGGCTTGCTCGCGACACGAACCGCCGTGGCGCCGGCAAGAAGAAGAGCACCTTCGACATCTGCCAGGTTCGCTGCTACAACTGCCAAGAGTACGTGCATTTCTCGAGGGATTGCACCGCGCCAATAAAGGAGCAGGCCCATCTCGCCGCCGCGACCGCCGCCGACGGGCCGACACTGCTTTGAAGGTCGCCATGGAGGAATTCATTATGTTACACTAGTAGAAAACATGGCTTTGGTCCTTGCGAGATAAGAGCATTAGGCCCGGTCGTGATACGAACCGGGACTAATGGCCAGTTCTAGAGGCTAGGACGCCGGCCGGGCCTCGGCAGGCATCAGTACCGGTTCAACTGGGACCTTTAGTCACGGTTCCAGACACAACCCAGGACTAAAGGTGTTGCTGCCCTTTAGTCCTGGTTTGTGTCTGGCCTCTAGTCCCGGTTCCAGACACAAACCGGGACTAAAGTTTTGCCTATATATATCCACGCCCCCCATCTCCTCTATTTTTTGGCCGTGGAAGGGTGGGAGGTGTGGGCTACTCTGTTTTGTGCCTATATATGCACATGAGGTGTTCGATGAAATGCCCGAGCCACACTTAAGCTTTCTCCTCTATTCTTCCTCCAAGCTCGACCTCCAAGCTACATTTTCCCCAAGATTTGTCTAGGTTTGACGGTGCCAGTCCTCACCACCGTCGATTGCCCGCGCCGATCTCGTCGCCGGCACCACCGTGGTGAGCCTCTTGTTCTTATCTTCTTTTTAAAAGAGAAAATTCTTCTTGTATGATTTAGATAACTACTTGTATGATTTTCTTACTTTTATTATTGTTTGTTATTATATAGTGCCATGGTTTTGGTATCCGCTCCCGTCGGCTCTCGTCCAGTCTATGATTCAGATGTGGTATATTATCTTTTATAACTATTCATTTCATTTAGTGTTTATGACAATTATGCCGACCAACTTGACATAGATGTATTTATGTAGGAGGTATGTGAACCGAAAATTCCAACCGACCCTCGAGAGGTTAAATTTAGTTGAAAAAGAAAACAATTATTTGAAACAAAAATTGAAAAGAGTTGAGGAAGAGAAGATGAAATTGGAGTTGCATGTTTCCGATGTCGCCGATGATCACAAGATCCAGATGGATGCAATGCGCTTGAAGATTAGAAAGACTAGAAAATATGCCATTGATAATGAGGCTTGGTATCATTATGCTGTTGGATCAACTGTTACCTTAGTTGCGATTTTGATCGCATTGATTGTTGCATTTAAATGTTTTACATAGTTTTATGTTAGGTTCAATGTATGTTTTAATTAGATGCCCTAGAGAGTTGTATGTTGTTCTATGAGAACTATGTATGAACTTTATGTATTTATTTTTTCAGTAGTTCCTTGAAAACCATATTTGTCCATTTTCTAGTTTGAGCAACTTTACATTGCTAAACATGTCCAGATGAGCTCAAACTTTGTACACCTACTAAAATGGTCTAAATATTGATCTAGGCCAAGTGGTGCATCATGGAGAAGAACATAACATCATATAATTCCCTGAAAACCACATATGTCCATTTTCTAGTTTGAGAAACTTTACATTGCTAAATATGTACAGATGAGTTCAAACGTGGTACACCTGCTAAAATGGTCTAAATATTGATCTAGGCCAAGTGGTGCATCATGGAGAACAAGATAACATCATATAATTCCCTGAAAACCATATCTGTCCATTTTCTAGTTTGAGCAACTTTACATTGCTAAACATGTCCAGATGAGCTCAAACTTGGTACACCTGCTAAAATGGTCTAAATATTGATTTAGGCCAAGTGGTGCATCATGTAGAATAAGATAACCTCATATAATTCCCTGAAAACCATATCTGTCCATTTCCTAGTTTGTACATGAAGTGCATCCAATTTTTGCCGTAACCCAGTAAACTTTTTAGCACATTCTATGTGGGTGAAATTATGATACCATGCCAAGTTTCAACCTTTTCAGAGTTCATTTGTAGTGCTTCTCAATTTCAGGGTTGTTTAGCTCAAAAAAATCATTAAATGCATGAAAAATAGCAAATGAAGTCAGAAAAGGGTTGAAAATTGCTGATGTGGCTTTGAATGGTGCATATTGAATGCACAAAAAGTTTGGAGTTAAAATAAGTTTAAAAAATGAAATCCCTTTGTAATAGATGAGTTTTCATCCGAAACCCTGATACTTCGGAAGAGATTGTCCAGTTTGTACACAAAGTGCATCCAGTTTTTGCCGTAACCCTGCAAAATTTTAGCACATGCTATGTGGGTGAAATTATGATACCATGCCAAGTTTCAACCTTTTCAGAGTTCATTTTTAGTGCTTCTCAATTTCAGGGTCATTTAGCTCAAAAAAACCATTAAATGCATGAAAAATAGCAAATAAAGTCATAAAGGGTTGAAAATTGATGATGTGGCTTTGAATGGTGCATATTGAATGCACAAAAAGTCTGGAGTTAAAATAAGTTTTAAAAAATAAATCCCTTTGTAATAGATGAGTTTTCGTCCGAAACCCTGATACTTTGAAAGAGATTGTCCAGTTTGTACACGAAGTGCATCCAGTTTTTGCCATAACCCTGTAAACTTTTCAGCACATGCTATGTTGGTGAAATTACGATACCATGCCAAGTTTCAACCTTTTCAGAGTTCATTTGTACTGATTTTCAATTTCAGGGCCATTTAGCTCAAAGAATGAACTAATAGCAAAAAGAATGAACTAAAAAGCTTTTATAAAACTCTAATAGCAAAAAGAATGGACTAAAAAGAATCAATTAAAATATTTTGTTATGATCAACTAAAAGAAAACTATAATATTCTTCAATAGCAAAAAGAATCAACTAAAAAGCTTTTACAAACCTCTAGTAAGATCAAAATAATATTAACTTAAAATTATATAAAATTTATGCAACTAAAATTATCAAAATTATGAAAAGCTTTTATAAAACTCTAATAGCAAAAGGAATCAACTAAAAAGAATCAATAAAAAATAAAATTTATGCAACTAATAATTATCAAAATTATAAAAAGCTTTTATAAAACTCTAATAGCAAGAGGAATCAACTAAAAAGAATCAATAAAAAATAAAATTCATGCAACTAAAATTATATAAAATTTATGCAACTAAACATAGCATATGCAAAAAATAACATTAAAAATTAAAAAACATAACATATGAAAAAAATAAAAAATGCCCACCTACTAAGCAACCAGAGCCTGCATACGACAAGAAACCCTACATATGGGCCAGGATGCAGGCCCGCAGTGCAAGCAGGCTCAACAGGGCATAGAGCTAGGCATGTACTGCCTGCATAAGAGAGGAGCTCGAGAGGGTAGTCGCATCCGCGCTTATAAACCGCTCCGAGCTCCTCTCAACTAGCGAGGTGGGACTAAACTTTCCACATCGCTGTGCCAGCCCTTTAGTCCCGGTTGGTGGCTCGCGATCCAACCGATCGAGTACCGAACGTACGACACCTCCGCGTTCAACACACGTTCAGCTCGGTGACGTCCATGCCTTCTTGATCCAGCAAGACGGCAAGGTAGTGGATGAGTTCCAGCAGCACGACGGCGTGGTGACGGTGATGGTGATGCTATCTCCGCAGGGTTTTGCCTAAGCACTACGAAAATATGACCGTGGGTGTAAACGGTGGAGGGGGTGCCGCACACGGCTAAGAGATTGTCGTGGTTATGTGTGGCGCCCTCCTCCCACATATATATAGGTGGGGGAAGAGGGGAGCAGCCAGGAGGCGCCCCAAGTAGGTCTGAATCCTACTTGGGCTCCTGCCCTGGCCGCACGCCCTTCCTTATTTGCTGGAGGGGGAAAGGAAAGGGGGGAGAGGGAAGGAAGGGGGAGGCCGAATCCCCCTCCTTCCTTTCCCCCATGGGTCGGATGCCTTAGGGGGGTGCGCCAGCCCCTTGTGGGCTGGTGTGCTCCCATCTAATGGCCCAATAGGCCCATCACCCTCCCGGGGGGTATCCGAAACCCCCTTCGGTATTCCGATGACTACCCGGTACAATCCGAAACACTTCCGGTGTCCGAATACCATCGTCCTATATATCAATCTTTACCTCCAGACCATTCCGGAGCTCCTCGTCATGTCTATGATCTCATCCGGGACTCCAAACAACATTCGGTCACCAAATCATATAACTCATATAACACTATATCGTCAACGAACGTTAAGCATGCGGACCCTACGGGTTTGAGAACTATGTAGACATGACCGAGACACCTCTCTGGTCAATAACCAATAGCGGAACCTGGATGCTCATATTGGCTCCTACATATTCTACGAAGATCTTTATCGGTCAAACCTTATGACAACATATGTAATTCCCTTTGTTCATCGGTATGTTACTTGCCCGAGATTCGATCGTCGGTATCTTCATACCAAGTTCAATCTCGTTACAGGCCAGTCTATTTACTCGTTCCGTAATACATCATTTTGCAACTAGCTCCTTAGTCACTTTGCTTGCAAGGCTTCTTATGATGTGTATTACCGAGAGGGCCCAGAGACACCTCTCCGATACTCGGAGTGACAAATCCTAATCTCGATGTATGCCAACTCAACAAACACCTTCAGAGATACCTGTAGAGCATCTTTATGATCACCCAGTTACGTTGTGACGTTTGATAGCACACAAGGTATTCCTCTAGTACCCGGGAGTTGCATAATCTCATAGTCGAAGGAATATGTATTTGTCATCAAGAAAGCAATAGCAATAAACTGAACGATCAATATGCTAAGCTAATGGATGGGTCTTGTCCATCACATCATTCTCCTAATGATGTGATCCCGTTATTATATGATAACACATGTCTATGGTTAGGAAACCTTAACTTTGATCAACAAGCTATTCTAGTAGAGGTTTACTAGGGACACGGTATTTGTTTATGTATTCGCACATGTATTTAAGTTTTCGATCAATACAATTCTAGCATGAATAATAAACCTCTACCATGAATAAGAAAATATAAACTAATAACTTTATTATTGCCTCTAGGGCATATTTCCTTCAGTCTCCCACTTGCACTAGATTCAATAATCTAGATTACATTGTAATGAATCTAACACCCATGGAGTCCTGGTCATGTTTTGCTCGGGGAAGAGGCTTGGTCAATGGGTCTGCTACATTCAGATCCATATGTATTTTGCAAATCTCTATGTGTCCATCCTTGACCTTTTCACGAATGGAGCTGAAGCGTCTCTTGATGTGTTTGGTTCTCTTGTGAAACCTAGATTCCTTCACCAAGGCAATTCCTCCAGTGCTGTCACAAAAGATTTTCATTGGACCCGGTGCACTGGGTATTACGCCCAGATCGGATATGAACTCCTTCATCCAGACTCCTTCATGCGCTGCTTTGGAAGCAGCTATGTACTCCGCTTCCACGTAGATCCCGCCACGACGCTCTGCTTGGAACTACACCAACTGACAGCTCCACCATTCAATATAAATACGTATCCAGTTTGTGACTTAGAGTCATCCGGATCAGTGTCAAAGCTAGCATCGACGTAACCATTTACGACGAGCTCTCGTCACCTCCATAAACGAGAAACATATCCTTGGTCCTTTTCAGGCACTTCAGGATGTTCTTGGCCGCTGTCAAGTGATCCACTCCTGGATTACTTTGGTACCTCCCTACCAAACTGATGGCAAGGCACACACCAGGTTTGGTACATAGCATAGCATACATGATAGAAAGTATGGCTGAGGCATAGGGAATGACTTTCATTCTCTCTCTATCTTCTACAGTGGTCGGGCTTTGAGTTTGACTCAATTTCACACCTTGTAACACAGGCAATAACCCTTTCTTTGACTGGTCCATTTTGAACTTCTTCAAAACTTTGTCAAGGTATGTGCTTTGTGAAACTCCTATCAAGCGTCTCGATCTATCCCTATAGATTTGATGCCCAATATATAAGCAGCTTCACCGAGGTCTTTCATTGAAAAATTCTTATTCAAGTATCCTTTTATGCTATCCGGAAATTCTATACCATTTCCAATCAATAATATGTCATCCACGTATAATATCAGAAATGCTACAGAGCTCCCACTCACTTTCTTGTAAATACAAACTTCACCGTAAGTCTTTATATAAAACCATATGCTTTGATCACCTCATCAAAGCGTATATTCCAACTCCGAGATGCCTGCACCAGTCCATAGATGGATCGCTGGAGTTTGCACACTTTGTCAGCACCTTTAGGATCGACAAAACCTTCTGGTTGCATCATATACAACTCTTCTTTAAGAAATCCATTAAGGAATGTAGTTTTGACGTCCGTTTGCCAGATTTCATAGTCATAAAATGTGGCAATTGCTAACATGATTCAGACAGACTTAAGCATCGCTACGGGTGAGAAAGTCTCATCGTAGTCAACTCCCTGAACTTGTCGAAAACCTTTCGCGAGAAGTCGAGCTTTGTAGACAGTAACATTAACATTAGCGTCAGTCTTCTTCTTGAAGATCCATTTATTTTCTATGGCTTGCCAATCATCGGGCAAGTCCACCAAAGTCCATACTTTGTTCTCATACAAGGATCCTATCTCAGATTTCATGGCCTCAAGCCATTTATCGGAATCTGGGCTCATCATAGCTTCTTCATAGTTCGTAGGTTCGCCATGGTCTAATAACATAACTTCCAGGACAGGATTACTGTACCACTCTAGTGCGGATCGTGCTCTGGTTGACCTACGAAGTTCATTAGTAACTTGATCTGAAGTTTCATGATCATTATCATTTGCTTCCTCTCTAGTTGGTGTAGGCATCACGGGAACGGTTTTCTATGATGTGCTACTTTCCAATTCGAGAGAAGGTACAATTACCTCGTCAACTTCTACTTTCCTCCCACTCACTTCTTTCGAGAGAAACTCCTTCTCTGGAAAGGATCCATTCTTAGCAACAAAAATCTTGCCTTCGGATCTGTGGTAGAAGATGTACCCAATTGTTTCCTTAGGGTATCCTATGAAGACGCACTTCTCCAATTTGGGTTTGAGCTTATCAGGCCGAAGCCTTTTGACATAAGTGTCGCAACCCCAAACTTAAAGAAATGATAGCTTAGGTTTCTTGCCAAACCACAGTTCATACGGTGTCGTCTCAACGGATTTAGACGGTGCCATATTTAACATGAATGCGGCTGTCTCTAATGCATAACCCCAAAACTATAGTGGTAAATCGATAAGAGACATCATAGAACACACCATATCTAATAAAGTACAGCTACGATGTTCGGACACACCATTTTGCTCTGGTGTTCCAGGTGGCGTGAGTTGTGAAACAATTCCACGTTGTTTTGAATGAAGGCCAAACTCGTAACTCAAATATTCGCCTCCGCGATCAGATCGTAGAAACATTATTTTCTTGTTATGATGATTCTCCACTTCACTCTGAATTTTTTTGAACTTTTCAAATGTTTTAGACTTGTGTTTCATCAAGTAGATATACCCATACCTACTCAAATCATTTGTGAAGTTCAAAAAATAACGATACCCGCCGCGTGCTTCAACACTCATCGGACCGAATACATCGGTATGTATTATGTCCACCAAGTCTCCTTCTTGATTTCTACCTCCCTGGCCTTAAGCATTGCGAAGAGCTCAGGAATCATTTTGTTCATCCCTTGCATATTATAGTTCATCACGAATACTTTGTAGCTTGGTGGCAGTGATTGAAGAACTCTCTCAATAACACTATCAACTTGAAGATCAACTTGATACGTCTCCAACGTATCTATAATTTTTGGTTGTTCCATGCTGTTATATTATCAATCTTGGATGTTTTATAATCATTTTATAGTCATTTTATATCATTTTTTGGTACTAACCTATTGACATAGTGCCAAGTGCCAGTTGCTGTTTTCTGCATGTTTTTTACATCGCAGGAAATCAATATCAGACGGAGTCCAAATGCCACAAAACTTTACGGGGATTTTTTATGGACCAGAAGACACGTAATGGGCCCTGGCTGCGCCTGGGGGGTGCTCCGAGGAGAGCACAACCTACCAGGGCGCGCTAGGAGGCCCAGGCGTGCCCTGGTGGGTTGTGCCCACCTCGAGTGCCCCCGGACCGCCTCTTTGCTCTATAAATACCCCAATATTCCAGAAACCCGAGGGGAGTCGACGAAATATTGATCCAGCCGCCGCAGAGTCCAGAACCACCAGATCCAATCTAAACACCATCTCGGATGGGGTTCACCACCTGCATTGGTGCCTCTCCGATGATGCGTGAGTAGTTCTTTGTAGACCTTCGGGTCCGTAGTTAGTAGCTAGATGGCTTCCTCTCTCTCGCTGAATTCTCAATACAATGGTCTCTTGGAGATCCATATGATGTAACTCTTTTGTTGTGTGTTTGTTGGGATCTGATGAACTATGAGTTATGATCAGCTATATCTTTTTATATCCATGAAAGTATTTGAGTTTCTTTGATATCTTTTATGCATGATTGCTTATAGCCTCGTATTTCTTCTCCGATATTTGGGTTTTGTTTGGCCAACTTGATCTATTTATCTTGCAATGGGAAGAGGTGCTTTGTAGTGGGTTCGATCTTACGGTGCTTGATCCCAGTGACAGAAGGGGAACCGACATGTATGTATCGTTGCTACTAAGGATAAAACAATGGGGTCTATCTCTACATAGATAGATCTTGTCTACATCATGTCATCGTTCTTATTGCATTACTCCATTTTTTCCATGAACTTAATACACTAGATGCATGCTGGATAGCGGTCGATGTGTGGAGTAATAGTAGTAGATGCAGGCAGGAGTCGGTCTACTAATCTTGGACGTGATGCCTATATAATGATCATTGTGTGGATATCGTCATGATTATTTGTAGTTCTATCAATTGCCCAACAGTAATTTGTTCACCCACCGTTTGCTATTTTTATCGAGAGAAGCCACTTGTGAAACCTATGGCCCCCGGGTCTCTTTCTCATATATTTGCCTTTGCGATTCCTTTGCATTTATTTTCAAATCTATTAAACCAAAAATACAAAAATACCTTGCTGCAATTTATTCTTATTTATTTTATTTGGCGTTCAATCTATCAATCTACTACAATTTCCTCACGTCCGTTTTGCCTATCTTGAGGTGCCGTACCCGGAAGGGATTGACAACCCCTTTTACACGTCGGGTTGTGAGAAGTTGTTATTTCTGTGCAGGTGTTGTTTACGTTCTGTTGCTTGGTTCTCCTACTGGTTCGATAACCTTGGTTTCATATCTGAGGGAAATACCTACCGCCGCTGTGCTGCATCATCCCTTCCTCTTTGGGGAAATACCGACGTAGCTTCAAGCCGGATCACAACTCCCAGCTGAGTCAAGTGGTTATGATACCCAGACATTTTGAGTATGTGTTCACTGACAGAACTGCCCTACTCCATCTTGCAGCTATAGAACTTGTTAGAGACTTCATATCTCTCAACCAGGGCATTTGCTTGAAATATTAACTTCAACTGTTGGAACATCTCATATGCTCCATGACGTTCAAACGTCTTTGAAGTCCCGGTTCTAAGCCGTAAAGCATGGCACACTGAACTATTGAGTAGTCATCAGATCGAGCTTGCCAACCGTTCATAACATCTGCATCAGCTCCTGCAGCAGGTCTGTCACCTAGCGGTGCATCAAGGACATAATTCTTCTGTGCAACAGTGAGGATAATCCTCAAATTACGGACCCAGTCCGTGTAATTGCTACCATCGTCTTTCAACTTAGCTTTCTCTAGGAACGCATTAAAATTCAGGGGAACGGTAGCTCGGTCCATTGATCTACAACATAGATATACAAAACTATAAGACTAAGTTCATGATAAATTAAGTTCAATTAATCAAATTACTAATGAACTCCCACTTAAATAAACATCCCTCAAGTTATTTAAGTGATACATGATCCAAATCAACTAACCTGTGTCCGATCATCACGTGAGATGGGGTAGTCATAAATGGTGAACATCTCTATGTTGATCATATCTACTATATGACTCATGTTCGACCTTTTGGTCTCCAGTGTTTCGAGCCATGTCTGTACATGCTAGGCTCGCCAAGTTTAACCCAAGTATTCTGCATGTGCAAAACTATCTTACACCCGTTGTATGTGAACGTAGAGTCTATCACACCCGATCATCATGAGGTGCTTTGAAACGATGAACTTTGACAACGATGCATACTCGGGGAGAACACTTTTATCTTGAAATTTAGTGAAGGGATCATCTTATAATGTGATGACCCACAAGTATATGGGATCAATTGTAGCCTTTTCGATAAGTAAGAGTGTCAAACCCAACGAGGAGCAGAAGGAAATGACAAGTGGTTTTCCGCAAGGTAATGTCTGCAAGTGTTGGAATTGTAAGTAACATAGTAGTTTGATAGCAAAATAATTTGTAACGAGCAAGCAACGATAATAGTAACAAAAGTGCAGCAAGGTAGCCCAATCCTTTTGAGGCAAAGGATAGGCCAAAACGATCTCTTATAATAAGCAAAGCATTCTTGAGGGTACACGGGAATTTCATCTAGTCACTTTCATCATGTTGGTTCGATTTGTGTTCGCTACTTTGATAATTTGATATGTGGGTGGACCGGTGCTTAGGTGCTGTTCTTACTTGAACAAACCTCCTACTTATGATTAACCCCCTCGCAAGCATCCGCCACTATGAGAAATTAAAGTATTAAGAATAACTTCTAACCATAGCATTAAACTTTTGGATCCAATCGACCCCTTACGGAATAGCGCATAAACTAGGGTTTAAGATTCTATCACTCTCGCAACCCATCATCTAATTACTACCCCACAATGCATTTCCTTAGGCCCAAATATGGTGAAGTGTCATGTAGTCAACGTTCACATGACAACACTAAGGGAATAACAACATACATACTATCAAAATATCGAACACATATCAAGTTCACATGATTACTTGCAACATGATTTCTCCCATGACCTCAAGAACAAAAGTAACTACTCACAAGTGACATGATCAGAGGGGTATTAAAATAGCATAATGGATATGAAAATATAATATTCCACCAAATAAACCATATAGTAATCAACTACAAGATGTAATCAACACTACTAGTCACCCACAAGCACCAATCGATCTATAGTTCCGGTACAAATATTGAACACAAGAGATGAACTAGGGTTTGAGAGGAGATGGTGTTGTTGAAGATGTCGATGGAGATTGCCCTCCCCAAGATGGGAGAGTTGTTGGTGATGATGACGATGATGATTTCTCCCTTCGGGAGGGAAGTTCCCCCGGCGGAATCGGTCCGCCGGAGGGCAAAAGTGCTCCTGCCCAAGTTCCGCCTCGAGACGGCGGCGCTCCATCCCGAAAGTCCTCTCCTTATTTTTTCTAGGTCAAAATGACTTATATACCAGAAGATGGGCACCGGAGGTGGGCTGGGCTGAGCACAACCCACCAGGGCGCGCTTGGGGGGCCAGGCGCGCCCTAGTGTCTTGTGCTCACCAGGTGGCCCCCTCCGGTAGTTATTTGCTCCAGTATTTCTTATTTATTCCAAAAAAATTCCCCGTGAAGTTTCAGCTCATTTGGAGTTGTGCAGAATAGGTGGCCTGACGTAGCTTTTCCAGGTCCAGATTTCTAGCTTCCGGAATTCTCCCTCTTTGTGTGTAGCTTGCATATTATGAGAGAAAAGGCATTAGAATTACTCCAAAAAGCATTATTATGCATAAAAAATATAAATAACAGTAGGTAAACATGATGCAAAATGGATGTATCAACTCCCCCAAGCTTAGACCTCGCTTGTCCTCAAGCAAAAATCGAAATTGAAAAACATGCCCACATGCTTAGAGAGAGAGGTGTCGATAAAAACAAAATACGAACATAGAAGCATCATGTATATTATTGTAACAGCAACAAACTTAAACATAAAACTTTTATCATAGACTTCTCATAAAATAAGTAACAATTCATCACACCATGGAAGTGTAAAGCATAAACTCTATTGGAAACCAACAAACTATGTTCTTGGCCAACTTTGCAACTACAATTCATCATCTTTTCAGGAAGGGTCACGTACCGGAGCCTTTAGGCAAGTCCACATACTCAACCATCATATAGTCTTCTATGATTGCTAACACTCACCGCATACACATGAGCAAAACGTTTCAACCGGACACATAGGAAGATAGGGGCTTATAGTTTCGCCTCCCACATACTCACCTCAAGGGTGATGTCAACAACAATAACTTATGCTACCCACATCCAACTGGATATATGTGCCTAGATCTTTCCTCACCCCATGATGCTTGCCCAAAGAGAAAAAAAAGGAAAAAAAGAGAAAATTTGGCTCTTGCATGAAAGTAAATACATAAAAGTAAAAGATAGGCCCTTCACAGAGGGAAGCTGAGGTTGCCATGCGCTTTTTGTTTGTATGCTCAATCCCTTAGTGCAAGAGAACGTCACGTTATATTGCCCCTTATGATAGCAACCTTTATTATGCAGTCTGTCGCTTTTATTCTTTGCTATCACAAGTTCGTACAACGCTCAATTTTCTCTTACACTAAATGATCTAACACTTTTAGAAGCAACTTTTATTGCCTTATTGCACCGATGACAACTTACTTGAAGGATCTTACTCAATCCTTAGGTAGGTAGTGTGGACTCTTGAAAATAAGATTTGGGTTTAAGGGTTTTTGGATGCACAAGTAGTATCTCTACTTAGTGCGGAATTTTTGGCTAGCAAAGATGGGGGGCAAGCACCACATGTTGAAGGATCTATGACAATATAACTTCTATGTGAATATGAACAAACATAAGTCATTACGTTGTCTTCCTTGTCCAACGTCAACAATTTTGGCATATAATATTTTGATGGGGGCTCACAATCACAAAAGATTTTCCAAGATAGTGTATTTGCATGTGAATCTTCTCTTCCCTTATTAATTCTTTCATGAGTTGCATCATTGACCAATGCTATGTTTGTCAATCTTCAATAAGATTTTCTACTTATACTTTTCCTTATGTGATGTCATTACTTACCATAAGATTAGCATATGATCTTTTTCATTTATTTCCTTTCTTTTTATTGGAACAAGAAAGTAAAGAAAGCAAAACTCAACTAACATTATTATATATCTCGCACACGATTACAAGGATAGATCACTAAGCAAACTCTCAAAAAGAAAGGATCGAACTAAACTTTTATTCATATAAAGCAAAATATAACTATGGATCGAACTAAGATATGTAAAGGCAAAAGATAGTGGAGGTGATACGATACCGGGGCACCTCCCCCAAGCTTGGCTCAAGCCAAGGGGAGTGCCCATACCCGATACTCAATTTTCTTTTGGTGATGAAGAAGGAGGTGGTGGTGGTGAAGTAGAGATCATGCCCTTCTTCCTTAGCTTATGCTTGAGAATGGAATTTTCCTCCTTCAATTCACCGATCTCCTGCTCAAGCTCCAATACCTTTTTGCATAAATCTTCCTTGTTTTCCTGCAAAAGACGAAAGGGTATAAACTGGATCTTAGGCTTCTTTGCCTTGTTGGGGAGGCTTGACTTCTTGAATTCCACGTGCATGTCCCCGGGTTGAGGCAGTGGGACTTCATCCTCGTCTGAACTCGTCTCGTCCTTCCCTTTAGGATCATAGTCTTCCTCTTCCTCCGAAGTCCAGCTATAGCGCTCCACATCCCCATAAAACTTGGGGTTTGCGATATAATCAGAAACATAGCTCTCACCCTCCGAGTCTTGAGATGACATATTTTCGGATCTGTTAGGAAAATAGCAAGAAAAGAAAACAGAAGATTTCTCCGTGATACGGAGGTCAATACGTTCGGGGGTATATAAAGATTTTTTTATCTTGGGAAACAAGCGAACGGAAGAAAAACGGAGTCCGGAAGGTACCCGAGGTGGGCACAACCCACCTGGGCGCACCTGGCAAGCCATGCTGCCAGGCGCGCCCTGGTGTCTTGTGCCCACCAGGGTGACCTTCCTGGTTGTTTCTTATTTTCCTAATTTTTCAAATATTCCAAAACTAACAAAACATATTTTTGCGGATTTTTTGGAGTCCGTTTACTTACCGTATCACATACCTGCTCTTTTTCACGATTCTGGAGTATTCTGGAAGGTTTCTTTTATGTGTTCTTCCGTTGTCATAGTTTCGACAATATTGCTTTCAACATTAATGGGCGTACCTGAGATATAATGTTTTATTCGTTGCCCATTAACAACCTTCGGGTTAGTACCTTCGGCATTATTTATTTTGATAGCTCCAGACCGATAAACCTCCTCGATAACATAGGGGCCTTCCCATTTGGAGAGGAGTTTCCTGCAAAGAATCTGAAACGAGAGTTGTACAAAGGAACATATTCTCCAACTTTGAACTCACGCTTTTGGATTCTTTTATCATGCCATCTTTTAACTTTTTCCTTAAATAACTTGGCATTTTCATAAGCTTGGGTTCTCCATTCATCTAATTAGCTAATATCAAATAACCTCTTCTCACCAGCAAGCTTGAAATCATAGTTGAGTTCTTTAATTGCCCAATATGCTTTATGTTCTAACTCAAGAGGCAAATGACAAGCTTTTCCATAAACCATTTTATAAGGAGACATACCCATAGGATTTTTATATGCTATTCTATAAGCCCAAAGTGCATCATCTATTTTATTAGACCAATTCTTCCGGGACCTATTGACAGTCTTTTGTAGAATTAATTTTATTTCTCTATTGCTAAGTTCAACTTGACCACTAGACTGAGGATGATAGGGTGATGCAATTCTATGGTTAACATCATACTTGGCAAGCATTTTACGGAAAGCACCATGAATAAAGTGTGAACCACCATCAGTCATTAAATATTGCTAGGGACTCCAAACCTTGGGGAAAATAACTTCTTTAAGCATCTTAATAGAGGTGTTGTGATCAGCACTACTAGTTGGAATAGCTTCTACCCACTTAGTAACATAATCAACAGCAACCAAAATATGAGTATACCCATTAGAGGAAGGAAAAGGTCCCATGTAATCAAATCCCCAAACATCAAATGGTTCAACAACAAGTGAATAATTCATAGGCATTTCTTGACGCTTACCGATATTACCTACTCTTTGACATTCGTCACAAGATAAGACAAACTTACGAGCATCCTTGAAGAGAGTGGGCCAATAAAACCTAGATTGCAATACCTTGTGAGCAGTTCTATCTCCCACATGATGTCCTCCATAAGCTTCGGAGTGACATTTCCATAGGATTTGTCCCTGTTCATGCTCAGGTACACAACGTCTAATAATACCATCTACTCCTTCTTTATAAAGATGTGGGTAATCCCAGAAGTAATATCTTAAATCATAGAAGATTTTTTTTCTTTTGTTGTTATGTGAAACTAGGTGGTAAGTATTTAGCAACAATGTAATTAGCATAGTCAGCATACCAAGGAGTGTTATGAGAAACATTTATTGCAGCTAACTTCTCATCAGGAAAACTATCATCAATAGGTAGTGGGTCATCAAGGACATTCTCCAACCTAGACAAGTTATCAGCCACGGGGTTCTCTACTCCTTTTCTATCAGTGATATGGAAATCAAATTCTTGTAGCAAGAGAACCCATTGAATAATTCTAGGTTTAGCATCTCTCTTTTCCATAAGATATTTTATAGCAGCATGATCGGTGTGAACAATAACTTTAGAGTCAACAATGTAAGATTTAAATTTATCACAAGCAAACACCACTGCTAGAAATTCTTTTTCAGTAGTAGCATAATTTTGTTGTGAACTGTCTAGAGTTTTACTAGCATAATGAATAACATTTAGTTTCTTATCAACTGTTTGTCCTAGAATAGCAGCAATAGCATAATCACTAGCATCACACATAATTTCAAAAGGCAAGTTCCAATCAGGTGGTTGAACAATAGGTGCAGAAATTAAGGCTTTCTTGAGTGTTTCGAAGGCTTCTAAACAATCATCATAAAAAACAAAAGGAATATCCTTTTGCAAAAGATTTGTAAGAGGTCTACAAATTTTAGAGAAGTCTTTGATAAATCTCCTATAGATACCAGCATGACCAAGGAAACTACGAATACCTTTGATATCTTTAGGACATCGCATTTTCTCAATTGCATCAACCTTAGCTTTGTCCACCTCAATACCTCTTTCAGAAATTTATGGCCCAAAACAATACCTTCATTAACCATAAAGTGGCACTTCTCCCAATTCAAGACAAGATTTGTTTGCTCACATCTCTGCAAAACTCGATCAAGATTGCTTAAAAAATCATCAAAAGACTTCGCATAAACGGAAAAGTAATCCATGCACTGTTCAAGATATCTTCCGATATTCCGATAAATCGGCTGATTTATCGATTACCTGTGTCTGGCCGATAAGTCAGTCGATATAGCGATAAATCAGCCGATATGCCGATAAACTTGCCGATTTACCCCTTATTATGGGTTTACCGATAAGTGCCTGATAAGCGATATCCCCAACATTGCATCCATGAAAACCTCAACGATCTTTTCACAAAAGTCAGAGAATATAGCAGTCGTACATATTTGAAAGGTAGCAGGTGCATTGCATAAACCAAGAGGCATACGTCTATAACCATAAGTTCCAAAAGGACAAGTAAAAGTGGTCTTTTTTTGATCAGGTTGAGAAACATGTATTTGTGAAAAACCAGAATATCCATCAAGGAAGCAAAAATGTGTGTGCTTAGATAATCTTTCTAGCATTTGCTCAATAAAAGGCAGAGGGTAATGATCTTTTCTAGTTGGTTCTTTAATTTTCTAAAATAAATTACCATTCTATAGCCTATAATAATTCTTTGTGGAATAAGTTCATTCTTATCATTAGGAACAACGGTCATACCTCCCTTCTTAGGGACACAATGGACAGGATTTACCCATCTACTATCAGCTATAGGATAGATTATACCTTCTTCCAGAAGTTTTAATATTTCCGTTCTTACCACTTCTTTCATCTTCGAATTTAACCGACGTTGGTGATGAACAACGGGTTTAGCATCAGGTTCCATATTAATCTTGTGCTGACATAGAGTGGGACTAATGCCCTTAAGATCATCAAGAGTATATCCAATAGCAGCTCGGTGCTTCCTTAGAACTTTCAATAATCTTTCTTCTTCACGTTCTGAAAGGTTAGAACTAATAATAACAGGATATATCTTCTTCTCATCAAGATAAGCATATTTCAAAGTGTCAGGAAATTGTTTTAATTTAAACACAGGATCACCTTTAGGTGGAGGAGGACCTCCTAGAGTTTCAATAGGCAAATTGTGTTTAAGCAGAGGACGTTGTTCAAAGAAAATCTTATCTATTTCATTTCTTTCATGCATATGTAAATCATTCTCATGGTCTAGCAAATATTGTTCTAAAGGATCAGTAGGAGGTACAACAATAGAAGCAAACCAATAATTTCATCCTTACTAGTCAATTCTTCTTATGAGGTTTTCTACTAAACTTGGAAAAATTGAACTCATCAGACTCATCACCAAAGCTAACACCGACAGTTTGTTTCTCACAATCTATTTTAGCATTAACAGTGTTCAAGAAGGGTCTACCAAAGATAATGGGACAAAAGTCATCTTGTGGGGAACAAAGAACAAGAAAATCAGTAAGATATTTTATTTTCCCACACAAGATTTCAACATCTCTAACAATCCCAAGAGGAGTGATGGTGTCTCTATTAGCAATTTAATAGTAACATCTATGTCTTCTATTTCAGCGGGTGCTATGTCATTCATAATTTCTTGATATAAGGTAAAAGGAATAGAACTCACACTAGCAGCTATGTCACATAAACCATGATAACAGTGATCTCCTATTTTAACTGAGACAACAGGCATGCCAACAACAGGTCTATGTTTATACTTTTTATCAGGTTTGGCAATTCTAGCAGCTTCAACATAGAAGTAAATAAGATGCCCATCTATATTTTCTTCTAGGATATCCTTAACCATAGCTACAATAGGTTCTACCTTGATTTGTTCAACTGGCTTAGGTGTTCTAATATAACTTTTATTGACCACAGTTGAAACTTTAGCATGTTCCTTCATCCTAACAGGGAAAGGTGGTTTCTCAATATAAGCAGTAGGAACAACTGGATCAACATTATAAATAATAGTTTTATCTTTAGCTATTACCGGTTCTTTGATTTCTTATTTAATTGGTGGGTGATATTTAAACCACTTCTCTTTAGGGAGATCAACATGAGTAGCAAAACATTCACAAAAGAAAGCTACTATCTCAGAGTCAAGTCCATATTTAGTGCTAAACTTTTGAAAAGCATCTGTATTCATAAAAGATTTAACACAACCAAACTTAAGCTTAATACCTGACTCTTTACCTTCTTCGAGTTCCCAATATTCAGAGTTGCGTTTAATTCTTTCTAAAAGATCCCACCGGATATCAATATTCTTCTTCATAAAAGAACCAGCACAAGAAGTATCAAGCATGAATCGATCACTGTGAGAAAGCCAAGCATAAAAATTCTGAATGATAATTTCTTTTGAGAGCTCATAATTGGGGCATGAATATAACATTGACTTAAGCCTCCCCCAAGCTAGAGCGATACATTCTCCTTCACGAGGCAAAAAATTATATATATAATTCCGATCACGATGAACTAGATGCATAGGATTTTTTTTGGTGAAACTCCAATTTCAACCGATTCCAGTTCCAAGACCCAATATCATCGCATAGCCTATACCATGCCAATGCTTTTCCCTTCAAAGATAAAGGGAAAAACTTCTTCTTAATTTCATCTCCGGGTAAACCTGCAAGCTTAAATAATCCACAAATTTTGTCCACATATATCAAGTGCATATCAAGATGTTCGGTTCCATCTCCTGCATAAGGATTAGCTAGCAGTTGTTCTATCATACCCGAAGGAATTTCATATTCAATATTTTCAGTAGGTGCAGTAGGTTGGGGGGTAACTAATTGTGGTTTTGTTCGAGGTGAAGATACCCCGAACAAACCCCACAAAGGATTGTTTTCCATAGTAGCAAGTGATAATAAAATTCAGCACATAGTAATAATTTTTCCTTACAGTTTCCACTTACCAAGAGCACTTCACTCTCCGGCAACGGCGCCAGAAAAGAGCCTTGATGACCCACAAGTATATGGGATCAATTTTAGCCTTTTCGATAAGTAAGAGTGTCGAACCCAACAAGGAGCAGAAGGAAATGACAACTGGTTTTCAGCAAGGTAATGTCTGCAAGTGCTGGAATTGTAAGTAACAGAGTAGTTCGATAGCAAAATAATTTGTAACGAGCAAGCAACGATAATAGTAAAAAAAGTGCAGCAAGGTAGCACAATCCTTTTGAGGCAAAGGACAGGCCAAAATGATCTCTTATAATAAGCAAAGCGTTCTTGAGGGTACACGGGAATTTCATCTACTCACTTTCATCATGTTGGTTTGATTCGTGTTCGCTACTTTGATAATTTGATATGTTGGTGGACCAGTGCTTAGGTGCTGTTCTTACTTGAGAAAACATCCTACTTATGATTAACCCCCTCGCAAGCATCCGCAACTACGAGGAAAGTATTAAGAATAAATTCTAACCATAGCTTTAAACTTTTGGATCCAATCGGTCCCTTACGGAATAGCGCATAAACTAGGGTTTAAGCTTCTATCACTCTCGCAACCCATCATCTAATTAGTACTCCACAATGCATTATCTTAGGCCCAAATATGGTGAAGTGTCATGTAGTCAACGTTCACATGACACCACTAAGGGAATCACAACATACATACTATCAAAATATCGAACACATATCAAGTTCACATGATTACTTGCAACATGATTTCTCCCGTGACCTCAAGAACAAAAGTAACTACTCACAAGTGATAAACATGTTCATGATCAGAGGGGTATTAAATAACATAATAGATGTTAACATACAATCTTCCACCAAATAAACCATATAGTACTCAACTACAAGATGTAATCAACACTACTAGTCACCCACAAGCACCTATCTATAGTTCTGGTACAAAGATTGAACACAAGAGATGAACTAGGGTTTGAGAGGAGATGGTGTTGTTGAAGATGTTGATGGAGTTGCCCTCCCCAAGATGGGAGAGTTATTGGTGATGATGATTCCCCCCTCCGGGAGGGAAGTTCCGCCGGCGGAATCGCTCCGTCGGAGGGCAAAAGTGCTCCTGCCCAAGTTCCGCCTCGAGACGGCGGCGCTCCGTCCCAAAAGTCCTCTCCTTATTTTTTCTAGGTCAAAATGACTTATATACCAGAATTTGGGCCCCGGAGGTGGGCTAGGCTGAGCACAACCCACCCGGGCGCGCCTGGGGGGCCAGGCGCGCCCTGGTGTCTTGTGCTCACCAGGTGGCCCCCTCCGTAGTTATTTGCTCCAGTATTTCTTATTTATTCCATAAAAATTCCCCGTGAAGTTTCAGCTCATTTGGAGTTTTGTAGAATAGGTGGCCTGACGTAGCTTTTCCACGTCCAGATTTCCAGCTGCCGGAATTCTCCCTCTTTGTGTGTACCTTGCATATTATGAGAGAAAAGGCATTAGAATTACTCCAAAAAGCATTATTATGCATAAAAACAATATAAATAACAGTAGGTAAACATGATTCAAAATGGACGTATCATAATGCTACCGCCGTTCTAAGCAAAATAAGATGCATAAAGGATAAAGATCTCATGCAATCAAAATATGTGACATGATATGGCCATCATCATCTTGTGCTTTTGATATCCATCTGCAAAGCATCGTCATGATCTCCATCGTCACCGGCTCGACACCTTGATCTCCATCGTTGCGTCGGGGTCATCTCGCTAACTATTGCTTCTACAACTTTTGCTAATGCATAGCGATAAAGTAAAGTAATTACATGGTGTTTGCAGTTCATACAATAATCAAGAGACAACCCAAAGGCTCCTGCCGGTTGTCGATATTACAAAACATGATCATCTCATACAACAACCTATATCACATCACGTCTTGACCATATCACATCACAACATGCCCTGCAAAAACAAGTTAGACGTCCTCTACTTTGTTGTTGCAAGTCTTACATGGCTGCTATGGGCTTCTAGCAAGAACCATTCTTACCTATGGCAAAAACCAGAACGGTGCTTCATCAAGTTTCCTGTTTTAACCTTCTTCAAGGACCGGCCGTAATCAAATTTGATTCAACTAAAGTAGGAGAAACAGACACCCGCTAGCCACCTTTATGCAAAACAAGTTGCATGTCTGTCGGTGGAACCGGTCTCATGTACGTGGACATGTAAGGTTGGTCCGGGCCGCTTCATCCCACAATGTCGCCGAATCGAAATAAGATGTTGGTGGTAAGCAGTATGACTATCACCGCCCACAACTCTTTGTGTTCTACTCGTGCATATCATCTACGCATAAACCTGGCTCGGATGCCACTGTTGGGAAACGTTGCATGGAAAACAAAAAAAAGTCTACGCACACGCAAGATCTATCAAGGAGATGCATAGCAATGAGAGGGAAGAGTATGTCTACGTCCCCTCGTAGACCATAAGCGGAAGCCTTTAGTAACACGGTTGATGTAGTCGAACTTCTTCGCAATCCAACCGATCGAGTACCGAACGTACGACACCTCCGCGTTCAGCACACGTTTAGCTCGGTGACGTCCACGCCTTCTTGATCCAGCAAGACGGCGAGGTAGTGGATGAGTTCCGGCTGCACGACGGCATGGTGAAGGTGATGCTATCTCCGCAGGGCTTCGCCTAAGCACTACGAAAATATGACCAAGGGTGTAAACACTACTAGGAAAAGGCCTACTAATGGCGCACCTAATTTGGCCATTAATGGCGCATTAGTGGTGCGCCATTAGTGCCACGCCATTAGTATATTTTACTAATGGCGCACCCCAGATGCGCCATTAGTATATACAACAGTGCGCCATTAGTATGCCTCCCAGGGGGCCATCTATACCCAGGTGCTTTGGCATACTAATGGCGCACAACAACAGGATGCGCCATTAGTAACTTCGGCATACTAATGGCGCACTGTTTAGTGATGCGCCATTAGTATCCTTTGGCATACTAATGGCGCACTATGATGTGATGCGCCATTAGTATGAATATTAGGTTTTTTTATTTTTTATTTTCTGTTTTTTGCACAGGTTACAAAATGTATAATTGGACAAAATATAGACAGCACACATCAACAACAGATTCATCGAATACAATAGAAGATTAGTCTCTGAATACAATTCATCATTTTAGTCTCCGAATACAATTCATCATATTAGTCTCCGAATTGAAAAGACCGAACAAAGATAGAACATTATATTACAAGTCTCGAGACCGCGAGTTTGTCCTCACATTACAAGTCGATATCGATCATCTAAACTACCATCACATAGAAGAGAGCTGCGGTCATCACGATGAGCATCATCACGATGAAACTCGTCTTCATCCGGTTCCTCCAACGCTCCCTCCCCTCTCCCGCTAGATAGCGGGCGTATCTAGATTCGGCCTCGGCCCTAGTGGCGTACCCTTTGTAACTGTTACCGCTGAATCGGTGAACCTGTCTCCGACACTCCTCCCAGTCGTCGTAGACTCCGGGAACCTTACCCTTGTACACGACATACCACGGCATCGCTATGCAGTAGCCAAACGAAATGTTAGTACCAATTCACAGACAATACATAAGCAATATATAAGTATGCAACAGAACGATCGGAAGAGAAAAGCAAGACATTAATAGCATCGATTACATCTAAGTTGAACGACTCTCGAAACCAAAGAGACATACTACAAGTTCATTAAAGTTTAATTACAACATGAGCCAATCGATGTTTCAGAACTAGACACAGCATCACTGCTTTCGACTCGACTCAAGGGACCGGAGCGTGGATGAAGCCGCCGTCTATCGTGGGAGTCATGAAACAACGGGCGTTGTCAGCCTGCATTTGTAGGATTGTGTCGATGTCACTGTTGGACGGTTGATTTCTGAGGTAGAACTGCCCCGAGGTACGAAGGACATCTTGATGGATGATTTCCGCAAACTCCGACTGGATGCGAAAGAATTCTTGTCTGATGTCCGCGTCCTGGATTGCCGACACGCTCGCGGCCCAATCTTTGAGTCTACTCGGTAGCAGAAGTTGATGATGGTCCCGTACGATCGCCCGCATGTGATGGATGGCGTAGTAGGCACCCTTTTGACCGCAAGGCGGCTGCTTGACGCAGCAGAACGTCGTATTGTGGGAGAACACATGCTTGTCGTACTTACGAATAGGCCTGGTGAAGGTGCCTCCAGATTTGACGTAGCCGGGGAGAACATCATCAAGAACCTTCTTGACATTTGTGTAGTCTATGTTCGACTGACGGTCCGGGTCGAAATACGTGGCCATGGAATATTTGGGGCTTAGGAGGATGAGCGTGCAATTTGTGTCACTGCAGAAAACACGGAATGTTAAAAGAAAAACGACCGAAATCTAAGAATTCATATGTTACGGGGCGGTTGAGGGGAGGACTTACTCGGGAAAGTAAGGCACGAGGAAGTTATCCTTATCTTGGTTTGCCAGAATGACGCCTTCGAGGTAAGAACTCGCGACTTGCCGGTCCCCAGCGCTGCCCAAGATCTTGGCACGCATGTAGAAGGGGTCGACTATCACGATGTCCGGGGTCTTGTCGCGAATGATCCGCATCTCCATACTCAGCGAAAATAGCCGAACGAAGGTGTAGTGCAGCGGATGAAGGTTCAACATAGCGTGGATGTCATCAAACCGCAGGACGATCGTACCCCCGATGGAGTTATCCACAAAGCCCTTGCCCTCTGGCACCTTGGCCGCGAAAACCGGGTATGCCACATCCTTCTCTCCGAGACGCCGCTTCTCCAAAGAAAGAACACTGTCATGCAGACTCCGCATAGCACCGGTTGCAGCATCGAGCATATTTCTCGGTAGCATCGGCCTACCCGCCACATGCACCCTCCTCGAGATATCCTCAGTTGAAGGTGGCCCGTCCTGAGCACGGATCGTACTCGATGCCGGCTGGCCCGCACCCTTGTTAGTCTTTCTTTTGCGTGCCTTCTTCTTCTCCTGTAATGGGACCGAGTTCTGCTCATAGACCGCCTTCTTGAGTGTGTTGGGGCTGATCATATTTCGCACCTCGCCTATCTGAGGCTCGGTGAAGTCGGCAGCTGGAGGCGTCTCCTGAGAGCTGAACTGCAGACGACGCCTGTTGCAACTTGGCTTCTCCGCGGTACCAGCTAGATCGCACACGTCTTTTGTTGGGTTGGGTTCTTGAGAAGGAGGCCCCATGAAGTCGCCAGCGTACCCATGATCGGCAAAGTACTGATCGACGTTGGCAAATGTATCGTCGTCGTCGTCGTTCTGATCCTGTGCCATATGCATGTTTGGATCCAGTGGCATAGGGATGTCCGGCACCGTTGCGGCGGTCTTGCCATGGGGCCGACTTGGCGCCGGCACGACTGGCGGTGTTGTCTTTGGGGTGGTGTCCCCCGCCCCCAAACGAATCTGGCTCTTCGGCCAAAGCAGGGGCCAGCTCAGGCAGGCGCTGAGGGTCATCACGTCATCATCGTCGGCCCCGATGGGTCGAATCGGAGGTAACAACTCATCGCAGCCTGGCAGCACCCGAACCAGTTGAACCCTAAACAAGTTGGGTGGCATCTGGGTACCGTGGAACAAGGGGTTGCCCGGTTGAACGATTTTGCCCTTGGCGACATCGACCAACTCGTTGTTCACGAAGTGCAGGAGAGTGCACGGAACGTCGGCGGCGCCCTGCGAAAACATGTAGGGCGTTAGGGATGCCCAGTCAAAGGCAAGGAGATGAAGTCCTCGGCCGAGAGAGGCTTAATTAGTTACCGTGATGATGGCGTCGAGCTCGGCTAATGTCGAGGCACCGCCAACGGCAGGCGTGCAGTTGACGGAGGGGCCGCTTGCTGCAGAGGTGCCGGCCGGCGTACACCCGGGTGCATTAAGCTCCCGTGCCGGCGTCGGAGACACCAATGCCGCCTCCGCCGGAGACACCAATGGCCCCGCCATCGCGTTCTGCGAGTTGCTGGCCATGAAGCTAGGAATCGGGGGCGGCCCCTGTTGGCCGCCCGCAATCCACGCACTAATCCCCTGGATCAAGGTAGGCACAATGGCGGTGATCGTCGCTCCGAGTTGTTGTTGCACTTGCTCTTGGACAATCTCCGGAATCCGCGCCACCTGTGCCCTGAGTTCTTGAACCTCGCGCGCCTGGCTTTCCGAGCTGGTCTTTTTCTCCTTTCGCCCACCAGTGTTATAGTATGACGACCATTTTGTCGACAAGCCTTTGCCGGCCACACGACCAGCTGACGTCGGCTTACTGAGCTTATCCTTGTTCTTCATTACATTCAACGCCCTATTTAGAGTGGTGTCCCAAGGGTTGCTCTTAGTCGACCCCGCGCTACTGCTTTCAGTCGCCTGCGGAAGGAATGTGAAACATTTAGAAATTTGGCTTCATTAATTAGAATGCAACCATATGGAGCTAATTACGCGGGGGTGTATTCCTTACCAGAACAAGCTCAAGCGCCCTGGTCTTCGGATCCGTGGTAAGCTCCTTTGTTTTCGGGTCCTTCTTGTACCGGGCCCTAACAAAGTTCCTGGTCTGCTTGTCACCGTATTTATCGAAGAGGGGCGGTAGGCCTTGCTCGGCACGGTCCGCCTCCTCCTTGTCCCATATAGGCTCCGCCACTCTGTAACCGCCGGGACCGAGTGTGTGTTCCCCTAAGTTCAGCTCCCGCATTTCTTTCCCCCACTTACTTGATTCGGAGTTTGCGGTGCTCGAGCAATTGATCTTGAAGTCGTTGTAGTCATCTTCGGTGATCGAAGGATTTTTCTCCTTGATCTTCTCATAACTCTCACCTTTCTCGATCATTCTCTTCACATTGCTTTTCCAAGTAGACAGGGCCTTGCTCATCTTCGTGAGGGCAGCATTGTTCACTTTATTCCCTTTGAGGCTTGTGTTTTCAAATTCAGCGGGGAACTTGTATCGTTCGTGCAGCTTCGTGAAGAGGAGGTTGCGCAAATTCCCTCGGTCAGGATGCCTCAGGTTCTCGGTGTTGATCGAGACGGTGCTCCGGAGAATGCACCCGAGCTGAAGCGAGTACCCCTTGACTATTCGTTCGGGCGCCGTTGGATTCCCGTCGGAGTCCACTTCAGTAACTTCCTCCTTGAGGGTGCGGAGCACGGTCGGGCGCCGGTCCTTCCGTTGCCTCTTCGGTTGGCTGCCATCTGTGCGTGCGCCGCCATCATCAGTGGTGGCATCCTCGGCGGCACCATCAGTGGTGGCATCAGTGGGGTCATCCTCGGCGGTACCATCAGTGGTCTCAGGATCGGTGGGGAAGGCGGCGTCCTCATACAAGTGAGGTTGTTCCTCCATCTCCTGGGACAGCTTCTAGAATGGCTTGACGCCCGAACCCCCGGCCTCATCGTTGTTGGCCATGTTTCTCTCTAAATAGGAACAAAGTTTGGTCAAAAAGTTGGTTATTGTCAAGGAACAAGATCATGGTCTCATCATTTAGGGTTTGTCGGCACCGAGGCATCCTAAAAGCTAAGCTTTTATCATTGAGGGTTTTTCGACGCCGAGGCACCCTAAAAGCCTAAGCTTTCATCATTTCGGTTTTTATCGACACCGAGGCACCCTAAAAGCCATGCATTAGTCACAAGTACGCCGGGGCACTTGATCCTACTTAATTAACTACTAAGATACCCCGGCCCATGCATTAGTCACAAGTACCCCATATGTCCTATTTTTAGCAAAGTCATGCTAAAATTCACGGAAAATTTCAGCATGACCTTTGCTGAAAATAGGACATATGGAGTACCCGAATTTGCCGGAACGGAAGTTAATCGACATTCCGGCAAACTCAAGGGCCTCTCGGGTGGACAAGGCAAAAAAGGCCTCCATCACAACATGGAAAATACATTGGCATGTGAAGAGGTAAAACAATATATGCATCTCCAAGCAGTATCATTCAACATTTTGGACAAAACACTACAAGCAACATGAGACACTGAAAACAATTGCTACCAATGAATCTACACTTCTATAACAAAATAAATCAGAAACTTAGTCTGTCATCATTAGGCAGCCACCATTAGTTATTCCGTTATGTTAAAGCAAATAAAACAGAGAATTGACTTGTGCAATCTGTAGGTAGCAGTAGCAGGGACGCGCAGGTTACTGCTGGTGGCATCCGAGATGTTTCACGAACGTCGGGTGTGTGCCAATGTATGCAAAGAATTGAAGATTGAAAAAGTTTCGAGCTACGCTGGAAGTTGATTGTGTGATGAGCTTCTTTTAAACGACAGTCGCTTTCAGAAAGAGATTGTTTGGTTTTTGTAATAGACTAAGTAAAGTTGTTGGAGTGAGCTGATCTCTTACATGGATAGCTTGCTTTGGTTTGGCTGAGAGCCATCCTTGTCGCTTTTACATGTGTTTGTTTTTCTTAGCTGAACCTGACAAACCTGAGGGTGCATCATCATATTTGTAATGACTGAAAATATTTACTTCAGGAAATATTTACTACTGTAGTTTCTGTTACAAACAAAAAAAAGACAGAAGTTTGTCCTAGCTATATTTCAGGATGATTTTTCAGTTGCTCATGCTTTTTACAAATTGTAGCTACTGTTTTTTATACCTAAACAAAATTGCCCTAGCTATATTTGCTACTGTTTTTATACCTAATTTTTTGCTACTGTTTTTTTAATTTGCTACTGTTTTTTTATTTGCTACTGTTTTTATACCTAAACAAAATTTCCCTAGCTATATTTGCTACTCTTTTTTTCTTTGCTACTGTTTTCATACCTAATTTTTTTGCTACTGTTTTTAAAATTGCTACTATTCTTTTAAAATTGCTACTGTTTTTTATACCTAAACAAAATTACCCTAGCTATATTTGCTAATATTTTTTATTTGCTACTGTTTTTATACCTAATTTTTTTGGTACTATTTTTTTAAATTGCTACTGTTTTTGCTACTACCCTAATTTCCTAAAAGATTTCTAACTTTGCTAACTGTGCTAGATTTGCCCTAAAATTTACTGCCCTAACCCTAAAATTTACAAAGGGGAAGGAAGAGGCCGGAGGGGGAGGGAGAGGTGGGGGCAGTACCTGAGGAGGCGGAGGAGGCCGGAGGGGACAAGGAGGAGGTCGGAGCGGCGCGGCGGTGGCGCGGACGAGGACGAGGACGACGGGGCGGCGGCGTCGGGAGAGGAGAGGGGAAGGGGATCGAGGGCGACGTCGAGGGGCGAGGAGGAGGTCGGGGCAGCAGCGTCGGGAGAGGAGAGGGGAAGGGGCAGCGGCGTCGGGGCGTCGGGGCGGAGACGAGGACGACGTGGCGGCGTCGAGGCGGCGGGGGTAGCGGCGTCGGGAGAGGAGAGGGGAAGGGGATCGAGGGCGAGGGCGAGGGAGAGAGAGGGGATAGGTTATCTTCCAACAGGTACATCCATACTAATGGCGCACCTCACCCTGGTGCGCCATAAGTACATCCATACTAATGGCGCACCTCACCCTGGTGCGCCATTAGTATTTTTTTTTATTTCTGCTCGAGCCAACAGGTTATCTTCCACCTGACCTGATCCACACCAAGTTCCCTCTACTAGCTCGACTGGTCAGCAGCCAGTTCTCACACCAGGAGGTCTTGGGTTCGATTCCCAGGCTCCACAATTTTTTTTATGCATTTAAAATGCTGTTTGATATTTATTTGTGTTTAAATATGTTCAAACTTGTTTAAATCATAAAAGTAATATATTTTTATAAGACAGTAATAATTTTTTTAAAAAATATCATCAAACAGTAATGCCGGTGGAGCGGGGGAGGGTGCGCGGGGTGCGGGGGGCCGGTGGACCGGGGGGTGCTCGGCGGCGAGGGGGACCGGATCTGGCGAGGTGGGATAGCGATCGAGATGGAGGGGGATCGAGATCGAGTGTCCATGAAATTTAAAAATATTCATGATAGTTCAAAAAGTGCCCATGAAATACAATCGAGAAATGAAGGCTACGATTTAAATACAATCGATCTTAGCTAGCTATCTGTTCACAATCTTCTTGCCCTTCTTTTTCGCAAATGGAGTTCTTCTGTGGAACGGACGTCCTTTAGGTAGGGTGGTCCTGCTTCTTCTTGTGGTGTATGCTGCTACTTCATCATCGTCGTCATGTTCGATTCTCGGGTCGCCGTACTTGTCGAAGTCTTGCTCATTGGCTACTCCATCCATTCCGATGATCTTCCTTTTGCCTCTCCTCACGACAACACGACTGGGCTTTGACGGGTCGGTAATGAAGAAGCATTGGTCCACTTGGGAAGCCAGTACCCATGGCTCATTTTTCGCGGTGACGTTTGCGCCTGCGGTCTTGGATTTGGCTTCGGGTATAACCATGGTGGTGAAATACCGGTCTTCTTTTAGGACGCTCTTGGCCCATCTGACACGGAACATCGGGACCTTCTCTCCAGCGTAGCTCAGCTCCCAGATCTCCTCGATCCTTCCGTAGTATCTGTCCTTGTCGTTACCGGTGTAGGATTCCATCGTTACCCCGGAGTTCTGATAACCATCGCTCTTCATGTCCTTGGCCTCGGTGTAGAATGTGTAGCCGTTGATATCGTATGCCTCATAGGTCATCAGGTTGTGCTCGGCGCCCTGTGACAAGGCGAATATGAGTTGTTCTTCCGCGGAAGAATCCTCATGTAAAGGGTCCCGATAAATGATGCAATTGTTCATGCACACATGGTATTTCACGTGCGGTAAATCCAGAGGACACACGATTTTCTTCGCCTCCTCCAAACTGGTCGGGCACTTGTTCCCCTTGGGAAGACGTTCGTGCCAGAATGACATGTTCTCGTCGAAGCATGCGTCGGTCATTTTGTGTTTTACCTTCATCTCCAGAGCCATGAGCGTTACTTTCAGGCGGGTATCCTCGGGCCTGCATCCTTCATACAATGGAGTAACCGCGTCTAACTCAAGTTGATCCATCTTGGCTTTCTCTCGGGCGGCAGCTCTTGCGTTATCCGTCTGCTTGAGAAGCAGCTCTTGAATATGAGGGTCCTGCACCCAGCCCATCGATGGTCCAGCGTCGTCTGCTCCGCCGGCATCATCATCTTCATGATCATGCCCGTCGTCTGCTCCGGCATCTTCCTCATCATCATGTCCTGCATCTTCTACATGATGACTGTGTACAGCATCACCGTCGTGATCATCTCCTGGGGATTCTTCGTCTTCTCGCCCGCCCGAGCCGCGGTGGTTGTCTTGCTGCCCTTCCTCATTTCTTGCCCGGCCCCCATGGACGACTTCGTAGTCATCTTCATCACCTTGCCACCGATAGCCATCCATGAAACCACGCAAGAGCAGGTGGTCCCGCACCTGCCCGGATTCCGGGTCCGCAATTAGGCTCTTCAGCTTGCATCTTCGACACGGACATCTTATCTCCGTCTCGTTCTTTTGAAGCATCTCGGCCTTCGCGGACCTCAAAAACCTATTCACGATGCCTTCGGTCATCATGCGGACCATGGTCGCCTGCGGGGTAGAGCAAACGATATTTTAGAACCAAGAAAAAATTTGGCATGACTTTCCCTAAAAATAGGACCAAAAAGAATGCTTAATGCCAAAATTCTCGCCGAAACGGAAATGAATCAACATTCCGGCAAAATATTGGCAACTATCGCATTTCAAATACCGGTACACCTCCAAACACAAACACATATGCAACACCACAAACATATGCAACACCACGAACATACATAGATCTAGCTAGGCCATAAAAAGTGCATGTGCACATTGTTGTAGGGAGAACAACATAAATATAGCTTCCCCCCTTACTTACCTATCAAAACAAGGTAATTTAACCACTTAAATTGAATGAATCTATGGTGGAAATGAGGTGAAAAAGAGGAGGCACCCGAGACAAGGAGGAGGTGGAGAGAATGAAGTGGGGAGAAAGTGAGTGTGGGTAGGAGAGGCTGTCCAAAATATCTTGTTGCTGCCCACTGACTAATGGCGCACCAACTCTAAATGTGCCATTAGTAATCCAGGTTACTAATGGCGCACCTTCTGGTGGTGCGCCATTAGTAGTTTTGCAAAAAAAACATACTAATGGCGCACTGTTCCACAGTGCGCCATTACTAGTTTAAACTAGTAATGGCGCACGGTGGAAAAGTGCGCCATTAGTAGTTTTGCAAAAAAAGGAATAAAAAATATAATAGAAAAACAACATTAGTGGCGCACTTTCCGGCAGGTGCACCATTACTAGTTACAACTAGTAATGGCGCACTGTGTCTGGATCCGCCATTAGTATGTTTGGACAGGCGCACTAGTTAAAAAAAATATTTTTTTGATACTAATGGCGCACCCTGGGCCAGGTGCGCCATTACTAGTTACAACTAGTAATGGCGCACTGTGTCTGGATGCGCCATTAGTATGTTTGGACAGGCGCACTAGTTAAAAAAAATTTGATACTAATGGCGCACCCTGGGCCAGGTGCGCCATTAGTAGTTTCAATTCTAATGGCGTATCAGAAGGTGGTGCGCCATTAGTATATACTAATGGCGCACCGCTTGTCTGGTGCGCCATTAGTGTCAATCCCATCTATAGCCCTTTTTCTAGTAGTGAAACGGTGGAGGGGGGGCCGCACACGGCTAAGAGATTGTCGTGGTTATGTGCGGCGCCCCCTCCCACATATATATAGGTGGGGGGAGAGGGGAGTGATGTCTACTACACAACCTTCTTCTTGTAGACGTTGTTGGGCCCCCAAGTGCAGAGGTTTGTAGGACAGTAGCAAATTTCCCTCAAGTGGATGACCTAAGGTTTATCAATCCGTGGGAGGCGTAGGTTGAAGATGGTCTCTCTCAAACAACCCTGCAACCAAATAACAAAGAGTCTCTTGTGTCCCCAACACACCCAATACAATGGTAAATTGTATAGGTGCACTAGTTCGGCGAAGAGATGGTGATACAAGTGCAATATGGATGGTAGATATAGGTTTTTGTAATCTGAAAATATAAAAACAGCAAGGTAACTAAAGATAAAAGTGAGTGTAAACGGTATTGCAATGCTAGGAAACAAGGCCTAGGGTTCATACTTTCACTAGTGCAAGTTCTCTCAACAATAATAACACAATTGGATCATATAACTATCCCTCAACATGCAACAAAGAGTCACTCCAAAGTCACTAATAGCGGAGAACAAACGAAGAGATTATGGTAGGGTACATAACCACCTCAAAGTTATTCTTTCCAATCAATCCGTTGGGCTATTCCTATAAGTGTCACAAACAGCCCTACAGTTCATACTAGAATAACACCTTAAGACACACATCAACCAAAACCCTAATGTCACCTAGATACTCCAATGTCACCTCAAGTATCCGTGGGTATGATTATACGATATGCATCACACAATCTCAGATTCATCTATTCAACCAACACATAGAACCTCAAAGAGTGCCCCAAAGTTTCTACCGGAGAATCAAGACGAAAACGTGTGCCAACCCCTATGCATAGGTTCATGGGTAGAACCCGCAAGTTGATCACCAAAACATACATCAAGTGAATCACGTGATATCCCATTGTCACCACAGATACGCACGGCAAGACATACATCAAGTGTTCTCAAATCATTAAAGATTCAATCCGATAAGATTACTTCAAAGGGAAAACTCAATCCATTGCAAGAGAGTAGATGGGGAGAAGCAACATAAGATCCAACTATAATAGCAAAGCTCGCGATACATCAAGATCGTGCCAAATCAAGAACACGAGAGAGAGAGAGAGAGAGAGAGATCAAACACATAGCTACTGGTACATACCCTCAGCCCCGAGGGTGAACTACTCCCTCCTCGTCATGGAGAGTGCCGGGATGATGAAGATGGCCACCGGTGAGGGTTCCCCCCTCCGGCAGGGTGCCCGAACAGGGTCCCGATTGGTTTTTGGTGGCTACAGAGGCTTGCGGCAGCGGAACTCCCGATCTATTCTGTTCCCCGATCGTTTTAGGGTATATGGATATATATATATAGGCGGAAGAAATACGTCAGGGGAGCCACGAGGGGCCCACGAGGGTGGAGGGCGCGCCCAGGGGGGTGGGCGCGCCCCCCTGCCTCGTGCCTCCCTCGTTGCTTTCTTGACGTGGACTCCAAGTCTCCCGGGTTGCTTTCCTTCCAAAAATAACTTCTCCAGAAGGTTTCATTCCGTTTCGACTCCGTTTGATATTCCTTTTCTTCGAAACACTGAAACAAGGGAAAAACAGGAACTGGCACTGGGCTCTGGGTCAATAGGTTAGTCCCAAAAAATAATATAAAAGTGAATAATAAAGCCCAATAATGTCCAAAATAGTAGATAATATAGCATGGAGCAATCAAAAATTATAGATACGTTGGAGACGTATCAGGGAGTAGCCAGGAGGCGCCCCAAGTAGGTCTGAATCCCACTTGGGCTCCTTCCCTGGCCGCGTCCACCTTCCTTATTTGCTGGAGGGGGAAAGGAAAGGGGGGAGAGGGAAGGAAGGGGAAGGCCGAATCCCCCTCCTTCCTTTCCCCCATGGGTTGGCTGCCTTAGGGGGGGGGGCGCCAGCCCCTTGTGGGCCGGTGTGCTTCCCTCTAATGGCTCAATAGGCCCGTCACCCGCCCGGGGGTGTCCGGAACCCCCTCCGGTATTCCGATGACTACCCGGTACACTCTGAAACACTTCCGGTGTCCGAATACCATCGTCCTATATATCAATCTTTACCTCCAGACCATTCTGGAGCTCCTCGTCATGTCCGTGATCTCATCCGGGACTCCGAACAATATTCGGTCACCAAATCTTATAACTCATATAACACTATATTGTCAACGAACGTTAAGCGTGCGGACCCTACGGGTTCGAGAACTATGTAGACATGACTGAGACACCTCTCCTGTCAATAACCAATAGCAAAACCTGGATGCCCATATTGACTCCTAAATATTCTACGAAGATCTTTATCGGTCGAACCTTATGACAACATACGTAATTCCCTTTGTCCATCGTTATGTTACCTGCCCGAGATTCGATCGTCGGTATCTTCATACCTAGTTCAATCTCGTTACCGGAAAGTCTCTTTACTCGTTCTGTAATACATCATTTTGCAACTAACTCCTTAGCCAGTTTGCTTGCAAGGCTTACCGAGAAGGACTAGAGATACCTCTCCGCTACTCGGAGCGACAAATCCTAATATCGATGTATGCCAACTCAACAAACACCTTCGGAGATACCTGTAGAGCATCTTTATGATCACCCAATTACGTTGTGACATTTTATAGCACACAAGGTATTCCTCTGGTTTCCGGGAGTTGCATAATCTCATAGTAAAAGGAATATGTATTTGTCATCAAGAAAGCAATAGTAATAAACTGAATGATCAATATGCTAAGCTAACGGATGGGTCTTGTCCATCACATCATTCTCCTAATGATGTGATCCCGTTATCAAATGACAACACATGTCTATGGTTAGAAAATCTTAACCATCTTTGATCAACAAGCTAGTCTAGTAGAGGCTTACTAGGGACACGGTATTTGTTTATGTATTCACACATGTATTTAAGTTTCCGATCAATACAAGTCTAGCATGAATAATAAACCTTTATCATGAATAAGAAAATATAAAATAACAACTTTATTATTGCCTCTAGGGCATATTTCCTTCACCTTTAGTCCCGGTTGGAGCCACCAAGCGGGACTATAGGGTTGGCTATATAACCATACACTTATAAAAATTTCAAACCACTTATCCAGTTTCCCCCGACGACGACGAAGCAGAGCCCGACGCCGCCAGGCTGCCGGACCTCCCCGTCGCCTCCCCGAGCTCGCTCCTCGTCACCGCCCCAGATGCCGTCCTCGTTCCCTGCTCCGACGTCGTCCCCGAGCCCGCTCGCTCCTCGTCGCTGGCCGAACCTCCCCGAGCATCGCCGCGCCCCCGTGAGCCGCCCGTCCTCGTCGCCGACCGTCCTCGTCTGCTGCTACTAGTCACTCAACGAGCCTTCATGAGCTCCTCGGTGAGCACTCTTCCCCCCTTCAAGTTCTTTCTTGCAAATTTTTGGGTTAGGGTAGTCAGTCAACAAGTTTCTCTCAAGTTTCTGTAGAAGTATTAATATGGCAAATTTGATGTGGCAAAGTAATGTTGTGGCAAGCATCTTTTGGGCAATTTGTAGCAAGTTGTGGCAAAGTTCTGAATTTTTTGACAATGCACATCAAGTGTATGATGAAATGCCAGAGGGCTCTAGGAATTTTTGAGAATTTTTGTGGTGAGGTGTTGATGCACAAAAGATAGTCTGGCAAAGTTTCAGAATTTTTTTGAGCAATTTAAATTGGGCTTTGACCATGGAGTTTGAATCTGGTCCAAATTTGAACTGAATGAAATTTGAACTATGGAACCAAATGTTTTTGGTGGAATGGGTTGTGGGTACTGTCAAATAGTTGGAGTAATTTTTCTGGGTGCAAAAGAATTTGGGAGAATATAGCTCCTTTGCAAATCAAAGAACAAATTTATAGATGATATTATTACTTAGTTGTTACTCTTATTTTGTAGATGATATTATCCATGATTATATGGTGTTGGTTTCTTTATGTCATGTTGTAGATTTATATTGCTACATATAGGTTATGCTTGTTGAATATAACCTACTCTATTACTTCTTGTTAATTATCCAAGTTGTTTCATTTACCTAGGATGGTAGCTATGCATATATATACTTAGTTGATTGACATGCCATGTTAGTACTTACTCAAATAAAATGCATATTTGGGTGTATGCCTACCATGTGTTATATCACTGGTAGTTTGTACCTTATGTTCATACATTTGGTTAGACTTTAGTTGGTAGATATACCGTAGTAGTTTGTTGATGTTGTACATTCTTCTATTGAGTAAATTGTTCTCTATCAATACTTTGACATGTTATTGCATACTAGGTTGTATATCTATGTACTTCAAGTGTATGATGTGCTAGATAGGGAATGCATGGAATCATGTTATTCATGCTAGTATAGTACTTAGCTTGAAATGATTGATGCCATGACTTAGATGTTTACATGCTTAGTATGATTTTCCTTCTATTTTTAAGTCACAACTAGTATGATAGTGTTGTGTGCTAATGCCATGCTTGATAGTGTTATATTGGTAGCATAGCACGTTATGTCGTGTGATGATCCACCATGCTTTGTCACCTATATAGTTTATCTAGGTATCTCAATGTTGTGTGCATGAGCTTCTTCATATCTAGTTTATCTAGTGGTTGCATTGTTATATGTCTAGGTGTCTTTCATGCAAGTGACCTTTGAATTATGAACATAGGAAATGTCTGACGACGACGATAGGGTCCAAGAGTGCGAGTACTGCGGCGACGACCGGGGTCTGTGCGACAGGCCTCACCTGGAAGGCGGTCGACGCTTCAGTATTAAGCTCGACGAGACCTTCGATGTTTATACGATATGCAACGACGACAAGTCTTTTTCCGTAATTAAGCATGACTGATGTTTCTTCAACGTGTAATTTCCGCTTTCTACAATTCAACTAGTGCATCTCCTACCATGCAAGACGTTATGTCTTGGAGAAGTTGGATTTTGAAGATCATGAGAATATGCAGATAAAGAGAGTTCACCTCAGGACCCAACATGGTTATGCTTTTAACGTAAAGCTATACAATGCGGTGACCTACTCCCATTTTGGTTGCTCTAATTGGGCAGCACTATGCAAGGCGTATGGTTTTCAGGAGTGTATGTATGTCACCTTCGATCTGGGTGATGATCCTGAAGATGACATGGATGAAGATAATATCGACGAAGATAATATCGACATTTGGGTCGATGTTCATACGCTTCCACTTCTACCTCTATGTGAGTTTCTCAAATATATTCAATAAGTAATTTATATTGTATTTATAAAAATAGTTGACAGCTTATTTCCATTCTTCAAGAAATGTACGGAAAGTAGTAGACAAAACCTACTAAAGTTATGGGTCTGAGCTAAATTGCGAGGAGATAAATCATTTTGTTTCATAGATTAAAGATGTTGAGACTTTTAAGACGAATTATCATATCTCTCCAAGTCATTCTCAATAAGTGCCACTAGTGCACGTGTTGAACTACGGTAACATCCATCGAGATATCATGGTATGAATTTTCCTATTATGTCATTAGTGCATTTTTTGCATAGATTCTTTTAAGCTAAACTACATTTTTCTAAGTATGTTATTATGATGTTCTTCAACAGAAACTCCTGGCGGATTGTATACCTAGATTTATGGAAATGAAAGGTGACATGAGGATTGTTAGCTTACGACCAAGTTGGCCTACGTACCATCGCAGTGCATACACGATTCATCGAAGCGATGACATCCTCACAATCAAAGATTGGAGAAAAGTTATGAGATCGCAGAGAACTACTTGGGGGCAACATCAAGTGCAACCCACAAATGGGAGAGAGGTTCATCTGTATTCTCCATAATGGAGAATCAGGGGTTTACCTGTTTTATGCTATTTTACCTTTGAGAGAGTAGGACGTCTTAGGTATTTATGTGCTACATTGTGCTAGAATTGTGAGCTAGTTTTTATATGACTATGATGATGAGTTGTTATCATGATGATGAGTTATGTGCTACCTTTGTGCTACATTGATGAGCTAGTTCCTATATATATGACTACGATGATGAGTTGTTACTATAATTATGATGATGATTAATGGTTCCTTCATTTGCTTACTAGCTAGCGTCGAGCTCTCTCTATATGTAGTAGCTAGCGTCGACCAAGCACGGAGAAAGAGAGGTCACTTCTCTCTATATGTAGTAGCTAGCATCGACCAAGCACGGAGAAAGAGAGGTCACTTCTCCCTATATGTAGTAGCTAGCTAACACAATATGAAACCCCTAAACCCTCCAAACCCCGCGTGGATGCCTTTTAGTCCCGATCGGTATTACCAACCGGGACTAAAGGTCCTCCTGCCTGGGCGCCGCACAGCGGCCACGTGGAGCTCCTTTAGTCCCGGTTCGTAACACAACCGGGACTAAAAGTGGTGGGCATTAGTCCCGATCGTTTAGCCCCGGTTGCAGAACCGGGACTAAAGGCCCTCTGGAACCGGGTCTGATACCCTGTTTTCTACTAGTGTTATTAGCTAAGTTACTCCCACTATGACCAGTCTAACATAGCTAGTTACCCGTACTATGAGTAACATCACATATAACAAGACAATATGAGTCTTTCTTCTCATTAAATCATTGCCACATAAGCAAATTATTGAGTTAGACTCTATTACTGTTGAAGTTACTCCCACTACGAATGGTCTAAGTGTAATCGCGTCCCATGGCAAGTAACAAGTTGTCCATGTGAAAAGATGCTTATCGGCACCACTCGTCTGCATGTGGATCGTCATCTCGCATTTATGAACCAATGTATAAGAAAGTAGGTTCTCTTTTACAGCATGCAGTATTCCCCGCGTAAAGCATCTAGTTCGGTCCTGGATTCCTTCTCTAGACGTAGCAAATGTTCCCCGAGCCATCCCCTTAATTAGTATGACGCAATCTGGCTCTGGTTGCAATATGTACCAAATTCTGGCTGACTGGTCACGGGCCGGCAAAAGTTGCTGCCAACACGCTCTGTCCCACACCACTAAGCCGGAGCACACAACTTGCAGGCACATTCAAGTCGTGCAATTAGCACATTATAATTTGCCATTACAAAATCAGGAGTTACTGTAGCTCTTCGTGTTGACCACGAATTAATATGTGGACGTCGTGCAGATTTAAGAAGCCCCCATGTACATGCATGCAGTGCTAATCCGGATTAGGGAAAGCTTGCACGTCCATAGGAGGAATGTTAAGTTTGCAAGTATTACCCAGCGATGAAGCAAATTCCCCTATCATTAGCTAGTACCTGCATCGATGTAACCATTTGTTCTGACCAGTCAAATCAGCTCGGCGCACGACCACAGTGTTCAGCTCATTTACTGTTCTTCTCCCCCTCATTTCCCCTCACCTACCAAAATAAGCTCACGCCCTTGCTGAAGAACACACAATCCATGGATCCGCGGTCGACCATAGAGGGACAACTGACCTGAGAGTTCCGTTCCCCCCCCCCCCCCCCCCCCCCCGCGTCGTCTCCTCTGAGGCGACTCGGGGGCAACCCTAGCGCCGCCGCTCGCGCTCCCTCCCCTCCGCCGCTGCCAGAGGGGCTCGCGGCGCTTGCGCGCGGCCCCGATGAAGGTGGCGGCGGGGGATCTGGCGCCTCCTCCATGGGTGGAGGGCTGCAGCTCCCGGGGCGGCGGCCCCGGCCGGTGGCGTGCGGCGTGGCCTGGGCGGCGGGCGGCGCCGACGGGTGCTGGTGGGCGGCCTCCACGGCTGCGTGGGCAGGTGATGGTCGTGGACGTCGGTGCTGCGGGGGCGCCTCGCTGGCCGCCGGTCCACCTTGGAGAAGCTTCGGCGCCGCCCGATCTGCTCTGATCCGTGCCTGTGTTGGTCCTCGGCGGCTGCGGTCGGGGTTTCTTGGTGATTGCTGGCCGGATCTGGCGTTTGGGCGAGGATCCGGGGGAAACCCCTGGCCGGCACGGCGCCCCCCCCCCCCCCCAAAGTCGACGCCTTTGGCGCCGATCCCCTTCTTGGAGGCTTTGGGGTGGATCCTCTCCCATTCGCCTCCCCCCTGAGCTCCGGCGAAAGTCGGCACTCCCCTGATCTGGGCGTCGACGACACCTTGGTGCCGTGATCCTTCTTGAAGGCGGCGACCGGGATGTGCTCTTGGGGGTGGAGCGGCTGGTGGCTTGGCTCCGAAGCATGACGGCCTGGTCTTCCTGCGACTTCCTGCTCGGCTTCGCCCAGTGCATAGTGATGCCTTCTTCGGTCTTCTCCATCGGTGTGCGCCTTCGTTCGACAGCTCGCGCCCCGTGCTCCGTGCTGCCACTGCCGGCTTGGTGCTCGTCTGGTTGGTCCTCTGTGGTCCGCTAGTCAGCTCCGTCTGCTTCTCCTACGGCAGCTGGACACCTTGAGTTGGGCTTTGTGATAGCCATTCTGTTGTTCGCCGGTGCGGCACTCATCGAGCCTGGGTGAAAGGGTAGTGGCCCTTTGCGACGGTGGAGACAGCTCAAGTGTAGCCCATGTTTGGCCTGTGGATGCAGCTGGGGCTCGATGCTTGCTCAATGTGGCCCTCCTTCCGTGTTCTTAGTTGGCTACTTGGTGTAGGCGTAGTGCTGGGCGTCGGCATCAGTGTTTCTGCTGTTGCCATTGTGCTGTTCCACCTAGTGCCTTGTATCTTTCTTTCCGCTTTCCTTTGCATTTCATCTGTATCATGGTGCCTTTGTAATCCTGGCCGGTTGATGGCTTTGTTAATTCAAAGTCGGGCTAGGTTCGAGCTCTTCTCGGGCTCGGCCAGCGCCTTTTCTCTAAAAAAATCCATGGATCCGCCCCCACCCTCCCCCCCCCACACACAAGTGTTTCGCCACGCATAACCCCCGTCTGGACGCAATCCATCCTTGGAAGCATCTTTAAATGCAGAGTTGCTTCAATCTTCACGGCCCCCAACCCCCCTCCTGCTTCTCAGGATTGGGTCAAAGGCCGCGTTCGGCTCCTCTCCGCTCCGGAGTGGACCGGGCTCTAGCTCATTTTCATGGAGCGACTAAAAGTGAGCTCCACAACTCCGCGGAGTCAGAGCGGAGAGGAGGGATTCCGAACAAGGCGAAAGTCTCCGAATCCCTCGACCACGTCTCTAGCTCCGCGGCCATAGGCGTACCCGGCCGCAGCCTTTTCTTTGACAGGCTCCTTTTTGTTCGGTTTGGCAAAATGTGTGGTGGTCAGAATAGAAGAATTTAAAGTAATCATATAATTATACATTTTGTAATTTGCATATTCCAGCTAGGGCCAGTTCTTTTTATGGCTTCTAGAATAAGCTGCAAAAAGCTGCCCCCTACCCAGCTTATTCTAGAAGCCCAACCAAATTTATTTTTTGAGAAACCTAGTAGTTAAGACTTGACTAGTAGGCTTCTAAAAATAAAATTTTGGTTGGGCTTCTAGAATAAGCTGGGTAGGGGGCAGCTTATTCTGGAAGCTCAAAAAAGCTAACAAAAGAACTGGCCCTTACCTTCTCTGCCAAGCCATCATCACCAGAGACCAAAGATTTCACTTCCACACTGCCCACTACCTCAATATAGCACTGCCAAAATCAATCTGGAGTTAGGTTTCGCCCAAAAAATGTAAACAAACTTGATTGGCTCTAGCAATTAATTTTGAAAATTACGGGTTCCGCCAACCAACCTGGTTAGGGCCATTTATAGAAGCCGATGATATGGACGAGCAAAATCCAACATCAGTAGAATCAGTGGCCTTCATTTTGAAGTACCTCACCGGCTGATTGGAGAAGAAGCAGTTCAAATCAGTGGAACTTGTAGCAGATGATGAGCAGAAGAAAAACTCATTGTAGATAGATCGATAGAATATTTTTCTCACCTGACGCAGCATTGCAGCTGACCCCATCGCCCCACAGCTTAGCCCAGCAACTGGTGGGATGGATGTGTTCTATGGATGGTGGTGAGAATACAAATTTGCACTCTCTCACTGTCTATTTATGTAGCACTATAGTTTCCTCCCGCACCACACACTTTTTGCTTGAATGTTTGAATTTTTTTGAACTTCACAATACTGGCCAAGAAACAAGCTAGACCAGATCCAGTTCATACTTATTATTGCACATACAGTGGCTGCATGCAAGACTTGATTCCGTGAGCTGGCCCTCTGTTAGATCGTCGGCACGATATTTCTGCTAATCAAGACGACAGATAGCAAGCGCACACCCACCTCGAGCTGTCACTTCCGTTGCGGGGCCCAACTTGTGCCCAAGCACGCCTCTCAGACGGAATGGAGGGCCTTGGTTAACCATGCATGCATGGACCTAGTCGAAAACTAGGCAAGTACACGGCCCAGCACGCGCATGTAATGCGGTCGAATCGCTGACGCGATCTAAGCACAGTGATATGCGGGGCCCTATCCCGAACTTCATGCACCCCACTTGCTCGGGCGTAACGAGTTGTGCCATACAACTTGTGTCACGCAAACGGACGTGTACTGAGTTCGACCTCGATCTGAGAAATCCGGAGCAGGTGCTTGAGGCTTCAGGGGCGTATGACCTGAGATACTGGACCGTAACGCCACTAAAGAGCTACCGCAAGCGCGTAGTATATGTTCCACATATTGCTCCTTATTACACGCTGTCGCTCTTTAGTCCCATCAAGATGCATGCAGTGCACGGCGTGGATAAAGTACGCCAATGCCGTCGTGTGCACTGAAAGTGCGCCCGGTCATCCATGCCACAATTTTTATTCAATAACCCCGACTTGTGGTATGGATTACACTACAGACTCATCCGGTTGTCAACATGTATCCACTGATGCACCACAAGTAATCGTGTTCGATAATTTCACAACACACAAATGTGGTAACGTCTCAGGTGCTTGACAACGTCGTCGATGTACCGTTCCTGCCGCTCCTGATCGGCGAGAACCTCCTGCAGCTTCTTGGCGTTGCTCGCGAGCACCTTCCCCTCGCCGTCCACCATGACGAGCCGCACCGCCGCGGCAACGCCGTCCCTGTCGAACGAGCCGTCGGCCTCGTCCCTCGCCACCTCCACGCCGACCCCCTTCTCCGCCATGGTCCGCGCGACGAGCGGCTGGTCGACGACGAACGGGAGCATCACCAGCGGGTGGCCGAACGCGAAGCTCTCCACGGTGGAGCCCCACCCGCAGTGCGTCAGGAACGCGGCTACCGCGCCGTGCGCGAGCGCCCTCACCTGCGGCACCCACCCAGTCTCGACCATGCCACGCCCACGCGTCCTCTCCTCGAACCCATCGGGCAGCACGCCGCGGTCGTCCGCACCGGTGCCGGAGTCGGACATGCCTCCGGGCGTCCGGAGAGCCCACAGGAAGCGCACGCCGGCGAGCTCAAGCCCGAGCGCGAGCTCGTGCAGGTTCTTTAGCGTCACTGGCGCCTCACTCCCGAGCGCTACGTAGATGACTGACTTTGCGGGCTGGTCATCGAGCCATCGCATGACATCGGGGCGGACACCGCCGTCATCGCCGCCGAGGTCGGGAGGCGGCAGCAGGACCCCGGCGGGGATGGAAGGCTTCTGGAAGAGGTCGGTGAGGAGGGCGAGCATCCCGGGCTCGACCTCGTCGCAACTGCGGTAGATGGCGAGGCGACAACGCTCGTTCATCTGCCAGAATCGATGTATGTCGGGAACGCCGGACGCGTTGGGCCGGAAAGTGCCGGCGAGCCACCCGGCCTCGTGCCGACGGTATGCCACGGTGGAAGGGAAGGGATACCACCCGGGCGCAACGGTGAAGTCCTCCAACGTCGTGCGGGGATGCGCCGTGTGTGCCCCCCGTGATCCCATAAAGGCGACCAGGCCGGCGAGGACGATCTCGAATACTGCACAGGGTACCTGCACTTGTCGTCGGTACACCGGAAGAACACGGGAAATCAATCGATTAATTCACACACAAATATGAGATTTTCTTTGCGTAAAATACTCAAAACTCAGTAGTGTCGACTTTTTTTTGAGGAAAAAAAATGACTAGGCACTCCCAACAAAAACAAAAACACAAAAGAGAAACTTTGAGAAACAGAAACACAAAGTAGATTCATGCATGTCGGTTGGGGAGGAAAGGTAGCAGAAAACTACACCTTGTGCTCGTCGGCGATGGGCGGGACCCAGTGGTGGCAGAAGTCATGGACGATCCAGTCGGGCCTCCTGCCAGCGGCGACGGCGTCCGCGAGGAATGCGGCGAGAGGGGCTGAGAGCCCGTCCATGGCCATCTTAAGGAGCCCGTCCTCCCCGGGCGGCACGTCGGCGGTGGACTCGGCGCCCTCCGGCAGCCCGTCGACGCGCGGCATTGGCAGCGGCACGAACCGGAGGCGGCCTGACAGGTGCGGCGGCACGGACGGGAGCCTGGCGATGTTCCGCGGCGTGGAGACGAAGGCGACGTCGTGGCCGCGGGCGGCGAGGCGCCTGGAGAGGTCGAGGAACGGGAGCATGTGCCCGAACGCCAGCCACGGGAACATAACCACCTCCAGCTGCCCGCCGGCTTCCTCCATATGGACGTGAGCTGAGCCCATCGGCAATGGAGGCCGGAGAAAAACCAAATTAATCAAGGTGTTGGATTCTGGTCTGGTGGAGCAGCATGAGAATGGTGATCGTATATGAAGATATATCGGTACGGATGCAAGCATCACGTGATGTGCTACCACCGCTAACGACCACTTGAAAGTTGGGATAATGGCCTGGCCGAATATTTGATTGGGATAGTGATAACGTAGCCGAATCGGGACCACCGATCAAAGTCACAATAGTCTCTTCATGGTTTAAGCGTGGCTCTCTAGAGGGGGCTACCATTTGGTTTGTACTCACTGTGTCGTTGGTATTTCCCTGTGTTACCTTTTATAGCTGTCCATCAGCATTGGCACACCATGCAACAGTCATAGATGTAAGACGCCGATAACTGCCACATGTGTGGTGTAATGGACACTCGATCATACATCTCGTCCGGTAGTACCCAGGAGACAGCCCACACGACCGTGTGTAGACGAACATTAATACTACCCACACGTTTGGGCGCAGCTACGATGGCCCACACGACCTGTGTTTCAACTGCTCACCCCCACCCCGTGAGCGTGAACGCATGTGTAATCAACTTTAGTTGCCATGTGTAATTAGCTACAATTGCTATGTCTGCCATGTATCATTAAATATAATTGCCATGTGTAACTAATTGGAGTTGCCACGTGGTCAAACCATAGTTGCCATGTATGATCAATCATAGTTGTCGTGTATGATTAACTAGTTGCCATATATGCACATTGTGTAACTAATTGGAGTTGCCACGTGTGATTAAGCCATAGTTGCCATGTATGTTCAACCATAGTTGCCGTATGTGATTAACTAGTTGCCACATATGCACACATGTAGTTGACATCTATCACCGTGTGATCGTCGTGTGGGCGAAGGGCAGCTTCGCCCACACGTTCGGGCGAGCGTCATCTGTCTGTTCGGGCGAGGAGTGCCCACACGTGTGGCACTAAATGATAACGTGAAGGAAATATGCCCTAGAGGCAATAATAAAGTTGTTATTTATATTTCCTTATATCATGATAAATGTTTATTATTCATGCTAGAATTGTATTAACCGGAAACTTAGTACATGTGTGAATACATAAACAAACAAAGTGTCACTAGTATGCCTCTACTTGACTAGCTCGTTGAATCAAAGATGGTTAAGTTTTCTAGCCATAGACATGAGTTGTCATTTGATTAACGGGATCACATCATTAGAGAATGATGTGATTGACTTGACCCATTCCGTTAGCTTAGCATTCGATCGTTTAGTATATGGCTATTGCTTTCTTCATGACTTATACATGTTCCTATGACTATGAGATTATGCAACTCCCGAATACCAGAGGAACACTTTGTGTGCTACCAAACGTCACAACGTAACTGGATGATTATAAAGTTGCTCTATAGGTGTCTCCGATGGTACTTGTTGAGTTGGCATAGATCGAGATTAGGATTTGTCACTCCGATTGTCGGAGAGGTATCTCTGGGCCCTCTCGGTAATGCACATCACTATAAGCTTTACAAGCAATGCAACTAATGAGTTAGTTGTGGGATGATGTATTACGGAACGAGTAAAAAGACTTGCCGGTAACGAGATTGAACTAGGTATTGAGATACTGATGATCGAATCTCGGGCAAGTAACATACCGATGACAAAGGGAACAACGTATGTTGTTATGCGGTTTGACCGATAAAGATCTTCGTAGAATATGTAGGAGCCAATATGAGCATCCAGGTTCCGCTATTGGTTATTGACCGGAGACGAGTCTCGGTCATGTCTACATAGTTCTCGAACCCGTAGGGTCCACACGCTTAACGTTCGGTGACGATCGGTAATATGAGTTTATGTGTTTTGATGTACCGAAGGTAGTTCGGAGTCCCGGATATGATCACGGACATGACGAGGAGTCTCGAAATGGTCGAGACATAAAGATCGATATATTGGATGACTATGTTTGGACTTCGGAAGGGTTTCGCGCAAGTTCGGGCAAATACCGGAGTACCGGGGGGCTACCGGAACCCCCCGGGGAGTGTAATGGGCCTATTGGGCCTTAGTGGAGAAGAGGAGGGGCGGCCAGGGCAGGCCGTGCGCCCCCTCCCCCTCTAGTCCGAATTGGACAAGGAGGGGGGCGGCGCCCCCCTTTCCTTCCCCCTCTCTCCTCCTTCCCTCTCTCCTACTCCTACTCTTGGAAGGGTTGGAGTCCTACTCCCGGTGGGAGTAGGACTCCCCTTGGGGCGGGCCTAGGAGGGCCGGCCCCTCCCCCTCCTCCACTCCGTATATACGGGGGAGGGGGCACCCCATAGACACACAAGTTAATCAGTTGATCTTTTAGCCGTGTGCGGTGCCCCTCTCCACCATAATCCACCTCGGTCATATCGTAGCGGTGCTTAGGTGAAGCCCTGCGGTAGCATCATCATCACTGTCATCACGCCGTCGTGCTGACGGAACTCTCCCGCGAAGCTCTGCTGGATCGTGAGTTCGTGGGACATCACCGAGCTGAACGTGTGCTGAACTCGGAGGTGCCGTGCGTTCGGTACTTGGATTGGTCGGATCGTGAAGACGTACCACTACATCAACCGCGTTCTCATAACGCTTCCGCTTACGGTCTACGAGGGTACGTGGACGACACTCTCCCCTCTCGTTGCTATGCATCACCATGATCTTGCGTGTGCGTAGGAAAATTTTGAAATTACTACGTTTCCCAACATAACGCACACACGAAGCCGGGTGCTTACGTGGCTCTTGACCCAGATGACAACTGCTTCAATATTCATGCAAATGAATCGAACGGCATCGACTGCATTTGGGCCATGTTAAATTGTGCCACACGTGTGGGCGTTATCATTTAGGTAGATGTACATGCCCAAAATCTATACATATGTTGTATGCAACCACAAGTTCTCATCCACACGTTCACACATTGACCGGCGATCAACAAGAATAAAAAAACATACACAGCCCACATATACTCTCCATACACACCAAAGACACACTCCCACGCCGTCAGTTCAGTGCGCACCAGTCACCCCTAACAAAGGAGTGTGCACCGGTCGCCTATGAAAGGTAAGTTTATGAAAAAGTTTAGGTTCAGACATTTCATCAACCCTCTGAAAGGAATCTAGCAATTGTTAGTCAATTGCCATTAAATTATTTTGTACCTAAATAAACATATGTTAACAATATCAAAACAAAATGTGGAACATCGTTTCAACCAAAAGAAAATTAGGGAGTCAAATATAGAATCTGCATGTTAAATTCTTATCCACAATACAAATTTTAGGAAAAATTATTAACCATTCCTTCATATTATTAATATTAATCCTTCATATAAGATTATCACAACCTACACGATTCTTTTTTTTCCTAGGTTGAAAGTATCACTTGTTTTCTCTTCGTATAATAAGATTATTAATCCCCATGAATCGAGTTTAGTTAGCCCACTCATCGGGTGCACACAAATTAATTCCTTCCTACGCTTCCTTCCTTCCTTAGAGCGTGCAAAGTCCCTCTCTCCTCACTCTTTGGATGTGAGGGCTCCCCGTTTAATTAGCTGCTCATTGGCCTCTCGTTTGTTCTTAATTGGTTGCAATTTTTTGGTCTGTGAGCGGACGTAACAGTACACTGTGCTGTCCATGTAGCGAGATGAGAATGATCATAATTCAGAGTGCAAGGCTATAGTGATCATTACAATTGCTTTGCTTTATCATAATTCCAAAACAGATTCCATTGATTTTTCTTATTTCTTACACTAGCACACTTGCCCGTGCGTTGCAACGGAAGAGATATTTATTACGAGAAGCAACGGGAGAGAAATGACGAGTCCTCCGAAAATAGTCTCCGCAGCGGTGGCCGACGGAGATAGGAGCTGCGATTTCTCGTGGGTCATGTTTGGCGTACGAGATCTTCATAATGGTGGGGTTTGTTGGCGTCTCCTATCACGGTGTAACTGGATGCATTACTAATTACAACACACAAATGAAAGACCCGACGATGTGCTGCTAGCTAGTCGAAGAAACACATCCTAATAACCAATGACCAGCGTGAATATTTTAAAATTTAATGCAGCGTCAGTTTTGAAACATTTTTTGAAATTTTTCGAACTTATCATAAAAAATAAGAATGAATTTGCGTATATTCTCCGAAACATGAACAATTTTCCAAATTCCAAATAGCTTTTTGAAAATTCTGAATATTTCGGAAAAATGTGAACACAACTTTAAATTGGAATATTTTTTGAAATTCACAAACATTTTCTGAAAACATGAACCTTTTATAATAACTTAAACATTTTCTGAATTAGCGAACTATTTTTTAAAATGTTTGAACATTCAGAACAAATTTGGAAATGTTTTTTAATTAATAAAAGTATTTTAGTTTCATAACAATTTCAGTAAAACAACAACATTTTCAAATTTGAAACATTTTTTCAAATGCAAAAAGTAAGAAAAAACATTTTTTCAAATGGAAATAACGAATAATTGTGGAAAATAAAAACATTTTTTGAAAATTGGGAACATTTGTTTATTCGAAAAAAATTAAGAAAAAAATAAAGTCCTTAACTTTTTGAAAATAGAAATATTTTTAGAATTTGGAACATTTACCGAAAACTTAAAAAAAGTGAATTTGAGATATTTTGAAAATTTCAAATTTACTAAAAAGGAAAAATGAAATTAAACTTGGAAATGCAAAAAAGTAAAAAGAAATAGGAAAGAAAAAGAGAAATGAGCAGGAAAAAAACACAGGATAAACCGAAACTGGGCCGGGCCAGTACAGGGCGTCCTGTGCGAAGCTTTGGGTATTTGACGCTCCGTGCAGCAAATAGGGTTCTGCGAGCTGTATGAGCTGGAAAATAACGGTCTGGCTTGGCTGGGCCTCAGCGCACGGCCCAGGTACGAAATCCTGGACAATCAAAAAGTAAGAAAAAAAATAAAGTCCTTCAAAATTTTTGAAAATAGAAATATTTTAGAATTTGGAACAATTACCGAAAATTAAAAAAAAAATGAATTTTGAGATATTTTGAATATTTCAAGTTTACAAAAAAGGAAAAATGAAATTAAACTTGGAATGGGAAAAAAGTAAAAAGAAATAGGAAAGAAAAGGAGAAATGAGCAGAAAAAAAACACAGGATAAAACGAAACTGGGCCGGCCCAGTACCGGGCGTCCTGTTCGAAGCTTTTGGTATTTGACGCTCCGTGCAGCAAATAGGATTCTGCGAGCTGTATGAGCTGGAAAATAACGGTCTGGCTTGGCTGGGCCTCAGCGCACGGCCCAGGTACGAAATCCTGGACAATCCATTTTTCTTTTGCACAAAAATTTAGTACCACCTCGGATAAAAAATATCTTTTCGTCGGTGAACGGATGAAAAAATCGTTGAAACGCACCTTGCTTTATTAGTAGGTATAGATAAGATCTTTCACTCAAAAATCATGAACACACATTTCTCTCTGCTTTCTCTAAGTTCATCCTACATGGGTACAACGAATTTGATTTTTGCTTTCTCTCAAAACAGATTCCATTGATTTTTCTTATTTATTACATAAGATCTTTCACTCAAAAATCATGAACGCACATTTCTCTATGCTTTCTCTAAGTTCATCCTTCATGGGCACAATGAATTTGTCGTCCCAGACGGGCTGATTTTCTGCATGTCATGTAAAATATCTTGGATTTACATGACCTGCTCGTCTCTTTTCATATTTTCTCATATGCGGTTTTCTTTATGGTAGGCATATATCTGGATCTTATTGGTGCACATTGCTAGAGACTATAGTATTTGTTTGGCATGCTGCCAGTGCCAGATTGTGTTGAAGAATAGGAATGCAGGGTGCCTCGCTAGTACTTTATTTATTTTGGGATAATTATATTATGGAGCCAAAGCCATCCCCAACACAAAACTTTGAGACAACATGGTAGCAATCTTGAGGGAAAGAACCTTTTTCTGTCGAAAAGGTGTATGGCCATATATTAAGTATCACATGTCTTACAAACACTGCAAAAGTGATGAAGTCTTTTTCTCCTGCATCCACCGGCGGTGCTCTGAGTATAGCTTGATAACGCCTTTGGGATTCCGCTTCAGCAGATCAAACTTTTAAAACCCAGGAGTCTGTAGAAGCAATGGTAGGGAAGTCATCGACGTGGACCAGAAGACGCCAACGGTCGAGATCTGTGAAGCAAATTGCTGCCCCAGATAGAAACGCCGATAAGAGACTGTAGAAACTCCGAAGACCATGAAAGCATGTTGAATCCGAACGGATCCACCGAACCAAAACCAACCGAATCCTACAAGAACTGTTGGAGACACAGCTCCACACGTGAGCAGGGATAAAATTTCTTACTCAAACATCAGTTTCTGAACTTGCGTTAATCGATTCATGCACGAGAAAGAAACATCGTTCAATTAATTTCGCCACACACTATTGCACCGACACGGTTATACGGAGTACCATGCATCTTTGTAGAGCCTCGGGTGCTCCACCAACTCATCGATGTACCGCTCCTACCATGCCTGGTGTTCGAGAACCTCTCACGCATCAAAATGAATTGGACAAGGAACATATTTTTTTGAATTAAGGCGTCAAGCTCATAAATTGTGAGTTACAAAACCCGGTAATCCTTGTCTCTAATGTTTTCCAAATGATGGTGCCTAGCTTACCTAGTTGTTGACCCGTTGTTCGCCTTTTTGGGGGCTCTTGGCCGCCGTTGTGGCAAGGGCGAGCTGATGGTGGCAAGTCGAAAAGGCAATTAGCTGGAAACTCAATCCTCATGCGCGCATGATGCCATGCTATCAAGGAAGTTCTTTGAGCTTTCTTTGCTAGTGGCCTATGCAGTAGTCCTTATTACTATGTTTTGAGTGACTGATACGTCTCCAACGTATCTATAATTTATAAAGTATTCATGCTATTATATTATCCATCTTAGATGTTTTATATGCATTTATATGATATTTTATATGAGTTTTGGGACTAACCTATTAACCTAGAGCCCAGTGCCAGTTTCTGTTTTTTCCTTGTTTTTGAGTATCGCAGAAAAGGAATACCAAACGAGTCCAATTGACGTGCCAATTTTTGATGATTTTTTATGGACCAAAAGAAGTCCCCGGGGTAAAAGAGTTGGGCCAGAAGAGTCCCGGGCTGTCCACGAGGGTGGGGGCGTGCCCACCCCCTGGGCGTGGGCCCCTATCTCGTGGACGACTCGGAGACCCCCCTGACGTGAGACCTACATCAAAAATTCCTATAAATACAGATCGGAAGTTCCGCCGCTGCAAGCCTCTGTAGCCATGAGTGTCGGTGTCAAAACCGGCGTATCTCGGGTAGGGGGTCCCGAACTGTGCGTCTAAGGCGGATGGTAACAGGAGGCAGGGGACACGATGTTTACCCAGGTTCGGGCCCTCTCGATGGAGGTAATACCCTACTTCCTGCTTGATTGATCTTGATGATATGAGTATTACAAGAGTTGACCTACCACGAGATCGTAGAGGCTAAACCCTAGAAGCTAGCCTATGGTATGATTGTTGTTGTCCTACGGACTAAACCCTCCGGTTTATATAGACACCGGAGGGGGCTAGGGTTACACAGAGTCGGTTACAAGGGAGGAGATCTACATATCCGTTTTGCCAAGCTTGCCTTCCACGCCAAGGAGAGTCCCATCCGGACACGGGACGAAGTCTTCAATCTTGTATCTTCATAGTCCAACAGTCCGGCTAAAGTATATAGTCCGGCTGTCCGAGGACCCCCTAATCCAGGACTCCCTCAGTAGCCCCTGAACCAGGCTTCAATGACGATGAGTCCGGTGCGCAGATTGTCTTCGGCATTGCAAGGCGGGTTCCCTCTCCGAATACTCCATAGAAGATTTTGAACACGAGGATAGTGTCCGGCTCTGCAAAACAAATTCCGCATACCACCGTAGAGAGAATAATATTTCCACAAATCTACTGCTGACATCTTTTCATAACGTGACGTTCTGCCGAGGTTTGGTCATGACGAACCGTTTTTCCCGTGCCTGCCACTGCACGTGTTGCGAGGCGGTTTTATTGGCACGTCCTGTCGAAGCAGAGATCGTGTCCCTCTTTTCACGGGATTCTCATCAATACGGGTGTGGGTAACCCAATCGTGCCTGCTGGTATGACTCCTCGATTTTAGGCAAGTTCCAAACGGGCACGCGGAGGACGCTTGATATTCACGCTTGATCGCACTCAATCGAATCCTCCCCCCACCTCGAGTTCCAACACCCAAGGCTCAGGCTAGGCGCTTCGGACCTTCAGTCATGTCCGGATCCAACCTTCAAGGTCGGTGGATGCCCTCCGCTGTCACAGAGGAGGACATCAAGAAGCTAAGAGAAGCCAGGTATCTGACCGCCGAAATCTCGCACAGGCTGCCTGCTCGAGGGCAGGTCATTCCCACTCCTGAACCCAACGAGAGTGTCGTATTTATTTCCCACTTCCTCCGAGGGCTAGGTTTTAGTCTTGATCCCTTTGTCAGGGGGCTTATGTTCTACTACGAGCTCGATTTCCATGATCTGGCTCCGGATTCCATCCTTCACATCTCGTCGTCATCGTCGTGTGTGAAGCCTTCCTCCGCATCGCCCCACACTTCGGCTTATGGCTCAAGACCTTCAATGTGAAGCCGAAGATGATTGAGGGGCGACACGCAGAGTGCGGAGCCGCCATAATAAACAAAGGCGATGATGCTCCATGGCCAAAGGGTTCCTTCCCGGAGACATCCAAGTTATGGCAGCGGGAGTGGTTTTACATCACCGCTCCCCGAAGCGCTAAGTGGATATCTGCCTCCGCCTTCCGTCCGGGCACCCCGCCACAATTGGCGTCATGGGTCAACAAAGGGCTGGACTGGGGGCCAGCTAATGATGTGCCGACGTTGCAGAGCCGCATCCAAGATCTCTTAAAGGGAGATATCAGCCTTGTTAAGGTAATGCAAGTCATGCTAGTTCGTCGGGTCCTGCCATGCCAACGTCGACCTCTCCGTATGTGGGAGTTCAACCCGGAAGGACCGCGAACTATTCAGCAATTCTTCGGCGCGACGCTCGAAGAGATGTATGGATTGTTCTTCGGATCACGAATAAAGTGTTCGGACACCACCGAGGATGCGGGTCTGAACTGCAATCGTCCAGACACCCAAGTAAGTAATTCCGCGGCCGAACACGTTGTCTTTTAATTTTCTACAACATCATTCTGAAAAGTCGCCTTTGGACCAGGACTGGATAAAAAGGGCAAAGATGATCAAGTGTTCGGCCCCCCTTCCCGAAGGCTCACCGGATCCTGTACTAGCCAGGATGCTTGAGCTTGCGCCTTATCAAGCGCCATCAGGGGAAGATAAAGGGAGGAACAAAGAAGCCGAAAGCGAGCCTCACTCATTATCCATCCATACCGGGGGAATTAGTGCCTCCACGAAAGAGGATAACCGGGGAGAAGAATCTAAAATTCCCTCTCCCCAAGGAAGGAAGAGGGCCGCCTCTGAAGACTTGGAAACAATGGTTTTCAAACGAGGGAAGAAACCTTTGTCAGGGGGCCCTACCCCGGAGGGCATCCTTACCGCACAGTACCCGCAAGGGGACCAGCCCTCCACCGAGCTGTAAGTAAACAAAAGTACTTTATAGTAAATATACCCTGCTTCGTTTCTGAGAACAATGACCGAGACGTATGTCTTGTAGTTCGGATCGTAGCCCTTCTCGACAGAGTTCGTCTTCGGGGGATCTTCCTCCGGAGATGATGGAGAGCGAAACGCCTCCCCGTGCCTCCCCGCCTCGTGAAGCGGACGACCCTGAGGTGTCGTCACGGAGGATTTCTCCTCATCCGCCAAGGCCAGAGGGTAACCCTTCGGCCACCCGAAGTCCAGAGTATTCGGCTCCTAAGGAGAGCAACAGAAAGAGTCCGGGACTGTCCGGTACGCGACCAGACGCACTGATGAATCTTCTGGAGCAAGCGGCTATCTCAGAAGCGAATCGTACGCTAATGGGTACGGTGGTTGAGAGGATTTCTTCCGCCGAAAGAGGGTTGCATGAAGCTTTTATGAGCCTGCTGAGAGGCTTTGAGGTATGCAAAGTAATATATATTTTTTGACGGTACCGCACACGCTAGGTGCGCCCTATGCAGATAGTAGCCCCTGAGACTCTGGTTGCTGTCAAAAAAGACGGCAAATAGAGGATCATAGTGCCAGGTAATAACAGTGCTGCTTTCACGTGCAGGCGGCTGAGGGTCCGGTGGCTAGCCGGACTGGTGAGTTTGCCGAACTGAAGCGGCAACTTGATGCGGCCGATGCCGACATCGTGCTTGTAAACAAGCGGCTTGAGGAGGTACAGGGTATGTATTCTCCTATGATCAACACATATTAAGAGGAGCATGATGCTAGTATCTGTAATATGCTGTGACTGTAGATGGAGCTGTCACCATGGAGACCCATCGGGTAGAACTTGCCCGAGCCAAGGAACAAGGCAGGAAGAGTGATGTGGCCGCCCTAAAGGCGGTCGAAGAGCTAAGAGCCGAACAGGCTGCACATTGCCAGAGCAAAGAGAAAATAGCCAAGATGGCTGTTGAGCTGAAAGATGCCGCCGACCGTTATGAGCTTCTTGAAAAGAAAAGCCAAACGATGACGGCGGACCTGGGGAAAGCCACGGTAGCAGCCAAGGAAGCCCGCTCTAAAATCAGAGCGGCGAAGGAGGAGCTACGTCAAGCCGGAGATATCGCGGCTGGGAAGCCCTTTTTGTTGCGGACGAAGTTCGGAGATCCTAAGTATGCCCTTCTGGATCAATTATGGAGTTCTACGGACGCGTACCTGGATTTGGCAGCAAGTGCTGCTGATGCGACCAAGTTTTTCGAAGATAAAAAAGATCACAAGTGGAAAAGTTGTTCTGGTTGCAGTTCAATGCTCCGGCGCGTCCGCTGCTGTTAAATGAGCAAATGGCTGAGTGGACCGAGCTCCATAGGTTGTCCGGGCTTGCCATGAGGTCTGTTGTGGATCATCTTTGGCCGGAAGGACCAAGGCCGAATAGTTATTTTGGCTTAGTGCAACGATTCCTTGGTGCTGTGCCGCATATCGACGCAGTGAAGAGGTCGGCGTGCATAGAGGGTGCGCGGATGGCACTTGCCCTTGTCAAGACATACTGGGCAGAGATGGAGGCCACCACTATTGCAACCCAGAGTTCGGTCGTAGGCCGGGTATCAGCCGAGCACTATTTTGAAGAAGTCTTAGAAGGCGCTCGTTTAATAGAGGCTCAGTGCTCGAAGAGTATCATGTTCTAGTGACATGTATCCCGATTGTAAGAACAATGTTGTTTGAATTATAAAGGCTGTGTTTATACTTTTGCCTGAAAGTATTATTATGCCTCCTGTGCGGTCGTTTATGTATATATATATATCATGAAAGTTTGCAGTCGTCGGCTTCAGCCCCCACGCATATAATGCGGGGGTGTTCGCAAAAGCGTGTCTTCACACTTGATCCAACGTCTTGGTCCATTAAGGAGGTGGTAGCGCGGCGAACGAGGCAATCGGACTATATTGCTTTAACACTTTCACTTAACCATAGGAGTTTGACAGTGGGGCTACTATATAGCCCCTGGTACTTCCGCGCTCGTCCGAGTACGGGGCGCGTACGTACATGACCGGGAAAACCGGCCCTTCATTAATGTGGAGGAATCCCGAAGATTCCGCTAAGTCATCGAGTGGTTGACCAGTCTCGCGCTTTATCATGACAGTCAGTTTTTGGCTTTCTCTACTGAGGTGCTCATCTGGATGAACCAGGGCACAATCGCAGTAGTTCTCCCGGTGCCACCTTAGCCGATAGAGCGGAACGTAAGGTAGCAAAACGCGGGAGCCGGGCGAACCCAACATGATTCAGAGCTGATGCATATAAGGCCAAACTCGCGACGCCGAACACTCCCTAAGGTATTCGGTCTTTACAACATATACCGGGCTGAGTAACGCCCTTGATAATGAACCCCGAGTGTCCAGGTACGTGCATTATTCTGACGTGGCGAAATGCCAATAACGTCAGCATCCCTCTCGGTTATACTGAGTATTCGGAGGATGTGAAGCAACAAGAGACAATAAAAAAGGTTTACACAGGGTCTTAATCTAAAAAGAAACCTTTGAGCGGGGCCCTGCTGCACGTCTGCGCCTGTGTCTCCGTTGTGCCGTATCCTAGAAGGGTGTAGCACGATTATCATCTGTAAAGAGAGGAACTTAGGTGAAAGTTGTCGTGCGAAAAATTGGTTATTCTAAATAAACCATTAAAATTCAAGATAAGTAAGGTCGAGCCGAACTGTAGTCCTTTTTACATGCGGGAAGCCCCTGGTACCGCCTATGGGGGTATATCCATCGAACCAATCTCAGGTTTATCTAAGCTGTTACAGGTAGTGATGCGCCGGACTCATCTAGCCGTGTCCGCGGTCTTGACAACCGATCATTTATTTTGGTTGGAGAGGCCGTTTAGTGTTCGGCTGCTAAAGCCGCCACACGTTCTTCCGCGTGTAAGGAACGCTCAGCATTTCCGCTAACTGTGATGATGCCACGTGGACTGGGCATCTTAAGCTTAAGAGAAGCGTAATGCGGTACTGCATTAAAATGAGCGAAAGCTGTTCTTCCGAGTAGTGCTTGATAGCCGCTTCGGAATGGAGCGATGTCGAAGGTTAACTTTTCACTTCGGAAGTTGTCGGGAGAACTGAATACAACCTCTAGTACTAGAGAGCCCATACAGCGGGCCTCTGGGCCTGGTATTACTCCTTCAAAGGTAGTATTGCTTTGGCTGATTCTTGTCGGGTCTATCCCCATTTTGCGGACTGTGTCCTAATATATCAGATTAAGACTACTGCCGCCGTCCATGAGGACTTGGGTGAGATGGTATCCGTCGATAATTGGGTCTAGCACCAAGGCAGCCAATCCTCCGTGTCGGATACTTGTCAGGTGATCCCTGCGATCAAAAGTGATCGGGCAGGCCGACCAAGGGTTGAACTTAGGGGTGACGGGCTCTACGGCGCGTGTGTCTCGGAGTGCATGTTTGCTTCTCCTCTTCGTCACGTGAATCATGTTCACTGTTTTGACCTCTGATGGGAACTTTTTCTGTCCCCCAGTGTTTTGCTGACGAGGCTCATCCTCGTCTTCACTTGGTGTCTCCCTCCCCTTGTGTTCGGCGTTTAGCTTACCGGCCTACTTGAAGACCCAACATTCTCCGTGGGTGTGATTTGCAGGTTTATCGGAGGTGCCGTGAATCTGACATAATTTGTCTAGAATCTTGTTGAGGCTGGATGGTCCATCTCTGTTGCCTTTGAAAGGCTTTTTCCGTTGACCGGGTCGAGAGCCCCTAAATCCGGCGTTTACTGCCGTGTTATCTGGGCTGTCTTCGTTGTTTTGACGCTTGCTTTTATTGCGTCATGGTTTTCCATTATCATCCCTGACTTCAGATGTGCCTGGGTCGCTGGTGCTACTTCGCCAGCCAGCTATCTTCGCCCGCGCAAAAGCGGGTCATGAGGCTTGTTAGGGCTGCCATTGTTCTTGGCTTTTCTTGGCCGAGGTGTCTGGCGAGCCATTCGTCTCGGACGCCGTGTTTGAAAGCTGCTAAGGCTCCGGCGTCCGGGCAGTCGACGATTTGATTCTTTTTAGTGAGAAATCTGTTCCAAAGCTTTCGGGCTGACTCTCCGGGCTGTTGAATTATATGACTTAAATCATCTGCATCCGGAGGTCGGACATAGGTCCCTTGAAAGTTAGCCCTAAAAGCATCCTCAAGCTCCTCCCAACTTCCAATTGAATTCTCGGGGAGGCTCTTCAGCCAGTGCCGAGCTGGTCCTTTCAACTTGAGGGGCAAGTATTTGATGGCGTGGAGATCGTCTCTGCGAGCCATATGGATATGGAGGATGAAGTCCTCAATCCAGACCCCAGGGTCTGTCGTCCCGTCGTACGCCTCTATGTTCACGGGTTTGAATCCCTCTGGAAATTCGTGATCCAGCACCTCATCGGTGAAACATAGGGGGTGCGCGGCACCCCTGTATTTGGATGTGTCATGGTGTTCTAACGGTTGTAGTGTTCGGTTTTGATTATGCGCTGTAGCGTGCTTCCTAGATCCGTAGATGGATCTGGTCACGCCGGCCTTTTGATGCAAGTCTTCGCTTGGATCGTGTGCTGACTTATGTGCGGCCTCGTTAGCCGCCCTATCGCGGCCACGAGGTCGTCGATCCGACCGGTCGGCCGTTTTATTTTCCGGCTATGTGGGCTCTAAGGCCTCATCATCGAATTCAGGCAACAACTTGCGCTTTGGATAGCTCTTTGTGTGGCGACTGCCACCATACTTTTCTTCAGTGTCAAGCACTTTGTTCCATCTACTGTTGAGCGTATTCTGCGCGGCCTTAAGCCTTTGCTTCTGCTTCTTCAAACTCCTCGCGGTGGCAATAAGCCTTCTGCAGAGGTTCTCTTGTTCCAAGTGCCTTTCCGGGATGATGTGTGCATCGTCGTCCGGACTGTTTTCCTCTCCGGAGAGAGGTTGATGAGCCTTATCCTCGGCGTCGCCGTGATCGGACAGCGGCTCCGTACTATGTTCGCTGTCCGCTGGTTCACCCTGTTCTGTCGCTGGGTCAATGTGGGTCGTCGTTTCCTCTGGAGTCGACCAGGGTGTTATTTTTTCTTGCGCTGTTATCGCTGTTCTTGCCGAGGCGGGATTTGGAGCGGCGCCTACGCGTCTCTTTGGTTGCTTCTGGAGGGAGCTATCCTTCGCTGCATCCTTCCGTTCCTCGTCATTGTTTTCTTTGGGTGTATCCACCATATATATATCGTGTGATGAAGTGGATGTCCAGCACCCTGTGGGCGGTGGTTCCCGTTCCTCTCCTGCATCGTCGTCCATACTGTCGATGTCTACGGAGTCGAAATCGAGCATGTCGGTTAAATCGTCGACAGTGGCTATTAAGTGGGTGGTGGGTGGGGAACGAATTTCTTCGCCGTCCGCTTCCCATTCTAGCAGGACATAGTTCGGCCAAGAGTCTCCTGACAAGGAGAGAGACCTCAATGAGTTTAGCATGTCGCCCAGTGGTGAGTGCTGAAAGATATCCGCGGAGGAAAACTCCATGATCGGTGGCCAATCAGATTTGATAGGCACGGACGCAGGCGGTTCGGAGCCCATGGCCGGGGATGAATCCAACGGTTCGGCAACACGGGTCTTGTAGGAGGTGAAGTCAGTATTCGGCTCTATCGCCGCTGAGTGTGCGGCCTCCGTGGCGGGGTCCATCCACCCGTCCTCGGACGGCGTAATCTGCTCCGGATCGAGGGCCGGAGTAGCTGCAGATGGGATCTCCCGAGCACTGTCCGTCGGCAGAGCTAAGTCGTGCCTGTCGTGACTGTGCGGCGCACCTGACATGGGCTCGAATCCGTCGAAGATCAAGTCTCCACGGATGTCGGCAGTATAGTTCAAGCTTCCAAACCTGACCTAATGGCCAGGGGCGTAGCTTTCGATCTGCTCCAGATGGCCAAGCGAGTTGGCCCGCAGTACGAAGCCGCCGAATACGAAGATCTATCCGGGGAGGAAAACTTCACCCTGGATCGCATCGTTACCGATGATCGAAGGAGCCATCTAGCCTTACGGTGACGGCACAGTGGAACTCTCAATGAAAGCACCAATGTCAGTGTCAAAACCGGCGGATCTTGGGTAGGGGGTCCCGAACTGTGCGTCTAAGGCGGATGGTAACAGGAGGCAGGGGACACGATGTTTACCCAGGTTCAGGCCCTCTCGATGGAGGTAATACCCTACTTCCTGCTTGATTGATCTTGATGATATGAGTATTACAAGAGTTGATCTACCACGAGATCGTAGAGGCTAAACCATAGAAGCTAGCCTATGGTATGATTGTTGTTGTCCTACGGACTAAACCCTTCGGTTTATATAGACACCGGAGGGGGCTAGGGTTACATAGAGTCGATTACAAGGCAGGAGATCTACATATCCGTTTTGCCAAGCTTGCCTTCCACGCCAAGGAGAGTCCCATCCGGACACGGAACGAAGTCTTCAATCTTGTATCTTCATAGTCCAACAGTCCGGCTAAAGTATATAGTCCGGCTGTCCGAGGACCCCCTAATCCAGGACTCCCTCAGTAGCCCCTGAACCAGGCTTCAATGACGATGAGTCCGGCGCGCAGATTGTCTTCGGCATTGCAAGTCGGGTTCCCTCTCCGAATACTCCATAGAAGATTTTGAACACGAGGATAGTGTCCGGCTCTGCAAAACAAATTACGCATACCACCGTAGAGAGAATAATATTTCCACAAATCTAATATGCTGACAGTTTTTCATAACGTGACGTTCTGCCGAGGTTTAGTCATGACGAACCGTTTTTCCCGTGCCTGCCACTGCACGTGTTGCAAGGCGGTTTTATTGGCACGTCCTGTCGAAGCAGAGATTGTGTCCCTCTTTTCATGGGATTCTCATCAATACGGGTGTGGGTAACCCAATCGTGCCTGCTGGTATGACTCCTCGATTTTAGGCAAGTTCCAAACGGGCACGCGGAGGATGCTTGATATTCACCCTCTTTATAAAGGGGCCAAGGCCTGTCCTTTTCTTCTCGCACTCAATCGAATCCTTCCCCCACCTCAAGTTCCAACACCCAAGGCTCAGGCTAGGCGCTTCGGACCTTCATTCATGTCCGGATCCAACCTTCAAGGTCGGTGGATGTGACAGAGGAGGACATCAAGAAGCTAAGAGAAGCCAGGTATCTGACCGCCGAAATCTCGCACAGGCTGCCTGCTCGAGGGCAGGTCATTCCCACTCCCGAACCCAATGAGAGTGTCGTATTTATTTCCCACTTCCTCCGAGGGCTAGGTTTTAGTCTTGATCCCTTTGTCAGGGAGCTTATGTTCTACTACGGGCTCGATTTCCATGATCTGGCTCCGGATTCCATCCTTCACATCTCGTCGTTCATCGTCGTGTGTGAAGCCTTCCTCCGCATCGCCCCACACTTCGGCTTATGGCTCAAGACCTTCAATGTGAAGCTGAAGATGATTGAGGGGCAACACGCAGAGTGCGGAGGCGCCATAATAAACAAAGGCGCCGATGCTCCATGGCCAAAGGGTTCCTTCCCGGAGACATCCAAGTTATGGTAGCGGGAGTGGTTTTACATCACCGCTCCCTGAAGCGCTAAGTGGGTAGCTGCCTCCGCCTTCCGTCCGGGCCCCCCGCCACAATTGGCGTCATGGGTCAACAAAGGGCTGGACTGGGGGCCAGCTAATGATGTGCCGACGTTGCAGAGCCGCATCCAAGATCTCTTCAAGGGAGATACCAGCCTTGTTAAGGTAATGCAAGTCATGCTAGTTCGTCGGGTCCTGCCATGCCAACGTCAACCTCTCCGTATGTGGGAGTTCAACATGGAAGGACCGCGAACTATTCAGCAATTCTTCGGCGCAACGCTCGAAGAGATGTATGGACTGTTCTTTGGATCACGAATAAAGTGTCCGGACACCACCGAGGATGCGGGTCTGAACTGCAATCGTCCAGACACCCAAGTAATTAATTCCGCGGCCGAACACGTTGTCTTTTAATTTTCTACAACATCATTCTGAAAACTCGCCTTTTGACCAGGACTAGATAAAAAGGGCAAAGTTGATCAGGTGTTCGGCCCCCCTTCCCGAAGGCTCATCGGATCCTGTACTAGCCAGGATGCTTGAGCTTGCGCCTTATCAAGCGCCATCAGGGGAAGATAAAGGGATGAACAAAGAAGCCGAAAGCGAGCCTCACTCATTATTCATCCAAACCGGGGGAATTAGTGCCTCCACGAAAGAGGATAACCGGGGAGAAGAATCTAAAATTCCCTCTCCCCAAGGAAGGAAGAGGGCCGCCTCTGAAGACTTGGAAACAATGGTTTTCAAACGAGGGAAGAAACCTTTGTCAGGGGGCCCTACCCCGGAGGGCATCCTTACCGCACAGTACCCGCAAGGGGACCAGCCCTCCACCGAGCTGTAAGTAAACAAAAGTACTTTATAGTAAATATACCCTGCTTCGTTTCTGAGAACAATGACCGAGACGTATGTCTTGTAGTTCGGATCGTAGCCCTTCTCGACAGAGTTCGTCTTCGGGGGATCTTCCTCCGGAGATGATGGAGAGCGAAACGCCTCCCCGTGCCTCCCCGCCTCGTGAAGCGGACGACCCTGAGGTGTCGTCACGGAGGAATTCTCCTGATCCGCCAATGCCAGAGGGTAACCCTTCGGCCACCCAAAGTCCAGAGTATTCGGCTCCTAAGGAGAGCAACAGAAAGAGTCCGGGACTGTCCGGTGCGCGACCAGACGCACTGATGAATCTTCTGGAGCAAGCGGCTATCTCAGAAGCGAATCGTACGCTAATGGGTATGGTGGTTGAGAGGATTTCATCCGCCAAAAGCGGGTTGCATGAAGCTTTTATGAGCCTGCTGAGAGGCTTTGAGGTACACAAAGTAATATATATTTTTTGACGGTACCGCACACGCTAGGTGCGCCCTATGCAGATAGTAGCCCCTGAGACTCTGGTTGCTGTCAAAAAAAGACGGCAAATAGAGGATCATAGTCCCAGGTAATAGCCGTCCGGCTAAAGTATATAGTCCGGCTGTCCAAGGACCCCCTAATCCAGGACTCCCTCAATGAGAAATCAATCTAGGCCCTCTCTGGCACCCTGCCGGAGGGGGCCATCATCACCGGAGGCCATGGAGGAGGATCCCAGAGGGGCCATCATCGCCATGAAGGCCAAGGACCAGAGGGAGAACCTCTCCCCATCTAGGGGGGAGGCCATGGAGGAGGAAGCATAAGGGGGAGAACCTCTCCTCCTCTCTCTCGGTGGCGCCGGAGTGCCATCGGGTGGGGAATCATCGCCGCGGTGATCATCTTCATAAACATCACCATCATCATCACCATCCTCATCTATTTTACGTGGTCCACTCTCCCGCACCCCGCTGTAATCCCTACTTGAACATGGTGCTTTATGCCACATATTATGATCCAATGATGTGTTGCCATCCTATGATGTTTCCAGTAGATATCCTTTGTCTTTGGGTTGATTGATGATCTAGATTGGTACGAGTTGTATGTTTTATTTTGGTGCTGTCCTATTGTGCCCTCCGTGTCGCGCAAGCGTGAGGGATTCCTGCTGTAGGGTGTTGCAATACGTTTATGATTCGCTTATAGTGGGTTGCTTGAGTGACAGAAGCATAAAGCCGAGTCAGGGGGTTGTTGCGTATGGGATAAAGAGGACTTGATGCTTTAATGCTATGGTTGGGTTTTACCTTAATGATCTTTAGTAGTTGCGGATGCTTGCTAGAGTTCCAATCATAAGTGCATATGATCCAAGAAGAGAAAGTATGTTAGCTTATGCCTCTCCCTCTTATGAAATTGCAATAGTGATTACCGGTCTTGTTAACAATTGCCTAGGATAATTCCGCACACCGACCCATCATTATTCCACACTTGATATTTATAATATTTAGTAATATATTCTAACTTAATGATAACAGCACCTACTTTTATGTTTTAGCTCTCCGATATCATGCAAAGTTATCCTCTTCATACCCACAACGTAGTTTTATTTCTCGTTTCTAGTTGGAAGCAAACGTTCAGTGTACGTAGAGTCGTATCAGTGGCAGATAGGACTTGAGAGATTATTGATCTTACCTTTAGCTCCTTGTGGGTTCGACACTCCATACTTATCACTTCCACCTTTGGGAATTTCTACGATGATTCCCTGCACTTGGGGATTATCAAGCTCTTTTCTGGCGCCGTTGCCGGGGAGCAATAGTGTGGGGTTGATATTCTCGTGTGTGCTTGTTTGCTTTCTTCACTAAGTAGATTTTGTTTTTCCTTTTTGTTTCTGTTTAGTTGTGGGTGAAACATACAAAAATATTTTAAGAATGAAAATACAAAAAAATTTACTTGCCTCTCATGCCTAAAAAGTTTTTCAATAAGAGAAGTGATTGGAAGGTTATGCATTGGAGAAGTGAGGGTCGACCTTGACCACTTGTGTTCATGATCATGGAAACAATGTAAAAAAAATTCATGGAAGCTTATCTGAAAATAATTATCCCCTTGTATATATCCATTGTATTATAAAAATAATGTGCCAAGCTTTGGTTTTAGGATGATTAGATTGCTTGTTTACTATGTGCAGTACAAAAACAGAAACTTTGGCTGTAGTGCGTGAATTTACATTTTTTACTGGAAAGTCAAATGGGTCTGAAACTTTTTGCACATTACTTCTGTACAAATTTTTTAAATTTTCATATTTCTTAGAATTTTTTTGGAGTTACAGAAGTTTACTAAACTTCCAGATTACTACAGACTGTCCTGTTTTTGACAGATTTTGTTTTCTATGTGTTGATCGCTTATTTTGATGAATCTATGGGTAGTATCGGGGGGTATGAACCATGGTGAAGTTGGAATACAGTAGATAAAGTGCTAATATGAAATTGGAATGAGTTTGCAACAGTACCTAAAGGTAGTGATTTGCTTTAGTATACTAACGGATCTCACAAAGTTTTTGTTAAGTTTTTGTGGATGAAGTGTTCGAAGAACGAGGAGTTACTGATGTGAAAAGAATAAAGAGAGGAAAGATTTCAAGCTTTGGGATGCCCAAGGCACCCCAAGTAAATATTCCAAGGATACTCAAGCATCTAAGCTTGGGGATGCCCCGGTTGGCATCCCATCTTTCTTCTTCAACAATTATCGGTATACCTCGGTTTTTGTTTTGTTCACATGATTTGTGTCCTTTGTGTTTTTCTTTTTATTTAAGAACCATGCTATTATGAGATGTCCCTTCATAAATTTATAGAATTATTCATGTTCATCACTTATATCTTTTGAGTATGACCTTATAGAATGCTCTTTGTGCTTCACTTAAATCTTTTGAGTATGGTTTTATAGAATGCTTCGTGTGCTTCACTTATATATTTTGAGCTTGGATATTGGTTAGTCTATATTAATTGTAGAATTCTTCATGAACTTCACTTATATCTTTTGGAGTATGAATAATACTATCATCTAAAGCGGGTTTGGAAGAGTGTCAACTCTAGGAATTAGTGATCCCACTATTCCGAATTAGAAGAATTTTGCTTATGTGGAGAGTAGAAAAATTTCTATGCTTGTAGATCATGAAAAGAATGCTTTATGTGATGGTTATATTGTTAAATTCATTCATGATGCTACTGAAAGTTATTATGAGGGATTAATATATGCTTGTAGGAGTTACAATAATATCAAGTTTCCTCTCTATGTGCTTAAAGTTTTGAAGTTATACTTGTTTTGCCTTCCTATGCTAGTTGATTCTTGTTCCTATAAATTATGTGTTCACAAAATCCCTAGGCATAGGAAGTCGGCTAGATTCAAATGTGCTAGTAATATTCTTCATGATGCTCTCTTTATGTTTCAATTCTTTTCTTTTATGTGAGCATCATTGAAATCATCATGCCTAGCTAAAAGGCATTAAAGAAAAGCGCTTGTTGGGAGACAACCCAATATTTACCCTTACTGTTTTTGTGTGTTTACATGATTAAGCTACTGTAGTAATCATGTTTTATAGATTTTTGTTTCAATAAAGTGCCAAGTAAGACCTTTGGGAAGACTTGGGTGAGAGTTAATGTGATCTTGCTGTAAAAAACAGAAACTTTGCGCTCACGGGATTAGCTACCATTTTTTTTACAGAAGAGTGCTTTTGAGTTGATTCTTTTTGCAGAATATTAATAGACAAATTCCTCACGTCCACCAATTTATATCATAATTTTTGGAGTAGCAGAAGTATGGTTTCTGTTCAGATCATTACAGACTGTTCTGTTTCTGACAGATTCTGTTTTCATTGCATAGTTTGCTTGTTTTCTAGTTTCTATGGCTTATATTTCTCAATATAAATTGTAGAAATGGTATGGTACAGTAGGAATTGTGTGAGAACAATTATGAACCTTGTCTTTGACAGTACCAAAGTGAATGGTTTACTCTTTATCATACTAACCTATCTCACGAAGTTCCGTTAAGTTTTGTGTGATTGAAGTTTTCAAGGTTTGAGTGAGATATCGATATGAGGAGAATAAGGAGTGGAAAGACCCTGAGCTTGGGGATTACCAAGGCACCCCAAGGTAATATTTAAGGAATACTCAAGCGCCTAAGCTTGGGGATGCCCCGGAAGGCATCCCCTCTTTCGTCTTCAAAACTATCGGTATACCTTACTCGGAGCTATATTTTTATTCGTCACATGATATGTGTTTTGCTTGGAGCGTATTTTCAATTTTACTTGCTGTTTGAATAAAATCAATGGATCTGAAATCTTGAATGAAAAAGAATCCTCCCATGGCTAGTTAATTATTTGACTACCCAGTGTTCTTCACTTATATATTTTTGGAATAGTTTGTCATTTACTCACGTGCTTCACATATATCCTATGAGTAAATGGTTGAATGAATTGAATATCATAAATCTGAATTTATATATGTTTCATATGCTTATGCCATGGGGAGTAATGACTTCACACAGAATAAGTATAGGTAGTAAACTTATTGAAAGTTAGCAAACGCAGAATTTGTCACTTGAACAATTCATGAAAGAATATTGAAGGAAGAGAGATTTCACATATAAATATACTATCTTGGACATCTTTTGTAATTGTGAGCACTCATTAAATATGACATGCTAAGTTGGACAAGGAAGACAACTTAATGGGTTATGTTTTCCTATATCCAAAACGTTATATTGTCTTGGATCATCCAACATGTTGGGCTTGGCTTTGATAACCCACAAGTATAGGGGATCGCAACAGTTTTCGAGGGTAGAGTATTCAACCCAAATTTATTGATTCGACACAAGGGGAGCCAAAGAATATTCTCAAGTATTAGCAGTTGAGTTGTCAATTCAACCACACCTGGATAACTTAGTATCTGCAGCAAAGTATTTAGTAGCAAAGTAATATGGAAGTAACGGTAACGATAGCAAAGTAATATTTTTGGGTTTTGTAGTGATTGTAACAGTAGCAACGGAAAAGTAAATAAGCGAACAACAATATGTGAAAAGCTCGTAGGCATTGGATCGGTGATGGAGAATTATGCCGGATGCGGTTCATCATGTAACAATCATAACATAGGGTGACACAGAACTAGCTCCAATTCATCAATGTAATGTAGGCATGTATTCCGAATATAGTCATACATGCTTATGGAAAAGAACTTACATGACATCTTTTGTCCTACCCTCCCGTGGCAGCGGGGTCCTAGCGGAAACTAAGGGATATTAAGGCCTCCTTTTAATAGAGTACCAGACCAAAGCATTAACACATAGTGAATACATGAACTCCTCAAACTATGGTCATCACCGGGAGTGGTCCCGATTATTGTCACTTCGGGGTTGCCGGATCATAACACATAGTAGGCGACTATAGACTTGCAAGATAGGATCAAGAACTCACATATATTCATGAAAACATAATAGGTTCAGATCTGAAATCATGGCACTCGGGCCCTAGTGACAAGCATTAAGCATAGCAAAGTCATAGCAACATCAATCTCAGAACATAGTGGATACTAGGGATCAAACCCTAACAAAATTAACTCGATTACATGATAAATCTCATCCAACCCATCACCGTCCAGCAAGCCTACGATGGAATTACTCACGCACGGCGGTGAGCATGATGATATTGGTGATGGAGGATGGTTGATGATGACGACGGCGACGGATTCCCCTCTCCGGAGCCCCGAACGGACTCCAGATCAGCCCTACCGAGAGAGTTTAGGGCTTGGCGGCGGCTTATCATAAAACGCGATGAATCTTTCTCCCTGATTTTTTTCTCCCCGAACACGAATATATGGAGTTGGAGTTGAGGTCGGTGGAGCGTCAGGGGGCCCATGAGGCAGGGGGCGCGCCCAGGGGGGGCAGGCGCGCCCCCACCCTCGTGGACAGGGTGTGGGCCCCCTGGCCTTGATTCTTTCGCCAATATTTTTTATATTTTCCAAAAATAAGCTCCGTGAAGTTTCAGGTCATTCCGAGAACTTTTGTTTCTGCACATAAATAACACCATGGAAATTCTGCTGAAAACAGCGTCAGTCCGGTTAGTTCCATTCAAATCATGCAAGTTAGAGTCCAAAACAAGGGCAAATGTGTTTGGAAAGGTAGATACAACAGAGACGTATCAACTCCCCCAAGCTTAAACCTTTGCTTGTCCTCAAGCAATTCAGTTGATAAACTAAAAGTGATAAAGAAAAACTTTTACAAACTCTGTTTGCTCTTGTTGTTGTAAATATGTAAAGCCAACATTCAAGTTTTCAGCAAAGATTATGACTAACCATATTCACAATAACACTTAGGTCTCATGTTTACTCATGTCAATGGCATAATCAACTAGCGAGCAATAATAATAAATCTCGGATGACAACACTTTCTCAAAACAACCATGATATGATATAACAAGATGGTATCTCGCTAGCCCTTTCTGAGACCGCAAAACATAAATGCAGAGCACCTTTAAAGATCAAGGACTGACTAAACATTGTAGTTCATGGTAAAAGAGATCCAGTCATAGTAATACCCGACATAAACTAACAGTAATGCATGCAAATGACAGCGGTGCTCTCCAGCTGGTGCTTTTTAATAAGAGGGTGATGACTCAACATAAAAGTAAATAGATATGCCCTTCGCAGAGGGAAGCAGGGATTTGTAGAGGTGCCAGAGCTCGATTTTAAAGCAGAGATAGATAATATTTTGAGCGGCATACTTTCATTGTCAACATAACAACCAAGAAATGGCGATATCTTCCATGCTACACACATTATAGGCGGTTCCCAAACAGAATGGTAAAGTTTATACTCCCCCTCCACCAACAAGCATCAATCCATGGCTTGCTCGAAACAACGAGTGCCTCCAACTAGCAACAGTCCCGGGGGAGTTTTGTTTGCAATTAATTTGATTTGATTTGCATAAAGCATGGGACTGGGCATCCCGGTGACCAACCATTTTCTCGTGAGTGAGGAGCGGAGTCCACTCCTGTTGAGAATAACCCGCCTAGCATGGAAGATACGGACAACTCTAGTTGATACATGAGCTATTCGAGCATACAAAACGGAATTTCATTTGAAGGTTTAGAGTTTGGCACATACAAATTTACTTGGAACAGCAGGTAGATACCGTATATAGGAAGGTATAGTGGACTCATATGGCATAACTTTGGGGTTTAAGGGATTGGATGCACAAGCAGTATTCCCGCTTAGTACAAGTGAAGGCTAGCAAAAGACTGGGAAGCGACCAACTAGAGAGCGACAACAGTCATGAACATGCATTAAAATTAATATACACTGAGTGCAAGCATGAGTAGGATATAATCCACCATGAACATAAATATCGTGAAGGCTATGTTGATTTTGTTTCAACTACATGCGTGAACATGTGCAAGTCAAGTCACTCAAATCATTCAAAGGAGGATACCACCCTATCATACCACACCACAACCATTTTAATAGCATGTTGGCACGCAAGGTAAACCATTATAAGCTCCTAGCTAATTAAGCATGGCATAAGCAACTATAATCTCTAATTGTCATTGCAAACATGTTTATTCATAATAGGCTGAATCAGGAACGATGAACTAATCATATTTACAAAAACAAGAGAGGTCGAGTTCATACCAGCTTTTCTCATCTCAATCAGTCCATCATATATCATCATAATTTCTTTCACTTGCACGACCGAACGATGTTGAAAAATAATAGTGCACGTGCATTGGACTAAGTTGGAATCTGCGAGCATTCAATAAACAGGAGAAGACAACGCAATATGGGCTCTTGGTTAAATCAACAATAATGCATATAAGAGGCACTTCAACATGTTAATCATGGTCTTCTCCTATCGACCCCCAAAGAAAAGAAAAGAAATAAAACTATTTACACGGGAAAGCTCCCAACAAGCAAAAGAAGAACGGGAAATCTTTTTGGGTTTTCTTTTTAATTATTACTACTACAACATGGAAAGTAAACTAGCTAAAGCTACAACTAATTTTTTTGTTTTCTTAAGGTTTATTAAACACACAAGAAGAAAGCAAGAGGAAGAAAATAAAATAGCATGGATATTACAGTGAAAAAGTATGAGCACCGACATCTAGCAATGAGTGTGCAAACAAAAATGTAATGTCGGTGAGAAATACGTACTCCCCCAAGCTTAGGCTTTTGGCCTAAGTTGGTTTAGTGCCATGGATGGCCTGGCGGATATCCAAAGTTGTAGTTGGGGTCGTACTGAGATGAAGAAGACTCTGATTGCCACTGGTTGGCAATCATCTCCGGATCCCACTGGTAATTAGACTGTCGTGGAGGATCAAATTGTGGTTCTGACTCTGGCTCTGTGGCTGATGTAGGGTTCCGGTAGGCATGAATGGCCGCCAGCGGAACGAGATACTGGCTTGCAGATAAATCAAACAAGGAAGGAGCAGGCAAGGTAATAGTCTCAGGGTGATGTTTATCAAAGAACAATTTGTATTTAAGCGCCCCTTCCCTATTCTTAACAATAAAATCATGCGCTATCATACTCTTATAATCTAAATAAATAGTGGCCAACAAGTTTTCTTCTTTTTCATAGTGCCTAATAGGTATGTTATAGTATGCAGCAAGGCGTGAAGCATAGACACCTCCAAAGATGGGGCCCTTTGTACGGTTCAGACTTAACCATTGGGCAATAATACCGCCCATACTAACAGAGTCATCACGGAATAAACCATGGAACAAAATAATAATATCAGGAACACTAAGGTTTCCAAAGTTTCTGCGACCAATTAAGCAACGACTAGCAAATATTGCAAAGTAGCGTAAAACAGGAAAATGTATGCTAGTGATTCTTGCATCAGAAACCTTCCTAGTTTCCCCTACATTAGTAGTATCAATAAACCCGTCCACATCTTTACGATGTGGTTCCTCTAAACTACCCTCGAAAGGTATTTTGCAAACCCTGCAAAATTCATATAGTGACATCTTCTTAACCACATCATATAAATGAAACTCTACTGAAGGAGGTGATTCCTTAGGATAATAGTAGAAGTTTTGCACAAAAGTATTCGTGAGTAAAAGATACTGTTCGCGTTGGTCGCGGAGGAAGTTGGTGAGGCCTGCATTCTCAGCCAATTCATAAAAGTCATCATAAATCCCGGCTGCTCTCAAGAAATCATCGGAAGGCCATTCACACGGCCGAACCTCCGCGGTGCGAGGCAGATTATATTTGGGCCTCTCTGCTTCTTCACTTTGCTTTTCCTTCGAGCTTCGGTTTGATGAGCCCCTCAAAAATCTCTTCATTATTTTCTGAAAAATTCTGAAATTTTTAGTAACTTCAAATAAAAGTGAACCAAGCTCAACAAAATTGATAGCAACTACTCCTACAAGTGCCTAGAGCCTATATCATGCATTAGAACTACTTGGAACCATATAAATTTGACATGCAAGCTCAAGAACATGGTCATCTAGGCAGCAAAAATTTGCAATGAATAAAGCACTAGAACAAAAACTAATTGGACCAATGGAGGAGTCACATACCAAGGAACAATCCCCCAAAGCAGTTTTGTGAGAGGTGCTTTGAGCAAGGAGATCGAAAATCGCAGCAAAATGAGCTAGAACTCGTGCTTGAGCTGGATGGTGATTTTTTTGGGAGGAAGAAGTGTGTGGTGGCTGGCATAAGTGGAGGGGGCCACCGTGGGCCCACGAGGCAGGGGGCACGCCCAGGGAGGTAGGGCATGCCCTGGACCCTCGTGGCCAGGTGCCAGCTCCCCCTGTTGTGTTCTCAGTGCCAGATATTCTCAAATATTCCAGAAAAAATCATATTAAATTGGCAGGGCATTTGGAGAACTTTTATTTTTGAGGTATTTTTATATTGCACGGAAAATTCAGAAAATAGACAGAAAATATTATTTTTACTTTATTTCAACTAAATAACAGAAATTAAAGAGAGGGTACAGAAGGTTGTGCCTTCTAGTTTCATCCATCTCATGCTCATCAAAAGGAATCCACTAACAAGGTTGATCAGGTCTTGTTAACAAACTCATTTCGAATAACATGAAACCGGAGAAATTTCGAATAACACTATGTTACCTCAACGGGGATATGCACATCCCCAATAATAAGAATATCATATCTCTTTTTGGCAGTAGGAAGAGGAAATTCAAAGCCTCCAAAAATAATTGATGGAACTTTTCCAATAGAATTGATACTGTGGACTTGAGGTTGTTTCCTCGGAAAGTGTACCGTATGCTCATTGCCATTAACATGAAAAGTGACATTGCCTTTGTTGCAATCAATAACAGCCCCTGCAGTATTCAAAAAGGGTCTTCCAAGAATAATAGACATACTATCGTCCTCGGGAATATCAAGAATAACAAAGTCCGTTAAAATAGTAACGTTTGCAACTACAACAGGCACATCCTCACAAATACCGACAGGTATAGCAGTTGATTTATCAGCCATTTGCAAAGATATTTCAGTAGGTGTAACACTAACACTGGCTCCAAGATCACATAAAGCAGTTTTAACATAATTTCTTTTAATGGAGCATGGTACAGTAGGTACTCCTGGATCTCCAAGTTTCTTAGGTATTCCACCCTTAAAAGTATAATTAGCAAGCATGGTGGAAATTTCAGCTTCGGGTATCTTTCTCTTATTAGTAACAATTTCTTTCATGTACTTAGCATAAGGATTCATTTTGAGCATATCAGTTAATCGCATATGCAAGAAGAGCAAAGCGCTCAAAATCCTCATCATCCTTTTTCTTGGATGGTTTGGGAGGGAAAGGCATGAGTTTCTGAACCCATGGCTCCCTTTCTTTACCGTGCTTCCTAGCAACAAAGTCTCTCTTATCATAACATTGATTCTTTGATTGTGGGTTATCAAGATCAACAGCAGGCTCAATTTCTACATCATTATCATTACTAGGTTGAGCATCAACATGAACATCATCATTAGCATTATCACTAGGTTCATGTTCATCACCAGATTGTGTTTCAGCATCAGAAATAGAAATATCATTAGGATTCTCAGGTGGTTTAGCAATAGGTTCACTAGAAGCATGCAAAGTCCTATCATTTTTCTTTTTCTTCTTTTTAGAAGGACTAGGTGCATCTATATTATTTCTTTGAGAATCTTGCTCAATTCTCTTAGGGTGGCCTTCAGGATACAAAGGTTCCTGAGTCATTTTACCAGTTCTAGTAGCCACTCTAACAGCATAGTCATTATCCTTATTATTTAATTCATTGAGCAAATCATTTTGAGCTTTAAGTACTTGTTCTACTTGAGTGGTAACCATAGAAGCATGTTTACTAATGAGTTTGAGTTCACCTTTAACTCTAGACATATAATCACCCAAGTGTTCAATCATATAAGCATTTTGTTTTAATTGTCTACCAAAATAAGCATTAAAATCTTCTTGCTTAACCATAAAGTTATGGAACTCATCCAAACATTGGCTAGCAAACTTAGTAGGCGGGATTTCAGCTTTATCATATCTATAGAGAGAATTTACCTTTACTACCTGTGTCGGGTTATCAAGACCATGTGTTTCTTCAATAGGTGATGAATTAAGACCATATATTTCTGCAACATGCGGTAAATTAAGACCATGTATTTCTTCAATAGGAGGTAAATTCTTAACATCTTCAGCTTTTATACCTTTTTCTTTCATAGATTTCTTTGCCTCTTGCATATCTTCAGGACTGAGAAATAGAACATCCCTTTTCTTCGGAGTTGGTTTAGGAATAGGCTCAGGAGTTGGCTCAGGAAGTGTCCAATTATTTTCATTTGTCAACATATTATTCAATAGAATTTCAGCTTCATCCGGTGTTCTTTCCCTGAAAACAGAACCATCACAACTATCCAGGTAATCTGTGGAAGCATCAGTTAGTCCATTATAAAAGATATCAAGTATTTCATTTTTCTTAAGAGGATGATCAGGCAAAGCATTAAGTAATTGGAGAAGCCTCCCCCAAGCTTGTGGGAGACTCTCTTCTTCAATTTGCACAAAATTATATATATATATCCCTTAAAGCAGATTGTTTCTTATGAGCAGGGAAATATTTAGCAGAGAAGTAATAAATCATATCCTGGGGACTACGCACACAACCAGGATCAAGAGAATTAAACCATATCTTAGCATCACCTTTTAATGAGAACGCAAATATTTTAAGGATATAAAAGTAACGAGTTCTCTCATCATTAGTGAACAGGGTGGCTATATCATTTAATTTAGTAAGATGTGCCACAACAGTTTCAGATTCATAGCCATAGAAAGGATCAGATTCAACCAAAGTAATTATATCAGGATCAATAGAGAATTCATAATCCTTATCAGTAACAAAGATAGGTGAAGTAGCATAAGCAGGATCATATTTCATCCTAGCATTCAGAGTTTTTTGTTTCAGCTTAGCTAATAATTTCTTAAGATCACTTCTATCATTGCAAGCAAGAAAGTCTCTTTTAGTTTCTTCATCCATAACATAGCCTCAGGCACAACAGGCAATTCATATTTATTGGGAGAGCCTTCATCATCACTTTCATCAATATTATCAGTTTCAATAATTTCATTCTCTCTAGCCCTAGCAAGTTGTTCATCAAGAAATTCACCAAGTGGCACAGTAGTATCAAGCATAGAAGTAGTTTCATCATAGGTATCATGCATAGCAGAAGTGGTATCATCAATAACATGCGAAATATCAGAATTAATAGCAGAAGCAGGTTTAGGTGTCGCAAGCTTACTCAAAACAGAAGGTGAATCAAGTGCAGAGCTAGATGGCAGTTCCTTACCTCCCCTTGTAGTTGAGGGATAAATTTTTGTTTTCTCGTCTTTCAAGTTCTTCATAGTGACCAGCAGATATAAATCCCAAGTGACTCAAATAATAGAGCTATGGTCCCCGACAATGGCGCCAGAAAATAGTCTTGATAACCCACAAGTATAGGGGATCGCAACAGTTTTCGAGGGTAGAGTATTCAACCCAAATTTATTGATTCGACACAAGGGGAGCCAAAGAATATTCTCAAGTATTAGCAGTTGAGTTGTCAATTCAACCACACCTGGATAACTTAGTATCTGCAGCAAAGTATTTAGTAGAAAAGTAATATGGAAGTAATGGTAACGATAGCAAAGTAATATTTTTGGGTTTTGTAGTGATTGTAACAGTAGCAACGGAAAAGTAAATAAGCGAAGAACAATATGTGAAAAGCTCGTAGGCATTGGATCGGTGATGGAGAATTATGCCGGATGCGGTTCATCATGTAACAATCATAACATAGGGTGGCACAGAACTAGCTCCAATTCATCAATGTAATGTAGGCATGTATTCCGAATATAGTCATACGTGCTTATGGAAAAGAACTTGCATGACATCTTTTGTCCTACCCTCCCGTGGCAGCGGGGTCCTAGCGGAAACTAAGGGATATTAAGGCCTCCTTTTAATAGTGTACCGGCCCAAAGCATTAACACATAGTGAATACATGAACTCCTCATACTATGGTCATCACCGGGAGTTGTCCCGATTATTGTCACTTCGGGGTTGCCGGATCATAACACATAGTAGGCAACTATAGACTTGCAAGATAGGATCAAGAACTCACATATATTCATGAAAATATAATAGGTTCAGATCTGAAATCATGGCACTTGGGCCCTAGTGACAAGCATTAAGCATAGCAAAGTCATAGCAACATCAATCTCAGAACATAGTGGATACTAGGGATCAAACCCTAACAAAACTAACTCGATTACATGATAAATCTCATCCAACCCATCACCGTCCAGCAAGCCTAAAATGGAATTACTCACGCACGGCGGTGAGCATCATGAAATTGGTGATGGATGATGGTTGATGATGACGACGGCGACGGATTCCCCTCTCCGGAGCCCCGAACGGACTCCAGATCAGCCCTCCCGAGAGATTTTAGGGCTTGGCGGCGGCTCCGTATCGTAAAACGCGATGAATCTTTCTCCCTGATTTTTTTCTCCCTGAACACGAATATATGGAGTTGGAGTTGAGGTCGGTGGAGCGTCAGGGGGCCCACGAGGCAGGGGGGCGCGCCCGGGGGGGGGGGGGGGAGGGGGGCCGGTGCGCCCCACCCTCGTGGACAGGGTGTGTGCCCCTGGCCTTGATTCTTTCGCCAATATTTTTTATATTTTCCAAAAATAAGCTCCGTGAAGTTTCAGGTCATTCCGAGAACTTTTGTTTCTGCACATCAATAACATCATGGAAAGTCTGCTGAAAACAGCGTGAGTCCGGGTTAGTTCCATTCAAATCATGCAAGTTAGAGTCCAAAACAAGGGCAAAAGTGTTTGTAAAAGTAGATACGACGGAGGCGTATCAGGCTTTCCCTCTCATGCTAGCCAAATTCTTTGCACCAAGTAGAAATACTACTTGTGCTTCCAAACATCCCTTAAACCAGTTTTGCCATGAGAGTCCACCATACCTACCTATGGATTGAGTAAGATCCTTCAAGTAAGTTGTCACCAGTGCATGCAATAAAAATTGCTCTCTAAATATGTATGATCTATTACTGCGAAGAAAATAAGCTTTATACGAACTTGTGATAGGGAAGAAATAAAAGCGACGGACTGCATAATAAAGGTCTTTATCACAAGCGGCAATATGAAGTGACTTCTTTTGCAGTAAGATTTTGTGCATCCAACCATAAAAACGCATGACAACCTCTGCTTCCCTCTGCAAAGGGCCTATCTTTTACTTTTATCTTCTACCCTTATACAAGAGTCATGGTGATCATAACCTTTCCTTTTTACACTTTTTCCTTTGGCAAGCATTTTGTGTTGGAGTGATCCGGATATATATAACCACTTGGATGTAGGTTTTCATAAATTATTATTGTTGACATTACCCTTGAGGTAAAAGGTTGGGAGGCGAAACTATAAGCCCCTATCTTTCTCTGTGTCCGATTAAAACTTTGAACCCATAAATATCACATGAGTGTTAGCAATTGTGAAAGATTAAATGATAGTTGAGTATGTGGAGTTTGCTGAATCAAAGCTCTTACATAGACCCTTCCCGAAAATAAGATGAATTGCAATTGTTTGATGACTAAGAGCACTGTTTGTTAGTTTTCAAGAAAGTTTATGATCTATACTTTAACATGTGAATAGCTTGTTACTTGATCATGAAAAGTTTTATGAGATGAGCTACTGTTATGACATATAATGATGCTAGAAAAGGTGATTTAAATTATCATTGATCAAACTTGTGCACCTGCTAGCATTCACACTTCATAAATTATTTCTTTTATCATTTACCTACTCGAGGACGAGCAGGAATTAAGCTTGGGGATGCTGATACGTCTCCAACGTATCTATAATTTATGAAGTATTCATGCTATTATATTATCCATCTTAGATGTTTTATATGCATTTATATGATATTTTATATGATTTTTGGGACTAACCTATTAACCTAGAGCCCAGTGCCAGTTTCTGTTTTTTCCTTGTTTTTGAGTATCGCAAAAAAGGAATACCAAACGAGTCCAATTGACGTGCCAATTTTTGATGATTTTTTATGGACCAAAAGAAGCCCCGGTAGTAAAAGAGTTGGGCCAGAAGAGTCCCGGGATGTCCACGAGGGTGGGGGGCCCGCCCACCCCCCTGGGTGTGGGCCCCTATCTCGTGGACGACTCGGAGACCCCCCTGACATGAGACCTACGCCAAAAATTCCTATAAATATAGAAACCTCCAGAAAATAACCTAGATCGGAAGTTCCGCCGCCGCAAGCCTCTGTAGCCACGAGAAATCAATCTAGTTCCTCTCTGGCACCCTGCCGGAGGGGTGATACGTCTCCAACGTATCTATAATTTTTTATTGTTCCATGCTATTATATATTCTGTTTTGGATGTTTAATGGGCTTATTTATACACTTATATATTATTTTTGGGACTAACCTATTAACCGGAGGCCCAGCCCAAATTGCTGTTTTCTTGCCTATTTTAGTGTTTCGAAGAAAAGGAATATCAAACGGAGTCCAAACGGAATGAAACCTTCGGGAGAGTTATTTGTGGAACGGAAGCAATCCAGGAGACTTGGAGTAGACGTCAGGTAAGCTTCGAGGTGGCCACAAGGCAGGGAGGCGCGTCTGCCCCCCTGGGCGTGCCCCCACCCTCATGGGCCCCTCGTGGCTCCCCTGCCCGACTTCTTTCGCCTATATATTTCCATATACCCTAAAAACATCAGGGAATAGAATAGATGGGGAGTTCCTCCGCCGCAATCCTTTGTAGCCACCAAAAACCAATCGGGACCCTGTTCCGGCACCCTGCCGGAGGGGGGATCCCTCACCGGTGGCCATCTTCATCATCCCGGTGCTCTCCATGACGAGGAGGGAGTAGTTCACCCTCGGGGCTGAGGGTATGTACCAGTAGCTATGTGTTTGATCTCTCTCTCGTGTTCTTGAGGTGGTACGATCTTGATGTATCACGAGCTTTGCTATTATAGTTGGATCTTATGATGTTTCTCCCCCTCTACTCTCTTGTAATGGATTGAGTTTTCCCTTTGAAGTTATCTTATCGGATTGAGTCTTTATGGATTTGAGAACACTTGATGTATGTCTTGCATGTGCTTATCTGTGGTGACAATGGGATATTCACGTGATTTACTTGATGTATGTTTTGGTGATCAACTTGCGGGTTCACCTTGTGAACTTATGCATAGGGGTTGGCACACGTTATCGTCTTGACTCTCCGGTAGAAACTTTGGGCACTCTTTGAAGTACTTTGTGTTGGTTTGAATAGATGAATCTGAGATTGTGTGATGCATATCGTATAATCATACCCACGGATACTTGAGGTGACATTGGAGTATCTAGGTGACATTAGGGTTTTGGTTGATTTGTGTCTTAAGGTGTTATTCTAGTATGAACTCTTGAATAGATCGGTCAGAAAGAATAACTTTGAGGTGGTTTCGTACCCTACCATAATCTCTTCATTTGTTCTCCTCTATTAGTGACTTTGGAGTGACTCTTTGTTGCATGTTGAGGGATATTTATATGATCCAATTATGTTATTATTGTTGAGAGAACTTGCACTAGTGAAAGTATGAACCCTAGGCCTTGTTTCCTAGCGTTGCAATACCGTTTACGCTCACTTTTATCATTAGTTACCTTGCTGTTTTTATATTTTCAGATTACAAAAACCTATATCTACCATCCATATTGCACTTGTATCACCATCTCTTCAACGAACTAGTGCACCTATACAATTTACCATTGTATTGGGTGTGTTGGGGACACAAGAGACTCTTTGTTATTTGGTTGCAGGGTTGTTTGAGAGAGACCATCTTCATCCTACGCCTCCCATGGATTGATAAACCTTAGGTCATCCACTTGAGGGAAATTTGCTACTGTCCTACAAACCTCTGCACTTGGAGGCCCAACAACGTCTACAAGAAGAAGGTTGTGTAGTAGACATCAAGCAGTTTCTGGCGCCGTTGCCGGGGAGGTGAGTGCTTGAAGGTATATCTTTAGATCATGCAATCGAATCTTTTAGTTTCTTGTTTTATCACTAGTTTAGTCTATAAAAGCAAATTGCAAAAAAAATGGAATTAAGGTTGCCTCATATGCTTCATCTTTTTAATGTCTTCCGTGAAAGTGATGGGAAGGAAAATTGTGCTCAAGTACTAGAAGAAGAATTACATAGAATGCTTGGCATAAAATATGTGAATGATGAGCATGATTGCAATGTTGTTAGTATGAATTCTATGAATATCCATGATGCTAATGATATGCAAAGCCACAAGCTTGGGGATGCTATGTTTGATGAAGATGATATGTTTTGTCCCCCCAAGTTTTGATGAGCAAATTTATTATGATAGCATGCCTCCTATTTATGATGATTATATTGATGAAAGTGGGTTTGGAAGAGTGTCAACTTTAGGAAGTAATGATCCCACTATTTCGGAGGATGTTGAATCTTATTGTGATAATTATGAAAGTGGATTTGGAGAGGTCATGACTTTATTTAGTGATGATTCCACTATTTCGGAAGAGGTTCCAATTGATTATGAGAACAAAGTTGCTATCTATGATGATTATTGTGATGACACGTATGCTATAAAGAATAAAGATAACCATGAAAGTTGTCATCATGATTTTAATTTTCAATTGGATTATGCTTCACTGATACGTCTCCGTCGTATCTATAATTTTTGATTGTTCCATGCCAATATTATACAACTTTCATATACTTTTGGCAAATTTTTATACTATTTTTGGGACTAACATATTGATCCAGCGCCCAGTGCCAGTTCCTGTTTGTTGCATGTTTTTTGTTTCGCAGAAACCCCATATCAAACGGAGTCCAAACGGGATAAAAACGGACGGAGAATATTTTTGGAATATTTGGGAAATATGGGAGGAAGAATCAACGCCAGACGGTGCCCGAGGTGGCCACGAGGCAGGGGGCGCGCCTACCCCCCTGGGCGCGCCCCTGACCCTCGTGGGCCCCTCGTAAGGCGGTTGCTGCTCATCTTTGGCCGCAAGAAAGCTAATTTTTGGAATAAAAAATCCTGGCGAAGGTTTCAATCCAATCGGAGTTACGGATCTCCGGATATATAAGAAACGGTGAAAGGGCAGAATCCCAGAGCGCAGAAACAGAGAGAGACAAGAGACAGATCCAATCTCGGAGGGGCTCTCGCCCCTCCCATGCCATGGAGGCCAAGGACCAGAGGGGAAAACCTTCTCCCATCTAGGGAGGAGGTCAAGGAAGAAGAAAAAGGGGCCCCTCTCCCCCTCTCTTCCGATGGCGCCGGAACGCCGCCGTGGCCATCATCATCATCACCGCGATCTTCACCAACACCTCCGCCATCTTCACCAACATCTCCATCACCTTCCCCCTCTATCTACAGCAGTCCAATCCCCCGCAACCCGCTGTACCCTCTACTTGAACATGGTGCTTTATGCTTCATATTATTATCCAATGATGTGTTGCCATCCTATGATGTCTGAGTAGATTTTCGTTGTCCTATCGGTGATTGATGAATTGCTATGATTTGTTTAATTTGCTTGCGGTTATGTTGCTGTCCTTTGGTGCCCATCATATGAGCGCGCGCGTGGATCACACCTTAGGGTTAGTTGTATGTTGATAGGACTATGTATTGGAGGGCAAGAGTGACAGAAGCTTCTACCTAGCATAGAAATTGATGCATACGGGATTGAAGGGGGACCCATATATCTTAATGCTATGGTTGGGTTTTACCTTAATGAACGTTAGTAGTTGCGGACGCTTGCTAATAGTTCCTATCATAAGTGCATAGAATTCCAAGTCAGGGATGACATGCTAGCAGTGGCCTCTCCCACATAAAACTTGCTATCCGTCTAGTAAAGTAGTCAATTGCTTAGGGACAATTTCGCAACTCCTACCACCACTTTTCCACACTCGCTATATTTACTTTATTGTGTCTTTATCTAAACAGCCCCTAGTTTTTATTTACGTGCTCTTTATATTCTTGCAAACCTATCCAACAACACCTACAAAGTACTTCTAGTTTCATACTTGTTCCAGGTAAAGCGAACGTCAAGCGTGCGTAGAGTTGTATCGGTGGTCGATAGAACTTGAGGGAATATTTGTTCTACCTTTAGCTCCTCGTTGGGTTCGACACTCTTACTTATCGAAAGAGGCTACAATTGATCCCCTATACTTGTGGGTTATCAAGACCTTTTTCTTGCGCCGTTGCCGGGGAGTCATAGCGTGGGGTGAATATTCTCGTGTGTGCTTGTTTGCTTTATCACTAAGTAGTTTTTATTTGCTGTTCTTAGTTGTTCTTTATCTTTAGTTATGGATATGGAACACGAAATACCAAAAAAATTAGGTTTACTTGCTACTCATGGAGATGGGGAACCTCCTAAAACCCTCGATGCTCGTTATGTGACAGATATTATGTACTACTTTGATAATCCTGAGAAAACCCCATTCAATCTGGTAATAGGAGACACGTTGCGCGAATACTTTAGGGATTATCGCTTGACTCAAAAAGGGAAACTATTATGGGATCAAATTTATATGTTGAAGTGGTATGCTCGGCAAGTATGCTTGAGTTATGATTATACTTGTTGCTCTAGGATGAAGGCTACACACCTTCCCCTTTTATGCAAATTTAATGATAATAAAACCTTGGCTTCTCATGCTAAATGTATATATGATTACTATGATGTGGAACAAATAGAAGAATTTGTTGCTTTTATGGGTGCTTATGAAATTGCATCTTTGTTCAAAGAGTTTGAAGATCTTTATGATGCTGTTTATAGACCTGAAAATTTATCTATCCTTAAATATTGCTATGAGAATTATGAATTCAATTCCGATATTAATGCGTTTATTGAGAAAGTCTCCGCTGTCCAAGAAGAGACTAATATTTTGCAGGAGTCTAGGGAAGAAGGAATTAATGACATTGTGAGCTCATTGGATGAAAAAGATGAGGAGCGAAGAACAAAAGGAGGAAGAGCGGATTGATCACCCGTGCCCACCTTCTAATGAGAGTAACTCTTCAACTCATACATTGTTTAATTTCCCTTCGTGCTTACCGAAGGATGAATGCTATGATGATTGTTATGATCCCGTTGATTCTCTTGAAATATCCCTTTTTGATGATGCTTGCTATGCTTGTGGCCAAGATGCCAATATGAATTATGCTTATGGAGATGAACTTGCTATAGTTCCTTATGTTAAACATGAAATTGTTGCTATTGCACCCACACATGATAGTCCTATTATCTTTTTGAATTCTCCCGACTACACTATATCGGAGAAGTTTGCACTTATTAAGGATTATATTGATGGGTTGCCTTTTACCGTTGCACATGATGATTTTAATAGATATAATATGCATGTGCTTGCTGCTCCTACTTGCAATTATTATGAGAGAGGAACTATATCTCCACCTCTCTATGTTTCCAATATGATAAAATTGCAAGAAACTGTTTATACTATGCATTGGCCTTTACTATGTGTGCATGAATTGTTCTTTTATGACATGCCGATGCATAGGAAGAGAGTTAGACTTTGTCATTGCTTGATATATGTTGCTTTGTGCTAACTACTAAATGCCAAATCATTGCTAATTCAAATTGGCTTTGATATACCTTGGGATCCGGGTGGATCCATTACTTGAGCACTATATGCCTAGCTTAATGGCTTTAAAGAAAGCGCTGTCAGGGAGACAACCCGGAAGTTTTAGGGAGTCATTTATTTATGTTGTGTGCTTTTATAAAGTTTAAAAACAAAAAAATAAAGAGGGGAACCCAAAACTTTTCAAAAAGGAAAGTGAAAGTGAGGGAGACAAGCATTGTTGAAGTGGGGGAGCTCCTTGAACTTTGTTCATGCTCACGCAAACTTTGTGAATCTTGATTACAGAAACTTTTCAACAAAAATAATTATCCCCTTGTACAATTCCATTGTATTATAAAAATAATGTGCCAAGGTTTGCCTTTAGGATGTTTACAATGCTTGTTGGTTTGTACGGTGCAGGACAGAAACTTTGGCTGTAGTGCGCGATTTTAATTTTTTTACTGGAACGTCAAATGGTTCTGCTTCTTTTTGAAATGTATTTATATACAATTTTTTTATTTTTCCTAATTTTTTTAGAAGTTTTGGAGTACCAGAAGTATGGTTAATGTTCAGATTGTTACAGACTGTTCTGTTTTAGACAGATTCTGTTTTTGATGCATAGTTTGCTTGTTTTGATGAAACTATCAATTTCTATCAGTGGATTAAGCCATGGAAAAGTTATATTAAAGTAGCTACAATGAAAAAAAAATATGAATTGGTTTGCAACAGTACTTAGAGTAGTGATTTGCTTTATTATACTAAACGGATCTTACCGAGTTTTCTGTTGAAGTTTTGTGTGGATGAAGTGTTCGAAGATCGAGGAGGTCTCGATATGAGGAGAAGGAGGAGAGACAAGAGCTCAAGCTTGGTGATTCCCAAGGCACGCGATGTAAATATTCAAGGAGACTCAAGCGTCTAAGCTTGGGGATGCCCCAGAAGGCATCCCATCTTTCTTCAACAAGTATCGGTATTTTTTTTCGGATTCGTTTCGTTCATGCGATATGTGCAAATCTTGGAGCATCTTTTGCATTTAGTTTTCACTTTTCTTTTATGCACCATGCTGGTATGAGATAGTACTTGGTTGATTTATAGAATGCTCATTGCACTTCACTTATATTTTTTGAGTATGGCTTTATAGAATGCTTCATGTGCTTCACTTATATCATTTGAAGTTGGGATTGCCTGTTTCTCTTCACATAGATAACCGCCATTTGTAGAATGCTCTTTTGCTTCACTTATATTTCTTAGAGCTTGGGCATATATTTTGTAGAAATAATTAAAATCTCTTGCTTCACTTATATCTATTTAGAGAGATGACAGGAACTGGTCATTCACATGGTTAGTCATAAAATCCTACATAAAACTTGTAGATCACTGAATATGATATGTTTGATTCCTTGCAATAGTTTTGCGATATAAAGATGGTGATATTAGAGTCATGCTAGTGGGTAGTTGTGGATTGTAGAAATACTTGTGTTGAAGTTTGTGATTCCCGTAGCATGCACGTATGGTGAACCGTTATGTAACGAAGTTGGAGCATGAGGTATTTATTGATTGTCTTCCTTATGAGTGGCGGTCGGGGACGAGCGATGGTCTTTTCCTACCAATCTATCCCCCTAGGGGCATGCGTAGTAGTACTTTGCTTTGAGGACTAATAAACTTTTGCAATAAGTATATGAGTTCTTTATGACTAATGTGAGTCCATGGATTATTCGCACTCTCACCCTTCCATCATTGCTAGCCTCTTCGGTACCGTGCATTGCCCTTTCTCACCTCGAGAGTTGGTGCAAACTTCGCCGGTGCATCCAAACCCCGTGATATGATACGCTCTATCACACATAAGCCTCATTATATCTTCCACAAAACAGCCACCATACCTACCTATCATGGCATTTCCATAGCCATTCCAAGATATATTGCCATGCAACTTCCATCATCATCATATACATGACTTGAGCATTTATTGTCATATTGCTTTGCATGATCGTAAGATAGCTAGCATGATGTTTTCATGGCTTGTCCGTTTTTTGATGTCATTGCTACGCTAGATCATTGCACATCCCGGTACACCGCCGGAGGTATTCATATAGCGTCATATCTTTGTTCTAGTATCAAGTTGTAATATTGAGTTGTAAGTAAATAAAAGTGTGATGATCATCATTATTAGAGCATTGCCCCATGAAAAAAAAGAGGCCAAAGAAGCCGAAATAAAAAAAAGGGGGGCAAGAAGCCCGCCAAAAAAAGAGAGAAAAGGGGGCAATGTTACTATCCTTTTACCACACTTGTGCTTCAAAGTAGCACCATGTTCTTCATATAGAGAGTCTCTTGAGTTATCACTTTCATATACTAGTGGGAATTTTCATTATAGAACTTGGCTTGTGTAACATCCCCAGCATCACACTACAGTAATCTCCCCCTAATAAAGGTCATGTCATCATGATCATCATGCCTAAATGCCACTTGTCCAAAATCTGCTTCAAATTGAAATTCAAATTGCATGTCAAATATTTGCTTCTTCTTTCATGCAATCAAAATAGTTCACAATATTACAAATATTCTCTAAGTATTTTTCATGTTAAAACCAAAATCTTTGGAGTTCCCAAATTGCCCCTGGAAATTAATTAGTGTTCCAGCAGCATTTAAATATGCCATTCCCAATTTCCAAAATTCCTAGTCAAATCCTCTTGCCTCCAAGCTATTTGTGGCAATACCTAAAAATGTGGAGGAATTGATGGGCCAAGTCCCATATTTTTCCTAAATCCTTTGGATGCTCAAATAAATATTTTCCTCTCACTATTTAATTAAAAAAAGAAAAAGAAAGGAGAAAGAGCACAGGCCACTGTGCACTGGGCCGAGTGCACAGTGCCTGGCCCGAGCCAACTGCCCCAGCTGGCCACCGCGCCCCCCCTTTGGGCCTCAGCCCACCTGGCCGACCCAGGCCGCCCAGCTCCCCGCACCGCACCCCCCTTCCAGTTCCTCGGTCGCGCACCGCTAGAGGGCACGGTTACCATCGAACCCACCTCGCCGGCGCCGCCCCGAGGGGATAAGGGCGACGCCTCGGCCTCCCCTTGCCACCACTCGCACTCGCCCCCTCCCAGATCCACTCCCCTCTCTCCCTCCTCGCTCTCCCTCTCGTTCCCCACCGCATCCGAGCGCTGCCATGGCCTCGCCGCCGTAGAACTCGCGGCCACCGCGACCTCCTCGCCTCGCCATCGTGCCTGTTAGCTCCGCGTCGTCGATTACCTCGTCCCCGTCCACGAGCGCAAGCCGGGGAGCACCGCAGGCAGCGGATCAAGCCGCCCTCCTTCCACCTCTGCTCCGACGATCCCCTTCGACTCCGGCGATGCCTGCTGCTGCTACTAACCTTCCAAGGGCTTTACGTAGCCGCCCGGTGAGCCTCGCCTCTCTCCCCTCCGTCTTCCCGCTGTTGCCGCGCCCGTAGGTGCCGTTCCCCACATGTCCGAGCTCGCCTCTGCCAAGCTCGTCACCGGCCATGTTTCGATGACCGAACGCCCGCGCAAGCGTGTCCATCATGCTCGCCTACACGCGTAGACGCCGTAGGTGCTCAGCACCGCTTGTTTTGCTCGGCGTTGCGCCGTTTGCGAGCTCGCCGTGCCTCGGGTCTCCGCCATCCAAGTCGCCGGCGACGTCTCCTGCCACTCCCCGCCCGGGCCACCACCGCAGAACGATGCGGCTTCGTCCGCTCGATTGATCGAGCTAGGACACGAGCCCGGCGACGCCCTGTAGCCAAATCCCCCCGCTGACCCATGCCTCCGCCGTGGTTTTTGCCACCGGCGGCTAGACGCCGGCGCCCGCGCTGATGTGGCCGACCGGGGCCACCCCCTGGGTCACTGCCAGTGGGGCCCCTGGCCCCCAGTTGACCAGTTGACCTGGTCAATGATACATCCATTTTGCATCATGCTTTTATATCAATATTTATTGCATTATGGGCTGTTATTACACATTATGTCACAATACTTATGCCTATTCTCTCTTATTTTACAAGGTTTACATAAGGAGGGAGAATGCTGGCAGCTGGAATTCCAGGCTGGAAAAGGAGCAAATAGTAGAGACCTATTCTGCACAACTCCAAAAGTCCTGAAACTCCACGAAAGTTATTTTTGGAAATAGTAAAAAATATTGAGCGGAAGAAATACGTCAGGGGGGCCTCCACCTATCCACGAGGGTGGGGGCGCGCCCTACCCCCAGGGCGCGCCCCCTGCCTCATGGGCCCCCTGTTGGCCCTCCGGTGCCCATCTACTGCTATATGAAGTCTTTCGTCCGAAGAAAAATCATAAGCAAGCTTTCGGGACGAGACTCCGCCGCCACGAGGCGGAACCTTGGCGAAACCAATCTAGGGCTCCGGCAGAGCTGTTCTGCCGGGGACACTTCCCTCCGGGAGGGGGAAATCATCACCAACGCTCCTCCCATCGGGAGAGGAAATCTCCATCAACATCTTCACCAGCACCATCTCCTCTCAAACCCTATTTCATCTCTTGTATCCAATTCTTGTCTCATAGTCTGGGATTGGTACCTGTAGGTTGCTAGTAGTGTTGATTACTCCTTGTAGTTGATGCTAGTTGGTTTATTTGGTGGAAGATCATATGTTCAGATCTTTATGCATATTAATACTCCTCTGATTATGAACATGAATATGCTTTGTGAGTAGTTACGTTTGTTCCTGAGGACATGGGAGAAGTCTTGCTATTAGTAGTCATGTGAATTTGGTATTCGTTCGATATTTTGATGAGATGTATGTTGTCTATCCTCTAGTGGTGTTATGTGAACGTCCACTACATGACACTTCACCATTATTTGGGCCTAGAGGAAGGCATTGGGAAGTAATAAGTAGATGATGGGTTGCTAGAGTGACAGAAGCTTAAACCCTAGTTTATGCGTTGCTTCGTAAGGGGCTGATTTGGATCCATATGTTTCATGCTATGGTTAGGTTTACCTTAATACTTTTGTTGTAGTTGCGGATGCTTGCAATAGAGGTTAATCATAAGTGGGATGCTTGTCCAAGTAAGGGCAGCACCCAAGCACCGGTCCACCCACATATCAAATTATCAAAGTACCGAACGCGAATCATATGAACGTGATGAAAACTAGCTTGACGATAATTCCCATGTGTCCTCGGGAGCGCTTTTCTCTATATAAGAGTTTGTCCAGGCTTGTCCTTTGCTACAAAAAGGATTGGGCCACCTTGCTGCACTTTATTTACTTTTGTTACTTGTTGCTCGTTACAATTTATCTTGTCACAAAACTATCTGTTACCTATTATTTCAGTGCTTGCAGAGAATACCTTGCTGAAAACCGCTTATCATTTCCTTCTGCTCCTCGTTGGGTTCGACACTCTTACTTATCGAAAGTGCTACGATAGATCCCCTATACTTGTGGGTCATCAAGACTCTTTTCTGGCGCCGTTGCCGGGGAGTGAAGCGCCTTTGGTAGGTGGAATTTGGTAAGGAAAGAATTTATATAACGTGCTGAAATTTACTGTCACTTGTTACTATGGAAAGTAATCCTCTGAGGGGCTTGTTCGGGGTATCTTCACCCCGACCAGAAGATGAAAATGTTTACTTTGAAATTCCTTCGGGTATGTTAGAAAAACCGCTAGCTAATCCTTTTGCAAGAGATGGAACAAAGCATCCTGATGAGCACCTAATATATGTGGATGAAGTTTGTGGATTATTTAAGCTTGCAGGTGTGCCCGGTGATGTTATTAAGAAGAAGGTCTTCCCTTTATCTTTGAAGGGAGATGCATTGACATGGTATAGGCTATGTGATGATCTGAGATCATGGAACTACAAACGATTGAAATTGGAATTTCATCAAAAAAATTATCCTATGCATCTTGTTCATCGTGATCGCAATTATATATATAATTTCTGGCCTCGCGAAGGAGAAAGCATCGCTCAAGCTTGGGGGAGGCTTAAATCAATGTTATATTCATGCCCCAATCATGAGCTCCCAAGAGAAATAATTGTTCAAAGTTTTTATGCTCGGCTTTCTGATAACAATCGCACCATGCTCGATACTTCTTGTGCTGGCTCTTTTTTGATGAAAACTATTGAATTCAAATGGGATTTATTGGAAATAATTAAACACAACTCTGAAGATTGGGATCTCGACGAAGGTAAGGAGTCAGGTATGACACCTAAGTTTGATTGTGTTAAATCTTTTATGGATCCGATGTTTTCCGTAAATTTAGCACTAAATATGGACTTGACTCTGAGATAGTAGCCTCTTTATGTGAATCTTTTGCTGCTCATATTGATCTCCCTAAGGAGAAGTGGTTTAAATATCATCCTCCCATAGAAGTAAAAGTAGCTGCACCTATTAAAGTTGAAGAAAAGACTATCACTTATAATGATCCTATTGTTCCTACTTCTTATGTTGAGAAACCACCTTTCCCTGTTAGGATAAAGGATCATGCTAAAGCTTCAACTGTGGTTCGTAAAAGCAATATTAGAACTTATACACCTCCTGAGCAAATTAAAGTTGAACCTAATATTGCTATTGTTAAAGATCTCTTGTCTGATAATATTGATGGGCATGTTATTCATTTTCGTGATGAAACTGCTAGAATTGCCAAACCTTGCGCTAAAGATAAACATAGACCTGTGGTAGGCATGCCTGTTATTTCTGTTAAAATAGGAGATCATTGTTATCATGGCTTATGTGATATGGGTGCTAGTGCTAGTGCAATACCTATTGACTTATACAAAGAAATTAAGCATGATATTGCACCTACTGAGTTAGAAGATATTGATGTCACAATTAAACTTGCCAATAGAGACACTATATCACCAATGGGAATTGTTAGAGATGTTGAAGTCTTGTGTGGGAAAACTAAATATCCTGCTGATTTTCTTGTTCTTGGTTCCCCAGATAGCTTTTGTCCCGTTATTTTTGGTAGACCCTTTATGAACACTGTTAATGCTAGGATAGACTGCGAAAAGGATGTTGTTACTATTGGTCTAGGTGATATGTCTCATGAGTTCAACTTTTCTAAATTTCGTAGACAACACCGTGAAGAGGAATTACCTAGTAAGGATGAAATTATTGGTCTTGCTTCTATTGCCGTACCTCCTAGTGATCCTTTAGAACAATATTTGCTAGACCATGAAAATGATATGTTTATGAATGAAAGAAGGGAAATAGATGAAGTATTCTTTAAACAGGAACCCATCCTGAAACACAATTTGCCTGTTGAAATCCTAGGGGACCCTCCTCCACCCAAGGGTGATCCCGTGTTTGAGCTTAAACCGTTGCCTGATACTCTTAAATATGCTTATCTTGATGAAAAGAAGATATATCCTGTTATTATTAGTGCTAACCTTTCAGAGCGTGAAGAAGAGAGATTATTGAAAACTCTGAAGAAGCACCGTGCTGCTATTGGATATACTCTTGATGATCTTAAGGGCATTAGTCCCACTCTATGCCAACACAAAATAAATTTGGAGAAAGATGCCAAACTAGTTCGTGATCATCAACGACGGCTGAATCCTAAAATGAAAGAAGTGGTAAGAAAGGAAATACTAAAGCTCCTTGAGGCAGGTATAATTTATCCCGTTGCTGATAGTCAATGGGTAAGTCCTGTCCATTGTGTCCCTAAAAAGGGAGGTATTACTGTCGTTCCTAATGATAAAGATGAATTGATCCCGCAAAGAATTATTACAGGTTATAGGATGGTAATTGATTTCCGCAAATTAAATAAAGCTACTAAAAAGGATCATTACCCCTTACCTTTTATCGATCAAATGCTAGAAAGATTATCCAAACATACACATTTTTTGCTTTCTAGATGGTTATTCTGGTTTCTCTCAAATACCTGTGTCAGCCGATGATCAATCAAAGACCACTTTTACTTGCCCTTTTGGTACTTTTGCTTATAGACGTATGCCTTTTGGTTTATGTAATGCACCTGCTACCTTTCAAAGATGCATGATGGCTATATTCTCTGACTTTTGTGAAAAGATTTGTGAGGTTTTCATGGACGATTTCTCCGTTTATGGATCCTCTTTCGATGATTGCTTGAGCAACCTTGATTGAGTTTTGCAGAGATGTGAAGAAACTAATCTTGTCTTGAATTGGGAAAGGTGCCACTTTATGGTTAATGAAGGTATTGTCTTGGGGCATAAAGTTTCTGAAAGAGGTATTGAGGTTGATAAAGCCAAGGTTGATGCTATTGAGAAGATGCCATGTCCCAAGGACATCAAAGGTATAAGAAGCTTCCTTGGTCTCGCCTGTTTTTATAGGAGGTTCATTAAGGACTTCTCAAAAATTTCTCGGCCTCTGACTAATCTATTACAAAAAGATATACCATTTGTCTTTGATGATGATTGTGTAGAAGAATTTGAAATACTTAAGAAAGCATTGATCTCTGCACCTATTGTTCAGTCACCTGATTGGAATTTACCTTTTGAAATTATGTGTGATGCTAGTGATTATGTTGTAGGTGCTGTTCTAGGGCAAAGAGTTGATAAGAAATTAAATGTTATTCAATATGCTAGTAAAACTCTAGACAATGGCCAGAGAAATTATGCCACTACTGAAAAAGAATTCTTAGCAGTTGTATTTGCTTGTGATAAGTTTATACCTTATATTGTTGATTCTAAAGTAACTATTCACACGGATCATGCTGCTATTAAATATCTTATGGAAAAGAAAGATGCTAAACCTAGACTTATTAGATGGGTTCTCTTGCTACAAGAATTTGATTTGCATATTATTGATAGAAAGGGAGCTGAGAACCCCGTTGCAGACAACTTGTCTAGGTTAGAAAATGTTCTTGATGACCCACTACCTATTGATGATAGCTTTCCTGATGAACAACCGAATGTCATAAATGCTTCTCGTACTGCTCCATGGTATGCTGATTATGCTAATTATATTGTTGCTAAATTTATACCACCTAGTATCACATACCAGCAAAAGAAAAAGTTTTTCTATGACTTGAGACATTACTTCTGGGATGACCCACATCTTTATAAAGAAGGAGTAGATGGTGTTATTAGATGTTGTGTACCTGAGCATGAACAGGAACTGATCCTACGCAAGTGTCACTCCGAAGCTTATGGAGGACACCACACTGGAGATAGAACTGCACATAAGGTATTGCAATCTGGTTTTTATTGGCCTACTCTCTTCAAGGATGCCCGTAAGTTTGTCTTGTCTTGTGATGAATGTCAAAGAATTGGTAATATTAGTAGACGTCAACAAATGCCTATGAACTATTCACTTGTTATTGAACCATTTGATGTTTGGGGCTTTGATTATATGGGACCTTTTCCTGCCTCCAATGGATATACACATATTTTAGTTGTTGTTGATTACGTTACTAAGTGGGTAGAAGCTATTCCAACTAGTAGTGCTGATCATAACACTTCTATTAAAATGCTTAAAGAAGTTATTTTTCCGAGGTTTGGAGTCCCTAGATATTTAATGACTGATGGTGGTTCACATATTATTCATGGTGTTTTTCGTAAAATGCTTGCTAAGTATGATGTTAATCATAGAATTGCATCTCCATATCACCCACAGTCTAGTGGTCAAGTAGAATTGAGAAATAGAGAGCTCAAATTAATTTTGCAAAAGACTGTTAATAGATCTAGAAAGAATTGGTCCAAGAAACTTGATGATGCATTATGGGCCTATAGAACTGCATATAAAATCCTATGGGTATGTCTCCATATAAAATGGTTTATGGAAAAGCATGTCACTTACCTCTCGAACTAGAACATAAGGCTTATTGGGCTATTAAAGAGCTCAACTATGATTTCAAACTTGCCGGTGAGAAGAGGTTATTTGACATTAGCTCACTTGATGAATGGAGAACCCAAGCCTACGAAAATGCCAAATTGTTTAAAGAAAAAGTTAAAAGATGGCATGACAAAAGGATACAAAAGCGTGAGTTTAATGTAGGTGATTATATATTGCTATACAACTCTCGTTTAAGATTTTTTGCAGGGAAACTTCTCTCTAAATGGGAAGGTCCTTACGTTATCGAGGAGGTCTATCGTTCCGGTGCAATAAAAATCAACAACTTCGAAGGCACAAATCCGAAGGTGGTGAACGGTCAAAGAATCAAACATTATATATCAGGTAATCCTATAAATGTTGAAACTAATGTTATTGAAACCGTAACACCGGAGGAATACATAAGAGACACTTTCCAGAACATTTCAGACTCCGAAAAGGAATAGGTACGTGGTACGGTAAGTAAACCGACTCCAAAACAGTTCTAATGGCAATTCTTCTCCGTTTTAGAATATTTAGAAAAATAGAAAAATAAGAAGCAGTCCGGGAAGGACACGAGGGCTCCACGAGGGTGGAGGGCGCGCCCTACCCCCCGGGCACGTCCCCTGCCTCGTGGGCACCTCATGCGCTCTCCGGACTCTGTTTTCTTGCACGTTATGTATTTTGGTCGGTAAAAATTCATTATATAATCTCCCGAAGGTTTTGACCACCGTATCACGCAATTATCCTCTGTTCTTGTTTCGAGCTGTTTTCTGTCAGGGTTGTCAAGGCCGGGCATCATGTCGTCCCCCTCCTCCAACAATAGTGACAACGATGCTTGGCTAATGAAGATAGAGCTGAACAGGGAAGAACCCATGGAGATCAACAAGGATGAAGGGATCAAGAAGGCCACTGAGGACCAAGTTCCGGCAACAGAAGACATCCTTCAACTTGATCACAATCTTCTTACCCCAACTGAGATCGAAGCTTTCAAGATGATTGAGTTAGCTCGTATACAAAACAAGTATCTCACACGTGAAAATATTTTGTTGAAGGAGCATATCGTTGCACTCAAGGGCATTATCCGCAAGCTGGAGGACCTCTTACGCTCGATGTGCGACTATCCATCATCACCTCCACCTTCTTCACCAGCAAAGGAGACATAATCACATGGGTACGGGCACTCCCCTTGGCAACTGCCAAGCTTGGGGGAGGTGCCCCGGTATCGTATCACCATCACACTCCTATATTTACTGTTTTTCTTAGTTCGATCCTATTAGTAGTATCTTGATCTAGTAGAATAAAGTTTTGGTATGATCTAGTTTTGAGTTTTGCTTTATGATCTCTCTATGTAATCGAGTCCGTGAGCTATATAATAAATATTAGTGTTGAGTCAAGGGATTGATTATCTTGCTATGATCTTGAGTCAATAAAATAAAATAGAAAAGAATAAAAAGAAATAAAGAGATCATACTGAACTTATGAAGAGTAATGACTTCACATAGAAAGAGTATGATGATTAAAAATTGTTGAGAGTTGACAAACATAGCTTTGGTCATCATTGCAATTAATAGGAAGTAATAAAGAAAGAGAGGTTTCACATATAAATATACTATCTTGGACATCTTTTATGATTGGGAGCACTCATTAAAATATGACATGCTAAAGAGTTGATGTTGGACAAGGAAGACAACGTAATGGGTTATGTTTTCTTATATCTGAGATAAAGTATATTGTCATGGATCATCCAACATGTTGAGCTTGCCTTTCCCCCTCATGCTAGCCAAATTCTTTGCACCAAGTAGAGATACTACTTGTGCTTCCGAATACCCTTAAACCAGTTTTGCCATAAGAGTCCACCATACCTACCTATGGATTGAGTAAGATCCTTCAAGTAAGTTGTCATCGGTGCAAGCAATAAAAATTGCTCTCTAAATATGTATGATTGATTGGTGTGGAGGAAATAAGCTTTATACGATCTTGTGATGTGGAAGAAATAAAAGCGACAGACTGCATAATAAAGGTCCATATCACAAGTGGCAATATAAAGTGACGTTCTTTCGCATTAAGATTTTGTGCATCCAACCTTGAAAGCGCATGGCAACCTCTGCTTCCCTCTTCGAAGGGCCTATCTATTATTATTATCTTCTACCTTATGCAAGAGTCATGGTGATCTTCACCTTTCCTTTATACATTTTATCCTTTGGCAAGCACATGATGTTGGAAAGATCTTGATATATATATATCTAATTGGATGTAAGTTAGCATGAGTTATTATTGTTGACATTACCCTTGAGGTAAATGGTTGGGAGGCGAAACCATAAGCCCCTATCTTTCTCTGTGTCCGATTAAAACTCCGTAACCACAAGTATTGCGTGAGTGTTAGCAATTATGAAAGACTAAATGATAGTTGAGTATGTGGACTTGCTAGAAAGCTCTGCATAGACTCTTTCTGATGTTATGATAAATTGCAATTGCTTCAATGACTGAGATTATAGTTTGTTAGTTCTCAATAAAGTTTCTGATTCATACTTTGCATTGTGAATAGATTATTACTTGAGCATAAGAAATCATATGACAATATACATTTATGTTGCTGTTATGAGAATAATCATGATGCCCTCATGTCCGTATTTTATTTTATCGACACCTCTACCTCTAAACATGTGGACATATTTATCGTTATCGGCTTCCGCTTGAGGACAAGCGAGGTCTAAGCTTGGGGGACTTCATACGTCCATTTTGCATCATGCTTTTATATCAATATTTATTGCATTATGGGCTGTTATTACACATTATGTCACAATACTTATGCCTATTCTCTCTTATTTTACAAGGTTTACATAAGGAGGGAGAATGCTGACAGTTGGAATTCCGGGCTGAAAAAGGAGCAAATATTACAGACCAATTCTGCACAACTCCAAAAGTCTTGACACTCCACGAAAGTTATTTTTGGAAATAATAAAAAATATTGAGCGGAAGAAATACATCAGGGGGGCCTCCACCTGTCCACGAGGGTGGGGGGCGCGCCCTACCCCCCTGGGTGCGCCCCTGCCTCGTGGGCCCCCTGTTGGCCCTCCGGTGCGCATCTTCTGCTATATGAAGTCTTTCGTCCGAAGAAAATCATAAGCAAGCTTTCGGGACGAGACTCCGCCACCACGAGGCGGAACCTTGGTGGAACCAATCTAGGGCTCCGGCAGAGCTGTTCTGCCGGGGACACTTCCCTCCAGGAGGGGGAAATCATCACCAACGCTCCTCTCATCGGGAGAGGGCAATCTCCATCAACATCTTCACCAGCACCATCTCCTCTCAAAACCCTAGTTCATCTCTTGTATCCAGTTCTTGTATCCAATTCTTGTCTCATAGTCTGGGATTGGTACCTGTAGGTTGCTAGTAGTGTTGATTACTCCTTGTAGTTGATGCTAGTTGGTTTATTTGGTGGAAGATCATATGTTCAGATCCTTTATGCATATTAATACTCCTCTGATTATGAACATGAATATGATTTGTGAGTAGTTACGTTTGTTCCTGAGGACATGGGAGAAGTCTTGCTATTAGTAGTCATGTGAATTTGGTATTCGTTCGATATTTTGATGAGATGTATGTTGTCTATCCTCTAGTGGTGTTATGTGAACGTCGACTACATGACACTTCACCATTATTTGGGCCTAGAGGAAGGCATTGGTAAGTAATAAGTAGATGATGGGTTGCTAGAGTGACAGAAGCTTAAACCCTAGTTTATGCGTTGCTTCGTAAGGGGCTGATTTGGATCCATATGTTTCATGCTATGGTTAGGTTTACCTTAATACTTTTGTTGTAGTTGCGGATGCTTGCAATAGAGGTTAATCATAAGTGGGATGCTTATCCAAGTAAGGGCAGCACCCAAGCACCGGTCCACCCACATCTCAAATTATCAAAGTACCGAACGTGAATCATATGAACGTGATGAAAACTAGCTTGACGATAATTCCCATGTGTCCTCGGGAGCACTTTTCTCTATATAAGAGTTTGTCCAGGCTTGTCCTTTGCTACAAAAAGGATTGGGCCACCTTGCTGCACTTTATTTACTTTTGTTACTTGTTGCTCCTTACAATTTATCTTATCACAAAACTATCTGTTACCTATTATTTCAGTGCTTGCAGAGAATACCTTGCTGAAAACCGCTTATCATTTCCTTCTGCTCCTCGTTGGGTTCGACACTCATACTTATCGAAAGGACTACGATAGATCCCCTATACTTGTGGGTCATCAGTCAACTATGCTGACTGGGCAGCCCCAGCCACTGACATGGGGGCCCCACCGCATATTAGGTTAATTAAAACTTAATTAGTTTAGTCATTTGCCTATGACAGGTGGGGTCCAGTAGGTAATTAACCGAGATTAGATAGTTTAATACACTGTTGGACTAACAGAGGTTGACATGTGGGTCCCACTGGACCCATAAGCCTGGTTTGACCTGGTCAGCCGCCCTGCTGACTGCTGATGTCACTGTGACGTCATGCTGACGCAATAAACCCTTCTGTTAATTTATTTAATTCCAGAAAATGTTTAAACCTTTAGAAATTCATAGTAATTAAACCGTAACTCCGATGGAAATGTTTTCTACAGGAAAGTTGCTCAGAAAAATGTGACGAATTCGAATACGCAGTCCGTTCGTCTGCCAACACATCCCTAGAATAGCGAACATCGAACCTTACCAATCCGGTTCGTCTGTCCGAAAATGCCAAACTTCAGGAAAGCATTCCCGGATGTTATCCCCTTCGCCGGTAATGTGTAGCCCCATGTTAGAACACGTCTAGCTTTGCCTGTTCTCCTGTTTCTGCACTTGCTTGCTATGTATTTATTGTTTCTGCCCCCTCTTCTCTTCGGTAGACCCCGTGACGGCTGCCGATGCCGCTGTGATTGACTACGTCACCGACGACCCCTCCTTCTTGTCTGAGCAACCAGGCAAGCCCCCCTTTGATCATCCCGATATAGCCCATCCCATTCTCTCATGCTTGCATTAGATTTTGCTACAGTAATTGATTGCTCCTATTCTGATGCATAGCCTGCTTTTGTAACTTGCTTATTGTTACCTACCTGCTTATCCTAAACTGCTTAGTATAGGTTGGTTAGTGATCCGTCAGTGACCCCACCTTGTCCTTGTTGCCCCTGCTTCATCATTGAAGACCCGATCAACGGGATCGAAGACCAGGCCCCGGCACCGCACATCACTTTCCCCTTAGTTGTTCGACACTACTGGGTTACTATCGAGTGCCGAGAGTGAGACCTCTACAGCACTTCTGATGTTAACCCTGTAGTGTAGCTATTCGGTCATGGTCATCGAGGGTGATTCCGCCTTAACCACTTCCGATACGACTCTGTCGTGCAACCCCTCAAGTGTGAACCTCGAGGGTGGTTCCTCTTACGTTCACCTTGATGATTACATCGAGTGGAATTCATCGGGGGTGATTCCTCGGGTTTTCCCCTTGATGTTTGGACACCCAGATACTTGGACCTTACAACTGTTACTTGGAAAGGCGGGTCGACCATGAGGGGTACCCGCGAGTGATGTGGAGACAGGTTGACCTGGAGGGTGCCCGCGAGATAATTACGAGGCATGGCCGGGCATTCCTAGCCCTTGCCGCAAGTCCTCGAGATGGGGCAACAGGGTCACATCTTTCGTGAGTCTCTGCTTGTTACCGCGTGCTCCTAATCCACTACAATTTGGATATTTGATCCGAGGGTCTCTGGCCTAATAGCACTAACCATCACGTGGGCATAGTATGGGCATTCTGCATCGTATGCATCAGCCGAAGCTTATTAGACGTCAGCGACTAAGCGGCGCGCGCTGGGTTGGACTGGTAAGCTCCTGCCTTTTTTAAGGAGGTAGCTAGGTCTACTCACCAGCCACGTTCGCAACGTGCAGGAGTTCCCGGGGCGATGGCCCATGACCCCTGGGGGCATAGGTTTAGTCCTGCGTGCTTGACCTCTCTATTAAGCCTAGGTCGGGTTGCGGCGTATTGTTTGGCCGAGGCCGGGCATGACCCAGGAAAGTGTGTCCGGCCGGAGTTAATCGAGCGTGGTGGGTAAGTTGGTGCACCCCTGCAGGGAACAAAACATCTATCGATAGCCTGTCCTACGGTAACGGACACTTGGAGTTGTATCCCGATCGATACAACTAGAACTGGATACTTGAGATGAGACATGGATATGAGAACTAGATAGTATGGCTCTGGGATTGCTTTCTCGCAGGGAGTCGAGAAAGGATCTCTGGCCGAGGTTGATAACACTACTACTACTTTACTTTATGCTACTCTACTCCCTCCTGTTGCTGCAAGATGGTGGTTTCCAGAAGATGCTAGTCTTTGATAGGACTAGGTTCTCCCCTCTATTCTGGCATTTCTGCAGCCCAGTCCACATATACAGCCTTCCTTTGATAATGTTGCATATGTAGTGTAGATCCTTGCTCGCGAGTACTTTGGATGAGTACTCACGGTTGCTTTGCTCCCCCTTTCCCCCTTTCTTCTCCTTTCCGGTTGATGCAACCAGATGTCGGAGCTAGATGCCACCGTCGATGCCTACTACTACGTGGAGACCGCCGACGACCAGGAGTAGTTAGGAGGCTCCCAGGCAGGAGGCCTTGCCTTTTCGATCGATGTTGCTTTTGTGCTAGGCTTCTTAAGGCAAACTTGTCTAACTCATGTCTGTACTCAGATATTGTTGCTTCCGCTGACTCTTGTGTATTCGAGCTTATGTATTCGAGCCCTTGAGGCCCCTGGCTTGTAATATAAAGCTTGTATTATTTTAATTTGTGTCTAGAGTTATGTTGTGATATCTTCCCGTGAGTCCTTGATCTTGATCGTACACATTTGCTGTATGATTAGTGTACGATTGAATCGAGGGCGTCACAAGTTGGTATCAGAGCCGACTTCCTGTAGGTAGCACCCCTTCTAACTCCTTGGCCGAAGTTGAGTCTAGTCATCCAAAACTGTTTTACTAACTTGGCTGTGTGGCTTACGGGCCCACGTCGCCGATGGGTGGTACTAGGATCTTTTATTCCTCGTCTATACTCTGGGATTCTGATCTCTCTTCTATTCAGGTTAAACATTTTACTAACTCCGACATTAGGTTCTCGTACCCACTTCCTCCCGGAGAGCCCCGACGTTACCGATGACCGCCTGCTTCGCCAGAAGATTCTGCGGATACTCCTCGATGTTTCTCGAGACTCTGTGCCCACTGCCTTACAGTTCCTGACCATAGGTAATCCTCGTGAATAACCTCCTTGCCGCTTGTACCTTCATCCCCAGTTCCTCATGTTGTTACAAGATACCCCTAGGACTCTCCGTTGTTCCGAGAATCCTTGTGCCTTGTGCTTTGCAGCTTCTTTTGTACTAAGGATAATTCACTTAACCGGGGTCCGCTCATCCCCAGTTGTTCATATGCTTTTCAAAATACTTGCAAAATACTATCCAATCTTCCGAGAATCCTCTTCAAACTATTCCTCTGCAAATACTTGTCTACTTGCATTATGGATGCTTTCCATATGTCACTACAAAAAAATACACTTCCGTGATGATACGTGTTTGTCACAGTAGGTCGCGTTTTTTGTCATGCATGTACATCCATGACAAATTTATGACAGAATCAAGATAGTCATACCTGTGCTGTCGTAGAAGTGTTCCATGACATTTCCAAAATTATTATCACGGAAGTGTCCACTTCCATGATGATAAATCGCGCGTCACAGAAGTGCTTTCGTCAAGGGTGACCGACACGTGGCATCCACCGTAACGGAACGCCGTTAAGCTATCGGGTCGGGTTTTGGATCCGATAACCCGTTAACAGCCCCGACCAATGGGAATTTTCCACGTGTAAAATCATCATTGGCTGGAGGAAACACATGTCGGCTCATCGTTGGGACAGATGTCATCCACTCACTGGACAGAAGGCGCCTATGATACGTCGACACGTGGCACGGCCCAACAGTGGCCCATTCCTGTGAAAAGGCCGGCCCGTTTGACTTGGCCAAAAGCTGGCGGGCCGGCCCATGGAAAGCCTGTTAACGGCCTGTAGGCATATAGCCCATTTACAGCCCGCTAACCCAAGGCCCGTTACGCCCTATCCGAATTAGGCCCAGTAGCGTCATCTGGGCCATCCAATATGATTCCAGCCTGTTTTCACTTCTGGCCCATGTATAGCCCATGACGTCTTTCGGCCCATATGAGGCCCTTTGTAACTCTTGGCCCATTAGCGACCCGTGCTGAAACTGGCCCGTAATGAACAGTGTATTACTTTACACCCATTAACGGCCCGTGGTGAAACTGGCCCGTAATGAATAGTGTATCACTTTATACCCATTAACGGCCCGTTATTCCGTTGGGCCGTTTCCAGCCCAAGTTACCTTTCGGCCTTCTGAGGGCCCATTTATTCTTGGGCTCATTTGCAGCATTCGGTTACTTACGGCCCGTTAGTGTCATTTTTTGCTTGTGGGCCAAATTCAGCCTGTCGTTACAGTCGGCCCGTTTGTGCACCGTTAGTCTGTTGGGCCATTTTCATAGCATCACCAAATACGGCCTATTAACGGCCCGTTATGGTCAGCCCATAAAACGTACGATTTCCATTAAAGGCCCGTCTACGGCCCATTAAAGGCCCGTACAAGACCCATAAATGAATCGGCGGCCCATGGATCCTACGAGACATAGAAGGCCCATGGATCCTACGAGACGTAGAAGGCCCATGGATCCTACGAGACGTACAAGGCCCATGGATCCTACGAGACGTAGAAGGCCCATGGATCCTACGAGACGTAGAAGGCCCATGGATCCGACGGCCCGTGAAGGGCCATGGTCGGGCGAGTTGGCCCCCGTTTGAACGATATAGCATATTCAAAGAATTATCCTACTCAATACTATCACCTCTAAAAAGCATACACTATACAACAAAGAGATCAAGGCATAAGGTAGAATAATCCTACACTATACAATAAAGAAATTACAGCCGATTATACCCACTAGGCATTATGGTTCGGCACAGGTGATAATAAAGCATACACAAACAGCAAATTACATACACTGGGCAAATACAGCTCATACATCATGGACGCGCATCAACTTAACTCCATTTGAACTATAATCTCTTCAGAAAATAGGATTGGCCGGATTCAGATAGCACAAATTTCAGTCTGCAAAATCTCCAATTCCTTCATGGTTACCTCAGTGTCTTGTTTCATTTTTTTGACTCCTGCATCTAATACCTGCATGTCCAGTCTCAACTTGTTGATTATACGTTGACAATCATGTACACGTTGTCTTGCCACCTCTAGTTGATGCTCGAGAACATCAGCACATTCCAATTCCAATCCATAATCATTCGGTAACGGCCATGCCGCACTGGTCGCAGATCTTTGTGTTGATGTCACTTCATCCTGAAATGTTTCTGTAAGTACACATGACTAGGGCAAAAATATAGTTACAACAGTGAAGCGAAAAAGACACTATTTTGTACTACATGGCAAAATAGGACTAACAATAATGTTACACGTCACTTTCAAAAAAAATGTTACACGTCATGAAGCATAAGCAGGTGATATTTTAAAAATTATAAAAAAGATAGTCTGTGCAGCCTGCATACAGAAATCCCTCTTAGCTCACTAGAGGAGCATGATGTTGGGGCCCAATCGAAAACACAGACAAGTTACAAATTTAGACAACACGTTGCGTATAAGTAAGCAAGCAGTTGGCCATTCTGTGCCTCAATTAAAGTCTTAGGGAGCATAATGAACAACAGAGGGTTTCATACAAACATACTACAGCAGGCAAAACTATGCAATCATTAGCGTAGTATAAACTAGATTGTGAGCCTCATGCAATAATAGTTGGTTAATGGACTTCAAAGCTTCAGGCACACTTCGGCAGAGTAATTAAATGGTAAGGCCTTTAATTATGTCAACTAATAGTGATACAAGTACCGGACACCAGGCATGATTATTTGGGCATCTCATTAACTGAGGACAAATAAAGCAATTGAAAAGAGATAATTAACTATGCCTAAAACAAACAAGGAATTGAACTGTTGAGTTGCATACGGTGACTTACCTTAGCAGGTTGAAGAGGCTCAGCGCAGCTCCTACTTCTCTTGCAAGGCTCCTTCCTAACATCTTGTACTTGGAAATCCTCAATCTTATCTTCATTGCACCCCCTCCGCAAGGTGACACAAACTAGTTACTCGTCTCCTTGGAAGATAAATATGCATACTTTCCAGTCTATGAACACAAAAGGATGAGATTATAACAAAACAACACCACATAATGAAACATGCCGCATCTCTTGCACTTGCACACAATGAAATGAGCATTTACTATGTCTGCACTATGTAAAAACTAGGCATACCTTCGAACTGGATCTCCAGTTACTCTTGGAGAGCCTACTGTAGTGTACAGCCAAACCTTTATGTCACCTATGAGTTAGACAAGGCCCCACTACAGCAGCCCTTAGTGTTTAAATCGTTGACAAGCTCTGTTAGGGTGTTAGGTCAAGAACAACAAGTAATCAAAGCAAACAGTCCTAGTATGGCTGGCTGATGCAAACAAGCAATTGAACAGATGTGTGAGCAAATCTTACATATCAAGAAAAGAAGCAAAGAAGGAGGCTTAAAGACCATCACTTGACTGACCAGATTTAAGGGGCATTTAAACATCATGTGCAACGTATGAACTAACATAAACATTGCATATTCTAGATTCTACAATGGAATGCACATGTATTAGGTTATGCCATGTATGATGATGCCTAAATGTACAGATAGCAGGCAGGAGTGATTCATCATTGCACGCACAATTGAATTGCAGGTTAAGGGCCAGTTCGATTCCGCCTTTTCAGGGCATATTGTCAAAATAAGCCATCAAAGATGTAAAGAAGTCATTTTTGAGTTATGGGCTTGGGCTTAACTAATTTCGCTTTGGAGGGGGGTGTTTCGGGTAGAACCTCACTAAAAATTGAAGGGAAGGGGAATAGTGAAATGACTCTGTTGTCTGCTTATATTACACTCAAAATGCAACTGCTGACGCCCGTGTCACACCTAACCCTCAAGTAAAAACAAACATGCAATCATTCATTGCCCTGCCCGCTTGCATCTCCTCTCCCCTTTCCCTCTACCTCGATCCCCTGCCTGCAGCACTAGGGTTCCTCCAGCGAGCCGTCGCCACTGGTCCCATCTGGCCTGGTCCTCGACGATGCTATGAACAGCTAGGCTACATGGCCGGCGGGTAGGGGCAAATCTCCCTGGCTGCTCCTCCCTCTGGCGCCGCCCCTCATTCTCATGGTCTCCAGCAGCTGCTCCACTGTGGTTCGTCCAACGCACTACTCCGGCGGGCGCTGCACAACTACGGCTGATGCCACACTGGGGCAGAAGGCACCTTATTCCCCCTCCCCTCCTCCCAGGCCATGGCCTTGAGGTGCTGTTGAAGGATGAGCTCATCCAACAAGGTGAGGATCTCCTCTGATTTTTTGGCCAAATTTTCATTCTGATCCACTATACGATGAATTACTATGAGTTGCTTCTGCTGCTGCTATATGATGCATTGCTATGAGCTGCTCCTGCTGCTGCTATATGATGAATTGCTATGAGCTGCTGCTGCTGTATGATGAGTTGCTATGAGCTGCTGCTGCTGCTATATGATGAATTGCTATGAACTGCTCCTGCTGCTGCTATATGATGAATTGCTATGAGCTGCTCCTGCTGCTGCTATATGATGAATTGCTATGAGCTAATGCTGGTATATGATGAATTGCAGACTGCTGCTGCTGTATGATGAGTTGCTATGAGCTGCTGCTGCTGCTATATGATGCTTTCAGGTGGTGCTGCTATACGATAATAACCAGCCACTTGGACCATCGAATTTCAATAAATAATTGTTCTTCATTTAAATGTGGGTCATGCATTCTTCATTTAAATTAGGCAATGGGATCTCTATGGAAAACATTGACCAAAGTAGATTGTGCCAAGTAGATGGTATCTTTGTATTTGCATTTTGAGCAAATAGTGATGGTCTGTTTTCCTATCATATTAATTACTGCACTGGGTTCAATTTGTGATGTTTGCAAGTCAAATTAATTTCCATATGGGCAGCAAAATGAAAAAAATATAATGCAATCTAGATTTTCCACTGAACATACCAAAGATAAGCTGAAAACGCAATGAAAAGAACTGGTTGGCTTATTACATGGAGCTTATATTCACAAGTGCTTATTTTCTTAGGATAACTCGTAATAACTGTCCCTAAGAAACTTGGCTAATAGAACTGGCATACAAATAACATGTCACGATGATTGCAATGGAGGAGTGACGTACCATAGCACACTGTATAGGCTCACCGCTGCCTCTCCTTTTTTTGCGATGTTCCATGAAATTGCCACATACATCTTGTACTTTTTCATTGTGTAACCCTATCTGCAAGTTGGCACGGCTAATTTCAGACATCTCTACATGATACTACATTGCATATCCCTTACGCATATTTAAACCACCAATTAACGATTGTGTGCGTACCATAAACTAGCCATGACTCTGTATGCTGGACTAGCAGGCACTCTAAGGGAGCCTAATGTAGTGCGCTGGAATTCCTACATGCCACCTACGATTTTGTGTAATGTACTGCCCCTGTTCCTAAATATATGTCTTTGTAGAGATTCCAGTATGGACCACATACAGATATATATAGATGCATTTTCGAGTGTAGATTCACTCATTTTGCTCCGTATGTAGCCTATAGTGGAATCTCTAGAAAGACTTATATTTAGGAACGGAGGTACGAGGTAGTATCATGTATGACATCTACATATCTAATTTAGCAGCCAGTAGTAGAAATCATTGTCTGCAGGTCCTAGCAAAGCACGATGGCAGGCACAGAACAATACAAGAGAGAGAGACACGCTTACAAGATCATAGCAATGCCTCAGTCCAGGATCTTGGTTGGCCAAGCTGTTAGATCCAGAAGAAACATCGTCCTTGTAGTTTTTGCCAGCTGCATAACAGGTAACAGCGACCGGTTAGTATATTTGAAGTACATCGGGCAGGTGATGCTGGACGGGTTTAAAGGTGACAAGTACATAGGCCGTGGCGGGTGCTTGGCATCTCTCCAGACGGTGGGAATCAGGTTAGAAACATCGAGAGTGATGACGCTGCGCTGGCTGTCGGGGTCAGGTAAGGAGATCTAGAACCGTCGAGTAGGGTGTTTGTGGAGCGGCTCCGGTAGGGTGGACCACAGTGTGGGCGAAGCGGATCTGTGGCCGTGGACGAGGGCGTAGGTGAAGCTGCTCCGGTGGTTGGGTTAAGGATGGTGTCGACGACGCGGATCTGCGGCCGTGGACAGGGCGTCCGAAGCTGCTCCGGTGGTTCGGTTAAGGATGGTGTCGACGATGCGGATCTGCGGCCGTGGACGGGGCGTCAGAAGCTGCTCCGGTGGTTGGGTTAAGGATGGTGTCGACGATGCGGATCTGCGGCCGTGGACGGGGCATCAGAAGCTGCTCCGGTGGTTGGGTTAAGGGTGGTCTCGACGATGCGGATCTGCGGCCGTGGACGGGGCGTCCGAAGCTGCTCCGGTAGGTTGGATGAGGGTGCGAGGAAGCGGATCTGAGGCCGTGGACTTGTGAGTTGGCAAAGCAGCCCCGGTAGGGTTGAGAATGGTATAGGCGAAGCTACTCCGGTAGGGTTGACGATGGTGTCGGCGAAGCGGCTCCGGTAGGGTTGAGGAAGGTGTCGGCGAAGAGGATCAGAGGCCGTCGACGGGGGCGTCGGTGGGGCGGCTCCGGGGGGTGTGGACGAAGCGTCTCCGGTGGGGAGTACGAATGAGCCGCTGCAGATGCGCGGCGGTTGACGAGAGTACCAGCGAAGCAGATCCGGCGCCGTGGACAAGGCCGGCACTGAATGGGCTGTGGTACAGTGGTGGATGAGCAGTCTACTTGTTTCTAGGGGAGGTGGGAGGGGTAGATGCGGCCGCAGAAGCATATCCGGCGAGGTGGACGCCGCTGGCAGTGAATGGGCTATGGTACGCCGGTGGATGAGCAGTCTAGGGTTTCGAGAGGGGAGGGGAGAAAGGGCGATGAAGTACGGACGGCGTGATGTAAGATGCTCTGGTGCTGTGGAGTTAGTCGTTTTTGCGGGAGGGGGAGAGGAAATGGGGGTGCCGTGTAGTGGGGGAACCGGAAGTTACCAAAGCAGCCCCGACCTATCATGTAGATGAGGGCGGTATTGTAACTGTTGGTCTCCGTGCACCAAGGACAAAAGGGGGATTTCGCATGCTAAAGACTAAGGTGGCGGAAATTTTAGAAGGAGGCGGGAGATTTTGCCGCTCGCGGGATCGTTCATATCCAGTTTCAACTAATTTTGGACCGTGCTAGCGGGAAGGTCATGCTAGACTGTGTACACGGGGCACGCGTCAGCAGTTAATAACTGGTGTGAAGTCCACCCCAGAAAAAAAGACAATAACTCGGGATGATGCGCCGATAACTTGGACGTTCACACGCATGCGGCCAATCGTACGGGTGTAGTGGCGCGTTCACAAAAAAAGGGATCAAACGCTCAGCCTATGTATTTCTCATGTAAATAGATAATTTAGTGCCATTGGTTATTTACTTTACACATAATGCATTGACGTGTTAGTGTAGAGGCACACAAAAAGAAATGGATATTGTAGTCAGCTACTTAAAAGTGTTACCTCATATGAGTACATAGCCTCCATTTCATAAATTGCGTACCCGTTGAATTCATATATGAATATTACATATATTACTTCAAAATAGAAACTTAAATCATCCAAGACTAATGAATTTGAATGCAAGAGTAACAATGGTGCATATACATGATAGCTACATTGGTTGTTTGAAGAAACATCACTGTAACTTTGGCATGCACAACTGAAAAGGTTTATTTAAATAGAAAAAAATGTGATATGTGAGTGTCAATCTTTATAGCGTTGAATCGATATTGTACCTTTGGCGACGATACGAAGTAGATATTGACTTATGTTCAAGCGATGCACGTCTACGATCGCTAGATAGTGATACGTGAATGAATTGTGCAATCTCTCTCACACGCATACATATCTCATTTCCCTGTGGGCATCGGAATCACACACGCGCACTTCATGTATTTCTCTCCCTCCGTCAGGGTTAAATTTGTCTTTCTACCCCGTCCTACAAGTCTCTCACACAGAAACACACACGCTCTCTATGTATAACACGCCCACCCCTTTAATTCCGCCCACCCACAGCCACTAATGTCTCAAAGTATAATAATGTCTCTCACACATATGCTATCTACCTATCCCTTAATATAGCTAGATATGTGTCACACAAACTCCTTCTCCCTACTAGCAAGATGCCCATGCGTTGCACGGAACATCAAGATGCATCTGTATGAGAAGTTTATCTTGTGGGAGAAAAGGATGAACGAGGGAATGCCTTATTTGCAAATGCGGAGAGGGGTGTGGGTATCTTTTTGCAAAATTGCCATAGTTTCCTTCCTGTCCGTCGGATATAAATCGGATGGCTTATATTGCAGGATGGCAGGAACACCATCATCACCAACTCTGTTTTTTTATAAGAGTAGAGATATGTGAGTGTCACTACCCCCCCCCACACACACCCACACTTCCCAACACTGAAGGAGTAGGGTGACACCTCGATCTTGATACTAATCTATCGACTGGCTTCTCTCTCAAACATACACACACACTACCCGGCACCGAAGGAGTAGGGTGGCACATCGATCTTGATAATAATCTATCTACTCCTCTTTCAAAGACACACACACACACTCGCTAATTGTGCCTCTGTGCCTACCGCGCACACTCTCGATACGTCTTTCTCTCCCTCCCCCCCCCCCAACAATGACAGCAGAAGGGTGACAACTCGATCTGATCATAATCTGTCAATTGGTTTCTCTCTCAAACATTGTGTCTCGGTGCCTCGCTCGGTAGCCCCCTCGATATGTAGACTTCTCGCGCGCGCACAGCTGTAGTGACGATGACGCTGAACCCAGTGTGCCTTGTTTTTACCGGCCTCATGTGATAGTTTTCACCCTGTTTTCTGTTAATTAACAAGGCAACCTTTTCTTTGTTACTACTAGTGAATCTGAAATCATTCGGGGCAGACATAAAATATATCACTTCAACCCAATTATCGCAGCAACTATTTTAAAAGAAATTAGCTAGCTGCCCATGCGTTGCACGGAACATCAAGATGCATTTGTATGAGTAGTTTATCTTGTGAGAGAAAGGTTGAACGAGGGAAGGCCTTATTTGCGAACGTGGAGAGACGTGTGGGTATATTTTTGCAAAATTGCCATAGTTTCTTTCCTATCCGTTAGATATAAATCCGACGGCCTATATTGCAGGATGGCACGCACACCATCATCACCAACTCTGTTTTCTACTCCCTCCGTCCGAAAATACTTGTCATCAAAATGGATAAAAAGAGATGTATCTAAAACTAAAATACGTCTAGATACATTTCCTTTTATCCATTTTGATGACAAGTATTTCCGGACAGAGGGAGTATTTGTCTTTTTAGAGATTTCAACAAGTGACTATGACCGGGCCTTACCAACATACTCAAAAAAGTAGTCCATAATTTTGATGTTACCCTCTTTTCTTGGCGGTGCAGTGCCATCTGGATACCTCATAAATAAATCAAGGACAAATCTGATCCCTTCCTGAAAAGACATACGGAGCAAAATGAGTGAATCTACACTCTAAAATATGTCTACATACACATCCGTATGTGGTAGTCCATTTGAAATCTGAAAAAGACAAATATTTAGGAACGAATGGAGTATATATAAGAGTAGACATGGAGATATATCTCCAGCATGGTCTACAACAAAAATGTGTTGGGCTGGTTAGCGCTGGATGCTCGCAATGCGATGACATGAGTTCGAATTCCGTATTTTAACTTTATATTTTTATATTATATATTACTCTACTTATTTAATATATACTTCTTTCGCTACTGTACTGACAGTGGAACCCACAGAGTACTTAGAATACAAGATTAAGGATGGACTTGTTTCTTTTTAACTTTCTGTACGAAGCTGTAGCCACCCTGCAAGTCACGTGTACACTGTACATGCAATTAACTTTTTATAGAGGGACAATCATACAGGCAATTAACTCAAATGGATTGGATGTCACTCTATTATTTCCATCATAAAGAGCATCTCCAACGGCAGCCGGCAAATTTCCTCCCGCTTCCTTAAGCGGAGGATGACATCAAACGCCAGCGGCATACATTTTTACAACTCTAACCAACCAGATGAAATTCGTGCAAACACGGACTGATTTCATATAAGCATGAAGGATTTCGTATTAAAAAGCCGGATCTTCATATAAACATGATGGATTTCATTACATTTACATGAACTAAGAGGTGCCAATCCGGCTCTCTTGTATAATTAATACTCCCTCCGTCCGGAAATACTTGTCCTAGAAATGGATGTATCTAGACTTATTTTAGTTCTAAATGGCCGCCCGCGGATCCCTTTGTCTTCCTCATGTCCGTCAGACACTTGCGGGGTCGACGAAGGTCCTCGGAAGAGAGAAGCAGCAAAGAAACCACCTGAATCCATGGTCGTCGCCTCGGCGGTGGCCTTCATGGGTCCCAAGTGGCGGCGGCCTCCCGTGTTCTACTTCTCCTTTATGATGGCGGCGGACACGGAGAAGCTGACCACCGACTCGTTGCTCTCCACGCACCCGGCTTCTGTCTCTGTCTGCATGGCGCTGCCGCAGGCACGGGAGGCGCGGCCACCACATACACTGGTGGCGCGGTACGACGCGGCAGCGACGGCGCCCGTACCGACGTGCTAGCCGTCGTGCCGGCGTGGAGCAACTCGCCACTCCTCATCGAACTGAACTGGAGCGGCGAGTTGCTAAACCACGCGCCTGCTTGGGGCGGCAACTGGCTCCGTCGGGCCAAGCGAGGTTGGTGTAGCACCGAGCGGCCTCGCCCGTATCTGGAGGGCTCGGCGGGCCACCCAACCGGGTAATATGCCGGAGAACGGCTCATCGGAAGCACTTCAAAAAAAATACACTTCCGTGATGATACGTGTTTGTCACAATAGGTCGCGTTTTTTGTCATGCATGTACATCCATGACAAATTGATGACAGAATCAAGATAGTCATACCTGTGTTGTCGTAGAAGTTTTCCCTGACATTACCAAAATTATCATCACGGAAGTGTCCACTTCCATGACGATAAATCGCGCGTCAGAAGTGCTTTCGTCAAGGGTGACCGACACGTGGCATCCACCGTAACGGAATGCCGGTAAGCTATCGGGTCGGGTTTTGGATCCGATAACCCGTTAACAGCCCCGACCAATGGGGATTTTCCACGTGTAAAATCATCATTGGCTGGAGGAAACACGTGTCGGCTCATCGCTGGGACAGATGTCATCCACTCATTGGACAGAAGGCGCCTATGATACGTCGACACGTGGCAGGCCCAACAGAGGCCCATTCCTGTGAAAAGGCCAACCCGTTTGACTTGGTCAAAAGGTGGCGGGCCGGCCGATGGAAAGCCTGTTAACGGCCTACTCGCATATAGCCCATTTACAGCCCGCTAACCCAAGGCCCGTTACGCCCTATTCGAATTAGGCCCAGTAGCGTCATCTGGGCCATCCAACATGATTCCAGCCCATTTTCACTTAAGGCCCATGTATGTCCCATGACGTCTTTCGGCCCATATGAGGCCCTATGTAACTCTTGGCCTATTAACGGCCCGTGGTGAAACTGGCCCGTAATGAACAGTGTATCACTTTACACCCATTAACGGCCCGTGGTGAAACTGGCCCGTAAAGAACAGTGTATCGCTTTATACCCATTAACGGCCCGTTATTCCGTTGGGCCATTATCTTTCGGCCTTCTCAGAGCCCATTTATTCTTGGGCTATTTTCCAACATTCGTTTACTTATGGCCCGTTACTGTCATTTTCTGCTTGTGGGCCAAATTCAGCCCGTGGTTACAGTCGGCCCGTTTGTGGTCCGTTAATACGTTGGGCCGTTTTCATAGCGTCATCAAATACGGCCTATTAACGATGGCCCGTAATGGTCGGCCCATGAACGGACAATTCCAACTCTAGCCCGTTTACGGCCAGAATGCGGTTTGTTTGGCCCATGTTTGGCCAATCGATCATACGGCCCGTATAAGGCCCATTGATGATACGGCCCGTAGAAGGCCCATTGTTTCTACGGCCTATAGAAGGCCCGCTGTTTCTACGGCCCGTAGAATGTCCACTGTTTCTACGGCCCGTAGAAGGCCCACTGTTTCTACGGCCCGTAGAAGGCCCATTGTTTCTACGGCCCGTAGGAGGCACAGTGTCACTACAGTAAATATTAGCCCATGGTTATTGTGGCCTAGTTTTAAAAAATAGGTTATTGCAGCCACTAGCAAACCGCAGAAAAAGAACTGCACTAACTACAAGCAAACAAATAAACAAGACAACAAGGAAATAAATAAGCAAGCAACTTACACTAGGCTATCACGTCTATTACACATATTACATCCACTGGGCATCAAAGTTCGCCACCAGTGCAAATATAGGGAACAGAGCAGCATATAAACGCCGCAGCAAAACAAGTCCAGAACTGAAACCACTTTAGAAGAGCTCAAGAAACAATATCCTGGGTACCCATAATGCTGGCAAGATGCTTAGCAAGCTTATTAACTTTCTGTTGTTTGGCGCTTAAGTCCTCCAGCGCTTGCTGTTGCACCAGAAAGTATGCATCTGAATTCTGTAGGGACTTCCTCAGTCCTTCGGCTTCCTGTCTCATAACATCTGATCGATGTCTTTCAACTTGAAGTTGAGACTCAAGAAGCTGAACTGATTCAAGCAACGAGTTCAAAGAGCTGGTGCGAACAGTGGTAGCCAGTAACTCGAACACTACATCAAGACAGGACTTTGGGGTTGTCTCAGTGTCTTCAATATAGTTTTTATCAGCTTTCTTGGAGACCAACAGGGATGTCTCACTATCTTAAACTTTATCTGCATTACTTCCTTTACCATTGCATAACAGGGTACTCTTCTCCAATATTTTATCCGCGTTCTAAAAGAGAAACAAACAAACACATCTCAGGTTTACAATGTAGTATATGAAACTCATTTTGGTAAACCAGTTCAGTAGTAAGGTGGACAGGATAACAGCATGAAACAAACATATATCTATGTAGTATGGTCATTGTATGGTCTATATCATTCTAGTTTATGTTGCCAAATCAAGATAGATACAGTTCGAATCATATCTATTTAAGACAAAGCAGCATCGACAGAATATAAGTGTGGGAAACTACACAGCAATAACAACACTTGTAATGTGCATGGCATGAGAACATAACTGTTTATTCAATTGAAACTGAAATCAACATAGAGCAAGTTACAACAGCAAACAGCCAAACACCTTGAAGAAACAGGTTTAAAACATACCTGTTGCGCCACTGGAATTTCAATTGCATCCTTCAAATTTGAAATTAGTTGGTATCAGTAAATACAGTGATGCAAGAGCAAAGTAGTATGAACCATAGCTACGGAACCTGACCTGAGAACAATTCTTCTTCTGCTTTAAGCGTTGACTTCGGGTTCGGAGTGGTGGTCCTCGTGATTTGGGCACTGCAGTTGCCTTACTAACTGCTCGTGTTTGGGTGCTCTGTGGTGGAGACGGTGTTGTGCCAATGGGAACTGGGTGTCTATCTGCTGGGGTTGGGGTTAGAAGGGGTGTAGCTGGTTCTCTGTCCAACTGGGTAGGGGTACAATCTGCATGAGTGTGGGTTATGTGTGGTGGGGCTGGTTCTTGGGCAAGTACAACCGTGGTTCTATCCGCATCAACAGGTAGCACGATCTTTTCTGAAGACCGTGTTTTTACTCCCACAGATACTGCCATCACTCCCTCCAATTGAAATGGCTGATAAACAAGAAAAGTAATTGAATGTACAGACATTGTAAGATAGACAGGTGCAATGGATAGTAGGGAAGAAAACAGGGCATGAAATAATTCACATTTATGTTGTCTAAGCAAACAGAATAGCAGGACATAATTTCACATATATGATGGCTAATTAAACAGGATAGGATGACACTATTTCACATGTATGATGGCTAACTAAACAGGATAGAATGACATACTTCAAAATATGATGACTATGTAAACAGGATGACATGATATAACTATACAATGTGTCTATTAAAGTGGTTGGCATGCCATAAATCACAAACATGTCGTCGATGGAAACATGATGGCATGATATAATTCACGGATAGAATGACATAATTTAAAATATGATGACTATGTAAACAGGATGAGATGATATAACTATATTATGTCTTTAGAAAATGGGTTGGCATGCCATAATTCAGATACATGCTGTCTATGTAAACATCATGGCATGACATAATTCAAATATATGATTTATATACTAAGGAAGTGAGCAGAGGGCAATCGCATATATGATGTGTCAACTAAGGAGATGGCATTCAATATTGTGTATATGATGTAAAAACTAAGCATTGCAATACAACATATGCATTATATGAGTAATATAACCCTGCCAAGTTTGAGCATACACCTCAGGGGGATAATAGGACTGGTCATCTGCCTCTGAATCCTCCTTTGAAGAGCTATCTGTAACCAGCAACATATCTGCTTCAGCAGGTAGCATTGTCTGCTCTGAAGACCTTGTTTTCACTCCAGATTTCTCCATCACCAATTCAAATGGCTGATGCACAGGAAGAGCAGTTGAATATACAAACATTGTCAACAAAAGCAATGAGAAATACAAAAAAAGGACGGCATGATATAATTCACATATATGACGCTTGCCTAAACAGCATGGCATTGCATAATTCACATACATAATGCCTTGCAACAAGATAACATTGCATAATTCACATATATAATGTCTTGCAACAAGATGGCATTGCATAATTCACATATATGGTAATTAGACACTAAACAGGTGGCATTCACACAAAGCATGTCTAAACTAATCAAATGACATAGCAATGCAAGATACCATACGCACGATATGAGCAACATAACCCTGCCAAGTTAGGGCATGCACCTCGGGGGGGGGGAAATATGACTGGTCATCTGTCTCTGAATCCTCCTCTGAGGAGCTATCGGTAACCAGCAAGACATGCGCTTCGTCAGATAGCATTGTCTGCTCTGAAGACCTTGTTTCCACTCCAGATTTTTCCATGACCGTGCCGAATGGCTGATGCACAGGAAGAGTAATTGAATGTAATAAAATTGTTGACAAATTTAACATGTAATAAAAAAATGATGGCATGATATAATTCACATATAAGATGACTGGCTTACCAGGGTGGCATTGCAAAATTCACATATATGATGCCTGGCTAGACAAGATGGCATTGCATGATTCACATATACGATAAAGAAACTAAACAGATGGCATTGACACAAAGCATGTCTAAACTAAGCAGATGACATCTTTAATGTATACAATAAGCAATGCAAGGCACCATATGCATGATATTACCAACATCAGCATGCCAAGTTAGAGCGAAGACCTCATGGGGTAAATAGGAGTGGTCTTCTCCTTCTGAATCCCCCTCAGAACAGTTATCTTCCTCTTGATTACGATCTGAAATGGGTGGAGGGGGGCTGCCTTTGCGCCCAGCATGGAACGATGTCTGCATGAAATTTTATTGCCACGCAAGGCTCGTCTCTTTTGCTCTACATGATCAGTTCCATTGTGTACAATAACTGGCATGCATAGGAATAAAACATAGTGAGATTATGTAAGGAGTGCATGCACAAATCCAGAGTGATGGTAGCAAACTGTGGATAGACCCAAAACCAATGATAGCAGGCAGATAATAGCTTTAGTTAAAAAATACAGATAATGGCTCCTTTAATGTTTGTTTGCACCCAACATGAAACTCATAGTAGACACCGGAGATTAACCAGATAGTAGACAGATAGTACTGATTGCTGCCCCAATATGTACCCCACAACCATATAAAAACTCAAGTTTCAGCATTAGTTTGGACCTGACTCGGAGTCTATTAGGTGAACACGACGATAATGTAGCATGTCATCATATTAAGCGACGCATAACATAAGCAGACATGGAAGAGTGCGACCTCTCTTGCGGACCCGTGTAGTCCTCAAGGTCATTTGCTTAGTTGATGATGGTAATGCAGTTGCCGTGGCCGCCGGCGGCGGGGAAGAAGATCTGGGGCGGCGAAAGACAGTCTGGAGAGCGGATCCCTGCTGTGGTGAATCCTTCCATCGTTGGAGCAGCTGAGCTGGGGTGGAACACAGCGCCGCAGGAGCAGGACAAACCACATAAGATTTTCTTTGACACATATCTATAACAGAAGTAATTGAGTAAGGGCTTGTTTGAATTTGAGGATTCTAACAATGGAGGGATAGGAAATAGACAGGAATATGATAGGAATGCACGTGCAAAATAGAGAATTTAAAAACACGGGATTTCTGCCAATCTGGGTGTTTGATTCACAACAATTGGAAGATCACAGGATGCAAAAAAGCATGGTGAGATTAAGTCAAACCACAAGAAAATGTACGGTTATAATGCTATTATGCTACTATCTCTTAGTCTTGTGCTTGATGAATAGGAATATGAAAAGGAGGAGAAGTGGAAATTAGAATTCCTACGGTTTTTCTTCCAAGGAGACACTAAAGGAACAAATCCTACAGTTTTCCTTTGCTCCATTCCTTTGCACCAAATTCATGAAAAGTAGTACCATAGGAAACTTTCCAATTCCGATGTTTTTCATTCAATTTTCCTTTCAAGCACCGGCGATTCTAGTAGGCAGGCTTGAGCAAGGAAAATCCTACACTAAAAAAATGTTTTTGTGCTACTTCTATTACTTTGGACCTAGGCCACTGCCATACTAGCTCAACTCCCAGGCCCATCGGCAAATGCACAGCTCAAACGTGCAGAGATAAATAATGATGGCGTTCAAGAGAGTCCATCACGGATAGCTAAGTTGCCTGGTACCTCACTGCTTGTCATATAGTAGGATAAAATAATCATATTTCCCGTTACTACGAGTGCTCAGTGGACAATATATATAACATGTAGAGTAAAAAAGAGATGCAACAAGTGTACAACCTCTTTGGCGAAGCCATGTCGATCCCAGTGTGATTGGGTTGGCCGGTGAGGATGCTCCGGCTGACTTGGCTGTCGGAGGAGGGGAAGAAGATCTTAGGCATCTGGAGATGGAGCCCGAGGTACTGCTCCGCTGTGATGGAGGGTTTCGTCGTTGGAGCAGCTCCGGTGAGTTGTACGACGCCGAGGCTGAAGCAGGACAAGAGAGACAACGAACAACGTTAACCTGAGTGGAATTCTAATAGCATCTCCAATACATGATGTAAAATACATAACCACAAAGTGCTAGATGTAAAATACATCAGCCGCTCATCTCTGAACTTAACTGTCAAAACTGAATTTAACTGTCGAAACTGAACTTAACTGTCGAAACTAAAGTTAACTGTCAAAACTGAATTTTGCTGTCGAAACTGAACGCACTAGCAAGGTGAGGCTACACGTCGGTCGACTGACTTTTTCATCTCTGGTTAGTCGATTTTGCAGCTGTTGGATACGAAATCAAGGGCCTGCGGTTCATCTTCAACCTCCACCCCCCTGAGCCGCCAGCCACCACTGGCCAAACAGCAGCCCCCCGCCACCCGTGGCCGGCGGTGCGCCGCCCCGCCCGCCCCGAAAACACTCCCCACCGCCGGTCCGCCGCCGCCCCGGCCATCCCTCTAGGCCCCCCCGTGCCGAGTTTTTTCTCCGGCGATCCCCACGCCACCGCCCCGCCACCGCCGGCGACCACCGCCCCCATCCTGAACCCTAAGATAGATAGTGGGGTACCTCTCCGGCGAGCCCCCCTCCCCGCTGCGGCTGGTTCTTCCTTCACCCCGGCAAGCCCCCCCCCCCCTGAAAATCGACTGACCCAAAAGTCGATTCAGTCGACTGAAGTATAGCTAAATCGGAGCAGCATCGCAAGCAAGAGCAAGAGCGAGAGCAGCAGCGCGAGCAAGAGCAATAGCAAGAGCAGACCAGGCAGGGGACCGAGAGCAAGACCAGAGCAGCAGCGCGAGCGAGAGCTAAAGCAGCAGCAGCTCCTACTGATGTGGACGTCGCCGCCGAGGGAGCGACGCCGTGGAGGAAGTGGCCGGCGACGCCGCCGTGGATGGAGCCGCGCCGTGTCGGCTCGGGACCGAGCGCGGCAGCACCGTGAGATCGAATCAATAAGAAAATGCGGCGATTAATGTACAACCTCTTTGGTGGCGCCGATTAGGCCGCAGCTTCATCCGAGGAAACGGTGATGATGATGATCTTCCGGTGGTGCAGGTGAAGACGGTGGTGTGGGAATGGAGGTGGTGCGAAAGACGAGGGGAACGTCGGGGCAGCTCCTTAGAGGTGGAGGACGGGGTGGCTGAACCGGCGGGACGATGAGATCGACGATGGATCCTCATCTGGTACGGTGGATGAGGGACGTCGAGGTGTTGCTGTGGACGACATCGTCGGGGAAGAGGCTCCGGCTGGGTGGCGGACGGAGCAGGGTATGGGGTTTCGTCGCGGGTTTTCGCGGCCTCGGTGTATGAATGGGTGGGCGGATGGGATGGCAGTGGGGAACCATGGCTTAGAGATGCGCTTGTCCGAAATGTGGGGTAAGTTACGAAAGTACCCCCACCGATTTGAGGCGGTTCTTTCGGTTTGGGGGTACCACGGGCATTTCGCGTGTTGGGATTTCACAAGAGGTGGGAGTTTTCGCGCGTGTTGTAATTTCGGAATAGCAAGGCGCGGGAGATGGAGGGAGTTGTCGGAGCACAACCAGACAAAGATATATCTTAAATATTTCGGGCTAACAAGGCGCGGGTTGAAGAGGCGGGAGTTTCGCAGCACGATAGACAGAGACGCTAGCTTGAATTTTCGGCATAACAAGGCGCGGCTTGAAATTTCGGAAGAACAAGCTTAACGTGTACCCAAAAAAAGACAATTTGCACCTCAACACGCACAACACACACACAAACACCATTTAAACTAGAGTAAGGTACACGTGCATTGCACGCATGAGATTTGGCAACCAAATTATGAATAAATACCACATTATAGCATGCAAGCTTTGAGTCATATATGCATGATGTAGATGTTCGTTTAATTATTATAGTTCATTTCATTCAAAATCATCTAGTTTTTATAAGAAAGCTAATCTATTTTAAGATTCATGGAATTGTGCGTCGTAAGACATAAAGTAAAAAACAAATAATGGCAAATCATGTAGAAAAACATTTGGGCAATTCTGATACGGAAGATTCTAGAACAAATAAGAAGTGCTTGTGTTTTGATGTTTGTGCATTATGCTTAAGTTCAACCATGGAGTCTTCTAGATTATACATGTGGCGAAATCTGGTCGAATCTAGATGATATCCAACGGCCAGTAGTGCTCAAATTTGCCATCTTTGGACCATCGGATTCGCCTCATCCAACGACCATGTTTCAAAGTTAAAGTTACCCGCACACAATATAAAAATATATAAAATATAATATATATAGGGGTATAGATATAGATATGTGATGCGAAAGCCGCCCATCATCTCCAATTAGAATAGTGTGTCCATGCACGGATGCGACGTGGCCAAATGATGTCTGCCATCGGTATCTCAAATTCAAATCAGTCTGACCTTGTTCAATGTGTATACATTACAACATGCTCGTTTCCAAATCACACCGCGCAGATCTCCGTTATATTCATGCATGCATGGGTTTCAAACATCAGGATCTCTTATTCAAATATTTGAATTCAACTTTACATTGATTATGACCTCACCTATTCTTTCACACCCACACAGTAGTCTTCTCTTTATAATTGTACCACTAACTTTCTCTCGTGCATGCATGCACACACACTACCAGTCGGCATTATCCATCGCACGCATACAATCTTTTTCTTCAGGTCGGTCTCCCATGAAGGCACACACCCACACACATCCTCCTCTCCATCATATCGGGCATTCTTTATCTCTCACGCGTGCATGCGCAACGATCGATGTTCCTCTATGTATGTGTGTATATAGCTAGGTCTTTCATAGTTTTCCACACAAACCGATCAATCGATATATCCAGTGAGGTCTCACCCTCTTTCCCATGTCCACATCGATCAATCTATACCTCTCTATATAGGATTAACACATATAGCTAATACACCCACATTAAATATATATCCAACGTCCCCCTCTCATCATCCATGCCTTCCGCTTCATCTCTCAAACGCGTGCACAATGGCGAAGACAGGGGCAGTAAGGGCCCTGCCCCCCTCCCCCCTAACATCACTATATATCGAGGCTAATATGAATGTGATCATTAGACAATTGCTGCTAAAATGGTTTAAGTTCATGAATTGACCCTCCTCGTAAAGGATTAGCAATGCTTGGCCCCCTAGCTCATTTATTTTTCATGGCTCCGCCACTGCGCGCAACAGGACACGTGTTCGCCCCCTCTCTCTAAATATCGATCTCGCACTTGTGCATTCCTTCATAGTCTCCCTCCACTCGGCCCCTCGCACCATCTTCTAGCCCCCACCGGATTTTGCCAGATGTACAATCTAGCAGACTCCATGGTTGAACTTAAGCATAATGCACAAACCTCAAAACAACAGTGGTTCTCTTTTGTTCTAGAATCTTCTGTATCATAACTGCCCAAACTTTTTTTCTAGTTGAATTGCCATTATTTATTTTTTACTTTATGCCTTACAACGCACAATTCCATGAATCATAAAATAGATTAAGGGCTTCTTTGATTCAAAGGATTCTCAAAGGAATTTTGGAGGATTCTAATCATTAGGCATTTTTCCTATCTTGGTTGTTTGATTCGTAGGATTGTAAACCATAGGAATTTTTCCATATGATTCATTTGCACTAGATTTCATAGGAAACATCCCATCCACTCAAACCTCTTTGAAAGAATTCTGCGTTTTTTCTATGCACAATCAAACACTCGTACAATCCTGTAGGATTCAAGACAACATTCCACTATAATCCCATGTTTTTCCTATTCCCGCGTTCTTAGATTTTTTATAAAAACTAATTGATTTTGAATGAGATGAACTATAAGAATTAAACAAAGGGCTACATCAGGCATATATGACTCAGAGCTTACATGCTATAGTGTGGTATTTATTCATAATTTGGTTGCAAAATCTGATGCGTGCAATGCACGTGTACCTTACTAGTACTTCGAGTATGTGCAAAACACGTAAATTAGAATACCAATGGCACGCTACACAGTGTCTCTCTTATAGTACATGAAGCCACGTGGCACATGTGGAGGCATTGTCGCGACCTCCTTGCGTGGATTGATCACAATGACGTGCTGCTGGTTCCAGAAGAATGTACTCGTCCTCCCTGAGCCATACTGGTGGTACATGCACGAAGCGAAGATGTGCATGCACGCCACGCACGCACTCATTCCCTCGCACGCACACGCGGGTACACGGGCGGACACAATTTTGTACCAAGATCCATCCCATGTGATAATTTGACGCGTGTAAAGTCGTTCACTTCATTGATGGTCAATTAATACAGCGCATGCAAATTGAGTGGACGTGAGGCCGGAAGAAAGACATTATTACTCCACTGCGCGCATGCGAGTAGTTAAATCGTGGGTTGCTAGTAGTACTTCCATTGGTCTCCTTCGTATTTTGTGCCAATTTTTGACAGTAACATACTCCCTCCGTTCCAAAGTAGATGACTCAACTTTATACTAAAGTTAGTACAAAGTTGGGTCATCTATTTTGGAACGGAGGGAGTAATATTTACGCATTTGAGCAGTGTAGTACTTGAAACTTATGTTCCGCTAAACTCATCGGGAGCCGTTTCGGGCCTCGAAACCAAAACCATCAATTAATCTTTACCTTGTTCCCATCACATTCGAAAGCCTGCTCACACCTACTAGTACGTACCAAACCTGAACGTGTTCCCACTATGCAGGTATTAGTACTAGTGCTAGTACTTAGGTTATAAAAAGGGGAACTACCTAACCGAAAATTACTCTACCTTTCCTCCTCATAAGTGCTTCTTCTTCGTCCGTCGTTGCCATGGCCGGTGAGCAGAGCTCTAGGTCAAGATCTACTCATAACAAGGGAGCGACAACCAAGGCTGCAGAAAAAAAAGAGAGGGCTCGCGACCACGCAGAGACCTCGAAAGATCTCTCACGGGCAGGCGATGGCTCCCAGGAGCGCCCTAGCCACGGAGGTGAACATGCTGAGCCAGCGGAGCTGGAGTCGTTATCCCTCGACGGCATGCCCGATCAGCTCAATAAGCAGAAGGAGTTCATCCAAGGCTTGATGGAGTTGCTGAAGGAGAGCCTTGACGACATGCCTGCTGAGCTCAATCAGCAAGGGGAGTTGACCGCCGGCTTGGTGATGCTGCTGAAGAAGAGCATTGCCTCAGAGAAGAAGGCGACCGGCGAAATCCTGCGACTTCAGGAGGACAAGGCGAAGCTCTGCCACGAGATCGACCTGTTGAAGGAGAAGAACGCCAGCTGGAAGAAGCTGCATGAGAATAGTAGTTCCCCGATGAAGATGCTGCAGGCCCTCGTCATGGAACAGAAGGAGGAGTTGGCGAAGCTCCGCATCGAGCACCCGGCTGCTGTCAAGGTACGTAATGCGGCCGTGGAACAGATGATGAAGGCTCGCGTCGAGAAATCCTGCGTCATGGACAGAATGAAGAAGATGGCGGAGGAGACGCGCAAGGAGATGGAGGTCGTGGAGGCGATGAAGAAGCAGTTACGACTCCGCGGCGAATTAGATCATTTGGGGTGATAACCTTCCTTCTTCTTTTGCTCCTGTGTTTCATCTTTTGCTTCGGGTGTTTCGCCGCACGTGTCACGTTCTCTGTGAGGCATGAATAGAACAATGTTTTTTTGAGGGAATGAATAGAACAATGCTAACAATGAGATGACTAGCAAATTAGATCATTTTTATTGCCATATGACACTGGGCTGCCGTGTTTCGTGCTCCTCCATCGCAGTACTACTCCAGTGGAAAACTTGAGTATACCGCACGGTTCTTTGCTCCTCCTCGATCAGGTCGTCGATGCATTTATACAAGCAGTCAAATCACAAGGCCCCGCCTTCCAGCAGTAATGAGCCGTCAAATCACAAAGGCCCTCGCCTCTCGTGAAACCGACCAAGATAGACTGCCCCGCCCTCTAGCCTTTTAAAAAATGTATACTTTTGTACAGCACTAGTATCGAGGGATTGCGCCATGGAGCAAAACTTGAAATTAAAAAAAAGGTGGTACATATAGAGAGCGCTCGTCGCCAAATTATGCATATAGTACTATTAAAAAGGCTAGTCACAATAATGGTGTCCAGCACAACCCACGCCTCAAATAAAACTAAGAGGGTGCTTGGATACGTTTTAGTCCCATGACTAAAAGTAGTGGGACTAAAACATGCTAGCCTCACCCATGCTTGAATCCAAATACTAAAAAGGCTAAAATGAAGTTAATAAGCATTTATTATCCTCCAAACCCTCCAATCCAGAACTCGCTTGTGTTAAAGGAGAGGAGTTAAATGAGTAGAGAGAGGACTAATCCACATTTTAGTAGGGGTACCCCTGACTAAAAAAATTTAGTCTCAAGACTAGTTTTAGACACTCTTTAGTCAGGGGTGCTTGGAAATTTAGCCTCTTAAAGAGACTATTTTTAGTCAGACTAAAATAAGTCCCTTGGATCCAAGCACCCTCTAAGCATCCTGGAACTCTTTGACAAAACTAAGCACCCTGAAGTTCTTTGACAACTAAACTGCTGGCTATATGATGTTGGCCATATATATTGTACGTATATAATGTGAAGAAACGAGTGGTAGTACTATACCAACTAAAAGATGAAATGTAAGAAATACTAGTATGTACGTACTGAAGAGTTAAAGTAACGAGAAGAAACATAACATAGTTCTGCGGGGGGCTCAGCACAACACACCCCTCAAATTAAATTAAGCACACATGAAATTAAACTTTGCAACTATTCCGGTAGACACTGCATTAGAACCACCATGAGCAACGACACTGCCACCTTACTCGGAGTCCTCATCCACGTCCTCGACTTCGTCCTTGTCCCTCTACCTCTTGGCCAATACTTCTTTGCTTGAACTTCACACTTGGCTGTTGCTCTTCATCCAACCCTTGTAGATATTGAAGCAAAGATAGCCATCCATTGCAGCGTAGTGGATGTGGTCTATATCTAGTACATTCCACTGCCATGCATGACGATGAAACGTGTATGGAGGTTTCTCCACTTTACCGTACAAAGGATGAACCATAGCTCCTGCCAGGGTCAACATTGAAGGCTGACGAGAGGACACCAGCCGATTCTTCTGGAGGTCGAAGGTGTTGCCTACAACGAGGCCTATCCGACGCAGGACTTCTTTGTCGTTACCAAAGTCTACAGTAACGAATTTGACTAGGTTGCTCTCGAGGAAGTCCTTAAAATCCTGGCACTCAACGTCGGATGGAATATGTGGTAGACCAAGCATAAGTCATGCACGCAAACCTGGATCACGGTAGGCTTCTTCCTCTCTTCGTCCTTTAGATCCTTCTCTCGTCCCAGGACTGTGGTGTACTCAACATCTAGCCCAGCGTCCCACTCATCATCTGAGTCTTCGAACATGCGTCTGAAGCGAGAAAGGCATCCTTTCACCGTCACGGAAGAACGGGTGTAGATGACGTCGAACTCATCGCCGGTGATGGTTCTAACCTTGTACTCACCGCCGATCGTGGAGATTTGGGACGCCATGGATTTTGGAGGAGGGTTAGGATTAGTGGAACTGCCGTAATGTGAATGGACGGGACGACTAGGAGCGAACTGCCGTAGTATTGAAGGACGTGCGGGGACGAGTAGGAGCGAACTGCTAGCGTGCGAACGGCAGGGTAGTGGCTTTTCATTCTCCCATGATACGGGCTTCCGAGAGCCCATGGATCTGAGATCGAACGGTTGCATGGCCTGATTCTAGACCTATGGGTGAATATCCTATCCTGGAGGGTTATTCTGCAAATTTTCAGCAACTTAGCATGCGACCGTTTGATCTCAGATCCAAGGGCTGCCAGCAGCCCATATCATGGTCGCGCCTACGACGACCATCGCGTCGCTCGCGCGGTCGCGCCCTTGGAGATTTAACACGGTGCGTTAGGCTATCTGATGTTGGCATGTCATACATAGTCATCACTTAGTCATTCATACTACAACAAGGTTGGCTATAAGGTTGGCTATAAGTGTAATTTTTTTTACTCCTCTCTATCTCTTTCTTCGTACTCGCTCTGTCCCATAATATAAGAACGTTTTTGACACTAGTGTAGTGCCAAAAACGTTCTTATATTATGGGACACAGGGAGTACTAGTATTTATTGCATTTGCCAAGGAGTGACCTCTTCCAATGAAATGGTGTTGCTAAGTTTGCTTCATTTAATTAGCTATAGACTCAAAATTGTCTTTTCACCTAGGTACACGCGCTTAGCACCATTTCTTCCTTGGGTCACCAAACTAGTCTCTCTCTTCTTGATTAACTTGCCACATCAGACTTTATGCCTATGTGGCAAGCTTAAGCACCTGTAGGAGCAAGTAAAAGTAAGTACAATAGTGCGCTTTACATGGCATTTTTGCATATGTGGAGGAAAGAGAGGCAAGGAAAAAGTGGAGAAGTGGGCTCTCATGCAAGAGCCAGCCTCTACTACATGGTGGAGCATTGGGAGAGGCACCTGTACGGAGGTGGTCAGGAATCGGGAGACTCACGCCGGTCGTAGCGCCGCAGTTAAAATGATAATGGCACGTCAAATCACGGGGCCCAACCTGTCCAACAGTAACTCGCTGTCAAATCACACAGCCCTACGTTTGCAGCAGCCTACTCCCTCGTCTTCTCGCGTCTCTGTCGAACCGACTAGGCGGAAATGCCCCGCCTACCGCGCAGGAAAAGCCCCGCCCTCGACTTTTAAATAGTATTAAGTATACTAATTTTGTATCCATGGATTGCGCCCGCGCCATGGAGCAAAGCGTCTAGAAAACGGCGGTACACATGTACGGAGTATACAGCACGCCCGTCGCGTTCGCGTCGCACCCCAGACGGTCGGTCGGTCTGGCACGCTGCTCTCTGAATGGAACGTGCGTCATATTGCGTTTGCACACACATGTGGGACGGCAATTGAGAACCGACCATAGGCACACTTCCCGGCCCCGCAAGTCGGGTGACTTAATAGAAGAGGGAGACGAGCGATAGTACTAGAGAAGTGTTGTACTACGTTGGTGCCTGGACGATCCCTGCAAGACACGGAAGATTAGTGCATCCATGCATGTGACCAGACTCCAGCAGACACGCCTGGATTGGCTATCCTCTACATATCGTGCGGGCTGTGTTGTACATGGCTGTAGTTGTGGTGAGAAATCTAAAAAAGGTTTCTTGTCATCTCGCAAAATTAGGTGTCATGTGCTTCGGGTCACTGCGAGGGTTAAACAGCGACAACTGAGTTGGGCTAGTCATTGGGGGCACATGCACGAACAGTGACTACTCGGCTGCCATCTAGGTCAAGCCGGCTATGTTAATTAGGACATCTATCGATGGACCCCTTTTCTATGAGTTTATCTTTAATTTGAGATTTGTTCCTCGTCTAGTTTGTCCGTCGGGATTCATGTTGTCTCCTTGGGGCAGTGAGGTTATGATTTCTTGTCATGTGGCATTTTTTCGTGTTATATGTTATAATCCGGCTCTTCAGATCAAAATGACGACAACTGCGCCTCCGGGCCACGTGCATGAAGACTTCTTGACAGTCATTGACGAGGTCAAGCCGGCACCGGTAGACAAAAGAAAACTAGTACTACTCCACTATATAGGCAGGAGCCTCCGCGCTTGCTTGCTAGTGTTGCTCTCTTCACACTGTCTCGGCCTCTCCAGACCTAAACACGACAACAGTGGCCACACACACTCTCTCTCTCTGCTCACCGCTGGTCACAGATCCAGTCGGATCCTCTCCGCCGGGAAAGGTGAGAAGGTGCAACGTTCACGCGGTCATCCTCGGCAACGGCTCTTACCCACTGCTGGGCGCGTCCCGATCAGCCTACCTTGCCGTTCTCTCCCAAGCACCGCTCGCGAGGGAGGGCCTCCGACCCCTTCTTCCTCGCTGCCGTAGTGTGGGCAGATCCGGCCTCCCGCCGCCCACCTAGCGACATCCCGGCGACCATCAGGTATAACTTCCTTTGAAACCGGCCTTGCTCTACTTCCCGAGCTCCTGACGTCGCGGCATTTGTATCTTTTACTATTTCTCAGGCCCCCTCGCAGATAGGATCGATCGGCTGTTTGAAAACCACCTAATTTTTTTATGTTTAAGAGGTAAAACTAGTTCATGCACTCGAATCTAGTACTACTTGGTTCAAACAAGGAAGAAAGGGGGTGGGGGTGGGGGAGGATTTGTTACCTAAATCTAGGACTTGGTCGAAAGAGGAAATAATGGGGGCGAAAACTAGCAGAGACTGGCTATCCAACTGGTCTCTAGGTCTAATAGGGAAATAAAGGGAAACGCAGTACAAACTCAATATAAACCCGATCTGTTGGTTGAAAAAGGAAAGAAAGTGGGGACTGGGGGACAAGTCAACAGAGTAAGTCCAGCACTAGATTTGCTAGCCTCACACAGTATAAGGTGGCTATACCGAACAAAAATGGGACCAACCCAGATATCTTGTTCTGATGTTTGTTGCCCCGAGCCACTCTTATGTAATGCCACTGGTAAAATGTAGCGATCGCACTGTTAAAAGTAAGGACACGTTAAACCAATGTTGTTTTCAATGTAATGCCTCCAGTAATATGAATCAATGGCACTTCTTTTACATGTCCTGCTAAAATTTCCCATTAATATAAGTTGGTTCTTTTCGTTAGAAATGCAACTGTCCTGGTCCGCCTACTCTCCCGTGCCCAAAGTAATTTCGTATTTAACGGTTGTCATAGTTAATCCTAATGCCCACACTAATATCTAGCAATGCCAGTGCTTTAGAAATTGCTACTGTCCTTGTAGGATTGCCACTCAGATAAGGAACATGCTTCTTTTCATTTGATGCATGTTTCATCACTTGTTAGTCACAATCCTTTCCACCTTTTTTGTGCAAACAGAGATATACATTTCACGCTTGATCTTAGTTGAACTGCACAAATGATATCCAAATTATAGTTGAGCATTCCAGGAGCTTCACAACCAACCTTGATGTTGCTCAATTTTATTGCAACTAATGAAGAAGAAGCTCTGTGGGTTTCGTTTTCTGATGGAAATGGAACTGGGGCTGGAGCCCTTTTCTTAAAAAAATTGAAGAAGAAGCTGCTAGCTCACGGGACATTGCTTCATTTTAGGTGAACTGCACCAAAAGGTCCCATGAATTGAATCATCCATGTTGGTGACTGAAAGAGCCAGCTTCAGCATCCCAGTCTAAGCACCCCCGGCCTCCATCCTTGCGACGCACGGTACACCTCGTTTGCCACCTGCTCGACCCTAGTGTCACTGATAAAATGAAGTAATAATATAGTTAAAATAGAGCGAGTGTTATCTCTATCATTTCATTTCCAATGTAGATAAAGAAAGTGCTTCTCTTTGTTAATGTATGTTTCATCAACTAGTCCCATTGTTAATGTTTAAGCGTTTTTGCAAACTGGGGTGCTTAATTTTAGTTGATATGTACAAAAATAGAGATTTGAATGTCTCAAGGCGCCTCCTTGTACTACCGCTGTACACTGATGTTCATCACTGGCAGAAGGTGTATCTGGGAGACTTGAGACGATGTCCAGTATGAGGCGTACCGTATGAGGCGTCGCAGGGCCCATCTCGCCCTCGCAGCATGGCATACTATGATACTATCGCAATATTTTCTTCTATTTATTTTGTGTGTTTCATCAACTAGTGCCACTATAATGTAATCACGCTTTTTCATTATCTGTGCAAACAGGGTTATTCAGCTGCATTTTGGTGGAACTGCACAAATGTACGTATGGAACCGGCATATATGCAGAGTGCGAGGTGTGCCAAGTAAAAATTACAGACACCAACCATTCTGCATGCAAGCATTGGCATCCACCACCACCAGTGGGATGTGTGGCGTTCTCTGTGGACGGATCTTTCTTGGCAGCAAATCATCTAACCAAATACTAGTAGCTTATATTGGCAGTTTTCTAGGGAGTACTCTTTTCTGACATAAGCACCAATCTATTTTTCTTTATTTGTACACTGTGTCACAACTTTGACCCAAAGGTCCAGAGCTATTTTAGGGTGATTGGCGTAGTACTCGGAGACTGATTGTAAGCATCATTTTCATTAGCTGTCACACTGATTGTAAGCATGAGCAGGTTGAAGATTAGGTTAGTGTGAAGCTTACCTTAAACCCTACCGCCACCGTTGAAATGAGGCGAGCATCGAGGGAACCGTGGAGAACGGCGGGGAAGCGACGTCGCGCCATCCGGCCTCCTCTTGCGGTGGGAGAACGAATACTCCTGTGGCTCCGGCTAGCTCTGCACCCTCACGAACGGCACACCATACTCGATCGATTCGTTATCCTCTGGGTGCTCGACCTTCGACCTATACGCCCACCACCTCCGCCTGACTGTCGCCTCGGGCGAATCTGTCTGCTCCATCGCCCAGAGGAGATACTCCATGAACTCGGAGGACTGCGGCGTGACTGCCGCCAAGGAGTACATTTACATCGCCGCCGTCTCGCTCTTTCGCATACATTGCCACATGGCCCGCACCGTCCTCGAAATCTCCCACTCATTGTCAAACCAACTAAGGATCTCCTTCAACCTGGCTAACTTTGCCTGGTCGCCGCCGGCGAACTACCTGATTCGCTGCTGCATCCTCTCCATAGATGTCCTTCTGAGTGGTCCGGTGCTAGCTTTGGAAGAAGGGAGGAGAGACGGTGGTCTTGCAATAGAGAAGAGGGAGAGGCGAGACGGTGGTTTTGGAATGGAGATGATGGAGAGGAGAGGAGGTGGTTTTGCAATGGAGAAGATCAGAAGAGGGAGAGGCGAGACGGTGGTTTTGGAATGGAGATGATGGAGAGGAGAGGAGGTGGTTTTGCAATGGAGAATATCAGAAGAGGGAGAGGCGAGACGGTGGTTTTGGAATGGAGATGATGGAGAGGAGAGGAGGTGGTTTTGCAATGGAGAAGAGGGAGAGGAGCGTGCGGCAGAGATTTAGGATTGGATGAGAGGGCCGGCGCCCTGTTAGTGGATCAAAATCAAAATCAATTTACCGTTCAATTAAGAAAGCGACCCCACATTAACTAGTCTCCCTTTTATTCTGGGTCATAATTGACCATGATTTTTGCACATAAAATATATGTTATACGTTGCAAAAATAATATAATTTGAAAGTACATTCAGATACGAACCAAACGATACAATTTTTTGTGACATGCATTCACATTTTGCTTGTCAAATACAGTACGTGGTCAAACTTTGACCCAAAATACACAAAACAACAAAAATATACTTCCAAGACCAGCGCCGCTCTTCCGCTCTTCTCCTCTTAAACCACCGCCGCTCCTCTCCTGTTCCAATCTAAATGCAGCGCCGCTCCTCTCCTCTCCATTTCAAAACCACCGCCCCTCCTCTCCTGTTGCAGTCCAAAACCAGCGTCGCTCCTCTCCCGTTCTAATCCAAAACCAGCGCTGCTCCTCTCCTCTTCCATTCAAAAACCACCGCCGGCGAGTGAAGGTGCTGTGGAGAAGTAGATCGATGGAGGAGTACAACTGATACGTGAGGATCGCAGACGGCGACCCTGTGAAGCTAGCTAGGATGTTGGAGATACAGTCTTGGTTTGACAACAAGGACCAACTAGCGGCGACGGCGACATCCATGGCCAAATATCTACAACAGAGCGAAAAGGCGGCGATACTCCCGGAGGGAGTTGCGCCGGAGTACATAGAGCTGCTCCTCTGGGCCATGGAGCAACGAGATTCACCGAATCCGATCGTGAGGGAGCGGTGGTGGGAGTATCGATCCCAGATGGAGCATCCACCAGAGATTGAAGGATCGAGCATCTACAGGGTGCCGTTTCTAAGGGTGTCCTGCCAGAGCGAGCCGGTGGAGTCTTCGTCGACCGAACCCAACTGCAAGAGGAGAATAGCAGTTGGCCCGACGACGCTTCCCCGCCATCGTCTCCCTCGCCGTTCACACCGTCTCACGGGGCGGCTGTCTGCCGCCGAGGAATAGGAGGGGGCTGCCCCCCCCCCCCAGCTCAATAGTCGGGCAGGTTGTGAATTGTCAGGAGGAGCTTAGGGTTGTCAGTATTTGCAGGTTGTGAATTGTGTTTTGTCTTGTGTATTTTGAGAGTACTTTCAGCTATGAATGTCTTTTGAATTTCAGATTTGCAGTATTAAGCATATGAAGTATTTTATGAATTCAAGAGATCTATTTTTAGCACTTAAAAAATGTAGTTTCATAGGAGTATAAAAGTGCAGACAATGTGATTCTCAGAGAAGAAACTGCAAGTTTGAGTTTCAGATAAGAAACTGCAAGTTCAGTTTCAGATAAGAAACTGCAACTTTCAGAGGCGGAGCATTTATATTAACACGGCCTTTTCAAACAGGGTTAACATCATGTTGGAAGTTTTATTCATGGTCGAAATGGAACTACCAGCCAGTTAACATCATGCTGATCAACATTCATGCATAGCACATCTTCATATGATGCATAGTCAAAATGCCCACACAATGTCGAGTGTGCGAAACACAGAGAAAACGAGGGACGAAGTTTTGGCAAGTGTTGGACGTGGTTTTGGGCTGTCCCGTCTAGGCCTGCTCCCTCCTGCCCGCGGCCGGCTCTGCTGCCGCGCAGGCCTCACCGCCCCACCGTACTCCCATCGCTGGCCTAGCCATCCCTCTACTCACCCACACCTGCTGTTATTCTCCGGCGACAACAGAGGAACCAATAAACCCTCGTACAGTCGTACTCCCCTCCGTGTGGGAAACAACTGCCGAGTCTTCCGTTCCTCTGTGTCGTTCCCTTCCTAGGCCTCGCCGTCGTCCACCGCCCTGGTGCTCTCGGCGCGGCCTGGTCAACATGGTCAACGACCGACATGCATCTGATGTGGACTGTACGTGGAGAGGCCGACAGCTGGGTCCACGGCCGCACAGAAGGAAATGCCTCCTTATTACGCGCAAAATAATGATTCCTCCACCTGACATCAGGGACCCACCGAAAGGGCCTCTGTATTTCGCGGAAAAAAATGTTACCGCCGCTGACAGCTCGGACCCACCAGCTATATCTTCGCACGCAAGGAAGTGCCTCCTTGTTACGCACAAAAAAAATGAATACTCGCCCTGCTAGCTGGGACCCACCATGGTGGGAGGCTGACTTGTGGGCCTACTAAGTTGACTGGGACGGGGGCCTTTGTCAACTTTAGTCAATATGAACGATTCTAGCTCCAGTGACCGTACGATGTCCATCCAACGGCCGTAGTGCTTCTTCAACCTCTGGTCTTCTTGCTCTAGCCGCCCAAAGCAGCGCCGGTCGTGCCGCATGCTCCTGCCTCCCGTGGCCGTCTGTGCTGCCGCGGAGGCCTCACCGTCCCCTACTATTCCCACCGCTGGCCAGGCCCTGCGGCGACGGCAGCCTAACACCGCAGCCGAACCAGTGAATCCTCGTACTCCTCTCCGCGCGGGCTTCCACTCCCGCGTCTTCCCCGGCTCCGCGTCGTCCCCTTCGTAGGCCTCGCCGTCTTCCACCGCCGTGGTGCTCTCCGCGCGGCGTGGTCAACGTGGTCAAGGAACGACTTCCATCAGAAGAGTACTGTACGTGGAGAGGCCGACAGCTGGGTCCACGGCCACATCCCAGTTTTTTTGTGATTTGCCAAGTAAGTCGCTTTGTCAGGCCTGTTGGGCTGCAAATCTTTGAAGACAAGGGGAGCTTTCATTCGGCTGGCCGAGAAAATGGCCCATCAGTAATGAGAAATGGGCTGTACATTTTTAAATCACATCAAACCGGCAATTAGTTTCAAATATCTTTTTTTCATTTCGAGATTTTAAATTACATTAATTTTTATGCGTGGAGAATTTGTTGGATTTTATATTGATACACATTTATTTTTAAAACCAGTTTGAATGTGAGTCGAAATTTCGGGATTAAAAACAGTTCGGACCGCACCAAAATATGCAAAATTTCGTATAATTTTTTAACCGTGGCCACAATATGGGCTGTAATGCTAACAAAAAGAATATGGGCTCCAAAAAAACCTTAATAATTAGCAAATGGGCTGTAAATTACTAGAAATAATGGCAGATGGGCTGTATGCTGTTTTCCACATATTTGAGGCTTTCCTAAAAAAAGGTTGACGCACAAGTAGTGAATGTTGGATGGCTATCCAACGGTCGTCGTGCTTCTTCAATCTCTGCTCTTCCTGCTCCAGCCGCTCAAACAAGCGCCGGCGGGACTGCCTGCTCCCTCCTCCCCGCGGCCGGCTCTGCTGCCGCGCAGGCCTCACCGCCCCACCGTACTCCCATCGCTGGCCTAGCCATCCCTCTACTCACCCACACCTGGTGTTATTCTCCGGCGACGGCAGACGAACCAGTAAACCCTCGTACAGTCGTACTCCCCTCCGCGTGGGAAACAACTGCTGAGTCTTCCCTGCCTCCGTGTCATTCCCTTCCTAGGCCTCGCCGTCGTCCACCGCCCTGGTGCTCTCGGCGCGGCCTGGTCAACGTGGTCAACGACCGACATCCATCTGAAGTGGACTGTATGTGGAGAGGCCGACAGCTGGGTCCACGGCCGCACGCAAGGAAATGCCTCCTTATTACGCGCAAAATAATGATTCCTCCACCTGACATCAGGGACCCACCGAAAGGGCTTCTGTATTTCGCGAAAAAAACGTTACCGCCGCTGACAGCTCGGACCCACCAGCTATATCTTCGCACGCAAGGAAGTGCCTCCTTATTACGCACAAAAAAAATGAATACTCCCCCTGCTAGCTGGGACCCACCATGGTGGGAGGCTGACTTGTGGGCCTACTAAGTTGACTGGGACGGGGGCCTTTGTCAACTTTAGTCAATATGAACGATTCTAGCTCCAGTGACCGTACGATGTCCATCCAACGGCCGTAGTGCTTCTTCAACCTCTGGTCTTCTTGCTCCAGCCGCCCAAAGCAGCGCCGGTCGTGCCGCATGCTCCTGCCTCCCGTGGCCGGCTGTGCTGCCGCGGAGGCCTCACCGCCCCCTACTATTCCCACCGCTGGCCAGGCCCTGCGGCGACGGCAGCCTCACACCGCAGCCGAACCAGTGAACCCTCATACTCCTCTCCGCGCGGGCTTCCACTGTCGCGTCTTCCCCGGCTCCGCGTCGTCCCCTTCCTAGGCCTCGCCGTCGTCCACCGCCGTGGTGCTCTCCGCGTGGCGTGGTCAACGTGGTCAAGGAACGACTTCCATCGAAAGAGTACTGTACGTGGAGAGGCTGACAGCTGGGTCCACGGTCACAGCCCAGTTTTATTGTGATTTGCCAAGTAAGTCGCTTTGTCAGGCTTGTTGGGCTGCAAATCTTTCAAGACGAGGAGAGCTTTCATTCGGCTGGCCGAGAAAATGGCCCATCAGTAATGAGAAATGGGTTGTACATTTTTAGAACACATCAAACCGGCAATTAGTTTCAAATATCTTTTTATTTCATTTCGAGATTTTAAATTACATTAATTTTTATGCGTGGAGAATTTGTTGGATTTTATATTGATATTCATTTATTTTTAAAATCAGTTTGAATGTGAGTCGAAATTTCGGGATTAAAAACAGTTCGGACCGCGCCGAAATATGCAAAATTTCGTATAATTTTTTAACCGTGGCCACAATATGGGCTGTAATATTAACAAAAAGAATATGGGCTCCAAAAAAACCTTAATAATTAGCAAATGGGCTGTAAATTACTAGAAATAATGGCAGATGGGTTGTATGCTGTTTTCCACAGATTTGAGGCTTTCCTAAAAAAAGGTTGACGCACAAGCAGTGACTGTTGGATGGCCATCCAACGGCCACCGTGCTTCTTCAATCTCTGCTCTTCCTGCTCCAGCCGCTCAAACAAGCGCCGGCGGGACTGCCTGCTCCCTCCTCCCCGCGGCCGGCTCTGCTGCCGCGCAGGCCTCACCGCCCAACTGTACTCCCATCGTTGGCCTAGCCATCCCTCTACTCACCCACACCTGCTGTTATTTTCCGGCGACGGCAGACGAACCATTAAACCCTCGTAGAGTCGTGCTCCCCTCCGCGTGGGAAACAACTGCCGAGTCTTCCCTGCCTCTGTGTCGTTCCCTTCCTAGGCCTCGTCGTCGTCCACCGCCCTGGTGCTCTTTGCGCGGCCTGGTCAACGTGGTCAACGACCGACATGCATCTGAAGTGGACTGTACGTGGAGAGGCCGACAGCTGGGTCCACGGCCGCATGCAAGGAAATGCCTCCTTATTACGCGCAAAATAATGATTCCTCCACCTGACATCAGGGACCCACCGAAAGGGCCTCTGTATTTCGTGAAAAAAACGTTACCGCCGCTGACAGCTCGGACCCACCAGCAATATCTTCGCACGCAAGGAAGTGCCTCCTTATTACGCACGAAAAAAATGAATACTCCCCCTGCTAGCTGGGACCCACCATGGTGGGAGGCTGACTTGTGGCCCTACTAAGTTGACTGGGACGGGGGCCTTTGTCAACTTTAGTCAATATGAACGATTCTAGCTCCAGTGACCGTACGATGTCCATCCAACGGCCGTAGTGCTTCTTCAACCTCTGGTCTTCTTGCTCCAGCCGCCCAAAGCAGCGCCGGTCGTGCCGCATGCTCCTGCCTCCCGTGGCCGGCTGTGCTGCAGCGGAGGCCTCACCGCCCCCTACTATTCCCACCGCTGGCCAGCCCCTGCGGCGACGGCAGCCTCACACCGCAGCTGAACCAGTGAACCCTAGGACTCCTCTCCGCGCGGGCTTCCACTGCCGCGTCTTCCCCGGCTCCCCGTCGTCCCCTTCCTAGGCCTCGCCGTCGTCCACCGCCGTGGTGCTCTCGGCGCGGCGTGGTCAACGTGGTCAAGGAACGACTTCCATCGAACGTGGATTGTACGTGGAGAGGCTGACAGCTGGGTCCACGGCCGCAGCAAGGAAGTGCCTCCTTACTACGCGGAAAGTAATGATTCCTCCGCCTGACAGCTGGGACCCACCGGACGGGCCACTGTATTTCGCGAAAAAATATTTCCCCCTGACTGCTGGGACCCACCAGCTACATCTTCGCACGCAAGGAAGTGCGTCCGGGCAAAAAAACGATCCGCCCCCTGACTGCTAGGACCCACAAGCTACATCTTCGCAGGCAAGGAAGTGCCTGACAGTCGGGACCCACCTGGTCGAAGCGTACGTAGTGTTGTCATTCTGGTCGCGAACGTGTACGTACATATATACTGGTGGATGTAGAGGCGCGCACGTGTCGTAGTAGAGGCGCGTACGTGTCGTAGTAGAGGCGCGCACGCATGTACATGTACGTACAGCGGCCAGGGTGCAAGAAAGAAAATACGGCCACGTATGTGTACATACGGGCGGGGTCTCGAACGCCTACTCGCGCATACGTACGGCCAGGGCTCGTGTACATGGCTGGGTCGGAACGGAGAAACAGCATCGTCGTCGTCTTCATGGGGAGGCAACGGAATGCGTCATGTTCATGGGGAGGCAACGGAATGCGTCGTGTTCATCGGGAGGCAACGGAACGCGTGGGAGCCAACCGGCTGGGTCGGAACGGAATGCGTGGTCGTGTTCATCGGGAGGGCTTGGACGGAACAGGCGATGGAAACGAGGCCTGGCGTACCGCACAACGGAGGAAACGAACCTCCTACATTCGGAACGGGGTCCTGTTGATCGGGAGGGCTGTGGCGTACCGCAAAACGGAGGAAACGGACCTCCTACGGTCGAAACGGGGGTCCTGTTGATTGGGAGGGGTGTGGCGTACTGCAAAACGGACGAAACGGACCTCCTATGGTCGAAATGGGGGTCCTGTTGATTGGGAGGGGTGTGGCGTACCGCAAAACGGACGAAACACTACTAGAAAAAGGCCTACTAATGGCGCACCTAATCTGGCCATTAATGGCGCATTAGTGGTGCGCCATTAGTAGCACGCCATTAGTATATTTTACTAATGGCGCACCACTGGTGCGCCATTAGTATCTGGTATACTAATGGCGCACCCCAGATGCGCCATTAGTATATACAACAGTGCGCCATTAGTATGCCTCCCAGGGGGCCATGTATACCCAGGTGCTTTGGCATACTAATGGCGCACTACAACAGGATGCGCCATTAGTAACTTCGGCATACTAATGGCGCACTGTTTAGTGATGCGCCATTAGTATCCTTTGGCATACTAATGGCGCACTATGATGTGATGCGCCATTAGTATGAATATTAGGTTTTTTTATTTTTTTATTTTCTGTTTTTTGCACAGGTTACAAAATGTATAATTGGACAAAATATAGACAGCACACATCAACAACAGATTCATCGAATACAATAGAAGATTAGTCTCTGAATACAATTCATCATTTTAGTCTCCGAACACAATTCATCATATTAGTCTCCGAATTGAAAAGACCGAACAAAGATAGAACATTATATTACAAGTCTCGAGACCGCGAGTTTGTCTTCACATTACAAGTCGATATCGATCATCTAAACTACCATCACATAGAAGAGAGCTGCGGTCATCACGATGAGCATCATCACGATGAAACTCGTCTTCATCCGGTTCCTCCAACGCTCCCTCCCCTCTCCCGCTAGATAGCGGGCGTATCTAGATTCGGCGTCGGCCCTAGTGGCGTACCCTTTGTAACTGTTACCGCTGAATCGGTGAACCTGTCTCCGACACTCCTCCCAGTCGTCGTAGACTCCGGGAACCTTACCCTTGTACACGACATACCACGGCATCGCTATGCAGTAGCCAAACGAAATGTTAGTACCAATTCACAGACAATACATAAGCAATATATAAGTATGCAACAGAACGATCGAAAGAGAAAAGCAAGACATTAATAGCATCGATTACATCTAAGTTGAAGGACTCTCGAAACCAAAGAGACATACTACAAGTTCATTAAAGTTTAATTACAACATGAGCCAATCGATGTTTCAGAACTAGACACGGCATCACTGCTTTCGACTCGACTCAAGGGACCGGAGCGTGGATGAAGCCGCCGTCTATCGTGGGAGTCATGAAACAACGGGCGTTGTCAGCCTGCATTTGTAGGATTGTGTCGATGTCACTGTTGGACGGTTGATTTCTGAGGTAGAACTGCCCCGAGGTACGAAGGACATCTTGATGGATGATTTCCGCAAACTCCGACTGGATGCGAAAGAATTCTTGTCTGATGTCCGCGTCCTGGATTGCCGACATGCTCGCGGCCCAATCTTTGAGTCTACTCGGTAGCAGTAGTTGATGATGGTCCCGTACGATCGCCCGCATGTGATGGATGGCGTAGTAGGCACCCTTCTGACCGCCAAGCGGCTGCTTGACGCAGCAGAACGTCGTATTGTGGGAGAACACGTGCTTGCCGTACTTACGAATAGGCCTGGTGAAGGTGCCTCCAGATTTGACGTAGCCAGGGAGAACATCATCAAGAACCTTCTTGACATTTGTGTAGTCTACGTTCGACTGACGGTCCGGGTCGAAATACGTGGCCATGGAATATTTGGGGCTTAGGAGGATGAGCGTGCAATGTGTGTCACTGCAGAAAACACGGAATGTTAAAAGAAAAACGATCGAAATCTAAGAATTCATATGTTACGGGGCGGTTGAGGGGAGGACTTACTCGGGAAAGTAAGGCACGAGGAAGTTATCCTTATCTTGGTTTGCCAGAATGACGCCTTCGAGGTAAGAACTCGCGACTTGCCGGTCCCCAGCGCTGCCCAAGATCTTGGCACGCATGTAGAAGGGGTCGACTATCACGATGTCCGGGGTCTTGTCGCGAATGATCCGCATCTCCATACTCAGCGAAAATAGCCGAACGAAGGTGTAGTGCAGCAGATGAAGGTTCAACATAGCATGGATGTCATCAAACCGCAGGACGATCGTACCCCCGATGGAGTTATCCACAAAGCCCTTGCCCTCTGGCACCTTGGCCGCGAAAACCGGGTATGCCACATCCTTCTCTCGGAGACGCCGCTTCTCCAAAGAAAGAACACTGTCATGCAGACTCCGCATAGCACCGGTTGCAGCATCGAGCATATTTCTCGGTAGCATCGGCCTACCCGCCACATGCACCCTCCTCGAGATATCCGCAGTTGAAGGTGGCCCGTCCTGAGCACGGATCGTACTCGGTGCCGGCTGGCCCGCACCCTTGTTACTCTTTCTTTTGCGTGCCTTCTTCTTGATCTCCTGTAATGGGACCGAGTTCTGCTCACAGACCGCCTTCTTGAGTGTGTTGGGGCTGATCATATTTGGCACCTCGCCTATCTGAGGCTCGGTGAAGTCGGCAGCTGGAGGCGTCTCCTGAGAGCTGAACTGCAGACGACGCCTGTTGCAACTTGGCTTCTCCGCGGTACCAGCTAGATCGCACACGTCTTTTGTTGGGTTGGGTTCTTGAGAAGGAGGCCCCATGAAGTCGCCACCATCCCCATGATCGGCAAAGTACTGATCGACGTTGGCAAATGTATCGTCGTCGTCGTCGTTCTGATCCTGTGCCATATGCATGTTTGGATCCAGTGGCATAGGGATGTCCGGCACCGTTGCGGCGGTCTTGCCATGGGGCCGACTTGGCGCCGGCACGACTGGCGGTGTTGTCTTTGGGGTGGTGTCCCCCGCCCCCAAACGAATCTGGCTCTTCGGCCAAAGCAGGGGCCAGCTCAGGCAGGCGCTGAGGTTCATCACGTCATCATCGTCGGCCCCGATGGGTCGAATCGGAGGTAACACCTCGTCGCAGCCTGGCAGCACCCGAACCAGTTGAACCCTAAACAAGTTGGGTGGCATCTGGGTACCGTGGAACAAGGGGTTGCCCGGTTGAACGATTTTGCCCTTGGCGACATCGACCAACTCGTTGTTCACGAAGTGCAGGAGAGTGCACGGAACGTCGGCGGCGCCCTGCGAAAACATGTACGGCGTTAGGGATGCCCAGTCAAAGGCAAGGAGATGAAGTCCTCGGCCGAGAGAGGCTTAATTAGTTACCGTGATGATGGCGTCGAGCTCGGCTAATGTCGAGGCACCGGCAACGGCGGGCGTGCAGTTGACGGAGGGGCCGCTTGCTGCAGAGGTGCCGGCCGGCGTACACCCGGGTGCATTAAGCTCCCGTGCCGGCGTCGGAGACACCAATGCCGCCTCCGCCAGAGACACCAATGGCCCCGCCATCGCGTTGTGCGAGTTGCTGGCCGTGAAGCTAGGAATCGGGGGCGGCCCCTGTTGGCCGCCCACAATCCACGCACTAATCCCCTGGATCAAGGTAGGCACAATGGCGGTGATCGTCGCTCTGAGTTGTTGTTGCACTTGCTCTTGGACAATCTCCGGAATCCGCGCCACCTGTGCCCTGAGTTCTTGAACCTCGCGCGCCTGGCTTTCCGAGCTGGTCTTTTTCTCCTTTCGCCCAGCAGTGTCATAGTATGACGACCATTTTGTCGACAAGCCTTTGCCGGCCACACGACCAGCTGACGTCGGCTTACTGAGCTTATCCTTGTTCTTCATTACATTCAACGCCCTATTTAGAGTGGTGTCCCAAGGGTTGCTCTTAGTCAACCCCGCGCTACTGCTTTCAGTCGCCTGCGGAAGGAATGTGAACCATTTAGAAATTTGGCTTCATTAATTAGAATGCAACCATATGGAGCCAATTACGAGGGGGTGTATTCCTTACCAGAACAAGCTCAAGCGCCCTGGTCTTCGGATCCGTGGTAAGCTCCTTTTTTTCGGGTCCTTCTTGTACCGGGCCCTGACAAAGTTCCTGGTCTGCTTGTCACCGTATTTATCGAAGAGGGGCGGTAGGCCTTGCTCGGCACGGTCCGCCTCCTCCTTGTCCCATATAGGCTCCGCCACTCTGTAACCGCCGGGACCGAGTGTGTGTTCCCCTAAGTTCAGCTCCCGCATTTCTTTCCCCCACTTACTTGATTCGGAGTTTGCGGTGCTCGAGCAATTGATCTTGAAGTCGTTGTAGTCATCTTCGGTGATCGAAGGATTTTTCTCCTTGATCTTCTCATAACTCTCACCTTTCTCGATCATTCTCTTCACATTGCTTTTCCAAGTAGACAGGGCCTTGCTCATCTTCGTGAGGGCAGCATTGTTCACTTTATTCCCTTTGAGGCTTGTGTTTTCAAATTCAGCGGAGAACTTGTATCGTTCGTGCAGCTTCGTGAAGAGGAGGTTGCGCAAATTCCCTCGGTCAGGATGCCTCAGGTTCTCGGTGTTGATCGAGACGGTGCTCCAGAGAATGCACCCGAGCTGAAGCGAGTACCCCTTGACTATTCGTTCGGGCGCCGTTGGATTCCCGTCGGAGTCCACTTCAGTAACTTCCTCCTTGAGGGTGCGGAGCACGGTCGGGCGCCGGTCCTTCCGTTGCCTCTTCGGTTGGCTGCCATCTGTGCGTGCGCCGCCATCATCAGTGGTGGCATCCTCGGCGGCACCATCAGTGGGGTCATCCTCGGCGGTACCATCAGTGGTCTCAGGATCGGTGGGGAAGGCGGCGTCCTCATACAAGTGAGGTTGTTCCTCCATCTCCTGGGACAGCTTCCAGAATGGCTTGACGCTCGAACCCCCGGCCTCATCGTTGTTGGCCATGTTTCTCTCTAAATAGGAACAAAGTTTGGTCAAAAAGTTGGTTATTGTCAAGGAACAAGATCATGGTCTCATCATTTAGGGTTTGTCGACACCGAGGCATCCTAAAAGCTAAGCTTTTATCATTGAGGGTTTTTCAACGCCGAGGCACCCTAAAAGCCTAAGCTTTCATCATTTCGGTTTTTATCGACACCGAGGCACCCTAAAAGCCATGCATTAGTCACAAGTACGCCGGGGCACTTGATCCTACTTAATTACCTACTAAGATACCCCGGCCCATGCATTAGTCACAAGTACCCCATATGTCCTAGTTTTGTGCTCTACCACCCAAGGATCGACCACGTCTATGTGTTGTAGCGCAACTAGGTTTGCTCTTTCAAAGTCGGCGAGTCGACCCTCGAAGTCGACATGCATTTCGCAGCGACCCTCACGGTGACCCCATCCAGCGAGCCTGCCGAGGTGCCTGTTGACGGGCAGACCAACGGGGTTCTCGATGCCTAGATAATTCGTGCAGTAGGAGATGCACTCTTCGGTCAGAAAGCCCCTGGCTATGCTTCCCTCTGGACGTGACATGTTGCGAACGTATCCTTTGATGACACCATTCATCCTTTCGAACGGCATCATGCTGTGCAGGAACGTCGGCCCGAGTTGGATGATATCATCCACGATATGGACCAGCAGATGCACCATAACGTCGAAGAATGCGGGCGGGAAGTACATCTCAAGCTCGCATAGTATCACAACGATCTCTTCCTGTAGCCTTCTGAGTTGCCTCACGCCAACAGACTTCCGAGAGATGACGTCGAAAAAGTTGCATAGGCCAAATAGCGTTTCACGGACGTGCGCGTCCATGATCCCACGGATTGCAACTGGAAGTATCTGCGTCATCAGCACGTGACAGTCGTGAGACTTCATCCCGCTGAACTTCAGCTTCGCTAGGTCTAGGTATCTGCTTATCTTCCCCGCGTAACCATAAGGAAGTTTTACTCCTACGAGGCAGGTGAAAAACTGCTCGATCTCCTCCTGACTTAGAGTGAAGCACGCGGGAGGGTAGTCATTTCCGGTCTTCTTGGCCTTTTTGCCTTTGCGACGACTTTCCGTGTCCTGCTTCGCCTCATCATCATCATATATAGCGTGAAGCTCCTGCCTGATGCCCATTGATTTCAAGTCTGCCCTTGCTTTCGGCCCATCTTTGGTCCTCTCTGGCATGTTGAGCAGGGTGCCAAGCAGACTCTCGCACACGTTCTTCGTGATATGCATGACATCAAGGCTGTGAGGCACACGGTGGATCTTCCAGTACGGCAAGTCCCAGAAAACAGACCTCGTTTTCCATACCTTCAGCAGCGGCTCTGGCGCCTTTCGCTTCTTTCCCGGCTCTGGCGCCTTTTGCTTCATTCCCGGCAGTGGGCAGTCTTTCCAATTTTTCAACAGCTCGTCTATTTCCTCGCCGCTCCTCGTACGCGGGTGTCCTCGGGGTTCGGTTTCACCATCGAATAGATCCTTGCGTTTTCTCCACGGGTCATCGTCGCGAAGCCACCTTCGATGTCCCATGAACACGGTTTTCGAAGACCCGGGATCTCTATCTAGCTGGCGATACGTTGTGTCATCCATGCACCTGACGCATCCAGAAAATCCGTGGACCACCTGCCCCGCGAGATATCCGTAACCGAGATAGTCGTGCACCGTCGTGTGCAGCGCGGCTCTCATAGGGAAATATTCTTTCTCTGCGGCGTCCCACGTATTGGCTGGCGTTTTCCACAGCGTGTCAAGCTCCTCTTTCAGCAGCCCCAGATACAGATTGATGTCGTTCCCTGGTTGTTTCGGTCCTTCAATTAGCATACTCATGTGAATGTACTTCCTCTTCATGCACAACCAGGGGGGAAGGTTGTACATCCACACAAACACAGGCCAGGTGCTATGTGTGCTTCTCTGGCTGCCAAACGGATTGACTCCATCGGTGCTCGCGCCCAGCACGATGTTCCTTGGATCGTTCCCAAATTCTAGGTCTTCGAAGTTCAACGCTTGCCACTGGCTCGCATCCTTAGGGTGACTCAGCATCTTGTCTTTTTTATCTATCTCCGGATCATTTGCGTCATCTTCTCGCTTCTTCTCCTCCCTATCCGCGTGCCAACGCAGGAGCTTTGCTACCTTAGGGTCCGCGAAATACCGCTGCAGACGAGGAGTGATCGGAAAGTACCACACCACTTTTCGAGGAGCTTTCTTCCTCTTCTTGTATCGAGTGACGCCGCACACCGGACATATGGTAGACTCCGCGTGCTCGTCCCGATAAATGATGCAATTGTTCATGCACACATGGTATTTCACGTGCGGTAAATCCAGAGGACACACGATTTTCTTCGCCTCCTCCAAACTGGTCGGGCACTTGTTCCCCTTGGGAAGACGTTCGTGCCAGAATGACATGTTCTCGTCGAAGCATGCGTCGGTCATTTTGTGTTTTACCTTCATCTCCAGAGCCATGAGCGTTACTTTCAGGCGGGTATCCTCGGGCCTGCATCCTTCATACAATGGAGTAACCGCATCTAACTCAAGTTGATCCATCTTGGCTTTCTCTCGGGCGACAGCTCTTGCGTTATCCGTCTGCTTGAGAAGCAGCTCTTGAATATGAGGGTCCTGCACCCAGCCCATCGATGGTCCAGCGTCGTCTGCTCCGCCGGCATCATCATCTTCATGATCATGCCCGTCGTCTGCTCCGGCATCTTCCTCATCATCATGTCCTGCATCTTCTACATGATGACTGTGTACAGCATCACCGTCGTGATCATCTCCTGGGGATTCTTCGTCTTCTCGCCCGCCCGAGCCGCGGTGGTTGTCTTGCTGCCCTTCCTCATTTCTTGCCCGGCCCCCATGGACGACTTCGTAGTCATCTTCATCACCTTGCCACCGATAGCCATCCATGAAACCACGCAAGAGCAGGTGGTCCCGCACGTGCCAGGATTCCGGGTCCGCAATAAGGCTCTTCAGCTTGCATCTTCGACACGGACATCTTATCTCCGTCTCGTTCTTTTGAAGCATCTCGGCCTTCGTGGACCTCAAAAACCTATTCACGATGCCTTCGGTCATCATGCGGACCATGGTCGCCTGCGGGGTAGAGCAAAACGATATTTTAGAACCAAGAAAAAATTTGGCATGACTTTCCCTAAAAATAGGACCAAAAAGAATGCTTAATGCCAAAATTCTCGCCGAAACGGAAATGAATCAACATTCCGGCAAAATATTGGCAACTATCGCATTTCAAATACCGGTACACCTCCAAACACAAACACATATGCAACACCACGAACATACATAGATCTAGCTAGGCCATAAAAAGTGCATGTGCACATTGTTGTAGGGAGAACAACATAAATATAGCTTCCCCCCTTACTTACCTATCAAAACAAGGTAATTTAACCACTTAAATTGAATGAATCTATGGTGGAAATGAGGTGAAAAAGAGGAGGCACCCGAGACAAGGAGGAGGTAGAGAGAATGAAGTGGGGAGAAAGTGAGTGTGGGTAGGAGAGGCTGTCCAAAATATCTTGTTGCTGCCCACTTACTAATGGCGCACCAACTCTAAATGCGCCATTAGTAATCCAGGTTACTAATGGCGCACCTTCTGGTGGTGCGCCATTAGTATGTTTGGACAGGCGCACTAGTTAAAAAAAACCTTTTGATACTAATGGCGCACCCTGGGCCAGGTGCGCCATTACTAGTTACAACTAGTAATGGCGCACTGTGTCTGGATGCGCCATTAGTATGTTTGGACAGGCGCACTAGTTAAAAAAAATTGATACTAATGGCGCACCCTGGGACAGGTGCGCCATTACTAGTTACAACTAGTAATGGCGCACTGTGTCTGGATGCGCCATTAGTATGTTTGGACAGGCGCACTAGTTAAAAAAATTTGATACTAATGGCGCACCCTGGGCCAGGTGCGCCATTACTAGTTACAACTAGTAATGGCGCACTGTGTCTGGATGCGCCATTAGTATGTTTGGACAGGCGCACTAGTTAAAAAAAATTGATACTAATGGCGCACCCTGCGCCTGGTGCGCCATTAGTAGTTTCAACTCTAATGCCGTATCAGAAGGTGGTGCGCCATTAGTATATACTAATGGCGCACCGCTTGTCTGGTGCGCCATTAGTGTCAATCCCATCTATAGCCCTTTTTCTAGTAGTGAAACGGACCTCCTATGGTCGAAACGGGGGTCATGTTCATCGGGAGGGGTGTGGCGTACCACAAAACGGGACTCCACGGGATACTGTTCATCTCCACCGTCGACCTCCTCCAGCCTCCACGGGCTACCGTCGACCTCCTCCAGCCTCCACGGGCTCCTGTTCATCCAGCCTCCACCACGCGCTACTCCACCGGCTTCTGTTCAACCACCCCTCCACGGGCACCCCTCCACCGTCTACTGTTCATCCAGCCCTCCACACCACGGGGTCCTATGCAACCACCCCTCCACGGGCACCCCTCCACCGTCTACTGTTCATCCAGCCCTCCACCACACCACGGGGTCCTGTTCATCCAGAGGCAACGCCACCGCTCACTGTTCATCCAACCCCCCCTCGCAATGCTCACTGTTCATCCAATCGATCGGCTTCAGTTAGCAGCAGTAGCGAAGGAATCGCTCGATCGGGTTCAGTTCACAGCCATCGATCGATCGCTCGGGTTCAGTAACGCGTAGCCTGCAGTGCAATCGCTCGGGTTCAGTTAGAGCCCAATGCCTCGCTCAGGTTCAGTTAGAGCCAACGCCTCGCACACACGCGCGTACGTGTACGAGAGAAACGCGCATCGCTCGGCCCCCGACCTCCCACCGTAACCGGGAACTCCCCGAAATTTTCCTCGCCCTCGCTTCTACGACGGTTTTTTTCGTCATGGACGGCCCAAAGAATGTCACGCAGTTGCGTCTCCGGCCCGCCCAGGACGAAAAGCCCATTTTCTGTCATGATTTTTTGTCATAGAAGTAGGAGCCCACCACGTCTATGATGATACCGGGTTTTGTCACAATTATCGTCATAGAAGTGTCATATGTATGACAGAAAAAAAATTCGTTCGGCCCAAAATGTCACGGATGTGTCTTGTTTTTTGTAGTGAAGCCATCGGAAGAGTGGAGAAAATGGTGGAGGAGATGGGGGAGCGGCGGAGGGGTGCGATTCTTGCCCGCTGTCTGTCTGGCCTCGTGTAAATAGAGGGCAGACGGTAGAAGCTTGGCCGGCGTCTGGCCTCGTTTAAACTGAGGGCGGACGGGAGGAGCTCGGCCGGTGTTGCGTTTAATTCCGGCCCGCTCATGAACGGACGTGTGGCAGGAGTAGGATTCTCGGTTTGCATGCGGGTTTAACGGAGGGGTTTAATGGAGGCGTCGGGCGTGCAGCGAGCGGCGTAGTACTATTCGATTTGACAGCAGTAATGAGCCGTCAAATCACAAAGGCCCTCGCCTCTCGTGAACCGACCGAGCTAGACTGCCCCGCCCTCTAGCCTTTTAAAAAATGTATATACTCCACTTTTGTATAGTAGTAGTATCGATGGGTTGCGCCATGGAGCAAAACTTGAAATTAAAAAAAATGTGGTACATATAGAGAGCGCTCATCGCCAAATTATGCATATAGTACTATTAAAAAGGCTTGTCACAATAATGGTGTCCAGCACAAGTGCACAATCCACCCCTCAAATAAAACTAAGCACCCTGGAATTCTTTGACAAAACTAAGCACCCTGAAATTCTTTCACAACTAAACTGCTGGCTATATGATGTTGGCCATATATATTGTACGTATATAATGTGAAGAAATGAGTGGTAGTACTATACCAACTAAAAGATGAAATGTAAGCAATACTAGTATGTACGTACTGAAGAGTTAAAGTAACAAGAAGAAACATAACATAGTTCTGCTGGGGGCTCAGCACAACACAACCCTCAAATTAAATTAAGCACACCTTAAATTAAACTTTGCAACTATTCCGGTAGACACTGCATTAGAACCACCATGAGCAACGACACTGCCACCTTACTCGGAGTCCTTGTCCACGTCCTTGACTTCGTCCTTGTCCCTCTTCCTCTTGGCTGATACTTCTTTGCTTGAACCGCACACTTGGCTGTTGCTCTTCATCCAACCCTTGCAGATATTGAAGCAAAGGTAGCCATCCATTGCAACGTAGTGGATGTGGTCTATATCTAGTACATTCCGCTGCCATGCATGATGATGAAACGTGTATGGAGGTTTCTCCAGTTTACCATACGAAGGATGATCCATGGCTCCTGCCAGGGTCAGCATTGAAGGCTAACGAGAGGACACCAGCCAATTCTTCTGGAGGTCGAAGGTGTTGCCTACAACGAGGCCTATCTGACACAGGACTTCTTTGTCGTTGCCAAAGTCTACAGTAACGAATTTGACTAGGTTGCTCTCGAGGAAGTCCTTAAAATCCTGGCACTCAACGTCGGCATGGCATATGTGGTAGACCAAGCATAAGTCATGCACGCGAACCTGGATCACGGCGGGCTTCTTCCTCTCTTCGTCCTTTAGATCCTTCTCTCGTCCCAGGACTGTGGTGTACTCAACATCTAGCCCAGCGACCCACTCATCATCTGAGTCTTCGAACATGCGTCTGAAGCGAGAAAGGCATCCTTTCACCGTCGCGGAAGAACGGGTGTAGATGACGTCGAACTCATCGCCGGTGATGGTTCTAACCTTGTACTCACCGCCGATCGGGGAGATTTGGGACGCCATGGATTTGGGAGGAGGGTTAGGATTAGTGGAACTACCGTAATGTGAATGGACGGGATGACTAGGAGCGAACCGCCGTAGTATTCAAGGACGTGCGGGGACGTGTAGGAGCGAATTGCCATCGTGCGAACGGCAGGGTAGTGGCTTTCCATTCTCCCATGATACGGGCTTCCGAGAGCCATTGGATCTGAGATCGAACGGTTGCTTGGCGTGATTCTAGACCTATGGGTGAATATCCTATCCTGGAGGGTTATTCTGCAAATTTTCAGCAACTTAGCATGCGACCGTTTGATCTCAGATCCAAGGGCTGCCAGCAGCCCGTATCGTGGTCGCGCCTACCACGACTGTCGCGTCGCTCGTGCGGTCGCGCCCTTGGAGATTTAACACGGTGCGTTAGGCTATCTGATGTTGGCATGTCATACATAGTCATCACTTAGTCACTCATACTACAACAAGGTTTTGGCTATAAGGTTGGCTATAAGTGTATTTATTTATTTTACTTCTGTCTATCTCTTTCTTCGTACTCCCTCCGTCCCATAATATAAGAACGTTTTTGACACTAGTGTAGTGCAAAAAACGTTCTTATATTATGGGACACAGGGAGTACTAGTATTTGTTGCATTTGCCAAGGAGTGACCTCTTCCAATGAAATGGTGTTGCTAAGTTTGCTTCATTTAATTAGCTATAGACTCAAAATTGTCTTTTCACCTAGGTACACGCGCTTAGCACCGTTTCTTCCTTGGATCACCAAACTAGTCTCTCTCTTCTTGATTAACTTGCCACATCAGACTTTATGCCTATGTGGCAAGCTGAAGCACCTGCAGGAGCAAGTAAGTACAATAGTGCATTTACATGGCATTTTTGCATATGTGGAGGAAAGAGAGGCAAGGAAAAAGTGGAGAAGTGGGCTCTCATGCAAGAGCCAGCCTCTACTACATGGTGGAGCATTGGGAGAGGCACCTGTATGGAGGTGGTCAGGAATCGGGAGACTCACGCCGGTCGTAGCGCCGCAGTTAAAATGATAATGGCAAGTCAAATCACGGGGCCCCACCTGCAGCAGTAACTCGCTGTCAAATCACACAGCCCTACGTTTGCAGCAGCCTACTCCCTCGTCTTCTCGCGTCTCTGTCAAACCGACTAGGCGGAACTGCCCCGCCTACCACGCAGGAAAAGCCCGCGCCGTATACTCCCTCCGTCTAGGTGACCAAGGTGGAGAGGAAAACGAGAGAACTTAATGTTTAGTATTTGCTAAGGCTGCTTGTAATGGTACTAGCCTTAGCAATTTTGATGAGGTGTCATAGAATTAAATGAAGAAAGAGAGAGAGTTGAGTACTATGTGTCATACATGGCAATAAATAAAGTACTACATGATACTAATATATGATACATGGCGCAGGAGTACTAAGTATTATTAATACAGTTTTGCTAGAACTCATCTAGATGAGGTATAATTTGGTCTCATTCATCTTTTATAGCCATTGGATGTGATGCTATATAAGATGCGTGTGTGCTGACGTGGGTTGTATATGTTCTTGTGCAACGAACTGCCCACTGCATGTCATGTTTGATAGTCTCAAGTCATTAAAAGCATACAAGCCCCACATCTCTTCTTGGTTGATTCCTCTATTTATGTCAAAAAATAAGGAACAACGTGAGAGTTAATGCACCACGCCTATGTGTTTACTATTTGGTTTTCGTAAGATGACTTAATACTCACCTAGACGGAGGGAGTATTCGATTTGACAGCGGGCGGCGCATATCCCGATACGGCTTTAATGCAGACGTGGGAGGGAGTAGCGGTTACCAATATGTTGAACGGCCAATGCATCCTCCTTCAATTAATGCATGAGGGAAGTAATGGGAGGAGGTCCGGGAAAAGACGTTGCACGATGTGAATGCAACGCAGTTTGCCCTCATTTCCCTCATATAAAGGCGCCCCTCGATTCCAATACATCTACCACATCGTACGCACCTAAGCATTTGCCTAAGCACCTACACTAAGCGCAAAAGAGCTCACTCCAGACCCATGGCGGCGATGCGCGTGAGCAGCCAGCGGCTGCGCCAGGTGGTCCACGACGTCGGCCTGCGGCATGGCGCCGAGGATCGTCTCCAGACGGTGTTGGAGACCGGCTGGTGGATGGTCGCCGTCGACGCCAACTACGACTCTCAGTTGGACCAGATGATCGTTGCCACCAGCAACAAGTTCACCGTCCTCAAGAAGCTCGCGGACGACATCGCCGTACTCCTCCGGCCCGCGCGCCCGGGCTCCTCATTGCCTGCCACCCTAATCGGCCTCCATGGCCGGAACCTCTTTCAAGCACTGGTGGCCCTGCGACTGCCCGCCGACGCCACGAAGAATGTCCACCTGGAGGTCGCGCTCGCCGCGAGGCACCTCGCCCTGCAAGAATTCGTCGACCTACACATCCACGTGTACGAGCAAATCATGTACATAGGTATCTACAAGGCCAGTGAGGACGCTACGACGTTGGCCTTCCTCAACCGGCTGGAAGCCTTGGATGCCTTTGCTGAGAAGCACCTCGACCTCGCCACAAAAGCCGCCGCTCCTTAGCCGCCGGTCGGTGGCCCGGCGCACTGAGTTGAGGAGGAGGAGGTCGTACGTTCATGGATCCATCTTTCTTCTTGCCTTCTGTAACCACCACTGCGATCGCATCATCGTGGCCTTATTCTTATTGTGTTGTTGCATTCTCGTTCCTGTCAATACCGACATGTGCGATCCCTTTGCTTAATTATATGCATCACTGTAACTAGTACTCCATCCGTCAATTTATAAGTTGTGCTTACCTTTTCCATCAACTTCGTGCAACGCGCGGGCATCTTGCTAGAACACTAGAATATGTCTATATAATCCGTATGTGATAGTCCATTTGAAATCTCAAAAAAGACAAATATTTAGGTACGGAGGGAGTAATATATTAGGAGTATATCAAAACAATAGTGATTTCTTTCAAGTTTGTGAACCTATACTACTATTCTACTACTTTGGATCCGTCACAACGCACGGGCACATTGCTGGTAAAAGGAAAAGGCCTGCCGCGTTCGCGTCGCACCCCCACACGCCCGGGAATCGGGAGTACAACACGGCCCGTCCGGCACGACACATAGCTTCGAGAAGGCGTGTTGCCTAGCATTTTCACTTTCATGTGGGACCACCGTTGAGCAAACCGACACCCCGCCCGTCGCTGGGTTGGAAAACAGAAACGAGGGGAAGATCTAGCTGTAGCACGGAAGCCAAGAAATTTGGTGTCAGACGGGGCTCGTTGATAGAGTAGGAGCATTCCGTACTAGTACTACTCCTAATAGTACCAAGTTTGTACTCCTAATACTATATTACTAGTACTACCACTATACAACTAGTAGGTACATGCACGGCACAACATCGTAGGAACAAAAAACCGGGAAGATCTTGTTTTGGGTGATTTATCTTTTTTTAATCAACGTAGTATGAATAATATGATGTGGGGGGCACCCATGAAGCATATGTGGCTTGGTTGCATGGCTAAGGAAGGTTAGAGAAAAATAAATAGATAATGTGTTTAGAGTGCACTCCACTAAATAGATATACTTTGGATCCATTGCAACGGACCGACACATCTATATCTATACCCCCTATATAGTGTGTGAAACACTTTGAAAGTTGGTCGTTGGATGAAGCCAATCCGACGGTACAAAGATGGCAAATCCGAGCACTACTGGCCATTGGATATCATCCACCAGATTCTGCCACATGTATAATCTAGAAGACTCCATGGTTGAACTTAATTCATGACTAACTTTGCCACAACTAAGCTTAGGCAAAGTTATTAGTTCTTCAAAATGAGAGCCACAAGTTGGCAAGCCTAAGGGAATCTTGCCACATTTTTTGTGTGTATGTCATGTGGGGCCTTAGTGTGGCTTGCCTAAGGTGTGGCTTGAACCAAACACTCACCTAAGTTAATCAAACTTGCCTAACCTTACATTCCACCAGATTTTGCCACATGTTAGAATCCAGAAAGCTCCACATGTAGAAGCATAATGCACAAACCACCATAATCTCATGCGTGCAATGCACGTGTACCTTACTAGTACTTGTTGGTAGTAGTAAGAAACAAATTCCATTTTTGGCACGAGCTCGTACTACAGGAGCACCACAAGGCCTGCCGCAGGAGTTACATTTCCCTCTCGGGGCCCACGGGACCGAACTTCAGTGGCTTAGTGCCCGGCCTATGAGTTAATGACATGCGGACCTTAAATGCGGCTGGCCCACATGTCATTCTCATGGTGGTGGCGTGGTTCATGACTCACTCATTCGAGATGAACCGGCCGGTGGTGGCGTGGCCGTGGCGAGGGTGCCACAGCTGGGCGTCGGGGCGTTACGAGGCGTAGATGGCCACACCGACGGGTACTACCTGTAGTACATAAGTACTCCAGCTGAGGATTGATGCCCGGGACGAAATGTGTCACAGCCGCTGGATGAAAATTCGATGGTGCGGGAGTACGGATCGGAGCACAGCAGCGGAGCAGGCAAACCGCGTCCAATCGGGTGTGTCTGTGGTAGAAAGTTGATGGTCGCCGCAGTTCAGCTGGCCCGCATGTCATGCACACAAAGGCAGAGGAGCAGTGGGGCCGAGAGGGATGAGGGGCACGTCAGGGGGATGAGGATCCCCTGACGCGAACAATCCTACCATTCTGTCACTGACATGTGGGACCCATAAGCGTGGGTCCCACCTGTCAGCGAAGGAAAGGCAGGGCAAGGCAGTGATAGCCACATCAGAGGATCCATGTCCACGTCGGGGGACGTCGTGCCGTGGGTTGGAGCGGCGTCGTGGGAATCGCGTGTGGGTGTGGCAGTGGTAGAAACAAGAAACGTGATGGTCGCCGTGGTTCAACTTCCATGGACAAGCTGTCATGTCTGCTGACACATGTATATCAAAACTAGAATGTTTATATTTCAAGCACGTGAACAAGTATTATTCTACTACTTTGGATCCATTGCAACACACGGGCCAGCACATTGGTAGTAGTACTGTCCATCTCTATCTCTAGAGGCCTTCCCTCGTTCATCCTTTTCTCTCACAAGATAAACTACTCATACAAATGCATCTTGATGTTCCGTGGAACGCACGAGGATGTTTCCTTGGGGGTCTCTCCAGCGCGGCATGGCCGTAGTTGCAAGTTGACGCCCCTTGAGATGCCAACGTTGAGGGGCACTCGGATTTCCTCCGATGAGAAGGTAAGATGAGTTTGATCACGTAGTAAATGCATTCTAAAGACTACTTCCTTGTCCATTTCCTAATTCTCCCCCTGCCCACTGTTTCACAGGTTAGGCTCGGTGCGAGTGGAGATTGGCTTGCATATGTACGGGAGGGTACCAACATCAATTTGCACAACATTTACAACGGTGACACCGTTCCCGTAGAACCTTTTTCCAACATTGGGATCAGCCATGCAACGGGCCACCGCAGGAATTGGTACGATGGAACCACGGTGAGATTGAATAAGATAGCACGAACCTTGCACATGGCGGTCAAAGGCGGACCATGCTGTCTGCGGCCGATTTGTTGCCGTACGAGTAGGAAGACGTTGTGCCCCTTTCTAACCGCATCTTCGCGGTGACAAACCAGGGGACTTATTTTGTATGGGACACATCCTACGATATACTCCCTCTCTCCCAGTTTATTTGTTTTGAATCTTTTCGTTTTTATAAGTTTCAAATTCAAATTTAGAGCTCCCCATCACATGTTGAGATTACAATGTCCATTAAATCGTTGCGTGCATGTATAGTAAAGAAACAAATCTCGAGTTTGGCACGAGTTCGTGCTGCGGGAGCACCACAAGCCCTGGCGCAGGAGTTACATTTCCCTCTCAGGGCCGTCGGGACTGAGCTTCAGCGCCTTACTACACCTACCTTTGAGTCAATAACATGTGGACCCGATAGGTGACTGGTCCACATGTAATGCTCCCGTAGGCAGAGGGGCAGTGGGGCCAAGAGGGGTGAGCCGCAGGTCCGGGGACGTGTGGTTTCATGGGTTCGAGCGTCGTCGTGGGAATCGCGGGTGGCTGTGGTAGAAACTTGATGCTCGCCGCATTTTAGGTGGCCCACATGTCATGCACACAAAGGCAGAGGGGCGGTGCGGCCGAGAGGGGTGAGGCGCACGTCGGGGGGCGTGGTGCCGTGGGTTGGAGAGGCGTCGTGGGAATCGCGAGATGAAACGTGATGGTCGCCATAGTTGAACTTCCATGGACAAGCTGTCATGTCTACGGAGACATGCACTGCATACCGATCACTGGAAGGAGTAGCAGAGAAAGCTATATATGCGGATAAATAGTTCCTTATAGTCAAGCGGACCCACGCTACTACTCTGTTCCAAAGACATGCACACCATCGAAATAGTCCATCTATATCAATATACACCGAGAGGGAATATATTTTTTTACAAGAGATGAAATAGTTCATCCATCCATAATGCCCTCCTGCTGGTGCAGCCTTTTCTTCTTCTTCTTCTTCTTCTTCTTCTTCTTCATGTTCTCGTTCTCTGTGGGAGACGGCTTCGCAACAAGCTCTTTGGACCTTGCAGCTATCTCGAAACTCACACGGGCGTCGAGGGCAGCATATGTTATCCGCTCGTACGTCAAGGGATAATTCTCCCATCCAGACGACCTTAATGCCACCGTCTCGTCACCCTTCTGAAGATTTTTACCGAGCACAAAATTTGCTACGTCGAATAGGGATGGTGTCTGTTTATCACAATCTTCTACAAGAATTTTGATTCTGGTTTGTAGGTCAGCGATGCTTTTCAAATCAAGGTTGTACGGCTCCAGCTTATGTTTGTCCCCTTCGATGGCTGCCCCACAGAAGTATACGTCCTCCCGAGACAAGAAATCGTGAAGCTCACCTGGTATGGAGGGCGAGTGCATGATGTGGTACACCAAAACATCATCTTCGAGGCACAACTGAAGGACGGCGGCGCGCTGGATCTTCCCAGGGGCACGCTCCGTGTACTCTGCGTCGAGACCAATGACCCTCGTCTCTACCTTTTCGAGGGAGTTGGATACATTGTTGATCCACTACCGAACAACCCTTGGGTGGACGGTGACGGTGGCAACTATGTGCATCGAGCCTTCGACGAGGACATGTTGGACGCTAAAAACCTGCATCTCGATCTCTTTCGCCATTTGGAACCGCTGGAACGGAGGGCTATGGTTTGGAGAATTAGGATTAGATGGCTGGTCTAACTGAAGTAGTAGATGATTATTTAAAGAGGTTAAAACAATGTGAACGCAGTGGGGTTTGGATGCAAATGAAGACGAAGGGGGGTGAAGAAGCCAAGGAGAATTGGTTCCCGATGGAGAAGTAAATGGGAGAAGTGGCGTGCAGGCAGTTGATTAGACGGCTAGGTAGACTAAACGAAAAGGCTATGCGGGTAGACTGATGAGTCGTACCTGTTCGTGTACATGCCCATCCTTCCTGATAGGTGGGACCTACGCAAACAGATAAAAAATGTGTCATAGTTTTTTTTGAGCGCGTGAGTGGGAGAAACAACATTCTCTGGTTAAGGAATACTCCCTCCGTTTAGGTGAGTATAAGTCACCTTATGAAAATCAGGTTTTCCCAAAACCTTTAGGCGTGGAGCATTAACTTCCTGCTCGATCCCCTCCCAGCCTCGTTAGCCAGCGTTCTCTTCCTCTGCTGCCGCGTTCTACCTTTCCATTTTCCTCGTATCAAGTGTGGAACGATCTGCATGCCGTCCTTGATGCACCAGAACGACCACTACATGCATCGCGGCAGGGCGTTGATTGGGCATGCACGAGAATTTGGTTCTGCTCGCAATATGGATGATACCTGAACGATGAAGTGAACAGGCATGCAAGCACGGGAGACCTATTTCCGCTATACAATACTGGAGTACTCATGTTCCTACTAGTAGTAGTAGTAGTACAACTGTGGTACACTTGATGGTCAAAATACTATTCATCCGGTCCTCACAGTGAAGTGACAACACCCTGCGCCTGACACTAGTCCAGGCGCCGTGTTCGGGTTACCAAAGTCAGCCTCACCCTGTGCACTGTGCAGTCTGTCACCGCCGCTGTACAGCACATTGGCGCCTCGCCTCGTCTCCCTCTCCGCTCCCATAGCACCACTCCATCTCCATCTCCTTCTCCGTCTCCGTCTCCGTCTCCATCTCATTGTGCCCCCGTGTACCGTCGCCTCACTCACCTCCCCCAGTACCACTATTCCCTCGCTAGCCGCTCCAGCACCAACATCCTTCTCCCTCGTAAATAAAGCCCCCTTCCAAACTCCACCATGGCCGAACACGAACCGCGCAGCATCCATATGAGCCGCGATTGGAGCAATCTCCCCAGTGACATCCTCGACCTCTGTTGTTCGTGTATGGATATGTTGAGCGCCCTGTGGCTGGCTGCATGCTCGAGGGACATGCACACGGCCATCGTCGAAGCGAGGCCTAAGCTTCTCAAGACACCCTACTTGCTGCTATCTGGTCTTGCGAGATTGGCTCGCCATGATACGGAGGCGTGCATGATGACCCTTGACTTCAATCCGATCTCCATTAGACGAAACTTCTTTGCAGGTATGTAGTGGGTCGCCGTACATCATTTCCCTTGACATCGATCCGATCACCATCGCCCGAAACTTCTTGGCAGGTATGTACTGGGTCGGCATGAACTCCCACTAGATGGCTGCCTTCAGAGAAGACGGTAAAAAGTTGGTGCTCGTGAACTTCCAGACCTCCCATGAGATTATCCTTCCTCCGTTGGATTATATAGAGTATTACCATCGCGGTACAAGTCATCTAGATTACTATGTCAGTTGGACGGACCTTGTTTTGCAGAAGATTGTAATCTGCCAAGTGCCCACACGACATGCGAATTACGCAGACTTCAAGCTAATTGCCTTGTTCGACCGCGGACTCGCCTATCTTTACGTCGGTGCCTTCTTTAGCTGGAGACAACTCGGCTCGCAGTGGATCATCGTCAAAGCTGATACACACTTCTGTGATGCTATTGAACACAATGGCATCATCTGCGCGATCGACACAGCAGATGGCACCACGTATTGCTGGGACGGCGCGTGTAAGTTGTTTCCATCTCATGTTAATGATGACGCCATGACACTGTTTGAACTTTTTGTGATGATTGGCATATCCCTGTTTGAGCAGAATTTGAGTAGAACTATGGCAATGTATTAGAGACACCGTAAATCAGCTATATTTGGAATGAGTAAATTCATGCGATTGTGACCATGTCATTACAGCCAATTTGTACCCTGAATAATCAAACGGTTAGGAATATATGGATATTATCCTTATTTTATAGTAATCTATATACTACTACTAAATATGAGTGTGTATCAATGGCCATGTTAGTTTCCTCATTTTCATGATGTAGAAACATGCACCACACTGTTGGTTTCATCTAACCATACATTAGGGAAGTAAATGTGCATATGGTGAACTCTATATTTGGAAGTAGTGAAATCCTGCAATGCTTACCATGTGTTCATACCTATATTCGCCCTTCAGCGATCAATGGCTAGAATAATATGCTCACAAAAATTTTGCCCACAGAACACGAGTATATAACAATGCATGGTCTGTTAGTTACCTTGAAGAATTTGTTTGTGAGGACAGAACATGATTACTCCCTCCGTTCCCAAATATTTGTCTTTCTAGAGATTTTAACAAGTGACTACATACGGAGCAAAATGAGTGAATCTACACTCTAAAATATGTCTACATACATCCGTATGTTGTGTCTATTTGAAATGCCTAGAAAGACAAATATTTGGGAATGGAGGGAGTACATAACATGCATGACATGGTAGTTTCCTGTGAAGAATCGATTGCGAGATAACATGAGTATAACCATGCATGGCACTTCTATATTTTCGAACCCAATATACATTTCCCTGTATTTTCCTCCCAGTTCCAACAGGGACATATCAATGTTGTTTCTTGCATTATCCTACTCATACTCTGAACAATGCTGATCTTACATTAACAATGCCTGTCCTTTTTGATATGATGCAGTGTCCCTACAGTTACTGCCCTTTGTAATCACACCACCTTTGCCAAAAACAGGGAAGCACAACTGGTTCCTCGCTCGATTAGACGACGGCAAAAGACTGATGATCATTCGGACACATGAGCCGGAAAAGTTATATTGCAAAAACCCCACTGTATACAAGCACCGTGTAATACGTGAGTATCCGGACAGTGGTTGTTACGTCTATGAGCAGGATACCAGCTTGTTGGGGCCTTTAGGATTTTTTAGTTGGAGGCGGGTAAACAGCCTTGGTTCACACTCTCTGTTTCTCGGACTCAATTATCCGATTAACCAGGAGATCACCGTTGGCAAGGACCTTGATGGAAAAGAGGCTCTGTTTGCTATGGAAAACTATGTCTACACGGCGAGCCCTAGGAGTTCGGGAGCAAACTCCCCTGATTGTCAACGATACGGCCTGCAGCCAAAAGAAGGTGAGAATGACAAAGGCATCCGGATTAACTTTGATCCTTGGATGTCTCAATTACGACAGGCAGTGATGTGGTTCAAGCCTTCAGGTTGATAGGTAATTGGGCTGTTGCATCGAAAGGGTGGAGTACTGGTGTCTCCGGATCACTGGTCATTGAAGCAGGGCTGCAAATTATGATGGTGTTGGATCATCTCTTCGAATGACTTTGTTGTCTTTGCTGCTGGTTCTGGATGGGTAGTTCTTTCTTTTGTTATGCATATTCCTTGTCATTTAGTCATCCTCGTCTATGTCACTCTTACTATGTAATAGTTGCTTCTGTTTAGAATGTCATTCTCGTTTGGATCACGAGAGTCTGAGCGCTGCAGATGGGTGCGTTTTGGTGGTGTAGCAAGACTTCTTATGAACTATCATGTCTTGTTGTTTATGTCAGTAGTAGTCACTAGTCAATGTTTGAATGTTGTATATATCGTTGTTTCGAACTGTTTATTGTCTCGAACTACTGGTGGGCTAAATGAGGGCATCACCATTCTCCAGTGTTCAGAGTATATCTCCTTTTTTCAAGTTATATAATTTGAGCTCAGTGTCTTTTCGATGATGTACACTTGTTTGGGCCAATGAGGTGTCGTTGAATATGGGCCGAGTAGTAACGCAATGCCAAACAGGTCAATTATGACTCTCAGGCCGGGCTCTCAAAAGATCCTGAAAAAAAAGGCCGGGCTCTCCAAAAAAGAAAGAATAAGGACTCTTAGGCCGACATGTGGGCGCCACCGGTGTTTTCGTGCGCTTGCGCGCCGAGAGCATATTGGGGCGTGCTCGAAATTCATGCTACCTTTTCATCCCCAGTCTCCCGCCCCTCCCCTACCTCTGGAATCTCGATTCCTACTCCAGTTCCCCCAAATCCCCCTCCTGTACTCCCTGTACTCAAGCGCACTATCATGTCGCCGGTCAACGCGGATATCCGAGCTGGAGATCCTAAGGTCCGTCCTGCCTTCGGTCGCTGCGTGCTGTCGCTCAACAGTGGCATGGCGGCGCTTGACGACCAGTTTGCCGGCAAAGTGCTGATGGTAAGCATCAACGGAGACCGGCCTCCCATCTCGCCGGACGACCTTGTCAAAGCTCTTGGCATTGCGCATGGCATCCAAATAAGTGACTTGCTCGTCGAAGTCTGTCCGCCACCGGCTGATTTCTTCGTCAGGTTCCGGACAACTTTCGACTGCAGTCGTGTGTTCGAATCTTCCCTGCGTTTGTTCTGCGATGGCGCGCTGGTGAGCTTTGATCGGTGGCACCCAGGATGGGGCTCGGTGCCCTCTGAGCTTGAGTTTTTAACAAAGCTTACCTTCCACGGCATGCCTCGACGTGCTTGGAACAGCGAGTCCATGAACGAGCTTATCAACGACCTTGGAGGTGAGCTCGTAAGTATGTTTGTTCCTCTAGACAGCTGGACTCTGACGGTTATGGCATGGATGAAGAAGCCGTCCACCATACCGAAGGTGATTGGTGTTGAGATACCGGTGCAGGAACCAGGGTTGTACTATTCGTCGCCACCAAGGCCGCCGCGGACCACGTTAGGGATGTACCTGTATCGAGTGTTCGTGCATGTCGAAGAAGTGGTCAATCCATCAATCGAAGTCCTGCCGCCGCCGCTGGTGCCAGGGTCCGTCGACGACGTCCATTACAGGAGTCAATGTCAGACTTTCCCCGTGTTGCTCGGAACGATGGATGGCACAGGGCCTACTCCATCGCGCGGCGGAGGCCACTGCTTCTTTGGGAGAAGAGGCAGGGCTGGCTGCCTGGATTTGCTCTAATTTGAGGTAACAACTGAATCTTGTCAGATACTAGTTAAATCCGAGCTATGGGTGTGAAGCACTGATATGCTAGTACATTTGATTGTGACCTGTTCTAATTTTGTACCTGAACTTTTTTTAGAAAGGGTTGTACGTCAACTTAATGTGCTAGCAGAACTTATTGTGTTGTCTGTCTGTTTTCTTTGCACAACATTCAAGATATTTCCCCGTCATTGATAAAGACGATGAACCGTTATGTACGACTTCGTTGGTTTCAACATAGCCCTTCCCGTAGCGATCCACTGCTACCATCCTGATTGTGCCGCCTGCGTGAAATTTTTGTATGCAAGTTCAGTGTGCTATGATGTTCTATATGATTGTGTCAACTATATAAGTTTTTACTGAGCATCAGCAAAGCATATGGCTGAAAGATGTATTTACAAGCATCGACCGATGGGTCTCTCTCTCTATCTCTCTCTCTCACACACACACACACGCACACACACGCGCACACGCACAAGTGGGACCCGTTGAATTATTTATTTGCTCGTGACAGCTTTTAATTAGGTTCCACTGTAATCTAACTTTTTTCTTAAGTTATTAATTGAGCTCAGCGACTTCAAAAAGTTGTACAGAAGCCTTGTTTGGGCCTTTCCGGCTTCGCTGAATGTGGGCTGAGTAACCATGTTAGGTTGTACTATACTACACAGGCCTTTTTTTCAACATCAGCAATGCAACTGGGCCAATAGTTGTACACAATATCCGGGTCAACTTGTTGTTCTCCGCCCCGCTGGGCTGCAAACTTTCCTAGGAGGTATGCATTAGGCTTAACAAGAAAATGGACTTTAAGAAATAATAAATGGGATGTAATTATAATAACTGGACAGTTACTATGCACCAAACACGTAATTAGTTTGAAAAAAATATTATTTTTGGAATTTGAAAATTTAAATTTCATTACTTGTTGCGTGCGCAATATTTTGTTGGATTTTAACGTAATACAACTTTATTTTGAAATTATATTTAACCTGACTAGAAATTTCGGATAAAAATATTTCGGATCCCATCAAAATGTGGGAATTTTTTTTGAATTCTGTTTTGAGCGGTTGTTTGAAATTATTAATCGTTGTCCTAGCTAGAAGTTGGGCTATACTTTTAACAAACTGTAAATGGGCTGTAGTAAATTCCATTAGAATTAAAAAATGGGTTGTACATTCTTACAAATCGCCAATGGGCTATATGTTCTCTGCCAAATCCGAGCTGTGGGCCTACTAAGTTGACCCATACCAAGGGCTTTGTCAACTTAGTCAATATAAACGATTCTAGCTGCAGTGATCGTACGATGTCCATCCAACGGTCGTAGTGCTTCTTCAACCTCTGGTCCTCTTGCTCCAGCCGCCCAAAGCAGCGCCGGTCGTGTCGCGTGCTCCTGCCTCCCGTGGTCGGCTGTGATGCCGCGGAGGCCTCACCGCCCCGTACTACTCCCACCGCTGGCCAGGCCATCCCTCTACTCACCCACACCCCCTGTTATTCTGCGGCGATGGCATCGTCACACCGCAGCCGAACCAGTGAACCCTCGTACTCCTCTCCGCGCGGGCTTCCACTGCTGCGTCTTCCCCGGCTCCGCGTCTTCCCCTTCCTAGGCCTCGCCGTCGTCCAGACCACCGCCCTGGTGCTCTCGGCGCGGCGTGGTCAACGTGGTCAACGACCGGCTTCCATCGAAAGAGTACTGTACGTGGAGAGGCTGACACCTGGGTCCAGGCGGCCGCAAGGAAGTGCCTCCTTATTACGCGCAAAATAATTATTCCTCCACCTAACAGCAGGGACCCATCGGACGGGCCACCTTATTTCATGAAAAAAATGTTTCCCCCCTAACTGCTGGTACCCACCGGACGGGCTAGCGTATTTCGCGAAAAAAACGTTCCCCCCGCTGTCAGCTCGGACCCACCGGAAGTGCCTCCTTATTACGCACAAAAAATGAATACTCCCCCTGCTAGCTGGGACCCACCATGGTGGGAGGCTGACTTGTGGGCCTACTAAGTTGACTGGGATGGGGGCCTTTGTCAGGTTTAGTCAATATGAACGATTCTAGCTCCAGTGACCGTACGATGTCCATCCAACGGCCGTAGTGCTTCTTCAACCTCTGGTCTTCTTGCTCCGACCGCCCAAAGCAGCGCCGGTCGTGCCGCATGCTCCTGCCTCCCGTGGCCGGCTGTGCTGCCGCGGAGGCCTCACCGCCCCCTACTATTCCCACCGCTGGCCAGGCCCTGCGGCGACGGCAGCCTCACACCGCAGCCGAACCAGTGAACCCTTGTACTCCTCTCCGCGCGGGCTTCCACTGCCGCGTCTTCCCCGGATCCCCGTCGTCCCCTTCCTAGGCCTCGCCGTCGTCCACCGCCCTGGTGCTCTCGGCGCGGTGTGGTCAACGTGGTCAAGGAATGACTTCCATCGGACGTGGACTGTACGTGGAGAGGCTGACAGCTGGGTCCATGGCCGCAGCAAGGAAGTGCGTCCTTATTACGCGGAAAATAATGATTTTTCGCCCTGACAGCTGGGACCCACCGGACGGGCCACTGTATTTCCCGAAAAAAACGTTTCCCCCTGACTGCTGGGACCCACCAGCTACATCTTCGCATGCAAGGAAGTGCGTCCGGGCAAAAAAACGATTCGCCCCCCTGACTGCTGGGACCCACCAGCTACATCTTCACAGGCAAGGAAGTGCCTGACAGTCGGGACCCACCTGGTCGAAGCGTGCGTAGCGTTGTCATTCTGGTCGCGAACGTGTACGTACATATATACTGGTGGATGTAGAGGCGCGCACGTGTCGTAGTAGTGGCGCGTACGTGTCATAGTAGAGGCGCGCACGTAGCATGTACACGTACGTACAACGGCAAGGGTGCAAGAAAGAAAATACGGCCACGTATGTGTACATATGGGTGGGGTCTCGAACGCCTACTCGCGCATACGTACGGCCAGGGCTCGTGTACATGGCTGGGTCGGAACGGAGAAACAGCGTCGTCGTCGTGTTCATGGGGAGGCAACGGAATGCGTAGTGTTCATGGGGAGGCAACGGAATGCGTCGTGTTCATCGGGAGGCAACGGAACGCGTGGGAGCCAACCGGCTGGGTTGGAACGGAATGTGTGGTCGTGTTCATCGGGAGGGCTTGGACGGAACAGGCGATGGAAACGAGGCCTGGCGTACCGCACAACGGAGGAAATGGACCTCCTACGTTCGGGACGGGGTCCTGTTGATCGGGAGGGGTCTGGCGTACCGCAAAAGGGAGGAAACAGACCTCCTATGGTCGAAACGGGGGTCCTGTTGATCGGGAGGGGTGTGGCATACCGCAAAACGGATGAAACGGACCTCCTACGGTCAAAACGGGGGTCCTGTTGATTCGGAGGGGTGTGGCGTATCGCAAAACGGACGAAACGGACCTCCTACGGTCGAAACGGGGGTCCTGTTCATCAGGAGGGGTGTGGCGTACCGCAAAACAGGACTCCACGGGATACTGTTCATCTCCACCGTCGACCTCCTCCAGCCTCCACGAGCTACAGTCGACCTCCTCCAGCCTCCACGGGCTCCTGTTCATCCAGCCTCCACCGCGCGCTACTGCACCGGCTACTGTTCAACCACCCCTCCACGGGCACCCCTCCACCGTCTACTGTTCATCCAGCCCTCCACACCACGGGGTCCTGTTCAACCACCCCTCAACGGGCACCCCTCCACCGTCTACTGTTCATCCAGCCCTCCACCACACCACGGGGTCCTGTTCATCCAGAGGCAACGCCACCGCTCACTGTTCATCCAACCCCCCCCCCCCCCCCCCCCGCAACGCTCACTGTTCATCCAATCGATCGGCTTCATTTAGCAGCAGTAGCGAAGGAATCGCTCGATCGGGTTCAGTTAACAGCCATCGATCGATCGCTCGGGTTCAGTAACGCGTAGCCTGCAGTGCAATCGCTCGGGTTCAGTTAGAGCCCAACGCCTCGCTCGGGTTCAGTTAGAGCCAACGCCTCGCATACACGCGCGTACGTGTACGAGAGAAACGCGCATCGCTCGGCCCCCGACCTCCCACCGTAACCGGGAACTCCCTGAAATTTTCCACCCCCTCGCTTCTACCACGGTTTTTTCCGTCGTGGACGGCCCAAAGAATGTCATGCAGCTGCGTCTCCGGCCCGCCCAGGACGAAAAGCCCATTTTCTATCATGATTTTTTGTCATAGAAGTAGGAGCCCACCACATCTATGATGATACCGGGTTTTGTCACAATTATCGTCATAGAAGTGTCATATGTATGACAGAAAAAAAAATTCGTTCGGCCCAAAATGTCACGGATGTGTCTTTTTTTTGTAGTGTGTGTAGCAATATTCATTAGTATCCTTTGACACCATCATTTTTATCCTATCAATTCAACATGTGTGTGAAAGCACGCAATCATCAGTTAATCCTTCTAAATTATCTTTCCGGCTCAGACGTCATTTTGAACATGAGCTGGTTCTCAACCAATCTGTTTGTCATCGATTGTGCCCCTAGGTCTATTCTACTTATCCATCCTTGATCAGAGCGTCTGCTTCTGATCCCCCGAATTGGAAATCATAATTCCTTTCCATTTAAGCTTTGGAATTATCAGATATTTCCAAAATCCGATGCCTCTGCATTATTTCTTCTTCTGATTGAATATCGATACTCACATCAGCTCTGTTGTGGATCGCCGGATCCATTATTGGATTATCATCAGACAGTGTCCTTCATATTGCAAGAACCTCGTGAAGTTCTTTCCCAAATACATAATGCCTTTGGTAATTGTATCCTCTCCTTTTGTCAACCATGCTCTGCTTTCGAGCTTGTGTTGTTTACTTCTGAAGTTTGTGGAATAGGTTCCTAAGATGCCCCTATGGGTTGAACCTATGCCTCCCATAATCCGTTTGAACCGGAGAGTTTTAACGAGTCTTACTCTTCTGGTGTTTAGCCAGATAACATTTCAACACTACAACTTCATCGAAAGCGAGAAGTAAATGAAATGATATGCATTGAAGAAGTGGGAGTCGACCTTGAACTTGTGTTCATGCCCATAGACACGATGTAGATCTTATCATGGAAGCTTCTCTTATAATCAAATGTTCCCTTGGTATAAGCTCATCTTGCATCTGTAAATTGATTCTTTGCAATCGTGGTTCCGGCCATATTTTATCCTTGATTCCATTTCCCGGGCAAGTTAAAATACTTGTCTTCTACCGATCATTTCATCTGTCCAACCTCTATTTTGATCTACCTCGAGTATTGTCCCCTGTTATCTCGAGGATATTGTGTCATTGCACTACCTCTTGTGAATTCTCATTGGAATGGTACTCCATCACATCATTCATAGCCTAATCGGTTATATCATTATCGAGCTAATTTTAACTGTGCTACCCGGTCCTTCTTCTCGGAGCACAACTCCTGACGACGAGCTAAACTTACGTCAATCTTCCTCATCTTATCATTTCACCTCAAACAAAAAGCTTGATTTGGAGCTTGTGTCGCATCCGTGGTTCCAATAACCTTTCGCTTCATCATTCCTTTTGCTTGATGTCGTCGCTGTTCGATGGCCTCTCCATAGTACCTCGACAAAATCTGTCGTGATCCCCATCAATATACTAGCCTGTTTCAGGATATCAATTGAATTCATGATGAGAAATACCATCCTTGCCCCTCGATGATTTGTGTTATCATCGACAACATTCTTGCCTCCCCCAACACGAATTTGTTCATTTAAATTTTGGAAATACATCCTTTTTGACACGTCGATGGATTTTTGTTGAAACCATCAGCCACCTCCTCATCTTCCCTGATAAAATTGCATGAGGTGTTCAAGAAATTCCCGATGGATCCTTTGTGTTCCCAAGGTCCGGCCTTTACCTGATGACCATGTCAATGCTATCCAGAAGTATGACTGTGTTACTCCAAACATCATTAAGAACATTGGAGGCGCAATGCTAAATGTTTCTTGATCAATTATCCAAACACCGTTGTATGGGTAAACATCATGATTCTCATTGCCCCATTAACTAAATGGATAAGTACTTGATGTCCTGTCATGTATATCATGCTCTGTTTGTTCTTGGGAAGCTTATACTCTAATACTTTTGTATAAGCACCTTTTCCTTTCCATTGGTCTAGTTAAGCTAATAACCACATTTTCCTTTCCATTGTTTTGTTTAACCTTTCTTGTGATCTATATGATCTAAGCAGTAATAGTTCCCTGCTTATGAGAACACCTCGGTGTACAATTTGTCAGTAAGACCTTGTTATTATTGCTGTTGACATTCCGGTAACCATCGATGGATGAGAACTTTGCCTATTGTTTCGCATCGTTCAACGAGCAGGAAAATAGTTCTCTCCGTCCCTCGCCCTTGGTACCAACGTTGTTGACAACATAACTGACAGTCTATCATCTGACATGCCTTGCTATCGGACCCCTTTCTACTTTTAACCCACATGGTGGGCCCATAACCCACAGTTCCACAGGATCGGAACCTGACTCTCCTGTATATCCTTTATTCTGAAGTATCATTTGCTCTTGGCTTTGTGTGTTGTCACGAGCCACCGTCCGGGAGATGATCTATTCCCGGTGCTCTGAACCCCCTTCTCACACTCTGTTCAGGTATCGATCGTTTGTCCATTCGCTTGAAACTTCCTATTGTACCTTCATACTTTGCTCTCGATGTTTATTAAGTTTCTACTCGAGAGATACTTCTACCTCATTCCCTGAATTGTTCATCAGATAATTAACCTTATAAGGGCCAGTTCTCCCGAAGTTACTCTTTACTTCCCCACTTAAATCTCGGGACGAGATTTCTTGTAGTGGAGGAGACTTGTAACATCCCCAGCATCACACTATAGTAATCTCCCCCTAATAAAGGTCATGTCATCATGATCATCATGCCTAAATGCCACTTGTCCAAAATCTGCTTCAAATTCAAATTGCATGTCAAATATTTGCTTCTTCTTTCATGCAATCAAAATAGTTCACAATATGACAAATATTCTCTAAGTATTTTTCATGTTAAAACCAAAATCTTTGGAGTTCCCAAATTGCCCCTGGAAATTAATTAGTGTTCCAGCAACATTTAAATATGCCATTCCCAATTTCCAAAATTCCTAGTCAAATCCTCTTGCCTCCAAGCTATTTGTGGCAATACCTAAAAATGTGGAGGAATTAATGGGCCAAGTCCCATATTTTTCCTAAATCCTTTGGATGCTCAAATAAATCTTTTCCTCTCTCTATTTAATTTTAAAAAAAAAAAGAAAAAGAAAGGAGAAAGAGCACAGGGCACTATGCACTGGCCCGAGTGCACAGTGCCTGGCCCGAGCCAACTGCCCCAGCTGGCCACCGCGCCCCCCCCTTTGGGCCTCAGCCCACCTGGCCGACCCAGACCGCCCAGCTCCCCGCACCGCACCCCCCTTCCTGTTCCTCGGTCGCGCGCCGCTACAGGGCGCGGTGGCCACCGAACCCACCTCGCCAGCGCCGCCCCGAGGGGATAAGGGCGACGCCTCGGCCTCCCCCCTGCCACCTCTCCCACTCGCCCCCTCCCAGATCCACTCCCCTCTCTCCCTCCTCGCTCTCCCCCTTGTTCCCCACCGCATCCAAGCGCCGCCATGGCCTCTCCGCCGTAGAACTCGCGGCCACCGCGACCTCCTCGCCTCGCCATCATGCCTGTCAGCTCTGCCGTCGTCGACTACCTCGTCCCCGTCCACGAACGCAAGCCGGGGAGCACCGCAGGCAGCGGATCGAGCCGCCCTCCTTCCGCCTCTGCTCCGACGATCCGCTTCGACTCCGGCGATGCCTGCTGCTGTTACTAACCTTCCAAGGGCTTTACGTAGCCGCCCAGTGAGCCTCGCCTCTCTCCCCTCTGTCTTCCCTCCGTTGCCGCGCCCGTAGGTGTCGTTCCCCACATGTCCGAGCTCGCCTCCGCCGAGCTCGTCGCCGGCCATGTTCCGGTGACCGAACGCCCGCGCAAGCGTGTCCATCATGCTCGCCTGCACGCGTAGACGCTGTAGGTGCTCAGCACCGCTTGTTTTGCTCGCCATTGCGGCGTTTGCGAGCTCGCCGTGCCTCGGGTCTCCGCCGTCCATGTCGCCGGCGACGGTTCCGGCCACTCCCAGCCCGGGCCACCACCGCAGAACGATGTGGCTTCATCCGCTCGATCGATCGAGCTAGGACACGAGCCCGGAGACGCCCTATAGCCAAATCCCCCCGCTGACCCATGCCTCCGCCGTGGTTTTTGCCACCGGCGGCTAGACGCCGGCGCCCGCGCTGACGTGGCCGACCGGGGCCACCCCCTGGGTCACTGCCATTGGGGCCCCTGGCCCCTAGTTGACCAGTTGACCTGGTCAACTGTGCTAACTGGGCAGCCCCAGCCACTGACATGGGGCCCCACCACATATTAGGTTAACTAAAACTTAATTAGTTTAGTCATTTGCCTATGACAGGTGGGTCCAGTAGCTAATTATCCGAGATTAGTTAGTTTAATACACTGTTGGACTAACAGAGGCTGACATGTGGGTCCCACTGGACTCACAAGACTGGTTTGACCTGGTCAGCCGCCCTACTGACTGATGATGTCACTGTGACGTCATGCTGACGCAATAAACCCTTCTGTTAATTTATTTAATTCTAGAAAATGTTTAAACCTTTAGAAATTGATAGTAATTAAACCGTAACTCCGATGGAAATGTTTTCTACATGAAAGTTTCTCAGAAAAACGTGACGAATCCGACTACGCGGTCCATTCGTCCACAACACATCCCTAGAATAGCGAACATCGATCCTTACCCCTCCGGTTCGTCTGTCCGAAAATGCCAAACTTCAGGAAAGCATTCCCGGATGTTATCCCCTTCGCCTGTAACATGTAGCCCCATGTTAGAACACGTCTAGCTCTGCATGTTCTCCTGTTTCTGCACTTGCTTGCTATGTATTTACTGTTTCTCCCCCCTCTTCTCTTCGGTAGACCCCGTGACGGCTGCCGATGCCGCTGTGATCGACTACATCACCGACGACCCCTCCTTCTTGTCTAAGCAACCAGGCAAGCCCCCCCTTTGATCATCCCGATATCGCCCATTCCATTCTCTCATGCTTGCATTAGATTTTGCTACTGTAATTGATTGCTCCTATTCTGATGCATAGCCTGCTTTTGTAACCTGCTTATTGTTACCTACCTGCTTATCCTAAACTGCTTAGTATAGGTTGCTAAGTGATCCATCAGTGACCCCCACCTTGTCCTTGTTGCCCCTGCTTCATCATTGAAGACCCGATCAATGGGATCGAAGACTGCGCCCCGGCACCACACATCACTTTCCCCTTAGTTGCTCGACACTACTGGGTTACTATCGAGTGCCGAGGGTGAAACCTCTACAGCACTTCTGATGTTAACCCTGTAGTGTAGCTATTCGGTCGTGGTCATCGAGGGTTATTCCGCCTTAAGCACTTCCGATACGACTCTGTCATGCAACCCCTCAAGTGTGAACCTCGGGGGTGGTTCCTCTTACGTTCACCTTGATGATTACATCAAGTGGAATTCACCGGGGGTGATTCCTCGGGTTTTCCCCTTGATGTTTGGACACCCGGATACTTGGACCTTACAACTGTTACTTGGAAAGGCGGGTCGACCCTGAGGGGTACCCGCGAATGATGTGGAGACGGGTTGACCTGGAGGGTGCCCACGAGATAATTACGAGGCGTGGCCGGGCATTCCTAGCCCTTGCCGCGAGTCCTCGAGACGGGGCAACAGGGTCACATCTTTCGTGAGTCTCTGCTTGTTACCGCATGCTCCTAATCCACTACGATTTGGATATTTGATCCGAGGGGCCTCTGGCCTGATAGCACTAACCATCACGTGGGCATAGTATGGGCATTCTGCGTCGTATGCATCAGCTGAAGCTTATTAGACGTCAGCGACTGAGCGGCGCGCACCGGGTTGGACTGGTAAGCTCCTGCCTTTTTTAAGGAGGTAGCAAGGTCTGCTCACCGGCCGCGTTCGCAACGTGCAGGAGTTCCCGAGGCGATGGCCCATGACCCCTGGGGACATAGGTTTAGTCCGGCGTGCTTGACCTCTCTATTAAGCCTAGGTCGGGTTGCGGCGTATTGTTTGGCCGAGGCCGGGCATGACCTAGGAAAGTGTGTCCGGCCGTAGTTAATCGAGCGTGGTGGGTAAGTGGGTGCACCCCTGCAGGGAAGAAAACATCTATCGATAACCTGTCCTACGATAACGGACACTTGGAGTTGTATCCCGATCGATACAACTAGAACTGGATACTTGAGATGAGACATGGATATGAGAACTGGATAGTATGGCTCTGGGATTGCTTTCTCGCAGGGAGTCGAGAAAGGATCTCTGGCCGAGGTTGATAACACTACTACTACTTTACTTTATGCTACTCTACTCCCTCCTGTTGCTGCAAGATGGTGGTTTCCAGAAGATGCTAGTCTTCGATAGGACTAGGTTCTCCCCTCTATTCTGGCATTTCTGCAGCCCAGTCCACATATACAGCCTTCCTTTGATAATGTTGCATATGTAGTGTAGATCCTTGCTTGCGAGTACTTTGGATGAGTACTCACGGTTGCTTTTCCCCCTTTCTTCTCCTTTCCGGTTGATGCAACCAGATGTCGGAGCCAGATGCCACCATCGATGCCTACTACTACGTGGAGACCGCCGACGACGAGGAGTAGTTAGGAGGCTCCCAGGCAGGAGGCCTTGCCTTTTCGATCGATGTTGCTTTTGTGCTAGCCTTCTTAAGGCAAACTTGTCTAACTCATGTCTGTACTCAGATATTGTGGCTTCCGCTGACTCTTGTGTATTCGAGCTTATGTATTCGAGCCCTTGAGGCCCCTGGCTTGTAATATAAAGCTTGTATTATTTTAATTTGTGTCTAGAGTTGTGTTGTGATATCTTCCCGTGAGTCCTTGATCTTGATCGTACACATTTGCGTGTATGATTAGTGCACGATTGAATCGAGGGCGTCACAGCTTGTATATTCCGATGATGGGCTTCCTCAAATGCCCGAGGTCTTCATGAGCAACCAAGTTGGATGCACACCCACTTAGTTTCAGTTTGAGCTTTCATACACTTATAGCTCTAGTGCATCCGTTGCATGGCAATCCCTCCTCCTCACATTGACATCAATTGATGGGCATCTCCATAGCCCGTTGATTAGCCGCGTTGATGTGAGACTTTCTCCCTTTTTGTCTTCTCCACATAACCCCCATCATATTATTCTATTCCACCTATAGTGCTATGTCAATGGCTTGCGCTCATGTATTGCGTGAGGGTTGAAAACGTTGAAGCGCGTTAAAAAGTATGAACCAATTGCTTGGCTTGTCATCGGGGTTGTGCATGATTTGAATATTTTGTGTGGTGAAGGTGGAGCATAGCCAGACTATATGATTTTGTAGGGATAACTTTCTTTGGCCGTGTTATTTTGAAAAGACAGGATTGCCTTATTAGTATGCTTGAAGTATTATTGTCTTAATGTCAAATGATAGACTATTGCTTTGAATCACTCGTGTCTTAATATTCATGCCATGATTAGATACATGATCAAGATTATGCTAGGTAGCATTCCACATCAAAAATTATCTTTTTATCATTTACCTACTCGAGGACGAGCAAGAATTAAGCTTGGGGATGCTGATACGTCTCCATCATATCTATAATTTTTGATTGTTCCATGCCAATATTATACAACTTTCATATACTTTTGCAACTTTTTATACTGTTTTTGGGACTAACATATTGATCCAGTGCCCAGTGCCAGTTCCTGTTTTTTGCATGTTTTTTGTTTCGCAGAAACCCCATATCAAACGGAGTCCAAACGGGATAAAAACGGACGGAGAATATTTTTGGAATATTTGGGAAATATGGGAGGAAGAATCAACGCGAGACGGTGCCCGAGGTGGCCACGAGGCAGGGGGCGCGCCTGCCCCCCTGGGCGCGCCCCTGACCCTCGTGGGCCCCTCGTAAGGCGGTTGGTGCTCTTCTTTGGCCGCAAGAAAGCTAATTTTTGGAAAATAAATCCTGGCGAAGGTTTCAATCCAATCGGAGTTACGGATCTCCGGGTATATAAGAAACGGTGAAAGGGCAGAATCCCAGAGCGCAGAAACAGAGAGACAAGAGACAGATCCAATCTTGGAGGGGCTCTCGCCCCTCCCATGCCATGGAGGCCAAGGACCAGAGGAGAAACCCTTCTCCCATCTAGGGAGGAGGTCAAGGAAGAAGAAGAAGAAGGGGGCCCCTCTCCCCCTCTCACCCGGTGGCGCCGGAACGCCGCCGTGGCCATCATCATCATCACCGCGATCTTCACCAACACCTCTGCCATCTTCACTAACATCTCCATCACCTTCCCCCCTCTATCTACAGCGGTCCACTCTCCCGCAACCCGCTGTATCCTCTACTTGAACATGGTGCTTTATGCTTCATATTATTATCCAATGATGTGTTGCCATCCTATGATGTCTGAGTAGATTTTCGTCGTCCTATCGGTGATTGATGAATTGCTATGATTGGTTTAATTTGCTTGTGGTTATGTTGTTGTCCTTTGGTGCCCATCATATGAGCGCGCGCGTGGATCACACCATAGGGCTAGTTGTATGTTGATAGGACTATGTATTGGAGGGCAAGAGTGACAGAAGCTTCTACCTAGCATTGAAATTGATGCATACGGGATTGAAGGGGGACCAATATATCTTAATGCTACGGTTGGGTTTTACCTTAATGAACGTTAGTAGTTGCGGATGCTTGCTAATAGTTCCAATCATAAGTGCATAGAATTCCAAGTCAGGGATGACATGCTAGCAGTGGCCTCTCCCACATAAAACTTGTTATCGGTCTAGTAAAGTAGTCAATTGCTTAGGGACAATTTCGCAACTCCTACCATCACTTTTTCCACACTCGCTATATTTACTTCATTGTGTCTTTATCTAAACAGCCCCTAGTTTTTATTTACGTGCTCTTTATATTCTTGCAAACCTATCCAACAACACCTACAAAGTACTTCTAGTTTCATACTTGTTCTAGGTAAAGCGAACGTCAAGCGTGCGTAGAGTTGTATCGGTGGTCGATAGAACTTGAGGGAATATTTGTTCTACCTTTAGCTCCTCGTTGGGTTCGACACTCTTGCTTATCGAAAGAGGCTACAATTGATCCCCTATACTTGTGGGTTATCATTCACATGATAGTTATTTTGTTGAGTTTGCTCCCACTACTATTGATGATAATACATTTGCTTATGTGGAGAGTAGTAAAATTTCTATGCTTGTAGATCATGAAAAGAATGCTTTGGGTGCTGGTTATATTGTTGAATTCATTCATGATGCTACTGAAAATTATTATGAGGGAGGAATATATGCTTGTAGGAATTGCAATAATATCAAGTTTCCTCCCTATGTGCTTAAAGTTTTGAAGTTATGTTTGTTTTGCCTTCCTATGATAGTTGATTATTGTTCCCATAAGTTGTTTTCTCACAAAATCCCTATGCATAGGAAGTGGTTAGACTTAAATGTGCTAGTCATATTCTTCATGATGCTCTCTTTATGTTTCAATTCTTATCTTTTATGTGAGCATCATTGAAATCATCATGCCTAGCTAGGGGCGTTAAACGATAGCGCTTGTTGGGAGGCAACCCAATTTTATTTTTGTTCCTTGCTTTGTTGCTCCTGTTTAGTAATAAATAATTCATCTAGCCTCTGGTTAGATGTGGTTTTATGTTTTAATTAGTGTTTTTGCCAAGTAGAACCTTTGGGAAGACTTGGGGAAAGTATTTGCGATCTTTCTGTAAAAAACAGAAACTTTAGCGCTCACGAGATTAGCTACAACTTTTTACTGGAGAGTGCTATTTAGTTGATTCTTTTTGAATATGATTAATAGATAAATTCCTCAGGTCCACCAGTTTATTTTAGAATTTTTGGAGTTCCAGAAGTAGACGTTTGATACAGATTACTACAGACTGTTCTGTTTTTGACAGATTCTGTTTTCTATGTGTTGTTTGCTTATTTTGATGAATCTATGTGTAGTATCGGAGGGTATGAACCATAGAGAAGTTGGAATACAGTAGATATTACACCAATATGAATTTAGAATGAGTTCACAACAGTACCTAAGTGGTGATTTATTTTCTTATACTAACGGAGCTTACGAGTTTTTTGTTAAGTTTTGTGTTGTGAAGTTTTCAAGTTTTGGGTAAAGATTCGATGGACTATGGAATAAGGAGTGGCAAGAGCCTAAGATTGGGGATTCCAAAGGCACCCCAAGGTAATATTCAAGGACAAACAAAAGCCTAAGCTTGGGGATGCCCCGGATGGCATCCCCTCTTTCGTCTTCGTTCATCGGTAACTTTACTTGGAGCTATATTTTTGTTCACCACATGATATGTGTTTTGCTTGGAGCGTCATTTTATTTTCTTTTGTTTTGCTTGATGTTTGAATAAAATACCAAGATCAGAAATTCTTAAATGTTAGAGAGTCTTCACATAGTTGCATAATTATTCGACTACTCATTGATCTTCACTTATATCTTTCGGAGTAGTTTGTCATTTGCTCTAGTTCTTCACTTATATCCTTTTAGAGCACGGCGGTGGTTTTATTTTGAAGAAATAGATGAACTCTCATGCTTCACTTATATTATTTTGAGAGTCCTAAACAACATGGTAATTTGCTTTGGTTATGAAACTAGTCCTAATATGATAGGCATCCAAGAGGGATATAATAAAAACTTTCATATAAAGTGCATTGAATACTATGAGAAGTTTGATTCCTTATGATCGTTTTGAGATATGAGGATGGTAATATTAGAGTCATGCTAGTGAGTAGTTGTGAATTTGAGAGATACTTGTGTTAAAGTTTGTGATTCCCGTAGCATGCACGTATGGTGAACCGTTATGTGATGAAGTCGGAGCATGATTTATTTATTGATTGTCTTCCTTATGAGTGGCGGTCGGGGACGAGCGATGGTCTTTTCCTACCAATCTATCCCCCTAGGAGCATGTGTGTAGTACTTTGTTTCGATAACTAATAGATTTTTGCAATAAGTATGTGAGTTCTTTATGACTAATGTTGAGTCCATGGATTATACGCACTCTCACCCTTCCACCATTGCTAGCCTCTCTAATACCGCGCACCTTTCGCCGGTATTATACGCCCACCATATACCTTCCTCAAAACAGCCACCATACCTACCTATTACGGCATTTCCATAGCCATTCCGAGATATATTGCCATGCAACTTTCCACCGTTCCGTTTATTATGACACGCTCCATCATTGTCATATTGCTTTGCATGATCATGTAGTTGACATCGTATTTGTGGCAAAGCCACCATTCATAATTCTTTCATACATGTCACTCTTGATTCATTGCACATCCCGGTACACCGCCGGAGGCATTCATATAGAGTCATATTTTTGTTCTAAGTATTGAGTTGTAATCCTTGAGTTGTAAGTAAATAAAAGTGTGATGATCATCGTTATTAGAGCATTTTCCCAGTGAGGAAAGGATGATGGAGACTATGATTCCCCCACAAGTCGGGATGAGACTCCGGACGAAAAAAATAAATAAAGAGGCCAAAGAAGCCCAAATTAAAAAAAGGAGAAAAAAGAGGCCATAAAAAAAGAGAAGGCCCAAAAAAACAAAAAAACAAAAAAATGATGAGAGAAAAAGAGAGAAGGGGCAATGCTACTATCCTTTTACCACACTTGTGCTTCAAAATAGCACCATGATCTTAATGATAGAGAGTCTCCTATGTTGTCACTTTCATATACTAGTGGGAATTTTACATTATAGAACTTGGCTTGTATATTCCAATGATGGGCTTCCTCAAAATTCCCTAGGTCTTTGTGAGCAAGCAAGTTGGATGCACACCCACTTAGTTTTCATTATTGAGCTTCATACACTTATAGCTCTAGTGCATCCGTTGCATGGCAATCCCTACTCACTCACATTGATATCTATTAATGGGCATCTCCATAGCCCGTTGATACGCCTAGTTGATGTGAGACTATCTTCTCCTTTTTGTCTTCTCCACAACCACCATTCTATTCCACCTATAGTGCTATATCCATGGCTCACGCTCATGTATTGCGTGAAGATTTAAAAAGTTTGAGAACACCAAAAGTATGAAACAATTGCTTGGCTTGTCATCGGGGTTGTACATGATTTAAATACTTTGTGTGGTGAAGATAGAGCATAGCCAGACTATATGATTTTGTAGGGATAACTCTCTTTGGCCATGTTATTTTGAGAAGACATGATTTCTTTATTCGTATGCTTGAAGTATTATTACTTTTATGTCGGTATTAAACTTTTATCTTGAATCTTTAGGATCTGAATATTCATACCTCAAATAAGAGAATTACATTGAAAATTATGCTAAGTAGCATTCCACATCAAAAATTCTGTTTTTATCATTTACCTACTCGAGGACGAGCAGGAATTAAGCTTGGGGATGCTTGATACGTCTCCAACGTATCTATAATTTTTGATTGTTCCATGCTATTATATATTCTGTTTTGGATGTTTACTGGGCTTATTTATACACTTTTATATTATTTTTGGGACTAAGCTATTAACTGGAGGCCCAGCCCAAATTGTTGTTTTCTTGCCTATTTCAGTGTTTCGAAGAAAAGGAATATCAAACGGAGTCCAAACGGAATGAAACCTTCGGGAAAGTTATTTTTGGAACGGAAGCAATCCAGGAGACTTGGAGTAGACGTCAGGGAAGCTTTGAGGTGGCCACGAGGCAGGGAGGCGCGCCCCCCACCCTCGTGGCTCCCCTGACCGATTTCTTTCGCCTATATATGTCCATATACCCTAAAAACATCGGGGAACAGAATAGATCAGGAGTTCCGCCGCCGCAAGCCTCTGTAGCCACCAAAAACCAATCGGGACCCTGTTCCGGCACCCTGCCGGAGGGGGGATCCCTCACCAGTGGCCATCTTCATCATCCCGACGCTCTCCATGACGAGGAGGGAGTAGTTCACCCTCGGGGCTGAGGGTATGTACCAGTAGCTATGTGTTTGATCTCTCTCTCTCTCTCTCTCGTGTTCTTGAGGTGGTACGATCTTGATGTATCGCGAGCTTTGCTATTATAGTTGGATCTTATGATGTTTATCCCCCTCTACTCTCTTGTAATGGATTGAGTTTTCCCTTTGAAGTTATCTTATCGGATTGAGTCTTTAAGGATTTGAGAACACTTGATGTATGTCTTGCATGTGCTTATCTGTGGTGACAATGGGATATTCACGTGATTTACTTGATGTATGTTTTGGTGATCAACTTGCGGGTTCACCTTGTGAACTTACGCATAGGGGTTGGCACACGTTATCGTCTTGACTCTCCGGTAGAAACTTTGGGGCACTCTTTGAAGTACTTTGTGTTGGTTTGAATAGATGAATCTGAGATTGTGTGATGCATATCGTATAATCATACCCACGGATACTTGAGGTGACATTGGAGTATCTAGGTGACATTAGGGATTTGGTTGATTTGTGTCTTAAGGTGTTATTCTAGTATGAACTCTTGAATAGATCGATCAGAAAGAATAACTTTGAGGTGGTTTCGTACCCTACCATAATCTCTTCATTTGTTCTCCTCTATTAGTGACTTTGGAGTGACTCTTTGTTGCATGTTGAGGGATATTTATATGACCCAATTATGTTATTATTGTTGAGAGAACTTGCACTAGTGAAAGTATGAACCCTAGGCCTTGTTTCCTAGCGTTGCAATACCATTTACGCTCACTTTTATCATTAGTTACCTTGCTGTTTTTAGATTTTCAGATTACAAAAACCTATATCTACCATCCATATTGCACTTGTATCACCATATCTTCGCCGAACTAGTGCACCTATACAATTTACCATTGTATTGGGTGTGTTGGGGACACAAGAGACTCTTTGTTATTTGGTTGCAGGGTTGTTTGAGAGAGACCATCTTCATCCTACGCCTCCCACGGATTGATAAACCTTAGGTCATCCACTTGAGGGAAATTTTCTATTGTCCTACAAACCTCTGCACTTGGAGGCCCAACAACGTCTACAAGAAGAAGGTTGTGTAGTAGACATCAAGGGGGCCATCATCACCAGAGGCCATGGAGGAGGATCCCGTAGGGGCCATCATCGCCATGAAGGCCCAGGACCGAACCTCTCCCCATCTAGGGGGGAGGCCATGGAGGAGGAAGCATAAGTGTGAGAACCTCTCCTCCTCTCTCTCGGTGGCGCCGGAGTGCCATCGGGAGGGGAATCATCGCCACGGTGATCGTCTTCATCAACATCACCATCATCATCACCATCCTCATTTATTTTACGCGGTCCACTCTCCCGCACCCCGCTGTAATCCCTGCTTGAACATGGTGCTTTATGCCACATATTATGATCCAATGATGTGTTTCCATCCTATGATGTTCCCAGTAGATATCTTTTGTCTTTGGGTTGATTGATGATCTAGATTGGTACGAGTTGTATGTTTTATTTTGGTGCTGTCCTATTATGCCCTCCGTGTCGCGCAAGCGTGAGGGATTCCCGCTGTAGGGTGTTGCAATACGTTTATGATTCGCTTATAGTGGGTTGCTTGAGTGACAGAAGCATAAACCCGACTAAGGGGGTTGTTGCGTATGGGATAAAGGGGACTTGATGCTTTAATGCTATGGTTGGGTTTTACCTTAATGATCTTTAGTAGTTGCGGATGCTTGCTAGAGTTCCAATCATAAGTGCATATGATCCAAGAAGAGAAAGTATGTTAGCTTATGCCTCTCCCTCTTATGAAATTGCAATAGTGATTACCGGTCTTGTTAACAATTGCCTAGGATAATTCCGCACACCGACCCATCATTATTCCACACTCGCTATTTACAATATTTAGTAATATATTCTAACTTAATGATAACAACACCTACTTTTATGTTTTAGCTCTCCGATATCATGCAAAGTTATCCTCTTCATACCCACAATGTAGTTTTATTTCTCGTTTCTAGTTGGAAACAAACGTTCGGTGTACGTAGAGTCGTATCAGTGGCAGATAGGACTTGAGAGAATATTGATCTTACCTTTAGCTCCTTGTGGGTTCGACACTCCATACTTATCACTTCCACCTTTGGGAATTGCTACGATGATTCCCTGCACTTGGGGATTATCAGTGACAGATCCACATTGGAGATTTTTTCTTGAAGGAAACATGGTCACTTTATTGAGCTATATTATAAGGTACAATAAAAGAATCCAAGGATAGATGATGTAGTAATGCAACTTCCTTCTAATAAGGCCCAGAGCCAGATGGATTCAATGTTGTTTTTATCAAGGCTTGTTGGAGAATTATTTGCAAGTATTTTTGATAGCTTATTGAAGATTTGTACCGGGGTAAAGTCAATCTTCAGAGCATCAATGCCTCATCACCCTCATCCCAAAAAAGGCACTCCTTTAACTATCGATGACTTAAGGTTTATATCCTTGTTAAATTGTTCCATAAAGATTATCACAAAAATTCTTGCCAACAAATTGCAACAGGTCATTATTAAGCTACTCCATCTGAACAAGTATTGATTTATCAAAAACAGAACTATCTAAGACTGCTTGGACTAGGTTTTTTAATATCTTTTCTAATGTGAGCACTCCAAGAAGAAGATTTTGGTCTTAAAGTTAAATTTTGAGAAGGCATTGATATCGTTGAACACAATACTATTATCCTTGGTATTCTTGTAGCAAATGGTTTTGGGCCTAAATGGTTACTAAGGATGGAAACGATCTTCAAATATGGTTGGTACTTTTGTTGTGCTGCTCAATGAAGTCTCTGACAAACAATTCCACTGCAAAAGGGGTTAAACAAGGTTACCCTCGTTCCCCTCTGCTCTTTGTGCTTGCAGCTGATCTTCTCCAATTTGTGTTCATCGAAGCCATGAATCATCATAAAATCCAAGTTCCTTGACAATCCACCTCCCGCACTAACTACCCTATACTTCAATACGCTAATGATGCGTGCCGGGGAGATGTAAGTCATGCAAGTTAAAAAAGATACCATACTAATTCAATATGCTAATGATACCATACTGATTCAATATGCTAATGATACCATACAGATTCAATATGCTAATGATACCATACTGGTTCACCATTTTACTGCCCATACTGGACTGAAAGTTAATTTAATAAATACTCCCTCCGTCCCATAATATAAGAACGTTTTTTACACTAGTGTAGTGTCAAAAATGCTCTTATATTATGGGAGAGGGAGTATGTCCTAGCTCCCATTAATGTTCTTGAATACAAAATGGCCATACTTATCTTTGCTAGCAAGGTTCCTTTCCATTTACCTACCTTCGTCTTCCCATGGGGTTAAGAAAGCCAAAATTGAAGATTTTTCACCACTCATGCAAAGGAAGAAAGAAGTTTATTTAGATGCTCAACCTTTTGCTATGACAGACGAATGTTGCCAATCAAGTCTGTCTTTTCTTCTCTGCCAACATTCTTCATGTGCTCTTACATTACCAGTTGTTGTTGTTAACTGAATTAACAAATATTTGAGGCACTTCCTTTGCAAGAAATTTGGCAAGGAGGGCAAAGGAGCTACTCACATTGCTTGAGATAAATTATGCAAACCAAAAGATCAAGGTGGCATGTGCATTTTAGACATGACCACTCATAATAAAGAATTTCTCATCAAAAGCATCTATAAAGTCTTTAATAAGTTTGATCTTCCTTGGGTCAATCGGATCTGAAAAGGCTGTTACCAGACTACTCCACCACATGACAGATTTGAATTATCACACTGGTGGAAAAGACATCTCAAGCTTTTGCTTTTGTTTAAAGAGAATGCTACTTGTTCCTACGGCCACGGTAATACCATCTTGCAATCGCTTGACAAGTGGGATGATCAACCTCTTGCTCAAAATTTTCCTGAATTGTACTCTTTCGCCATTAATGCAAAGGTATCTATTGCATAATTCATCTCTTCAGATGGCTGGGCATTTTCACAAACCTCTATCGAATCCATCATATGAGTAATTCACTGAATTTCAAGCACCGGTCCATCAAAGTCCTAATAATTCCGCAAAGATATTTGGAAATGCACAACAAAGTCCAATGTGTACTCATCTATGCATATGTACAAAGCTCTCATGGGGAACAATCAAGCTCCTAAGTTCTTCATCGTGATCTTAAGGGTACTAGTAGACTCAAACATAAGGTTTTTTCTGGTTAATCTTTCACGACAAGATAAACACTAGAGCCATGCTTAAAAGAAAAGGTTTCTTCATGAATGTACTCTGCACCCAAGCCATTGAAGAGACAACACATGACCTATTATGGAACTGCAATTTTGCTTGGGAATGCTAGAACTCTTAAATCCCAAACATGAGAAGAGTCTTTTCAATTTATAGTGATGATCTGCTTGTTTTTGACATGCTACCCCAATCCATTGCCATGAAGATTCTTATCATTGATGTTGGAACATCTGGATACACAGGAATTGAGAAGACCTTAAGAAATTTGAACCCATCCCCAGATTCATGGAATCACCTCTTCAAAGCAGACATGATTCTCCCGAGTCACAGAATTAGAAACAAGCACAATGCTTCTTTCCAAGCATGGTTAAGTGCTAGCTTTTGTTTCTTGCATGGCTATAATGTCTCCTAGAGTTGGTATTTGTTAAGCATTGTTTTCTTCGTGTTGTTTTTTCTTTCTTTTCTTTACCCCTGTACTATATTGGCCACTTTACATTAATACAAAATACCATAGAATCTCTATGGTCCGAGGCTTATGAAAAGTGAGGGAATGTGAGCTTTTTACAAGATTATCCGCCTCCATGTCCGACCCTCTCACGTCATGAATGAAGCTCACATCTTGAAAGAATTTGCATCGCTCCTTCGTCTCCTTCAATATAGGGAGTCTTCAAAACTACTGTGATACATTGGTGAGGAAGGGCATCTTTGCTCATCAATCAGGTGCCCTTCTACTCTATTTTGGCTAGGCCCAATACCTTTTGTAGTGTAGGCCTAATAGTCTATAGACAAAGGACATATACCTGTAAGAGCTGCCCCCCCTCCTTTTTACAGGCTCAGTGCAGCCCTCCACTCACCCTCGCCTAGGCTGGGCCTCCAAGGACAAGGAGGTATTCTTGAAGCACCTTTCGATTAGAACACGCCACACCACATAATGTTGGAATATTATCACACCTCATCCATTCTAACTTCAGAATATGTGATGTTTGTTCTGAATGTGTGTGCACCTATAATTTATGTCATTACCATTTCTCGTAATTGTAAATTCTTTGAATCCAAATAGTATTTATATTGAATTATGGGTTATTTACTCAACATTTAAAATTTGTATATCCTTAAATCATACTCATATTTGTGCAAAAGATATGGTTTGTGGATTTTATGGAGGTCGAAGGAATATAATTAAATGTATGAAGGGTTTCAAAATCACCTAAACCTAATTTCAATTTTCAATTTTAGAAGAGCAAATAATTTTAAAATACTTCACTCGAGCCATAGGCCGAACAAGCACATGGAAGCTCTGGTAGTGAAAAAGTACTTCCAGATAGAGAAAAGTGGAGAGATTTTCTTATAAATATAGTAATACAAATATCTTCATTATTTTGTGACTAATCGAACCTAGAATATCTACTATCTAGCAACATTTATACTCCTCCATTCCGAATTACTTGTCGCAGAAATGAATAGAAATGGTTGTATCTAAAACTAAAATGCATCTAGATACATCCATTTGTATAACTGGTATTTCCGAATGGAGGGAGTACATTTTTTTGTTTGTGACGAAAGACAGGGGAGTTTGACACACGCTTCTTAAGACATACTTTGTATCTAAAACTAAAATGCATCTAGATACATCCATTTGTATAACTGGTATTTCCGAACGGAGGGAGTACATTTTTTGTTTATGAAGAAAGACAGGGGAGTTTGACAGACGCTTCTTAAGACATACTCCAATTCACAAATACAAGATGTTTTGCATATTTTTAGTATGGATCATACAGACTGAAATGAGTGAACAAGCACATTAAAACATGCCTAAATACATCCGATTTTGAAAGAAGTTAGAATATCTTATATTTGTGAACGGAGGGAGTACTAATGTGTTTTAACTAAAACATGACATATATATTTGGTGGTATTTCATACCAATTTTTTTATCAAGAAAAAAATAGCGGTACCGGATGGTCGTCGCGCCATCTGGAAGATCATATGGGGGTGCCCTGCTCCCCCTAAGGTACGCCTGTTTGCATGGAGGGTTGTCACAAATTCACTTGCTACTTGGGCCAACAAGGCTTCACGGCACCTCGAGGATACTGACGTCTGCCTCCTATGTGGTGTTGAACACGAGGACGGATTCCACGCGGTTTGTAGGTGCCCACTGGCAAGGGAGCTATGGAGACTCATGGCGATGGACTGGAACATACCCAAGGTGGAGACCATCCGGGACACGGGGCCAGAGTGGCTATTCGCCTTGTTGGAACCCCTGGATGAGACGGCGAGGTTGGTGGTCCTCATGATCATGTGGAGAGTATGGCATGTTCGCAATGAGATTACCCATGACAAACTGCCACCTCCTGCCGAGGCCTCTCGTCAATTCTTACATGGCTACATTACTTCACTATTATGCATCCACCAACATCTGCAGGCCAATATGGAGAAGGGGAAGATGGTGGTTTGCGATGGCCCGCCGCGCGTGCAGCCCTGCAGGATAGCAACGGCGCGGCCGAGTTGGGCCCCCTAGTGCGGGCTGGGCCAAACTTAACACAGACGGCAGCTTTGTTGCAGCCACAGGAGCAGCGGGAGGAGGTATGATCCTTCGAGATGATGGAGGGGATATCATCTATAGCGCATGCAGAGAATTTCGCTCATGTGAGAGTGCACTGGAGGCGGAGCTCTCGGCGTGTGGAGAAGGCCTGGACCTTGCCTTACACAGGACGACAATGCCTATCATTGTTGAGATGGATAGTGCGGAGGTTGTGGTGATGCTCAAAGCACCCACGACAGATAGATCGCAGCACCAGTCTCTCGTTGAAGAGATTAGCAGTCTAGCAGCCCTTAAGGCTAGAGAGGTTGTATTTGCGCAGTGTAGCCGTTGGCAGAACAACGCTAGTCATATATTGGCTGCGTATGGTCGGAGTACCCCTTTCAGAGAGAGTGAGAGAACGAGAGAGAGAGAGAGAGAGAGGAAGGAGGTGTTCCGGCGAGCATCTCCGGCAACAATTGGCATCAGAGCCGTTCTTCGGTCCAGGGCATGGCCGGGGCCGACACCGGCAGCAAGTCGCCACCAACGCCGCGCGCAAAGGTCTCCGACGGCTCAGAGCTAGTCGTGGCAGAGAGATCCATGGCGCGGGTGGTGCGCGACACCGGCGGCGCGGCGTGGCCGCAGCTGACGAGGACCAACTACACCGACTGGGCTGTTCTCATGCAGCTCATGATGGAGGGGCGGCACCTCTGGGAGGCCGTGGTGACGGGCACGGCGGAGCGCAGCGACGATCGGCTCGCGCTCGAGGCCATCCTGCGTGGAGTACCACCAGAGATGGGACCCACCCTCGCCGGCAAGGCCACGGCGAAGGAGGCATGGGAATCCGTCAAGACGATGCGTCTCGGAGTGGCTCACGTCCGCGAGGCGAAGCTCGCAACTCTGTCCAAGCAGTACAACGACATTCACTTCGCCGACGGCGAGACCATCGACAATTTCGCCATGCGGATCACGAACATGGTGGCCCAGATGGCGCAGCTCGGGGAGACCGTCCCGGAGAAGCGCATCGTCCGCAAATTCCTCTCCGTCGTCCCGAAGAGGTATTCGCAGATCGCCTTGTCAATTGAAACTCTTGTTGATCTAGATACGCTCTCCGTGGAGGAGCTCACCGGACGGCTGAGGGCTGCCGAGGAGCGGTACGACCTCGATCAGGGGGAGCCAGGCGCCAGGCGTCTCATGTTCACGGCGGAGGAGTGGCTCGCGCGTATGCAGCGCACCGAGAACGACGGATCCAGCTCAGGACGCGGCGGCAGACGTCGCGGGCGAGGCCGCGGGCGTGGCGACGGACGCGGCTCCGGCAGCCGTGCAAAATCCACAGACCAGTGCCGTCACTGCAAGAAGTACGGGCACTGGGCGCGTGAGTGCAGGACTCGCATCCGCGAGGAGCGAGCGGAGGCGAACCTCGCCGAACAAGGCGGGCACGCCGCGGACGGGGACGACGACGACCCGACGCTCCTGATGGCGGTGATCGCCGTGACCCCGGCGCAGAGCGCGGGGAAGCACATCATGCTCCATGAGGAGCGTGCAGAGGCGAACTTGGGCGCCGAGGAGGCGCCGTGCGACGGCCGGTGGTTTCTGGACACCGGCGCGTCCAACCACATGACGGGCGATCGTTCGGCGTTCGCGGAGCTGGACAAGGGCGTCACTGGCAGCGTCAAGTTCGGGGACGGCTCCAGCGTGGCCATTCGTGGTCGCGGCACGGTCACGTTCACCGTGCGCAGTGGCAACCACCGCGCCCTCACTGACGTCTACTTCATCCCGCGCCTCAAGACGAGCATCATCAGTCTCGGACAACTGGACGAGCATGGCTGCACCACCAAGATCCACGGCGGTGTTCTGACATTGTACGATCGTCGCCAGAACGAACTGGCCCAGGTACGCCGAAATGGCAGGCGCCTGTATGTTGTGCGCCTGGACATTGCACATCCTATTTGTCTGGCAGCACACGGCAGCGACGAGGCATGGAAGTGGCATGCCAGGTTCGGTCACCTGCACTTTGACGCGCTCCGGCGCATGGGGCGCGCTGACATGGTGCGCGGGATGCCGTTGGTGGATCACGTCGAGCAGATCTGCGACGCGTGCTTGGTGGGGAAGCAAAGGCGTGCTCCTTTTCCCTCCCAGACGCACTACCGGGCGGCAGGGCCGCTCGAGCTGGTGCACGCCGATCTGTGCGGGCCTATCGCTCTGGCAACTCCTGGCGGCAAGCGCTACTTCATGCTCGTCGTCGATGATCACAGCCGCTATATGTGGGCTATGCTACTGCCGGCGAAGGACGCTGCCGCGGCCAGCATCAAGCACTTTGTTGCCGCGGCTGAGGCAGAGTAAGGCGCGCGACTGCACGCATTCCGGACGGACCGGGGTGGCGAGTTCACTTCCAGCACGCTCGGCAAGTACTTCGCAGACCAAGGCGTGCAGAGGCATCTGATGGCGCCCTACTCGCCGCAGCAGAACAACGTGGTCGAACGGCGAAACCAGACCGTCATCGGCATGGCGGGGAGTATGCTCAAGGCGAAGAGCATGCCGAGCTGTTTTTGGGGGGAGGCCGTGGTGACTGCGGTGTTCATTCTCAACAGATCTTACACCCGCAGCATCGACGGCAAAACCCCGTACGAGGCGTGGTACGGCAAGAAACCCGTCGTGCACTTCTTGCGTGTCTTCGGCTGCATCGCCTACGTCAAGAACACGCGACCCGGCCTGAAGAAGCTCGACGACCGTAGCACCAAGATGGTCTTCATCGGCTATGAGGCGGGCTCGAAGGCGTACAGAGTGTACGATCCACTGACCAAGCGCGTGTACGCGTCGCGCGACCTGGTATTCGATGAGGGCGCAAGCTGGGACTGGGGCGCCACGGGCGGGCACACGGCGGAGCCGTTCGTCGTCCACCACGAGCTCCCGCTCACCACTGAAGGGCGGAGCGTGCACACCGTGGCAAGCGACCCAAGCGGGGATCAAGAAGGAGGCCACGACACCGTGGTGGACTCACCAGCCACGCCCAACAACAGGACTGTGGGTGTGCCACGCCCCAGAGCGCGGCCGTGTCTAGCTCTCCAGCAACACCGTGGACCAGCGCGTCTACGGCTTCCTCGGACGGGCCTGGCGACAGGACGCCTCCTGACGAGGCTCCAGGGGCGATCAAGTTTGTCTCACCACCCACGACACGGTACGACTCGTACGACGCCGACGACGATCAGTTCGCGGAGCACCGCTTCCGCCTCCTCGCGGACATGTACCCCGACGCGGCCAAGTCGTCTGCGCCCGAGGAACGCCTACTGCTGGTCGAAGAGGAGTCGGCTACATTTGCTGAAGCAGCGCCCCATGAGAGCTGGCGGAGCGCGATGCTCGAGGAGCTGGCATCTATCGAGGAGAACGGCACCTGGACACTCACCGATCTGCCCACAGGCCATACAGCCATCAGCCTCAAGTGGATTTTCAAGCTGAAGAAGGACGCTGCTGGCGCCATTGTCAAACACAAGGCACGGCTAGTAGCAAGAGGTTTCGTGCAGAAGGAAGGCGTGGACTTCGACGATGAGTTCGCGCCCGTGGCAAGACTGGACTCTGTTCGTGTCATGATCGGCACGGTGGCGCAGCACGGCTGGGAACTGCACCACCTCGACGTCAAGTCAGCGTTTCTGAACGGTGAGCTCAAGGAGGAGGTGTACGTCACCCAGCCGCCCGGATTTGCTCGAAGAGGAGAAGAGCACAAGGTCTACCGCTTGCACAAGGCGCTCTACGGTCTGCGGCAGGCGCCGCGGGCGTGGAATGAGAAGCTCGACGCCACCCTGAAGGAGCTGGGGTTTTCTTGTTGCCCGGCTGATCACGCCCTGTACGCTCGAGGCAGAGGACAAGCTCGGCTCCTGGTCGGCGTGTACGTGGATGATCTCGTCGTCACCGGTGCCGACGGCGAGTGCGTCAGCAAGTTCAAGGCAGAGATGATGGCCAAGTTCCGCATGAGCGACCTAGGGCTGCTCAGTTTCTATCTCGGCATCGAGGTGAAGCAAGGAGGGGGAGAGATCATCCTATCCCAGTCTGCATACGCCGGCAAGCTGCTGGAGCGCGCGGGCATGGCGGACTGCAATCCAACGCATGTTCCCATGGAGCCGCGGCTTCGTCTAAGCAAGAATGGATCAGAACCACTGGTGGACGCCACGGATTACCGCAGCATCATCGGAGGGCTGCGGTATCTTACTCACACCCGGCCGGACATCTTGTTCGCGGTGGGTTATGTCAGTCGTTTCATGGAGGCACCGAGCACGGCGCACCTCGCCGCCGTCAAACACTTGCTGCGCTACATTGCGGGCACGCGCAGGTACGGTTGCCGGTACACCAAGGGCGGCGAGAGCAAGCTCGTCGGATACAGTGACTCTGACATGGCCGGCGATGTCGACGATCGCAAGAGCACCTCGGGGAACATCTTCTTCGTTGGAGGTGCGCCGATCACCTGGCAGTCACAGAAACAGAAGATTGTTGCCCTGTCTTCGTGTGAGGCGGAGTACGTAGCGGCAACAACAGCAGCTTGTCAGGCCATCTGGCTGAGCAGGCTCATGGGCGATCTGTTCATGGAGGAGCACGGCGCAGTCACCATCTTCGTCGACAACAAGTCAACCATACAGCTGTGCAAAAATCTGGTTTTCCATGATCGGAGCAAGCACATCGACGTACGATTCCACTTCATCCGCAGTTGCATTGAGGAAGGGAAGATCAAGGTCGAGCACATTCCTACAGGTGACCAGCTCGCAGACATGTTCACCAAATCACTCGGGCGCACGCGGTTCCAGGAGCTGCGCACGCGTATTGGCATGGTCGAAGTTTGATTTCCTTGGTCACGACTAGCTTAGGGGGAGATTGTTAGCAAATAAACTAGCGTGACAAGTTTCAGGTTCAGGTTAGGCTTAGTGTCAGGTTTCAGTTTCGTCAGTCTGTAGTTTTTTCGGTGTTCAGTTTCAGTCAAGCCTGAGGACGCGGTGTGTGCGATCCCGAGGCCGTAGCTCGCGGTGAGCGCACGCCCCTGATCGTGGGATGGCACGATCCAGTAGAGGGGGTCGTCCTCGATCCGTTTTTCCTGTCGATCCATGAATAAAGCTAACAGAAAACGCAGCAGAACTCGAGCTGCACAAAAACTACCTGTCTCTGTTCTTCTTCGTCTGAACTTTCAGAGAGAGTGAGAGAACGAGAGAGAGAGAGGAAGGAGGTGTTCCGGCGAGCATCTCCGGCAACAACCCCCCGCACGGCAGTCTGGTTCGCAGGAGGGCCGGACTTTCTTGTAAACTTGGTTAAAGCTCAGAGGCCTTCTTGAGTAATGAAATTTTTTCCCCCCGCAGAAAAAATAAAAATAGCGGTACTTGGTTTGCTACCTGTAGCCAAACTATTGGCAATGAATTCGTTGAACTTATGATTGGTCGCTAATTTTGAGAAGCAGAGGCGTAAACATTTGTGAGCATGCTGGGAGCCATAGTTTAACAGTGAATCAAATGTTAAGCCCCTAGGAGAATCTGAAACGATTTTTTTATAATATACTCGGTACATTACACCTAAGGAGTCAGGACAAACGCACGCGGCACACTACTCGTCTCACACGTACACGCCACGCGCCACTCCACGTCACCACCTTGACACGTACACACCGTGGAGCCGTCGGCGCCGTCATCACTTGCCGTCGGCTGCCTCCTCGGCCGCGGTCTTGTCGCGTTCTTCCTGGACCCTGGCGGCGATCATGGCGGCCTCGTGCTCCGCGGCCTCGAGCAGGAAGCTGCCGCCCTTGTCGTCCACGGCGACCTGGAGCGGCTGGCAGCCGAGGCCGTCGGCGACGGCGAGCATGATGCGGCGCATCTCGCCGCGGAACTCGGCGCGGTCCACGGCGCCGCTGTGGTCAGCGTCGAACTGCTCGAACACGGCGTCGTAGAGGGCCGCGACCTCGCCCGGGAGCGGGGCCGGCTCGGCGGAGCCGAAGCCCGCGCCGTCGAGGAGGCGGAAGGACTCGAGCGCGCGGCGGAGCTCGGCGCGGGAGAGCACGCCGTCGCCGTTGGCGTCGAGCGCGGCGAAGCGCGCGTCCACGCTGCGCGCGAAGGCCGCCTCGTCGGCCACGAAGGACCGCACCGTCGACCCGTCCAGGACCACCACGCTCATCTCGTCGATCGAACGCCGGCGCCTCACTCGCGTTCGCTGGCCGCGGTGGCTCTGCTCGTGGCTTGTTGAATGTTGAGGAGCTGCTAGAGAGTGGAGTGGAGTGGAGTGGAGGCTTCCGACAGCGGATTTGGTTTTGCCGTGGGTCAGTGGATGGATGGGTTTTTGTGTTGAGTTTGGCCTCTGGGAGCCATGTTTATCTGCTTGATGTGGTCGTGGGGTCGTGCTTTCGGATATTTTCCTTGTGTGTGTACGTGGTGAGGAGCACGTGTATTGTAGTCAATGGTCAGTAGGTGCTCAGTAGTCACCCTTCAGCCTTGAATTGTTTTTGCCTCGCAAATGGCTTGTCATATGATCGCCGCACACCGTGACGACGCAGAGTGCATTATCCATTGCTCGGTGTACAAACAAGGGGAACGAAAATTACAGGCTTCAAACAAGGGAAACGTTTCAGCGCGGTGCGCCGGCCGAACGATTCGGCCGGTCGCTCGCGAGCCACGCGATGAGCCCCCCATCATACACCTCGCGCATCACCCTGGCCCACCTTATCTTCTCCCTTTTTCTTCTTCCTCCCGATCCCCTCCCTCTCTCTCAGCCTAGCGCGCTGATGGCCCTCTTCTTCCTCCCTCGGATCCCGCCGCCGCCCAGCCCCAATCCCGTGCAGGTCCCTACCTCCAACCTCAGCGCCCTTGCCCACTTCTCCGCTGCCACCCCCCCTCCCCCCCCCCCCCCCCGGCCCGATACAAGTTCCCCCCGCCCCCGGCGAGGCTGAGTTGGAAGCCGCCATGGATATGCCATCCGCGAGCAGTTGTACACGTGCTGGAACCACCCACCGAAGATGCTACAAGCTCGGCGGCGCCTGCACCAATGTTGCAACCGATGACCCAAAAAGCTGCAACCGATTGATTCAAAAGCTTCAACCGCTCGTATATAAAGCTTCAACTGGACACCATGACTGAAAAAAGCTACAATCGTTCATACGAAAGCTTCGATCGTAGTTTGCAAAAGTTTTCAACAGACCACCCATACAAACTAAAAAAGCTACAACAGTTCATGCGAAAGCTTCAAACTGTATTTGAAAAGCTTCAACCGACGAAATAGATAAGTTTCATGCGAACACTACGAAAGAAAAAAAAGCTACAACCGTCGGCTTGGAAAGCTTCAACCGTGAATTGGAAAGCTTCAACCTGCTTTATACAAGGCTTCAACCAACTGTATAGAAAGCTTCACCCCCACGAGTACACAACGAAAAAAGTTGCAATTGTTGACATGAAAAGCTTCAACCGTATTTCTGAAAAGCTTCTACCAGACCGTGACAAAAAGCTCGAATCGGCAACTCACCATTGATGCAACTGACTACTGCGGTGGCTTCCCGGCGGAGCTGCAACGGCGACGAACTCCAGGGACCGGCAGGGGTCGATTTTTGTTTGCTGGGCCCATTTTTTTGCTGCATAAGAGGGGTGGGGCCATGGGGCACCTGTGCTCCAACCGACGAACGGCGACGGCGATGGCGAGCGGCGATGGCGACGGCGAGGGCGAACGGCGACGGGGATGACGACGAGGTAGACGCGCCATGGCTGGGTGCGGGGTGGCCCGTGGCGCTTGCGTTGCTCGATCTGACGCGGAAGGTAGACGACGATGCGGAAGGGGATCGATCTGACGGTTGGGAGGCAGTGCATCGGACGGCCTGGGCTCGACCGGCCCAACTGTTGGGCGGGCGCACCGGCGCAGATCACTGCCCTTCAAACAAGGCCTCAGTATGATCTATCGGAAAGGTTCATCCGTGGTATAAAGTACCTTAAATATTATAAAAATTATATTAAAATCCTTGGACCACCGAGCAACCATCGCCTCCGTCGAAACGAGCTGAAGACACACTTTGTCGCCCCTCCCCTACTAGGACCAGTCTGACATCCCCGCAAAAAAAAGGACCAGTCTGACACTGCTAATGAAGGTCGGGAAGTTTTCGAGCACGTGTCTCTAAGTATCGGCGCTGCAGTACCATAACTGTCGCCACTAAACCCTTCAATCCATCCAGTGTGCCACACCTGCGACTGACTCTTGATAGCAGATTTGCTTGGTGCGCACGCACGGCAAAAAAACCTAACTTCGTCGCCCCATTGGAAGTCATGAATCTACATTGAAGCTCCATTGACTCCGTCCCAACGGATGAGTTTGAGGTGGATCAGAGTCCGAATGATCATCTAATCGGTGAAGCGTCACCATCCCCAAGCACCCTCAACGTGAGAACCCAAGAGCAACTATAGCTGAGGCACCATATGTGGTCGATTGTCATAATAACCACAACCTATTGGTTGAACGTCCTCTCAGACAAGCACCTATAGTCCAGATCTTGCATGTCGCCAGTGCCAACTTTGCCCGCGGCGCATTAGCCATCGCATCCTCCTCCTGCCGCGGCTCACGTGGCACCGCGGCTCCCGTGATGACAACCACGGAGGTCACGGGGGATCTAAAACCCTGATGACGGCCACAGAAGATCTGGCCCTTCTCATGGTGCCGGTGGCTCTCGTCACATGGGGCAGTGTGGATCTGACGCTTGGGGTGCCACCATCCCCATCAACAGCGTCGTCGCCTCCGCTGCCCCCTAATCTCATTCAAACCCGTCCCTGTCGAGGCCCAGCCCGAGCCCGAGGACCACTCGGGGTCGTGCTTGAGTTCTCTGCCCTTGAAGCAGAAGCATACGCCTTGAAGAGGAGTGCGCTCGCGAGTACTTAGGCCCCGCAACCAGCACAACGACGAGGAGGACTCACGGTTGTAAAATAACCTAACTTCAATTCCAATCTTGATTTCAAAGTAAATTTGAAACACAATTTATATTATAATTTACAATTTTTAGGGCAAGAACTACTCGATCTTTTAGTAAAGCTGATTGGGGTGTGACTTTACTTCAGAATATTATGAAAATTCATAGATTGATTTTTATTAGTGTACTTTGAGTTGGGATATTTCAGAACATGTATTTAAAATTTCAGTGAAAATGAGTGAGATGTGGCTAATATTCCAGAGTTGGATAAGATTTTGAAACATCGCTAGTGTCTTCCGAGTTGTGATATTTCAGAATATTCCGAGCAGTTTTACAATGGTCTTCTTATCTATAGAGAGGTAACAGTTGTAATGAATCGTGGTCTTTGATTATTGTTGCTTTTTATTGTTTAAAAAGATTATAACGGATGCTCTAGTAATTGCAGCATGACATAAATAAAGATTATATCCCTGCACGCTATTGTGTTTCATAAACAAATCGGACGCTTTATGGATGGATGACTGAAATAAATCCAAACAAAATAAATCAAATTTAACTTTGTATGTGGAAAAAACAATTGTCAATGAATTCTGAAGAAACTAGAATCTGATTGAAAACAAATGCATTGGTTAAATTTGCAGGTCACAGTTCCATTCATATGTCAAATAAAATAAACTTAAAACAAAAAACTTGCACAAAAATTGCATTTTTACAATATGTATGAATAAAAATATAATAGTGAAATTTTCGCATTCTATTCTAATCTAAAAACATACTGTACAGAACTTGCATGCATGCTTACACACACAAATAAAAAAAGATATTTTCTATAAAAGAATGAATTAGTGGCATTGGTCCTACCCTTTAATAATTGCGACAATTAAAAAATTAATAATGGCAAAATTTGCACACTATTTACACATAAATTACACCTTTTTTATAATGTGCAAGGATAAACACATAATTGTGAAATTTTAGCAAATAAAATTTTTCTAAGAAGGAATTAATTGATGGCATTGATATAACCCTTTGAAAGGAGAGAAAAAGAAACAAAAAATCTAAAATAAATTTCTAAGAAAAATGAATTAGTAGCATTGTTATTACACTTTAAGAAGAACAACGACAAAATTTGCACATAATTTAAAGATAAATTGCACCTTTTGTGATATGCAAAAACATGAATATAATAGTGGAATTTCGCAAAACATTCTAAGTAGCAATGAATTAGTTACATTTGTATTAACCTTAAATAATAAAGAAAACACAAAATAAAAATAAAGAAAATGAAGTTTTTTGAGGAAGAGTAAATTAATTGCATTGGTATTACCCTTTAGGAAAAATAACTAAATAAAACAAATAATGAAATTTTTTGCACGCAATTTAAAGATAAATCATGCTCTTTAAAAATATACAAGAATAAACATATAATAGTGAAGTTTTCACAAAAAAATTCTAAGAACGAACGAATTAGTGGCTTTGGTATTACCCTTAAAGAAGAAAGAAAATGAAATAAAAACTAATAAAAAATTTCAAGAAAAAAATTCTAAGGAAGAATGAATTAGTGGCATTGGTATTACATTTTAAGAATAAACAAAAACTTGCACACAACTTTGCACTGAAGTTGCATTTTTTTTATAATGTGCAAAGAATAAGCATATAATTGTGCAGTTTTCACACTCTAATACAATTTACTATACGTAATGTATAGTACTTGAGTGTATACCTTTTACAATCACTCTGCATCCCAAATATACCCATATACTAAAAAGAAAAAGAACAAAGCAAAACACATGCAAATAGAAAAAAAAGGCAATGAGTAACGGGCTTCAAGCCCAATAGAAAAATTGACTGGTCCAAGGGATAAGTAAAAAATTCAGCCGAGAAAACCATGAAACAACACTAGGAATAAAGACACCACATATCTTGACAAAGGAATAAACGTTAAAAAATTGACTTAACCAAATTTTAAACTCAGGCAATTTACATTTGGCTAAAGTTTATTTGAATATTATTTGTCGGTGCCTTTCCAGGGGTATTTTTTGTTGCCTATTTTGTTTTAGAAATATTGCCAACTTAGTAATCTTACCTCTTAGAAGGTACTAATAAATCATACAGCTCTTGGATAAAAAATTATCTGGATGGCTAAAATAGACTAGGACTATGTTAAAATTTCTCGTTGTGAAACTTATTGATCGATTTTCATTTCACATAGTTTTCACTATTTCACACTGTCGTTCATACAAAGGGTCTGTTCGAAGTCCCTCCATTCCACAGGGCCCACTCCAGAAGCAGCCCGTGCTGCAGTTTAAAACAGCGGAGCGAGGAAATTGGTACTCCGTGGATTCTGTGATTTCCAGAGCGGGTGGTTTCCGAACAGCCCCAAAGTGTACATAGTACTCCACATACCGGATTCGCATTTTTTTTACAACATACCAGGTTATTTAAACGAAATCCATCACACGTTTGACCGTCTGATCTTGCCAAATCTGGAACACGCCACTAGCAGCAGCCTCTGTAGCGCCTCAGGTGCTCGACAAGATCATCAATGTACGTCTCCTGCCGCCCCTGGTCCGTGAGAACCTCTCGCAGCTTCATGGCGTTGCTCGCGAGCGCCTTCCCTTCCTCGTCCACCATGACGCGCCGCACCGCCGCCGCGACGCCGTCCCTATCGAATGAGCCGTCGGTCTCGTCCCTCGCCACCTCCACGCCGACCCCCTTCTCCGCCATGGCGCGCGCCACGAGGGGCTGGTCGAGGACGAAGGGGAGCATAACCAGTGGGTGCCCGGACGCGAAGCTCTCGATCGTGGAGCCCCACCCGCAGTGCGTCAGGAACGCGCCCGTCGCGCCGTGCGCGAGCGCCACCACCTGCGGCACCCACCCGGTGCGCACCAGCCCTCGCCCCCGCGTCCGCTCCTCGAAGCCGGCGGGCAGAAGATCGTCGTCCGTGACGGCGTCGATGGCGGCGCTGAACATCCCGGACGGCCTGCGTAGAGCCCACAGGAAGCGCACCCCGGCGAGCGCGAGCTCGTGCAGGATCCCTGGAGTCAGCGGCGCCTCGCTCCCCAGCGCGACGTAGATGACGGACTTGGGAGGCTGGTCGTCGAGCCAACGCAGGATCTCAGGACGGTCACCGTCCTCGTCGGCGATCACGGGAGGTAGCAGGATCCCGGCAGGTATGGCGGGCTGCTGGAAGAGGTCGGTGAGGAGGGCGAACATCCGGGCTCGACCTCGTCGCAGCTCCGGTAGATGGCCACGCGGCACCGCTCGAACAGCAACCACACGCGGTCCATGTCGGACACGCCGGACGCGTTGGCGCGGAAGAGGGCGGCGATCGACTCGGCCTCGCTGCGGCGTCGGCACGCGATCGTGGACGGGACCGGGATCCACCTGGGCGCGACGGCGAAGTCCTCCGTCGCAGCGCGCGGGTGCTCGACGTTCGCCCACCGCGGCCCCAGGAAGACCACGAAGGCGGCGTAGACGGTCATGAACGCCGCGCACGGCACACCGTGCTCGCCGGCGATGGGCGGGACCCAGTGGTGGCAGAAGTCATGGACGATCCAGTCGGGTCTCCGGCCAGCAGCGACGGCATCCGCGAGGAACGCGGCTAGCGGGGCCGCGAGCCCGTCCATGGCCTTCTTGACGAGCTCGATCTTCTCGGGCGGCACGTCGGCCGTGGACTCGGCGCCGTCCGGCAGCCCGTCGACGCGCGGCAGCGGCAGTGGCACGAAGCGGAGGCGAGGCGACAGGTGCGGTGGCACCGGCGGGAGCCTGGCGAGGTTCTGCGGCGTGGAGACGAAGGTGACGGCGTGGCCACGAGCCGCCAGGCGCTTGGACAGCTCGAGGAACGAGAGCATGTGCCCGAACGCCAGCCATGGGAACACCACCACCTCCAGCACGCCGCCGGCGTCGGCTGCTGCTTCCATCGTACTCTCTGAAGTCTGAACGGTGGGATCAGGGACGATGGCGCGAAACCTTTGGTGGCTGGTCTCCGGCAGCTGAATGATGACGAATATCTTTTCCTCTTCCGGTCGATCAATGCTATGATTTGAGCAGGAGCAGCAGCACAAGTGCGCCTATATAAAATGAGATTATACGAGTAGATAGATGCTTGGAAATAAAGTGGGAGATCGACAGAGCTAGGGGAATTTGACACAATACCACTTTGTACATTTGCATTGGATCATATAGCACCTGGTATATTGTCTTTGACAAAAATAACACATTGGATGTTTCATCTTTGCTAAAGTACTACATTTTCATTGTTTCGAAGAATCAGGCCTAATGACCCACCGAACACCAAGTGGAAATGATCATACTACCCTTTAACAGTTTATAATATAGGAAGCATTTTATAAAGCAAAACAAAAAACAAACAAAACGCATCCACATCTCGACCCGCCCGCTGGCGGCCTCCCTGACCTTGCCCAGCGCCGACACCCTTCCACTCCCCCTCCCCCCATCTAGCCCACCCTTTGCCGCTCTACTACCCTCCGCGTGCTCGTGCTCCCCAACCTTCGCTGAGCTCCATCATCTCCACGGTGAGGTGTTACAACGGAGAAGCAAGGGATGTGGCGAGTGAGCACATCGAGTGGCTTACTAGTTTAGAGGTTGGATCGGCATGAGAGGCAAGAGAATGGAGGAGGAATGAGAAAAGTAATACTCCCTCCGTTCCTAAATATAAGTCTTTGTAGAGATTTCACTATGAACCACATACGGATGTATATAGATGCATTTTAAGTATAGATTCATCCATTTTGCTTCGTATGTAGACTACCTAGTGAAATCCCTACAAAGATTTATTTTTAGAAACGGAGGGAGTACTTCGTGAGGACCAATAGTAAAGGTTAAAAAAATGGTAATACAGAGGTGATCATATTGTACCGGACACACCTCACGTATGAGATTGTCTAAGTTAGCCAACACAGAGGTGATCAGAGACCCGAGTGCATCACATAGGGAGGCGCTCACGCTTCCCACAAGCCACAAGAGGTACAATCGTAGCATGCGTAGCACCTATATTGAGTAGAGTGTGAATCGGGTAATGTTTTGTAACAGAGGAAAACCTTATTAAAGTTAATACGTGAAAAAGGGACCCCAATTCACCATCTGCCTTAGCAGTTTCTGGTTGATGCACCTTTTTTTTTCCTATCATCTAGTCTCTACCACATAAAAGAAACGGAAGGTTCCATCTCCCCTCTTATGTCCCCCACCCTTCCTCCATCCTCCGGGTTTTACCCCTTCCTACGCTTTCATTTTTGGTAATCAAATCAATCTTTGGTGATCAGACCAATGTTTACTTTGGCAACACAATAAATTCCCGTGGGGCGATCAATTTCTTCTTTGGTAAACATGGTAATATAATAAATTCATGGAAAGGCATAAATCACGGTAGGTAATCAAGCAGGGACCTTGCACAATTAGTGTTGAGCCAACAGAATATGTATGTACTGGTGCAACGCACGGGCCAAAAGGGCAGTCTTCTTGGCAAGGCATATTACCAATTAAGTACTATTACGAAAAAGGCAGCCTCTTCTTGGTAAGGTGGATATGTATTTGTGCGTGTGAATATGTGTGTGGTTGTGAACTTATGCAAAGCCATGTGCAATGGGGACCCTTTAACGCACACGAAAACAAGCCAAAAATCGTATGGAACTTTATTCGAATAGTTAGGTTTCTTTTTCTGAAAGAGAAAGACAAAGTCTCCCGGCTACGCTCAGATAAATGCCATCTCTTGTCTTGTGGACCATTGGTACTTTATTCATCCTCAAAGATCAGAGATTAGTATTGCTCAACTAACTGTTTTTACATTCATCTACTAGAAGCCGCCCTTTGAAATGTGGTATTGTCCTAAAAAATTGATGAAGTTCTCTGTTTCTAAATGTTTGCTTTCCAGATCCTTCACTATTTTTCCACATTGCTAGATCAATACATGTCCTTGATTTTTTCCAAGCCATTAAAATAAAATTGAAGAAAGATCTCAAACAGACGGATGCATTCCTGTGAAGCATGCATAACTCAAACTTCTATCTTGCTTTTAGGCCAGTAAAGTAACCACTCATCATTTTTGTTGCCCGGTATTTTGAACGAAGGCCTGAACAACGCCTCAACTGTCAACCATGTCTGTGTTCTCGGTGCAGGCCGGCAAATTTGCTGTTGCCGTTGCCGTTGCCCGGACCCCGGAGCACAACATGGTAATGGTGTTAACCAAATGCCAACCGAACGAATTTTGTTGAGAAGATCATGTCAAATGGGTGAGATCGAAAGCGGGAAAACATAAACTTTTGCACAGAATTCTCGTAGTTTTCATTACACAATCAAATCCTCGTAATTTACACCATGGTAGTACAACTCGAACCGCACAACGGCACACTTCACTGCAAGCGCGTGTACGCGCACATACACACCTTACTTGCCAGGAACAAAGTTGGTGGCGAATGCCCATGCGTTGTTGTTGACGGGGTCGGCGAGGTGGTCAGCGAGGTTCTCAAGTGGACCCTTGCCGGTGACGATGGCTTGCACAAAGAAACCGAACATTGAGAACATGGCAAGGCGACCGTTCTTGATCTCCTTAACCTTGAGCTCGGCGAATGCCTCAGGGTCGTCGGCAAGGCCAAGCGGGTCAAAGCTGCCGCCCGGGTAGAGTGGGTCGATGATTTCACCGAGTGGTCCACCGGCAATGCGGTAGCCCTCGACGGCGCCCATGAGCACAACCTGACAAGCCCAGATGGCAAGGATACTTTGTGCGTGCACAAGGCTTGGGTTGCCGAGGTAGTCGAGGCCGCCCTCGCTGAAGATCTGGGATCCAGCCTTGAACCAAACAGCCTCACCAAACTTAACGCCATTGCGGGCGAGTAGCTCGGGGAAGACGCAACCGAGCGCGCCAAGCATGGCCCAACGGCAGTGGATCACCTCGAGTTCCCGGTTCTTGGCGAAGGTCTCGGGGTCAGCCGACAGCCCAGCGGTGTCCCACCCGTAGTCGCCGGGGAACTCACCGGTCAGGTAGCTCGGGGGCTCACCAGAAAGTGGGCCGAGGTAGAGCACGCGGTCAGAACCGTACCACGGGCTGCCGGAGGCAACCTGCTTGGCCTTTGCCGCCGTCTTGCGCATGGTAACGCGAGCCTCCCCGAAAACAGATGACGATGGCAGGTTCTTCACTGCCTTGCCGGCGAAGGCTGGGGAAGAGAGTGACATGGTGGTTGCAGCCATTCTGATCGAAGGAGGTTCTGTGTGTTCTCCAAGAACGAGGAGTGGGTGTGGAGATGGCTTAAGAGGATCGGGGCAAGGGGCTTCTTAAGGCAGTGGACGGGCAGAGGAAATTGAACTGGTGTAAGCTGACAGGAGAGAGGTGTATAGCAAGAAATCTGTATGTTGGATGTCATTGGTGCAGAGTGAGAGCCACAAGGAGATCAGATATACTTTTGGATCTTGCGGATATGGCTTAGCTGGGAATCTCCTTAGAGAGCAGTGATTGGATGACACGCTGGTATGCACGTGAGCATGCCATGTATTTTCCCCCAAAAGGACATTATAGGATATCCATTCTTGCAACCAAGGATTGTCACTGCATTTGGTGAGCTAATTTCTATTTGACTGACTGTACATTTTACTGACATAATTGGATATCCCATTATGCTTCTGATCTTATCTGAAATAGAAACGGAGACATGCTCATGCATGTGCGTCCATGCTACTGCTAGCAGCATCGAGCAGAGCATACGGCAAATACGAGCTAGCAGCGGGAAGAAACATACCATGATCGTCGCACATATTTTTATTTTTTTAGAAAAGGAGGTTAAACCCCCGGCCTCTGCACATGACCATACATATTAGTTGTCGCTCAAACAGATGTATATAGCACTGAAATACGTCTAAATACATAAAGCGAAAGGCATATGTTTCAAACTTTCTTCCCTATTAGTTTTATTACCATAGTCATAATGTGCATAATATGTTACCAATGGAAATTTTTCTTTTTGATACCATGAAAACTCATTTTCATAGGACATAAAGTTCTTAATAATATGATTTTAAAATTAGATTATTCTAATCTTAAATATAATTATCCATACTAAAAATATTGTCCACACACTTGCGCAGGCCACACAATTGATCTCTCTTTTCTCTGAAAGAGTTGAGGTCTCTCTGGACTTCTTTTTCCTCGCTCCCAGATTCAGAAACAAAGCAGACCAGCACGATAGTAGTTGACTGATTGTCCAGGTGTCTGGTGATGAATTTATTATACGGCTCGAATAGTTGGGTTTCTTTCTTCGAAAGAGAAAGGCAATGCCTCCGGGCTCGGCTCAGATAACTGCCGTTTGTTGTCTTCTGGACCGTTGGTACTTTGTTCATCCTCCAAGATCAAAGATTATTGCTCCCTTAACTGTTTATACATTCAGCTATCAGATAGTACATGCTCTTTAAAATGTTGTCCTACAAAATCGATGAAGTTATCTGTTTCTGAAGGTTCGGATTCAGACCCTTTGCTAGTTTTCCACATTGCTAGATCAATATAGATGTGTTGAGTTTTTCCAAACTATAAGAAAAAATTGCAGAGAGATCTCAAATAAACCGATGCACTCCTGTGAAGCATGCATAACTCAAATTTCTATCTTGCTTTTAGGCCAGTAACCACTCATCATTTTTGTTGCCTGGTATTTCGACTGAAAGCCTGAACAACGCCTCAACCATGTACCACTGTCTTCTCGATGCAGCCCGGCAAATTTGCCAATGTATATGATACATAAGTTGCCGCGCCCAAAGCACAACACGGTACAGGTGTTGCACAAATGTGAACCCGACGCATTCGTTAAGATGATCATGTCAAATGGGTGAGATTGAAAGTGGGAAAACATAAGTTGCCGTCGCCCCCAACACGGTACAGGTGTTACACAAATGCGAACCCGACGTATTCGTTGAGATGATCGTGTCAAATGGGTGAAATCGAATGTGGGAAAACATAAGTAGCCGTCACCCAAAGCACCGCGAACCCGACGTATTCGTTTAGATGATCATGTCAAATGGGTGAGATCGAAAGTGGAAAAACATAAGTTGCCGTCGCCCAAAGCACAACACAGTAGAGGTGTTACACAAATGCAAACCCGACGTATTCGTTCAGATGATCATGTCAAATGGGTGAGATCGAAAGTGGGAAAACATAAGTTGCTGTCGCCCAAAGCACAACACAGTAGAGGTGTTACACAAATGCAAACCCGACGTATTCGTTCAGATGATCATGTCAAATGGGTGAGATCGAAAGTGGGAAAACATAAGTTGCTGTCGCCCAAAGCACAACACAGCAGAGGTGTTACACAAATGCAAACCCGACGTATTCGTTCAGATGATCATGTCAAATGGGTGAGATCGAAAGTGGGAAAACATAAGATTTTGCACAGGAACCTCGTAAATTTTCCATATAATTAAATCCTCGTAATTTACATCATGGTAGTACAACTCAGACAGCCAACAAAACACTTCACCGCAAGCATGCACGCACACACACCTTACTTGCCGGGAACGAAGTTGGTGGCGAATGCCCAGGCGTTGTTGTTGACGGGGTCAGTGAGGTGGTCAGCGAGGTTTTCGAGTGGACCCTTACCGGTGACGATGGCTTGCACAAAGAAACCGAACATGGAGAACATGGCGAGGCGGCCGTTCTTGATCTCCTTAACCTTGAGCTCGGCGAATGCCTCAGGGTCGTCGGCAAGGCCGAGTGGGTCGAAGCTACCGCCTGGGTAGAGCGGGTCAACGATCTCACCAAGCGGTCCACCGGCAATGCGGTAGCCCTCGACGGCGCCCATGAGCACGACCTGACAAGCCCAGATGGCAAGGATACTCTGGGCGTGCACAAGGCTTGGGTTGCCGAGGTAGTCGAGGCCGCCCTCGCTGAAGATCTGGGATCCGGCCTTGAACCAAACAGCCTCGCCGAACTTCACACCGTTGCGGGCGAGCAGCTCTGGGAAGACGCACCCGAGCGCGCCAAGCATGGCCCAACGGCAATGGATCACCTCCAGCTCACGGTTCTTGGCAAAGGTCTCGGGGTCGGCCGACAGCCCAGCGGTGTCCCAGCCGTAGTCGCCAGGGAACTCACCATTGAGGTAGCTCGGGGGCTCGCCAGAAAGTGGGCCGAGGTAGAGCACGCGGTCAGAGCCATACCACGGGCTGCCGGAGACAACCTGCTTGGCCTTTGCCGCCGTCTTGCGCATGGTGACGCGGGCGTCCCCGAAAAGAGACGATGATGGCAAGTTCTTGACTGCCTTGCCGGCAAAGGCTGGAGAAGAGAGTGACATGGTGGTTGCGGCCATTCTGATCGATGGAGGTCCTCTGTATTCTGTTCTCCAAGAATGAGGAGTGGGTGTGGAGATGTCTTGAGAGGATCGGAGCCCGGGGCTTCTTAAGGCAGTGGCTTCTGTATGCTGTCAAGAGAGAGGTGCGGGACAGGAAATCTGTATCTTGGATGCCATTGGTGCGGAGAGACTTCGAGAGCCACACGGAGATCAGATATACTTGTGGCTATGGCTAAGCTGGGAATCTCCTTGGAGAACGGTGATTGGATTACATGCTGGCATGCACGTGGGCATGCCATGCCTTTCCCCCCAAAAGGAAAATATAGGGTATCCATTATTGCAGCGAATGAACTTGCCACCACAACCGTTGAACAAACACATAATGCATGGATGCAATTCCTAATTGACTGCTGTGCATAAAAACAGAGATGCTCATGCATGTGCCTCGATGCTATACGAAATTTCTTCAAAAATAGATGATGTATAATGCGTATCATAACAATTCCCTAACTCTAACAATCAGTATACAGTCAAATAACTGAAATAAAAATAGCAGTTCTAAATTGTGATGAAAAGTTAACCCTTTTTAATTATCTCATTAATATATCTATCACTAAATTCTGTTACATTCTATGAGCACAATACAAAGGAGAAACAAAGAGTTATGTTATAAATTCTCATAAAAATATATCTAGCCATTGATTCGATGAGCCATGATAGTTAAGTATAGCTTTTAATGGATTGGATTAAAGTAATTTCTTCCTGCCTAAGGCGTTAGTTTTTAATAAAATTTATAGAAATTTTCATTCTTACATACACTTGGGGAAATATATGACCCTCGCAAATGCATGTCTAATACGCATGCGGGTTGTGTGATATATATTTTACATCTCACATAGGCTAGAGCGAATCTAAGTTATCTTTTGATCAACTGTCCACCTAGGATATCCTTTGCTTAGAACCTCTCTTAGCATTGTTTCTTTTCATGGAAAACAACCACTGTATATTCACTTCTTCGAGGATCAAGATTTTTTCCCCACTAAAAATAATGAAAAATACAAATTAGGAAGTAATATAAAATATAAGAGTTGATTTTTTATCTTCAAATTTCATTTATGGAGTGGTTGAGTGGCGTTACAAACATGGCATCAATTGGATGATTAAATAGGTTCCAACATTTTAGTATACTAAAATGCATCTGCTATAAAATAAGTCGATTAACATCACGCTACCTATGTGAACGAACTACCACCTTGGAACAATCTTGAAGGTCGGATTCTTCCATTGCTTTTCATTTTGCACCACAGTTAGCACATTGATAATGCACTTTACACTAGGGGACACTGCTCGAGAGTGTGGTGAAATACTTTGGTGATCTTCCTGCTCTTGTCTTTTCCCATCCAATTGGCGAGAGACACAATCCAACGCAATCAAGTAGTACAACGAATTTCCAGTCCAATCGAATGCATGAATGATCTAGTCAAGAACTAAAAATAAGCCAATAAGTAGCTAACCACACATCCCAGCGGCTAGCAGAAGCACACCGAAGGGGGTCGAGAAGGAGGCCACAGTCCGATTGAGCTTTGCGGCGGAGTTGGTGCTCTCTATCCATCTCAACAGGCCACACGCGGGAGGTGGGGCCGTGCTTGCCTATGGCCTCGGAGCAAGCCACCGCTTGGGACACACATCCCAACTTGATTGATTCTAGGCTTTCAATCAGCATGAAATTCCGATCACGTAGTCACCGTGGTTCAGGAATCGTTGATACGAGGACAGGATCCGACCGCTCTGATATGTGTAAAGTGTATCTACAGTTTTTGCATGTTCCATACCATATCTCCATCATTTATGCAAATATTTTGAAGTTTATTTAGACTAACATATTAATAAAATTTCTAGTGTTAGTTCTTATTTCCTAGTGTTCATGTTTGCAAGTAAATTAGGTATTTTAAGCCTTCAGAAAAACCCAAGAAAAAAATAAGATGATGATGTGTATGCACCAAGGAGCATCGAGGTGGCTGGGAGTTGGGCTCGAAGGGCACGTAGGCGCCACTGCAGGCGCCTAGAGAGGGCTAGGAGATGTAGGAACCTTCTGGAGCCCTTCTTTGGCAGCTAACTTTCCCCTGAAGTATTTTAATGGCCCTAAAAATATATATTTTTTGTAGTAATGGATAATAACTAGTCATGATCACTATTAGGGAAAAACCTATACACAGAATCTTACCAGCATCGCGCTTTAAAATAAGACGCTGCTGCTAACTAGCAGTAGCGCGCGCACAAAACTCGCTGCTGAAATAAATGTATCAGTAGCGCGCCCTCTCTAAGACGCGCTACTGCTATAATTGCCACGACGCCGCCGCGAGGCTAGTTCTAGCAGCAGCGTGTTAATATGAAGAGCGCTACTGCTATGGACCATAGCAGTAGCGCATTTACACAATAACCGCTACTGCTAAGTGTAGGATCGAAAGTATGTCTAGAAGGAGGGTGATTAGACTACTTGACCAAATAAAAATCTAGCCTTTTCTCAATTTTAATTCTTGGCAGATTTTAACAACTTAGCACAAGTCAAGCAATCAATCTACATATGCAATTCTAAGAGTATAGCAGCGGAATGTAAAATAATTGCATATGAAGGTAAAGTGAGGAGTTTGAGGGAGCAAACGCAATGTTGACATGGAGATTTTTTATCCGTGGTTCCGATAGGTGGTGCTATCGTACATCCACGTTGATGGAGACTTCAACCCACGAAGGGTAACGGTTGCGCGAGTCCACGGAGGGCTCCACCCACGAAGGTGTTGGGGAACGTAGCAATAATTCAAAATTTTCCTACGTGTCACCAAGATCAATCTAGGAGATGCTAGCAACGAGAGAGAGGGAGTGCATCTTCATACCCTTGAAGATCGCTAAGCGGAAGCGTTACAAGAACGCGGTTGATGGAGTCGTACTCGCGGCGATTCAAATCGCGGAAGATCCGATCTAGCGCCGAACGGATGGCGCCTCCGCGTTCAACACACGTACAGCCCGGGGACGTCTCCTCCTTCTTGATCCAGCAAGGGGAGAGGAGAAGTTGAGGGAGAACTCCAGCAGCACGACGGCGTGGTGGCGATGGAGCTCGTGGTTCTCCGGCAGAGCTTCGCTAAGCACTACGGAGGAGGAGGAGGAGTTGGAGGAGGAGAGGGCTGCGCCAGGCAAGGGGTGCGGCTGCCCTCTCTCTCCCTCACTATATATATGGGGAAGGGGGTGGAGGAGGCGCCCTATGGTTCCCTAGGGGAGGGGCGGCGGCCACAGGGGAAACCCTAGATGGGTTTGGGCGCCCCCACCCCTGGGAAACTTGCCCCCCAAGCCGGGAGGGGTGGCTGCCCTAGGGGAGGCGCCCCCACCTCTCCATGTTATGTGAGAGGGGTTGGGAGGGGCGCATAGCCCCTTAGTGGGCTGGTGTACCCCCTCCCCTTGGCCCATAAGGCCCCCCAACGCTTGCCGGGGCCTCCGAAACACCTTTCGGTCACGCTGGTCGTCACCCGGTACTCCCAGAACAATTCCGGACTCCAATACCCTTCGTCCAATATATCGATCTTCACTTCCGGACCACTCCGGAGTTCCTCATCACGTCCGGGATCTCATCCGGGACTCGGAACAACCTTCGGTAACCACATACTATTTCCCATAACAACTCTAGCGTCACCGAACCTGAAGTGTGTAGACCCTACGGGTTCGGGAACCATGCAGACATGACCGAGACGTTCTCCGGCCAATAACCAACAGCGGGATCTCGATACCCATATTGGCTCCCACATGTTGCACGATGATCTCATCGGATGAACCACAATGTCGTGGATTAAATCAATCCCGTATTCAATTCCCTTTGTCTATCGGTATGTTACTTGCCCGAGATTCGATCTTCGGTATCCCCATACCTCGTTCAATCTTGTTACCGGCAAGTCTCTTTACTCGTTCCGTAACGCATGATCCCGTGACTAACTCCTTAGTCACATTGAGCTCATTATGATGATGCACTACCGAGTGGGCCCAGAGATACCTCTCCGTCATACGGAGTGACAAATCCCAGTCTCGATTCGTGCCAACCCAACAGACACTTTCGGAGATACCTGTAGTGCACCTTTATAGCCACCCAGTTACGTTGTGATGTTTGATACACCCAAAGCATTCCTACGGTATCCGGGAGTTGCACAATCTCATGGTCTAAGGAAATGATACTTGACATTAGAAAAGCTCTAGCAAACGAACTACACGATCTTGTGCTATGCTTAGGATTGGGTCTTGTCTATCACATCATTCTCCCAATTATGTGATCCCGTTATCAACGACATCCAATGTCCATGGCCAGGAAACCATGACCATCTATTGATCAACGAGCTAGTCAACTAGAGGCTTACTAGGGACATGTTGTGGTCTATGTATTCACACATGTATTACGGTTTCCAGTTAATACAATTATATCATGAACAATAGACAATTATCATGAACAAGGAAATACAATAATAACCATTTATTATTGCCTCTAGGGCATATTTCCAACAGTCTCCCACTTGCACTAGAGTCAATAATCTAGTTCACATCACTATGTGATTGTAATGAATCCAACACCCATGGGGTTTGTTCATATCTCGCTTGTGAGAGAGGTTATTAGTCAACGGGTCTGAACCTTTCAGATCCGTGTGTGTTTTACAAATCTCTATGTCATCTTGTAGATGCAGCTACCACGCGCTACTTGGAGCTATTCCAAATAACTGCTCTACTATACGAATCTAGTTTACTACTCAGAGTCATCCGGATTAGTGTCAAAGTTTGCATCGACGTAACCCCTTATGACGAACTCTTTTACCACCTCCATAATCGAGAAAATTCCTTAGTCCACTAATTACTAAGGATAAGTTCGACCGCTGTCATGTGATCCATTTCTGGATCACTCTTGTACCCCTTGACTAATTCATGGCAAGGCACACTTCAGGTGCGGTACACAACATAGCGTACTGTAGAGCCTACGTCTAAAGCATAGGGGACGACCTTCGTCCTTTCGCTCTCTTCTGCCGTGGTCAGGTCTTGAGTCTTACTCAATACTCACACCTTTTAACACAGCCAAGAACTCCTTCTTTGCTAATCTATTTTGAACTCCTTCAAAATCTTGTCACGGTATGTATTCATTTGAAAGTACTATTAAGCATTTTTGATCTATCCTTATAGATCTTGATGCTCAATGTTCAAGTAGCTTAATCCAGGTTTTCCATAGAAAAACACTTTTCAAATAACCCTGTATGCTTTCCAGAAATTCTACATCATTTCTGATCAACAATATGTTAACAACATATACTCATCAAAAAATCTATAGTGCTCCCACTCACTTCTTTGGAAATACAAGTTTCTCATAAACTTTGTATAAACCCAAAATCTTTGATCATCTCATCAAAGCGTACATTCCAACTCCGAGATGCTTACTCCAGTCCTTAGAAGGATTGCTGGAGCTTTGCATACTTGTTAGCATCTTTCAGGATTGACAAAACCTTCTGGTTGTATCACATACAACCTTTCCTCAAGAAAATCGTCGAGGAAATAATGTTTTGACATCCTATCTGCAAGATTTCATAAATAATGCAGTAACTGCTAATATAATTCCAACAGACTCTTAGCATCGCTACGAGTGAGAAAGTCTCATCGTAGTCAACTCCTTGAACTTGTCGGGAAACATCCTAACGACAAGTCGAGCCTTTTTAATGGTGACACTTACCATCATTGTCCGTCTTCCTTTTAAAATCCATCTGCACCCAACAGCCTTACGACCATCAAGTAGTTCTTCCAAAGTCTATACTTTGCTTTTATACATGGATCCTCTCTCGGATTTTATGGCCTTGAGCCATTCGTCGGAATCCGGGCCCACCATCGCTTCTCCATAGCTCGTAGGTTCATTGTTGTCTAGCAACATGACTTCCAGGATAGGATTACGTACCACTCTGAAGTAGTACGCATCCTTGTTGACCTATGAGGTTTGGTAGTGACTTGATCCGAAGTTTCATGATCACTATCATAAGCTTCCACTTCAATTGGTGTAGGTGCCATAGGAACAACTTCCTGTGCCCTGCTACGCACTAGTTGAAGTGACGGTTCAATAACCTCATCAAGTCTCCACCATCCTCCCACTCAATTCTTTCGAGAGAAACTTTTCCTCGAGAAAGGACCCATTTCTAGAAACAATCACTTTTGCTTCCAGATCTGAAATAGGAGGTATACCCAACTGTTTTGGGTATTCTATGAAGATGCATTTATCTGCTTTCGGTTCGAGCTTATCAGCCTGAAACTTTTTCACATAAGCGTCGCATCCCCAAACTTTTAAGAAACGACAGCTTAGGTTTCTCTAAACCATAGTTCATACGGTGTCGTCTCAACGGAATTGCGTGGTGCCCTATTTAAAGTGAATGCGGTTGTCTCTAATGCCTAACCCATAAACGATAGTGGTAATTCGATAAGACACATCATGGTATGCACCATATCCAATAGGTGCAGTTATGATGTTCGGACACACCATCACACTATGGTGTTCCAGGCGGTATTAGTTGTGAAACAATTTCCACAATGTCTTAATTGTGTGCCAAACTCGTAACTCAAATATTCATCTCTATGATCATATCATAGACAGTTTATCCTCTTGTCACGACGATCTTCAACTTCACTTTGAAATTACTTAAACCTTTCAATAATTCAGACTTGTGTTTCATCAAGTAAATATACTCAGCATCTACTCAAATCATCTGTGAAGTAAGAACATAACGATCCACTGCGTGCCTCAGCACTCATTGGACTGCACACATCAAAATGTATTACTTCCAACAAGTTGCTTTCTTGTTCCATCTTACTGAAAACGAGGTATTTCAGTCATCTTGCCCATGTGGTATGATTTGCATGTCCCAAGTGATTCAAAATCAAGTGAGTCCAAACGATCCATCTGTATGGAGTTTCTTCATGCATATCTACCAATAGACATGGTTCGCATGTCTCAATCTTTTCAAAAACGAGTGAGTCCAAAGATCCATCAACATGGAGCTTCTTCATGCGTTTTATACCAATATGACTCAAATGGCAGTGCCACAAGTATGTGGAACTATCATTACTATTTTATATCTTTTGGCATGAACATGTGTATCACTACGATCGAGATTCAATAAACCATTCATTTTAGGTGCAAGACCATTGAAGGTATTATTCAAATAAACAGAGTAACCATTATTCTCCTTAAATGAATAACCGTATTGCGATAAACATAATCCAATCATGTCTATGCTCAACGCAAACATCAAATAACAATTATTTAGGTTTAATACCAATCCCGATGGTAGAGGGAGCGTACGATGTTTGATTACATCAACCTTGGAAACACTTCCAACACATATCGTCATCTCACCTTTAGCTAGTCTCCGTTTATTCTGTAGCCTTTTATTTCGAGTTACCAACACTTAGCAACCGAACCGGTATCTAATACCCTGGTGCTACTAGGAGTACTAGTAAAGTACACATTAATATACTGTACATCCAATATACTTTTGTCGACCTTGCCAGCCTTCTCATCTACCAAGTATCTAGGGTAGTTCTGCTTCAGTGACCGTTCCCCTCATTACAGAAGCACTTAGTCTCGGGTTTGGGTTCAACCTTGGGTTTCTTCACTAGAGCAGCAACTGATTTGCCGTTTCATGAAGTATCCCTTCTTTCCCTTGCCCTTCTTGAAACTAGTGGTTTTACTAACCATCAACAATTGATGCTCCTGCTTGATTTCTACTTTCGCGGTGTCAAACATCGCGAGTTGCTCAAGGATCATCATGTCTATCCCTGATATGTTATAGTTCATCACGAAGCTCTAATAGCTTGGTGGCAGTGACTATGGAGAACCATCACTATCTCATCTGGAAGATTAACTCCCACTCGATTCAAGCGATTGTAGTACTCAGACAATCTGAGCACATGCTCAAGATTGAGCTTTTCTCCCTTAGTTTGCAGGCTTAAGAAACTTGTCAGAGGTCTCATACCTCTTGACGTGGGCACTAGTCTGAAATCCCAATTTCAGTCTTTGGAACATCTCATATGTTCTGCGACGTTTCAAAAATGTCTTTGTCGCCTCAATTCTAAACCGTTAGCATTACGTACTGAACTATCACGTAGTCATCAAAACGTGTATGTCAGATGTTCGCAATATCCACAGACGACGCTCGAGGTTCAGCACACCGAGCGGTGCATTAAGGACATAATCCTTCTGTGCAGCAATGAGGATAATCCTCAGTTTACGGACCCAGTCCGCATAATTTCTACTATCAACTTTCAACTAAATTTTCTCTAGGAACATATCTTAAATAGTAGAACCAAAGCGTAAGCTATGATATAATTTGCAAAAACCTTTTGACTATGTTCATGATAATTAAGTTCATCTGATTATTTAATGAACTCCCACTTAGATAGACATCCCTCTAGTCATCTAAGTGAACATGATCCGAATCGACTAGACCGTGTCCGATCATCACGTGAGACGGACTAGTCATCATCGGTGAACATCTTCATGTTGATCGTATCTACTATACGACTCATGTTCGACCTTTCGGTCTCTTGTGTTCCGAGGCCATGTCTGTACATGCTAGGCTCGTCAAGTCAACCTAAGTGTTTCGCATGTGTAAATCTGGCTTACACCCGTTGTATGCGAACGTTAGAATCTATCACACCCGATCATCACGTGGTGCTTTCGAAACAATGAACCTTCGCAACGGTGCACAGTTAGGGGGAACACATCTCTTGAAATTTTAGTGAGGGATCATCTTATTTATGCTACCGTCGTTCTAAGCAAATAAGATGTAAACATGACAAACATCACATGCAAATCATAAAGTGACATGATATGGCCAATATCATCTTGCGCCTTTGATCTCCATCTCCGAGGCGCGGCATGATCACCTTCGTCACCGGCATGACACAATGATCTCCATCATCGTGTCTTCATGAAGTTGTCTCGCCAACTATTACTTCTACTACTATGGCTAACAGTTAGCAATAAAGTAAAGTAATTACATGGCGTTTTTCATTGACACGCAGGTCATACAATAAATTAAGACAACTCCTATGGCTCCTGCCGGTTGTCATACTCATCGACATGCAAGTCGTGCTTCCTATTACAAAAACATGATCAATCTCATACATCACATATATATAATTCATCACATCCTTTTGGCCATATCACATCACATAGCATACCCTGCAAAAACAAGTTAGACGTCCTCTAATTGTTGTTGCATGTTTTATGTGGCAGCTATGGGTTTCTAGCAAGAACGTTTCTTACCTACGCAAAAGCCACAACGGTGATATGCCAATTGCTATTTACCCTTGATAAGGACCCTCTTCATCGAATCCGATCCGACTAAAGTGGGAGAGACAGACACCCGCTAGCCACCTTATGCATCAAGTGCATGTCAGTCGGTGGAACCTGTCTCACGTAAGTGTACGTGTAAGGTCGGTCCGGGCCGCTTCATCCCACAATGCCGCCGAATCAAGATAAGACTAGTAACGGCAAGCAAATTGAACAAATCATCGCCCACAACTACTTTGTGTTCTACTCGTGCATAGAATCTACGCATAGACCTAGCTTATGATGCAACTGTTGGGGAACGTAACAATAATTCAAAATTTTCCTACGTGTCACCAAGATCAATCTAGGAGATGCTAGCAACGAGAGAGAGGGAGTGCATCTTCATACCCTTGATGATCGCTAAGAGGAAGCGTTACAAGAACGCGGTTGATGGAGTCGTACTCGCGGCGATTCAAATCGCGGAAGACCCGATCTAGCGCCGAACGGACGGCGCCTCCGCGTTAAACACACGTACAGCCCAGGGACGTCTCCTCCTTCTTGATCCAGTAAGGGGAGAGAAGAAGTTGAGGGAGAACTCCAGCAGCACGACGGCGTGGTGGCGATGGAGCTCGTGGTTCTCCGGCAGAGCTTCGCTAAGCACTACGGAGGAGGAGGAGGAGTTCGAGGAGGAGAGGGCTGCGCCAGGCAAGGGTGCGGCTGCCCTCTCTCTCCCTCACTATATATAGGGGGAAGGGGTGGAGGAGGCGCCCTATGGTTCCCTAGGGGAGGGGCGGCGGCCACAGGGGAAACCCTAGATGGGTTTGGGCGCCCCCACCCCTGGGAAACTTGCCCCCCAAGCCGAGAGGGGTGGCTGCCCTAGGGGAGGCGCCCCCACCTCTCCACGTTACGTGAGAGGGGTTAGGAGGGGCACACAGCCCCTTAGTGGGCTGGTGTGCCCCCTCCGCTTGGCCCATAAGGCCCCCCAACGCTTGCCGGGGCCTCCGAAACACCTTTCGGTCACGCTGGTCGTCACCCGGTACTCCCAGAACAATTCCGGACTCCAATACCCTTCGCCCAATATATCGATCTTCACCTCCGGACCACTCCGGAGTTCCTCGTCACGTCCGGGGTCTCATCCGGGACTCCGAACAACCTTCGGTAACCACATACTATTTCCCATAACAACTCTAGCATCACCGAACCTTAAGTGTGTAGACCCTACGGGTTCGGGAACCATGCAGACATGACCGAGACGTTCTCCGGCCAATAACCAACAGCGGGATCTGGATACCCATATTGGCTCCCACATGTTCCACGATGATCTCATCGGATGAACCACAATGTCGCGGATTCAATCAATCCCGTATTCAATTCCCTTTGTCTATCGGTATGTTACTTGCCCGAGATTCGATCGTCGGTATCCCCATACCTCGTTCAATCTTGTTAACGGCAAGTCTCTTTACTCGTTCCGTAACGCATGATCCCGTGACTAACTCCTTAGTCACATTGAGCTCATTATGATGATGCATTACCGAGTGGGCCCAGAGATACCTCTCCGTCATACGGAGTGACAAATCCCAGTCTCGATTTGTGCCAACCCAGCAGACACTTTCGGAGATACCTGTAGTGCACCTTTATAGCCACCCAGTTACGTTGTGACGTTTGATACACCCAAAGCATTCCTACGGTATCCGGGAGTTGCACAATCTCATGGTCTAAGGAAATGATACTTGACATTAGAAAAGCTCTAGCAAACGAACTACACGATCTTGTGCTATGCTTAGGATTGGGTCTTGTCCATCCAATCATTCTCCCAATGATGTGATCCCGTTATCAACGACATCCAATGTCCATGGCCAGGAAACCATGACCATCTATTGATCAACGAGCTAGTCAACTAGAGGCTTACTAGGGACATGTTGTGGTCTATGTATTCACACATGTATTACGGTTTCCAGTTAATACAATTATAGCATGAACAATAGACAATCATCATGAACAAGGAAATACAATAATAACCATTTATTATTGCCTCTAGGGCATATTTCCAACAGAAGGGTCCACGAAGAAGGAACCTTGTCTATCCCACCATGGCCGTCACCCACGAAGGACTTTCCTCACTAGGGTAGATCTTCACGAAGTAGGCGATCTCCTTGCCCTTACAAACTCCTTGGTTCAACTCCACAATCTTGTCGGAGGCTCCCAAGTGACACCTAGCCAATCTAGGAGACACCACTCTCCAAGAAGTAACAAATGGTGTGTTGATGATGAACTCCTTGCTCTTGTGCTTCAAATGAGATGCCAATTTAGTTAAATTTGCCACTTGTTTTTTTAATCAATTATCTTAGGCAATAGGGGCCAAATGAGATGAAATGTCTTGGTAGGTGGTACCCTTATTTGGTAGATATTTGTGAAAAAAAATTTCGGCAATAGGTGCCACCGAAATGCTTTGTCCATCAAATTGCTTCTCGCGGAAGAACCAAAAATATCACATGCTACTGTTTTTCTTTCCTGTGAAGTGAATCGTTAATCCTTTGCTCATATTGCTTTAGGAAAATGGCGCCACCGCCACCACCACTATGTCGACTGTGAAAGTCAAGGTGCGCCAACAACCTTGCAACTGGCAAGCTGTTCGGCGTCTACTTCCAGCCGAGTTTTCATCATGCGGCGGTAAGAAATTAGATGAAATGTAACAACTATTTTATTTTTAGTGTTGGCATTACTGCATTGTGTCATTTTGCTTTTTTTACACAGATCGTCCCATGCAATGTGAGGTTGAAATTCAACAAGCTGACAGGAGACACTGTGACATTTGAGGCTCCTGGGGGGCCGTACACTATGGAGGTCGAGAAAGGACGTAATATGTCGCAGATTGGAGGAGATGGATGGGCCCGTTTCCTTTCCCACATGCGTCTTACTGGTGGTGAGTTGATCAGCTTCTCCTTCAGAGCAGAAAGACCCAAGCTGACTGTCATTTATCTCAACCTGGTGTAAGATGACAAAGATGATGAAGATAATGAGGACCCACTCGATGAAGATGATGAGAACCCACTTCATGAAGCCATCGTAGCTCAAAGAATGAGGCTGAGCGAGGAGGAGGTGTGCAACCTATGTGTTGAGGATATAACCATTAGAGTCACCCGCCCAGGAGGGGCCGGGTTACGTCATAATGACCATCACGTGAAGCCCAGTACCAAGCTTGAGGATGGTGGATCAATAATGGGCTTAAGACCCGGAGGCGGCTTAAGGCCCGTAGTGATAACCCGCCGTTATGGGAAGACTTGTAATGTAAGGCAAGAGTAGTTAAGAGTCCGAGCCGAATACTGTTATAAGCCGTCCGGGACTCTGAGAGCCGCGGGGCATTAACCTCTCTATATAAAGGGATGACCCGGCGGCGGTTCAGGATGAGAGACAACAGATCGAGAGCCAGGCATAGCGATTAAGCTCCCTGGTCATCGAAACCCTAAGGAATACCACCTCAACTGGACGTAGGCTTTTACCTTCATCGTAAGGGGCCGAACCAGTATAACCCTCGTGTTCCTTGTCCCGCTTAACCCCTTTAAGCTTCCTAGCTACGATGGCTCCACGACTAAATCCTTGCATGAGGACATCTGCCGTGACAATTCCACGACACTATGGGACATAATTCCGCCATGTGATGACTTTGTCGGGGTGCCATTCGTGACCCACCTGAAAAGTACCATGGTCGATCTGCATGAAATGGTATGTTATACGTACTGCCTGTATTAATTTGATGATATATATATATGCTTTATTGTTATACTTACAAATGCAAATTATGCGATGATATGCTTAGTGAATCCGATGATATGCTTAGTGTAGAGTCCAATGATATGCTTTGTGGAATCTAGTCGATGATATGCTTTAGTGTAGAGTCTGATCACATGCTCTTATTAGTGTAGAATCCAAGGAACTATTAATAGTGTAGATAATCCATATATACTTATTAGTAGAATTCATGATTAGTTAGTACAAATGCATAGTACTGTGTCTTTTGATAGTGTAGAAATCTAGACTAAATAGAAATATATTTGCAAGAGTATGTGCGAGGCTATTTATTAATTGATATGTTTTTCTTATTCAGAAATTGCCAAAGAACCTATCTGTGAGTTGTGGTATCGAGCCTGATGAAGAAGGCTCAGCTGGACTACGCCTTACCGCAAGGGGCTCCGTCACCACCTGTACTTACCGCATGGACACAGACGGTCGCACACACTTAAACTCGGTTGGGTGGAAGAGATTCCTCATTGGCAAGAATCTTCGTGTTGGACAGGCCATCCTAATTACTATCAGGAACACCCACCGCCCAGGCTTGAGGATGATGATCGTCGTTGATATCATCTAGAACTACATATGTGTGTGTGGCTATATCATCTAGAACTACATATGATGATCGTCGTCGATATCATGTAGAACTACATATGATGATCGTCGTCGATATCACCTTGTACTGCTTGAGGATGCATGTTGAGTATATATATGAAATTGTTATCTAGTACTCCCTCCGTTCCAAATTACTCGTCGTGGTTTTAGTTCAAATTTGAACTAAATTTGAACTAAAACCACGACGAGTAATTTGGAACCGAGGAGTACTACCTAGTACCTATAATGCTTTATGAAATTTATATCTACTAGTACCTAGTATTTGGAAATTGCAGTTTATTGAAGCTGAAACGGGGTAGGAAGCCGGTGGAAATGATGAAAGATATAGCAGTAGCGCGGGGCCAGGAAATCGCTACAGCTAATTAATAGTAGCGCATTCCGGAAACGCGTTCCTGATATAGTCCATAGTAATAGCATGGGTACAGACCGCGCTACTACTAACAATTAGCTGTAGCGCCTTATTGGTAGCGCGGCTGCCCGCGTTGCTGATAGCCTCAAAACCCGTGCTACTACTAGGGTTTTCCCTAGTAGTGGATGTTTTTATTGCCACTCTATTAATTTAACAAATGTATGCTTTATTGTGTGAAGATGCTTGTAATTGTATAATTGAGATTATATTGACAAAGTAGGTTTTGTTAAAACTATTTTTCATCGGTTGATATTTGTTCAATAACTTAATGTTTTGGATTATAATATTGACACTTAATTTGCCGGCTTATTTTCATTAATATTTTTAGCCACATTTTCTCTCTTATAATGACATTAATCTAAAATTTTAACTTAATATTGAAAATGATAATTAACCTTACTTTTATCTAATCTTTCAAACCTCAGATGTAATAGTGTTTTTCTTTGTAAGTTATATGTTTAAGTATAAATAAATAGAAAATTCTAGATTATATATGGTGTCTAAGAGCAGTGTTTCCTATTTTTCTGAAATATCTATCTTGAAATAGCATTAGCTCAATGAGCTATATGTTGTTAGGAATTACCAAAACCACCCAGGGATAGTTGCACTTTCAATCTCCCCCTTTTTGGTAATTGATGACAATATATAGATCAAAGCTTCGACAAATGATAAATAGTATTGAAAAAACATCGTCGCTTTGAGAAGTATGTGATAAGCAAGAGCTCCCCCTAAATTTGTGCATTATTAAAATTTGCTTTTGAATGCAAATGCACAACCGATTTGGATCATGGGTTACTCTTCCATGTCACATACATCTTGGTGGAGCGCTCAAAATGATAGAAGTTAAAGCATGCACTCATCACCAAAACAAGTGAATGGTCATCTAGGATATAAGAGATAATTGTCGGAGTAATGGGCCACGGGTAGCCTAACCCGAGCCCCCGAACCTTTCAAGACATCGGGGCCGGCTGCGCCCCTCAAGACGTCAAGATAGATCTCCACCTTCTGACAGCCGGTTGGCCGAACGGCCGACTGTCAGAAGGCAGCCGAGTTCCAGAAGACGACATCACAACAGGCCGACTCCTAGCGGGCGGCCTCCAGAGAGGCCGGCCCCTAGCAGTCGGCCCGTGGCGCCCTCAAAGTCTGCGCCCTCATCAAGGAGACAAGACAGGGTGTGACTACAGCGTAGCCCATCCCCACGAATCCAGGGCCGGGCGTGGCCACAGTGCCCCGTATAGGCGGAGATCTCCGCACGGCGCGGCACTGTTGCCTCTCCCCCCTAAACGTCACTCCTAACAGGCGGAGCCCTATTCCCACGACGGCCTGTCGGTACGGCTTGCAGACGGTGGGCCCTACCAGGCAGTGAGAGCCCTGAAGACGGAGGAAGCCAGGGAAGCCGGCCTCGAGCAAGCGGCTTATCCCTCCCTCGGGCCCCGTGCGCCATGCTACCTCTTGAGCACTGCGTTGGTTTTCCCTTGAAGAGGAAAGGGTGATGCAGCAAAGTAGCGTAAGTATTTCCCTCAGTTTTTAGAACCAAGGTATCAATCTAGTAGGAGGCTACACGCAAGTCCCTCGCACCTACACAAACAAATAAATCCTCGCAACCAACGCGATAAGGGGTTGTCAATCCCTACACGGTCACTTACGAGAGTGAGATCTGATAGGATAATATTTTTGGTATTTTTGTGATAAAGATGCAAAGTAAAGAAAGTAAATAAAAATGGCAAAAGAAATAGCTAAGTGTTGGAAGATTAATATGATGGAAAATAGACCCGGGGGCCATAGGTTTCACTAGTGGCTTCTCTCAAGAGCATAAGTATTTTACGGTGGGTGAAAAAATTACTGTTGAGCAATTGACAGAATTGAGCATAGTTATGCGAATATCTAGGTATGATCATGTATATAGGCATCACGTCCGAGACAAGTAGACCGACTCCTGCCTGCATCTACTACTATTACTCCACACATCAACCACTATCCAGCATGCATCTAGAGTATTAAGTTCATAAGAACAGAGTAACGCTTTAAGCAAGATGACATGATGTAGAGGGATAAATTCATGCAATATGATAAAAAAAACCATCTTGTTATCCTCGATGGCAACAATACAATACGTGCCTTGCTGCCCCTACTGTCACTGGGAAAGGACACCGCAAGATTGAACCCAAAGCTAAGCACTTCTCCCATTGCAAGAAAGATCAATCTAGTAGGCCAAACCAAACTGATAATTCGAAGAGACTTGCAAAGATAACCAATCATACATAAAAGAATTCAGAAGATTCAAATATTGTTCATAGATAAACTTGATCATAAACCCACAATTCATCGGTCTCAACAAACACACCGCAAAAGAAGATTACATCGAATAGATCTCCACAAGAGAGGGGGAGAACATTGTATTGAGATACAAAAAGAGAGAAGAAGCCATCTAGCTAATAACTATGGACCCGAAGGTCTGAGGTAAACTACTCACACTTCATCGGAGAGGCTATGGTGTTGATGTAGAAGCCCTCCGTGATCGATGCCCCCTCCGGCGGAGCTCCGGAACAGGCCCCAAGATGGGATCTCGTGGGTACAGAAGGTTGCGGCGGTGGAATTAGGTTTTTGGCTCCGTATCTGATCGTTTGGGGGTACGTAGGTATATATAGGAGGAAGGAGTACGTCGGTGGAGCAACATGGGGCCCACGGGGGTGGAGGGCGCGCCTGGGGGGGGGGGGGGGTAGGCGCGCCCCCTACCTCGTGGCTTCCTGCTTGATTTCTTGACATAGGGTCCAAGTCCTCTGGATCATGTTCATTCCGAAAATCACGTTCCCGAAGGTTTCATTCCGTTTGGACTCCGTTTGATATTCTTTTTCTGCGAAACTCTGAAATAGGCAAAAAATAGCAATTCTGGGATGGGCCTCCGGTTAATAGGTTAGTCCCAAAAATAATATAAAAGTGGGTAATAAAGCCCAGTAATGTCCAAAACGGAAGATAATATAGCATGGAGCAATCAAAAATTATAGATACGTTGGAGACGTATCACGCCATCAACCAGATGAGACGTAGTGTGGCTACAGTAATCGCCCGCCAGGCGGCGGGACTGTAGCCACGCTCCCCCGACCAAGCCTGCGTCATTAGCATCACGGCTACAGTGATCAGCAGCCGGGAAGACCCGCGAGCGGCGGGAGTGGCCTGTCGGCTCCGAACCAGACCAGTCGGCAGGGCCCACCGGGAGGCGCGTCCCAGCAGCCGGCGGAGAAGCCGGCGACCAGAGAGATTGACAGCCGGGTCCTACACCCAATTGGATTACAATTGTACCCCTGGGGGGTAGGCCTATATAAACCCCCCAGGGCACCCATGCAAAGGGTTCGAACCTGTTAGAACTAGACTCACACCTAGAGGAGGAGAGAGCGTGCATGCCTTCCTTCACCTCTAGCAAACAGCTCAAGGAGCACCATTGTTCCACTAGTGCCTTAGTGATCATGCGGAGACCCCGTAGAGCAGGACTAGGGGTGTTATCTCCACGGAGAGCCCCGAACCTGGGTAAAGTTCGCTGGCGTACGTGTCTACGCCTCATCCCGCTTCCAGGCACCGGCGACGTTCTACTCGCTCCCACTATGATAAGCCATCCTTTGGCATATGTCGCACCCAACGCCCGACATTTGGTGCCCACCGTGGGGCCAGGTGCACCGTCTCCCGAAGACCTGCTCTGGACGGGAACCTTGTTCCTTCCTGGCGAGCGCAGCCAGCCCGGCATGCCAGACGGCGTCTGCACCGACGCGCTGCGCGGCGCGGAGGTCGCCTGCGCTGCCTCGCCGATCTTGTTGGCGAGATTCACCTCTCCGACGAGCCCGCGTCTGATGCGGGCACCGATGGACCTGAGAGCCGCCTCGCGAGCCTCCTCGATCGGCTCCACGTCGCCAGCGAGCCTGCTGCTGACTTGGAGTCGGTTGGCTCCACCGACCCGATGTTGGTCGACTCCGACATAGCGTCGCTCGACGCGTTCCCCACCAACATGGTGGTCTATGATGATCCGCTTCCTTGCGCGGACAGCGGTAGCAGCACCGTCACGGAGGTGCTCGTCATCAGCCACGGCGAGCACTCTGGCGGAGGTGGCCAGGACCCGTTGCAGACGGCAATGCAAGACCTGGCTGCGCCTATCCCGAAAGACGCCAACTGAAGGAAATATGCCCTAGAGGCAATAATAAATTATTATTTATTTCCTTATATCATGATAAATGTTTATTATTCATGCTAGAATTGTATTAACCGGAAACATAATACATGTGTGAATACATAGACAAACAGAGTGTCACTAGTATGCCTCTACTTGACTAGCTCGTTAATCAAAGATGGTTATGTTTCCTAGCCATAGACATGAGTTGTCATTTGATTAACGGGATCACATCATTAGTAGAATGATGTGATTGACTTGACCCATTCCATTAGCTTAGCACTCAATCGTTTAGTATGTTGCTATTGCTTTCTTCATGACTTATACATGTTCCTATGACTATGAGATTATGCAACTCCCGTGTACCGGAGGAACACTTTGTGTGCTACCAAACGTCACAACGTAACTGGGTGATTATAAAGGTGCTCTACAGGTGTCTCCAAAGGTACTTGTTGGGTTGGCGTATTTCGAGATTAGGATTTGTCACTCCGATTGTCGGAGAGGTATCTCTGGGCCCACTCAGTAATACACATCACTATAAGCCTTGCAAGCATTGTGACTAATGAGTTTGTTGCGGGATGATGTATTACGGAACGAGTAAAGAGACTTGCTGGTAACGAGATTGAACTAGGTATCAAGATACCGACGATCGAATCTCGGGCATGTAACATACCGATGACAAAGGGAACAACGTATGTTGTTATGCGGTCTGACCGATAAAGATCATCGTAGAATATGTGGGAACCAATATGAGCATCCAGGTTCCGCTATTGGTTATTGACAGGAGAGGTGTCTCGGTCATGTCTACATAGTTCTCGAACCCGTAGGGTCCGCACGCTTAACGTTACGATGACAGTTATATTATGAGTTTATATGTTTTGATGTACCGAAGGTTGTTCGGAGTCCCGGATGTGATCACGGACATGACGAGGATTCTCGAAATGGTCGAGACATAAAGATTGATATATTGGAAGCCTATGTTTGGACATGGAAGTGTTCCGGGTGAAATCGGGATTTTTCCGGAGTACCGGGAGGTTACCGGAACCCCCCGGTAACTTATGGGCCTTAGTGGGCCTAGGTGGAAGAGAGGAGAGGAGACCAGGGCAGGGCCGCGCCCCCCTTCCCCCAGTCCGAATAGGACAAGGAGAGGGGGGCGGCGCCCCCCCCTTCCTTCCTCCCCTCCACCTCTTCCCCCTTCCACTCCGAGTCCAACATGGAAATAGGGGGGAGTCCTACTCCCGGTAGGAGTAGGACTCCTCCTGGCGCGCCTCTACCTCCTAGGCCGGCGGCCTCCCCCTTGCTCCTTTATATATGGGGGCAGGGGGGCACCTCTCTACACGCAATTGATCAACGATCTTTTAGCCGTGTGCGGTGCCCCCCTCCACCATATTACACCTCGATAATATCGTAGTGGAGCTTAGGCGAAGCCCTGCGTCGGTAGAACATCATCATCGTCACCACGCCGTCGTGCTGATGAAACTCTCCCTCAACACTCGGCTGGATCGGAGTTCGAGGGACGTCATCGAGCTGAACGTGTGCTGAACTCGGAGGTGCCGTGCGTTCGGTACTTGATCGGTCGGATCGTGAAGACATACGACTACATCAACCGCGTTGTGTTAACGCTTCCGCTTTCGGTCTACGAGGGTACGTGGACAACACTCTCCCCTCTCGGTGCTATACATCACCATGATCTTGCGTGTTCATAGGAATTTTTTTGAAATTACTACGTTTCCCAACACCAACGCCGAGACGCTGGAAGCGCGCCGCGTCCAGCTCGTCGAGAGCGCCAACGGGCTTGCCAGCATGAGACGCCTTTCGGAGGCCTACCAGCGGGAAATGGGCTGTGCCGTCGGCGGCACGCCGGCTCCTGGTGGGCCTAGCCGCATTGGCTTGGTCCGGCAGCGTGGCGCGACCATCGCCAGCATGTTCGGGACAGATCGTCCCGTCTACGCCACGCCTGCGGAGAACATACGAGCTGCCCAGGCGGCAGCAGACGAGTTAGACAAGCTCGAGGGCGACGAGCGTCGCCACATGACGGAGCGAGTTCAGCAGCTCCTCGACGCAGCTGCTGAGCAGCAAGATGCGAGGTGCCGGACTGAAGCGCCCAACCGGCAAAACGACGATCCACCTCCTCGACAAGACCAAGGCGCGACATCCCGGACGCCGACTGGTGGCGTCCGCGACAGAAGAGACAAGGAGCCGACTGCCAGCCGCAGCCGGACTCGCATCACCATCGAGCGCGACCAAGACGGCCGCCCAAGAGCAGTGCAACGACGAGACGACTGTCCGCCTCCTCCTCCCCGCAGGGAGAGGCACATTTCCCCGCCGCCAGTTGATCACCCGTCACTCGGCGACCGCCTTGGCCGCCGAGAAGGAATCGGGGAAAACGACGCCCGCCACCGGATCGATCGCCTCAATCGATCCCTGGCGCTAGAAGAAGAAGATGAGCTGGGTCCGCCTTGCTTTGGCCCCCGCATCCGAGACGAACCTTTCCCCAAAGGGTTCACGCTCCCGAGAGATACACCCAAGTACACTGGTTCCGTGAAGCCGGAGGACTGGCTGGTCGACTACTCCATAGCCGTCAGCATCGCGAACAGCAACAAGCGCGTTGCCGTGAAGTACATTCCGCTCATGCTCCAGGGCATGGCCCGGACATGGCTAAACAGCCTGAAGCCCCGCAGCATCAACAGCTGGGTAGATTTCACTGAAGCATTCATCCGCAACTTCACCAGCACATACAAGCGGCCACCCAAGCCTCGCAACTCTCCTTGTGCGTCCAAGGCCCCAATGAGTCGAGTCGCGACTACCTCACGCGCTGGGCCGAACTACGCAACTCTTGTGAGGGCGTGCACGAGGTGCAGGCCATCGAGTATTTCACTGCCGGGTGCCGAGAGGACACCCTCCTCAAGCACAAGCTCCTCTGCGACGAGCCGGCGACCCTCGATGAACTGCTGGTCATAGCCGACAAGTATGCCACGACCGACTCCTCCATGAAGACGGAGATCCAAGTCAATGTGTCGGGCAAGGTGGCCCCTCAAGCTCCTCGGACCCCGGCTGGTGACACCAGTTGGAGACAACAACAAAAAGACAACAAGCGCAAGGCCATGCAGCCGGCTTCCTCGAGCCGGCAGGTGGAAACAGTCGAAGATCAGTAGCCGGAAGGGCAACCACCCCCAAGCGCCAGAAGGGCGGCAAGCCCAACTGGTTGCCCGCCTTCTCATATGAGCAGACCCTTGATGCACCCTGAAAATTCCACAGCGGCGTGAAGCCGTCCAACCATACAACTCGGAAGTGCCACTGGCTCACCAGGATCGCCAAGGGTGACGGACTCCAGCCCACTCCGCCTGTCGGCCCGCCGCCTCCTCCTCCTCAGCAGCCGGCGGCCCGGCCAGTCGGTGCCATACAAGATGAATACCCTGAAGAGCATGGAGCCTATGTTGTGTTCACCAGCGTGGCCGACGACAGGCGCAGCAGACGGCAGCAGCAACAAGAAGTGAATGCGGTGGCATCAGAGGCCCCCGAATTCATGCACTGGTCTGAGAAGCCCATCAGCTGGAGCAGAGCTGACCACCCGGAGGTGATGCCAAATCCCGGCTCTTATGCCTTGGTGTTGGATGCCAACTTTGCCACCGAGAGGCGAGCTACTCGTTTTTCCCAAGTTTTGATAGATGGCAGCAGCAGCATCAACATCTTGTACAAAGATACCATGGAGAAGTTGGGAATCAAGCAGAGACATCTTCAGCCCAGCCAGACTGTTTTCCATGGCATAGTTCCTGGCCTTTCCTGCTCACCAATCGGCAAGACTCAGATAGATGTCCTCTTCGGGGAAAAAATCATTTCCGCCAAGAGCCAGTCTAGTTTGAGGTGATGGACCTTAAGAGCCCCTACCATGCACTGCTTGGCCGGCCTGCTCTGGCCAAGTTCATGGCGGTCCCCCACTATGCCTACCTCAAGATGAAGATGCCGAGCTCCAAGGGAATCCTGACTATAGCAGGAGACTACAAGAAGTCGTCTGCTTGTGCAGCAGAGAGCAGCCGGTTAGCCGAGTCCCTCGTGATCGCGGCTGAGAAGCGGCTCCTTGACCGGGTTGTGGCAATGGCAGGCAAGCAGCCGGAAATGTCACCCGACCCCAAGGAGTCGGAAGTTGAGGGCTCGTTCAAGCCGGCCAAAGAGACAAAGAAGATACCCTTGGACCCGGAGCACCCGGAGAGGTACGCTGTCATAGGTGCGAACCTTGACAGCAAATAGGAAGGCGAGCTCGTCGATTTCCTCTGTGAGAATCGGGACATCTTTGCATGGTCCCCCAAGGACATGCCGGGTGTTCCGACGGAATTTGCCGAGCACAAGCTACACGTCCGGTCAGATGCCAAGCCAGTCAGGCAGCCCTTGTGGCGCCTGTCGGAGGAGAAGAGAAGAGTTGTTGGAGAAGAGATAGCTCGGCTTCTAGAAGCTGGCTTCATCATGGAGGTATTCTTTCCAGAGTGGTTAGCCAACCCGGTCCTAGTGCTGAAGAAGAACAAGCAGTCGCGCATGTGTATTGATTATACCAGCCTCAACAAAGCATGCCCCAAAGACCCCTTTGCCTTACCAAGGATTGACCAAGTGATAGACTCCACAGCCGGATGCGAGCTGTTGAGCTTTTTGGATGCATACCCAGGGTATCATCAGATCAAGCTAAACCCGGCCGATAGGCTGAAGACCGCCTTCATCACGCTGTTCGGAGCCTTCTGCTACCTGGCCATGACGTTCGGCTTGAGAAACACTGGCACCACGTTTCAACGATGCATGCAGAAGTGTCTCCTCAAGCAACTCAGCAGAAACGCCCATGTCTATGTGGACGATGTGGTGATGAAGATGGAGAAGCGTGGGACGCTTCTAGATGATCTCAAGGAGACCTTTGAGAATTTGCGCCGATTTTGGATCAAGCTCAACCCGGAGAAATGCGTCTTTGGAGTACCAGCCGGCCAGCTTCTTGGCTTCTTGGTCTCAGAGCGCGGCATAGAGTGCAACCCTGTGAAGATCAAGGCCATTGAGAGGATGGAGGTGCCCACCCGACTGCTAGACGTGCAAAAATTCACCGGCTGCTTGGCATCCATTGGCCGTTTCATCAGTCGGTTGGGCGAGAAGGCTCTTCCCCTGTACCAGCTCATGAAGAAGACCACTTTTTTCGAGTGGAACGACAAGGCGGATGAGGCTTTTCTCCAGCTCAAGAAAAAGTTGACCACTCTGCCTGTCCTGGCGGCCCCGACTCCCAAGGAGCCCATGCTCCTCTACATCGCCGCTACCAGCCGGGTGGTCAGCACAGTCATAGTGGTGGAACGCAAGGAAGAAGGCAAAGCCCTACCAGTCCAAAGGACGGTGTATTACCTGAGCGAACTACTATCCGCTTCCAAGCAGAACTATCCCCACTACCAGAAGATGTGCTATGGCGCCCACTTTGCCGCCAAGAAACTGAAGCCATACTTCCAAGAGCACCCAATCACTGTGGTATGCACAGCTCCGCTTACCGAGATCATTGGAAGCCGAGATGCTTCAGGCCGAGTGGCCAAATGGGCCATAGATTTGGCCCCCTACACCATCTACTACCAGCCTCGCACCACCATCAAGTCACAAGCACTGGCCGACTTCGTCGTTGATTGGGCCGAGACCCAGTACCTGCCGCCTGCGCCAGACTCCACCCATTGGCGAATGCACTTTGATGGGTCCAAGATGCACACCGGTTTGGGAGGCGGCATCGTCCTCACCTCTCCCAAAGGCGACAAGCTCAGATATGTGTTGCAGATCCATTTCGCCGCCTCCAACAACGTCACTGAATACGAAGCACTCATTCACGGGCTCCGGCTTGCCAAGGAACTCGGCGTTCGCCCGATCCTGTGCTATGGTGATTCCGACTTGGTGGTCCAGCAGTCGTCAGGCGACTGGGACGCCAAGGATGCAAATATGGCGAGTTACCGTTTCCTCGTGCAGCAACTCTGTGGATACTTTGAAGAGTGCGAGTTTCTCCATGTGCCAAGGAATGACAATGAGCAAGCAGATGCCTTGGCACGAATCGGCTCCACCCGGCAAGCAATACCAACCGGCGTCGCCCTACAACGCCTCCTCAAACCGTCTATCAAGCCATCGCCAGAGTCGGATTCCATCTTTGTGCCGGCTCCTCCTGAAGCAGTCGGATCCGACTTGAGGACCCTAGCAGCTGGCACGAGGAATTCGGTAGGCGACCCGGGGACTGCAGCAGTCGTACCCGGTCCGGGGACTTCAGATCCCGACCCGGGGACTGCAGCAGTCGGCCCGGGGACTTCGACGACTCAGCAAGCGACAGCTGACTCCAACCCGCCGCCTCCCGGCCCAACCGCCCTCGTGCGAGTAGCAGTCTTAGCAATTGAAGAAATCGCAGCGCCTTGATGGGCCAAGCCCATGTTGGGGAATGTAGTAATTTCAAAAAAATTCCTACGCACACGCAAGATCATGGTGATGCATACCAACGAGAGGGGAGAGTGTTGTCCACGTACCCTCGTAGACCGAAAGCGGAAGCGTTAGCACAACGCGGTTGATGTAGTCGTACGTTTTCACGATCCGACCGATCAAGTACCGAACGCACGACACCTCCGAGTTCAGCACACGTTCAGCCCGATGACGTCCCTCGAACTCTGATCCAGCCGAGTGTTGAGGGAGAGTTTTGTCAGCACGACGGCGTGGTGATGATGATGATGTTCTACCGACGCAGGGCTTCGCCTAAGCACCGCTACAATATTATCGAGGTGGACTATGGTGGAGGGGGGCACTGCACACGGCTAAAAGATCAAACAATCAATTGTTGTGTCTCCACGGTGCCCCCTGCCCCCGTATATAAAGGAGCAAGGGGGAGAGGTGCGGCCGGTCAGGAGGGGCGCGCCAGAAGAGGTCCTACTCCCACCGGGAGTAGGACTCCCGCCCTTTTCCTTGTTGGACTAGGAGTGGAGGGGGAAAGAGGAGGGAGAGAGGAAGGAAAGGGGGCGCCGCCCCCTCTCCTTGTCCTATTCGGACTAGGGGGGGAGGGGCACGCGGCCCTGCCCTGGCTGCCTCTCCTCTCTTGCACTAAGGCCCACTATGGCCCATTAAGCCCCCGGGGGGTTCCGGTAACCTCCCGGTACTCCGGTAAAATCCCGATTTCACCCGGAACACTTCCGATATACAAACATAGGCTTCCAATATATCAATCTTCATGTCTCGACCATTTCGAGACTCCCCGTCATGTCCGTGATCACATCCGGGACTCCGAACAACCTTCGGTACATCAAAACATATAAAATCATAATATAACTTTCATCGAAACTTTAAGCATGAGGACCCTACGGGTTCGAGAACTATGTAGACATGACCGAGACACGTCTCCGGTCAATAACCAATAGCGGAACCTGGATGCTCATATTGGCTCCCACATATTCTATGAAGATCTATATCGGTCAGACCGCATAACAACATACGTTGTTCCCTTTGTCATCGGTATGTTACTTGCCCGAGATTCGATCGTCGGTATCTCAATACCTAGTTCAATCTCGTTACCGGCAAGTCTCTTTACTCGTTCTGTAATACATCATCCCGCAACAAACTCATTAGTTGCAATGCTTGCAAGGCTTAAGTGATGTGCATTACCGAGAGGGCCCAGAGATACCTCTCCGACAATCGGAGTGACAAATCCTAATCTCGAAATACGCCAACCCAACAAGTACCTTCGGAGACACCTGTAGAGCACCTTTATAATCACCCAGTTACGTTGTGACGTTTGGTAGCACACAAAGTGTTCCTCCGGTAAATGGGAGTTGCATACTCTCATAGTCATATGAACATGTATAAGTCATGAAGAAAGCAATAGCAACATACTAAACGATCGAGTGCTAAGCTAACGGAATGGGTCAAGTCAATCACATCATTCTCCTAATGATGTGATCCTGTTAATCAAATGACAACCCATGTCAATGGCTAGGAAACTTAACCATCTTTGATCAACGAGCTAGTCAAGTAGAGGCATACTAGTGACACTCTGTTTGTCTATGTATTCACACATGTATTATGTTTCCGGTTAATACAATTCTAGCATGAATAATAAACATTTATCATGATATAAGGAAATAAATAATAACTTTATTATTGCCTCTAGGGCATATTTCCTTCAGTCTCCCACTTGCACTAGAGTCAATAATCTAGATTACACAGTAATGATTCTAACACCCATGGAGCCTTGGTGTTGATCATGTTTTGCTCGTGGAAGAGGCTTAGTCAATAGGTCTGCAACATTCAGATCCGTATGTATCTTGCAAATTTCTATGTCTCCCACCTGGACTAAATCCCGGATGGAATTGAAGCGTCTCTTGATGTGCTTGGTTCTCTTGTGAAATCTGGATTCCTTCGCCAAAGCAATTGCACCAGTATTGTCACAAAAAAATTCATTGGACCCGATGCACTAGGTATGACACCTAGATCGGAATTGAACTCCTTCATCCAGACTCCTTCATTTGCTGCTTCCGAAGCAGTTATGTATTCCGCTTCACACGTAGATCCCGCCACGACGCTTTGTTTAGAACTGCACCAACTGACAGCTCCACTGTTCATGGTAAACACGTATCGGGTTTGTGATTTAGAATGGTCCGCATCAGTGTCAAAGCTTGCATCAACGTAACCATTTACAATGAGCTCTTTGTCACCTCCATAAACGAGAAACTTATCCTTAGTCCTTTTCAGGTATTTCAGGATGTTCTTGACCGCTATCCAGTGATCCACTCCTGGATTACTTTGGTACCTCCCTGCTAGAGTTATAGCAAGGCACACATCAGGTCTGGTACACAGCATTGCATACATGATAGAGCCTATGGCTGAAGTATAGGGAACATCTTTCATCTTCTCTCTATCTTCTGCAGTGGTCGGGCATTGAGTCTTACTCAACTTCACACCTTGTAACACAGGCAAGAACCCTTTCTTTGACTGTTCCATTTTGAACTACTTCAAAATCTAGTCAAGGTATGTACTCATTGAAAAAACTTATCAAATGTCTTGGTCTATCTCTATAGATCTTGATGCTCAATATGTAAGCAGCTTCACCGAGGCCTTTCTTTGAAAAACTCCTTTTAAATACTCCTTTATGCTTTGCAGAATAATTCTACATTATTTCCGATCAACAATATGTCATTCACATATACTTATCAGAAATGTTGTAGTGCTCCCACTCACTTTCTTGTAAATACAGGCTTCACCGCAAGTCTGTCTAAAACTATATGCTTTGATCAATTTATCAAAGCGTATATTCCAACTCCGAGATGCTTGCACCGGTCCATAGATGGATCGGTGGAGCTTGCACATTTTGTTAACACCTTTAGGATCGACAAAACCTTCTGGTTGCATCATATACAACTCTTCTTTAAGAAATCCATTAAGGAACGTAGTTTTGACATCCATTTGCCAGATTTCATAAAATGTGGCAATTTGCTAACATGATTCGGACAGACTTAAGCATTGCTACGAGTGAGGAAATCTCATCGTAGTCAACACATTGAACTTTGTCAAAAACCTTTTTCAACAAGTCTAGCTTTGTAGATAGTAACACTACTATCAGCGTCCGTCTTCCTCTTGAAGATCCATTTATTTTCTATGGCTTGCCGATCATCGGGCAAGTCAACCAAAGTCCACACTTCGTTCTCATGCATGGATCTCATCTCAGATTTCATGGCCACAAGCCATTTCGCGGAATCTGGGCTCATCGTCGCTTCCTCATAGTTCGTAGGTTCGTCATGGTCAAGTAACATGACCTCCAGAATAGGATTACCGTACCACTCTGGTGCGGACCTACTCTGGTTGACCTACGAGGTTCGGTAGTAACTTGATCTGAAGTTACATGATCATCATCATTAGCTTCCTCACTAATTGGTGTAGTAGTCACAGGAACAGATTTCTGTGATGAACTACTTTCCAATAAGGGAGCAGGTACAGTTACCTCATCAAGTTCTACTTTCCTCCCACTCACTTCTTTCGAGAGAAACTCCTTCTCTAGAAAGGATCCATTCTTGGAAACGAATGTCTTGCCTTTGGATATGTGATAGAAGGTGTACCCAACTGTCTCCTTTGGGTATCCTATGAAGATACATTTCTCCGATTTGGGTCTGAGCTTATCAAGATGAAACTTTTTCACATAAGTATCGCCCCAAACTTTTAAGACACGACAACTTTGGTTTCTTGCAAAACCACAATTCATAGAGTGTCGTCTCAACGGATTTAGATGGTGCCCTTTTTAACGTGAATGCAGCTGTCTCTAATGCATAACCCCAAAACGATAGCGGTAAATCAGTAAGAGACATCATAGATCGCACCATATCTAATAAAGTACGATTACGACGTTCGGACACACCATTACGCTGCGGTGTTCCGGGTGGCGTGAGTTGCGAAACTATTCCGCATTGTTTCAAATGAAGACCAAACTCATAACTCAAATATTCTCCTCCACGATCAGATCGTAGAAACTTTATTTTCTTGTTACGATGATTTTCAACTTCACTCTGAAATTCTTTGAACTTTTCAAATGTTTCAGACTTATGTTTCATTAAGTAGATATACCCGTATCTGCTTAAATCATCTGTGAAGGTGAGAAAATAACGATATCCGCCACGAGCCTCAACATTCATTGGACCACATACATCTGTATGTATGATTTCCAACAAATCTGTTGCTCTCTCCATAGTTCCGGAGAACGGCGTTTTAGTCATCTTGCCCATGAGGCATGGTTCGCAAGCATCAACTGATTCATAATCAAGTGATTCCAAAAGCCCATCAGCATGGATTTTCTTCATGCGCTTTACACCAATATGACCTAAATGGCAGTGCCACAAATAAGTTGCACTATCATTATTAACTTTGCATCTTTTGGCTTCAAGATTATGAATATGTGTATCACTACGATCGAGATCCAACAAACCATTTTCATTGGGTGTATGACCATAGAAGGTTTTATTCATGTAAACAGAACAACAATTATTCTTTGACTTTAAATGAATAACCGTATTGCAATAAACATGATCAAATCATATTCATGCTTAACGCAAACACCAAATAACATTTATTTAGGTTCAACACTAATCCCGAAAGTATAGGGAGTGTGCGATGATGATCATATCAATCTTGGAACTACTTCCAACACACATCGTCACTTCACCCTTAACTAGTCTCTGTTCATTCTGCAACTCCCAATTCGAGTTACTAATCTTAGCAACTGAATTAGTATCAAATTCTGAGGGGTTTCTATGAACACTAGTAAAGTACACATCAATAACATGTATATCAAAATATACCTTTGTTTACTTTGCCATCCTTTCTTATCCGCCAAATACTTGGGGTAGTTCCGTTTCCAGTGACCAATCCCTTTGCAGTAGAAGCACTTAGTCTCAGGCTTAGGTCCATATTTGGGCTTCTTCACTTGAGCAACAACTTGCTTGCCGTTCTTCTTGAAGTTCCCCTTCTTCCCTTTGCCCTTTTCTTGAAACTAGTGGTCTTGTCAACCATCAACACTTGATGCTTTTCTTGATTTCTACCTTCGTCGATTTCATCATCATGAAAAAACTCGGGAATCGTTTTCGTCATCCCTTGCATACTATAGTTCATCACGAAGTTCTACTAACTTGGTGATGGTGACTAGAGAATTCTGTCAATCACTATTTTATCTGGAAGATTAACTCCCACTTGATTCAAGCGATTGTAGTACTCAGACAATCTGAGCACATGCTCACTGCTTGAGCTATTCTCCTCCATCTTTTTAGCTATAGAACTTGTTGGAGACTTCATATCTCTCAACTCGGGTATTTGCTTGAAATATTAACTTCAACTCCTGGAACATCTCATATGGTCCATGACGTTCTAAACGTCTTTGAAGTCCCGATTCTAAACCGTTAAGCATGGTGCACTATACTATCAAGTAGTCATCATATTGAGCTAGCCAAACGTTCATAACCACTACACCACGAAAAACTTTAGGGGCAATCAACTGCCGGGAAAGGTTAAGTATCCGAGTCACTTATACTGCCGGCAAAGCTTTATTTGCCGGGAAAATATCCATAGGGCATGCTATCTGCCGGCAATAGTTAACCTAGTAGGGCAGTTCATCTGCCGGCGTCTTCTGGTCAGCCCATCTGCCCGGGAAAGCAAACGAGGGCCGATGCACTGCCGGTATGCAACGTCAGCGGGTATGAAAATTTTGGCCCAAAAAGCCCGCGAGGCAGCCGCGGGAGACACGAAACGGTAGAAGTCACTGGAAGCGCCACGCAGCCCTAATCTCCTTCCCACCTCTTCCCTCAGCCGCCGCACTTACCATCCCCATCCTCTCGCACCGGATCCCGAACCTACGCCGCCGCCCAGTGCCTCGCCCCATCTTCTTCATCCACACTGCCCCGCCCATCGTCGCTGCCCCATCCCCTTCATCGCCCATGCCGCCGCCAAGTGCCGTCGTGCTCGCATCCCCCACCCACGACGCCGTCTCCGCATCCCCATCCACGCCGCCGCCGGATGTCAGCGCCGAGTTCGGGGGCGACCTCCACGAACCGCCTGGCGGTCTCGCCTCCAGAGAATGCAGTCGAGGTGGGTTCAGCCTGGCGACCGCGTCGAGTTGGGGGGCGACCTCCACGAACCGCCTGGCGATCTTGGCAGGTTCGTTCACCTTGGCGGCCGCGCTGGCGGGTGGGCCTGGTCTTCGGCACCCTCTACCCGCCCTTCATCTCTTGATGCCTATGGCGTGCCCCCACCATCTTGGGCAATCCTGCAGGTCCAGCTCCCACAATCTCTCATTTCTTCAGCTTTCCTCAGCATGTGTCTGTACTCTGTACGCTGCTCCCTCTTCTACCTTTTCATTCCTCTGTTCTGCTTCTTGCGAATAGTAACTGTATGTATGGTCCGGATAAAATTTATTGTGAGAGTTTTTCTGCATTATAACTATGTACTAAATATGCTTTGTTTTAGTCTCTCATTCCCTTTAAAATCAAATCCCCACCGCAGACATATCTTAATCGATCAAATTTAATGTCCTGTTTACAATTTCTGCAGTGCAAAAAGCCCTTTTGATTCTGGGGTCATTGCCTTAAAACAAATAATCATTCTAGTTGGTCTTCAGATATTTTGTTTGCGGTTCTGAATATACAGGGAGCCAGTAGAAGTGACAGAACATGGGCTTTTGTGCAGTAATGCATGGCTCAAGTTTGCTCTGTCTAGAAGCTGCTACTAGCAAATGCAGATGTGGCTAGATGACATCGTGTCAATTGAGTTTGAGTCAGCTAGCATAAAGATTTTGCTCTCAAATGTTGTTCTTTAGTTATACTACTTAATAACACATTTTGTGCCCTGTGGCGTGTTTGTGAGATACTGAGAAGTCTTGCTTCTTTCATTGCGTAGCTAGCCTTTTCTCCTAAAATTTACATGTGGATGAACAAATTGACCGGAATACTATGTGCCATAAATTCACCTTTTCTCCTAACAGACTTATACTTAGCACTGTGATCTTTGTAGAGAAAACCTTGATGGGTCGAAACCTGTCCAGATGCATCGTGAATGATGGTTGAGATGTGGTGCAAAAAGGAATGGAAAGAAACTTGTGCTTGCAGGGAGCGGAAGCGGATGTGATCGGGGGTCACCATCAAGAGAGTGCTTCCGAGGCTCGCTACGAAAGGAAAATAGTGAGTTTGTTGAGTAAAACTATCATCTTTGTTCTTAATTTTTATTGGCTCTCTAATTATTGGCTCTTTAATGAGTAGATACTATGTAGTATCTTGGCACCTCGTTAGGATTAAGACATACATCTATTGGCTCTCTGATCAATACATATTATAGTACTTGCTCTCTCCAAAAAATGGTTGAAAAATGTCAAACCGAAAGTAACAACGATGCTGGCAGTCGTTCATTTATTGTTCCATATACAAGATGCAAAAAACTGGAACTTCATGCTTTGACGTGTAACATACCAAAATTTTATGTTGTTTCTCAGTATGGAACACCCCGGGTAGTTAGCGCATGTTTTGCTCATGCTCCTGGCAAATCCTTTTGGGTCAGAAAGCTTCTGCGTTCTGGTATGCTCCATTGCACCTTGGTAATTTTTATTCAGAGTGGCTAGTTTCTACTCATTCCTGTTTCGGTCTTTAAGAATAGTTTGGAAACTTAAATGAGGATGTGTTGCTTTCTGCAACATCTGTAAGCTATGTTGTTAAATATTGTTTCTTAAATTACTGCAGAGTTAAGGTTCTTTTTTCCCACTGTATTGCTTTAAAGAATAAGGCCTTAAAGGGTGTGTCTTTAAAACTCTACTAGTGTTGTTGTACATTTATTATTCTTGTTGTCGTCACTAGGCATTTTCAATATATTTATTTGCTATTCAGAGAATAAGTAGTTTATATGTATTATATGCTGGACGAAATTTTTTCCATATATAAACATGCCATGGCTAATTGGTAATTTTGCTACATGTTGGATGCTTTTTTGACCTTCTGGGAGATATGATATATGAGCAAGTGTTTCAAACTTTTGACCTTTTCGTTAAGTTTATATATAAACTACTACCCTTTGAATATATGAGAATGAATGTCATGTGATAAAAGTTAACCTTGCTTACTGTACTGTGAACTGAACCTGCCTTTTGTCTCTTGGGATGTTGAAATTTCTTAAATTTCTATTGCTGCATGCAGACAAATCTATTAGCTAAGCTTCCGCGGAGCTTAGCTAATCGCTACAACTCTGTTGTTCTTAAAATTCTATTATCATCTAGGTTGAGCATTCGTATCATAGTATTTGCGTGAACTATGGTTTGGACCGTGAACAATGCAAAGCTTCTTTATTTGGTAAATAAATGCATAAACAATAGAGGAATCATTTGAGTAGTTCTGTGGCATGGTTTGAGATCTTCTGTAGTGCAGAGTTTTCTTGCATTGCTTTGCCTGCGTAGAATCCACTTCCTCGCCACATTTTTCATTTTCTCAGATGCACAGAAGGTAATCTATGTCACTTTTCTCCATCTCCATTGCTTAATGCTCATTCCTTTACATTAGTGCATCTAAGTGGACCATCTATTAGTAATGAGTGTATGTGTTTTCATTCCAGTAAATAAATAATAAGCAATTACATTTGAGATGACTAGGCCTTATATCTGATTCACTCAAACAATTAAATGCATTGTTAAATGTAAAAGCCACATTGTAAATTGCTAAGATCATTGTTTGTTTATAACCTGATATTTGTTCTGTAATCTTTTATCTGGTTGAAGCGATGGAGTCTAGTGAGTAGGTTGTGCTTTTATTAAATACTTGTGAGATGTCGTAATTGGTTTGCTTCTTTTTTCAGGTCTGCTCTTGCACCCACAAGTTTTTAGCTGTGTGTTTTGCGAGCTAAAAGGACCTATTTGTAGAATCTAACTCGGCTTTGGATTTTAATATCTTCTGATGGAGTAGCACTCTAGGATGGAATCAATTTCTAACTGAAACTAGATGTATACTGGAGACTTGAACCTATAGATGTATGTATGTATACATGTTGGTTTGTTGTCCTTTTGGCTGTGATGTAGTACTGGACTTATGAACCTGTATGTATGCTGTGATGCAGTACTAGACTCGTGTCCTACAAATGTATACATATGTATGTATGCAGACGTGATGTATTGTTGAGATATATACTATGATGCAACCTTAGTTGACATGTGTGTTGTTCCGTGTATACATTGTATTCTATATTATGGCACATAATCGAGTGGAGAGAAATGACAGGTTGAATTAGTAGGTAATTTGTGCGTTGGCAGTGTACTTAATTAAGGGCACAAACACTCCCGGGAATTCTTCTATCTGCCCTGCATTGTCAATCTGCCAGGAAAAATCTATGTGCCGGGAATAGTTCTAACTGCCGGCAAAAGTTTCAGCAATGAAGGTCAGAGGAACTGCCGGGGTTTCCTGTAACTGCCGGGGATTGTATTTCCCGACAGGACTTTCAAGGGCAGTTCGTATATGCCCGCAAAAGGCATTCCCGGCAGTTCTTTTGCCACCACTGGCTGGTTTTCCCGGCAGATAAGGTGACCCCTTAATTTTTGTCATGGTGTAGTGAACGTCTGCATCTGCTCCTGCAATAGGTCTGTCACCTAGCGGTGCATCAAGGACATAATTCTTCTGTGCAGCAATGAGGATAAACCTCAGTCCACGGATCCAATCCGCATCATTGCTACTAACATCTTTCAACTTTGCTTTCTGAAGGAACGCATTAAAATTCAACGGAACAACAGCACGGGCCATCTATCTACAATCAACATAGACAAGCAAGATACTATCAGGTACTAAGTTCATGATAAATTTAAGTTCAATTAATCATATTACCTAAGAACTCCCACTTAGATAGACATCCCTCTAATCCTCTAAGTGATCACGTGATCCATATCAACTAAACCATGTCCGATCATCACGTGAGATGGAGTAGTTTCAACGGTGAACATCACTATGTTGATCATATCTACTATATGATTCACGCTCGACCTTTTGGTCTCCGTGTTCTGAGGCCATATCTGTTATATGCTAGGCTCGTCAAGCTTAACCTGAGTATTCCGCGTGTGCAACTGTTTTGCACCCGTTGTATTTGAACGTAGAGCCTATCACACCCGATCATCACGTGGTGTCTCAGCACGAAGAACTTTCGCAACGGTGCATACTCAGGGAGAACACTTATACTTTGATAATTTAGTGAGGGGTCATCTTATAATGCTACCGTCAATCAAAGCAAGATAAGATGCATAAAAGATAAACCTCACATGCAATCAATATAAGTGATATGATATGGCCATCATCATCTTGTGCTTGTGATCTCCATCTCCGAAGCACCGTCATGATCACCATCGTCACTGGCGCGACACCTTGATCTCCATCGTAGCATCATTGTCGTCTCGCCAATCTTATGCTTCTACGACTATCGCTACCGCTTAGTGATAAAGTAAAGCATTACAGGGCGGTTGCATTGCATACAATAAAGCGACAACCATATGGCTCCTGCCAGTTGCCGATAACTCGGTTACAAAACATGATCATCTCATACAATAAAAAATATAGCATCATGTCTTGACCATATCACATCATAACATGCCCTGCAAAAACAAGTTAGACGTCCTCTACTTTGTTGTTGCAAGTTTTACGTGGCTGCTACGGGCTTAGCAAGAACCGTTCTCGCCTACGCATCAAAACCACAATGATAGTTTGTCAAGTTGGTGCTGTTTTAACCTTCGCAAGGACCGGGCGTAGCCACACTCGGTTCAACTAAAGTTGGAGAAACTGACACCCGCCAGCCACCTCTGTGCAAAGCACGTCGGAAGAACCAGTCTAGCGTAAGCATACGCGTAATTTCGGTCCGGGCCGCTTCATCCAATAATACCGCCGAACCAAAGTATGACATGCTGGTATGCAGTATGACTTATATCGCCCACAACTCACTTGTGTTCTACTCGTGCATATAACATCTACGCATAAAACCTGGCTCGGATGCCACTGTTGGGGAACGTAGTAATTTCAAAAAAATTCCTACGCACACGCAAGATCATGGTGATGCATACCAACGAGAGGGGAGAGTGTTGTCCACGTACCCTCGTAGACCGAAAGCGGAAGCGTTAGCACAACGCGGTTGATGTAGTCGTACGTCTTCACGATCCGACCGATCAAGTACCGAACGCACGGCACCTCCGAGTTCAGCACACGTTCAGCCCGATGATGTCCCTCGAACTCCGATCCAGCCGAGTGTTGAGGGAGAGTTTCTCAGCACAACGGCGTGGTGACGATGATGATGTTCTACCGACGCAGGGCTTCGCCTAAGCACCGCTACACTATTATCGAGGTGGACTATGGTGGAGGGGGGCACCGCACACGGCTAAAAGATCAAACGATCAATTGTTGTGTCTCCAGGGTGCCCCCTGGCCCCGTATATAAAGGAGCAAGGGGGCGAGGTACGGCCGGCCAGGAGGGGCGCGCCAGGAGGAGTCCTACTCCCACCGGGAGTAAGACTCCCTCCCTTTTCCTTGTTGGACTAGGAGTGGAGGGGGAAAGAGGAGGGAGAGAGGAAGGAAAGGGGGGCACCGCCCCCCTCTCCTTGTCCTATTCGGACTAGGGGGAGGGGCGCGCAGCCCTGCCCTGGCCGCCTCTCCTCTCTTCCACTAAGGCCCACTATGGCCCATTAAGCCCCCGGGGGGTTCCGGTAACCTCCCGGTACTCCGGTAAAATCCCGATTTCACCCGGAACACTTCCGATATCCAAACATAGGCTTCCAATATATCAATCTTCATGTCTCGACCATTTCGAGACTCCTCGTCATGTCCGTGATCACATCCGGGACTCCGAACAACCTTCGGTACATCAAAACATATAAACTCATAATATAACTGTCATCGTAACGTTAAGCGTGCGGACCCTACGGGTTCGAGAACTATGTAGACATGACCGAGACACCTCTCCTGTCAATAACCAATAGCGGAACCTGGATGCTCATATTGGTTCCCACATATTCTACGAAGATCTTTATCGTTCAGACCGCATAACAACATACGTTGTTCCCTTTGTCATCGGTATGTTACTTGCCCGAGATTCGATCGTCGGTATCTTGATACCTAGTTCAATCTCGTTACCGGCAAGTCTCTTTACTCTTTCCGTAATACATCATCCCGCAACAAACTCATTAGTCACAATGCTTGCAAGGCTTATAGTGATGTGTATTACTGAGTGGGCCCAGAGATACCTCTCCGGCAATCGGAGTGACAAATCCTAATCTCGAAATACGCCAACCCAACAAGTACCTTTGGAGACACCTGTAGAGCACCTTTATAATCACCCAGTTACGTTGTGACGTTTCGTAGCACACAAAGTGTTCCTCCGGTACACGGGAGTTGCATAATCTCATAGTCATAGGAACATGTATAAGTCATGAAGAAAGCAATAGCAACATACTAAACGATCGAGTGCTAAGCTAACGGAATGGGTCAAGTCAATCACATCATTCTCCTAATGATGTGATCCCGTTAGTCAAATGACAACCCATGTCAATGGCTAGGAAACTTAACCATCTTTGATCAACGAGCTAGTCAAGTAGAGGCATACTAGTGACACTCTGTTTGTCTATGTATTCACACATGTATTATGTTTTCGGTTAATACAATTCTAGCATGAATAATAAACATTTGTCATGATATAAGGAAATAAATAATAACTTTATTATTGCCTCTAGGGCATATTTCCTTCAGCCCATCCTCAACTTCCTGGTGAACAAAGAGCTGCCGACTGATGAGATCTCGGCCCGGCAAGTGCAACGCCGGGCAGCAGCATACACCATAGTCAACAGAGAGCTTGTAAGGCGCAGTGTCATTGGTGTCTACCAGCGCTGCGTGGAGCCGGAGCAAGGTCAAGCAATCCTCAAAGATATCCATCAAGGCGAGTGTGGTCACCACGCGGCTTCAAGAGCACTTGTTGCCAAAGCTTTCCGCCATGGTTTTTTCTGGCCGACTGCTCTAGAAGTACCCAAAGACTTGGTCCAGAAATGCAAAGGGTGCCAGAAGTTCCGCTCCAAGCCTCATCAGCCGGCTTCTGCACTCAAGACTATCCCCATTGCCTGGCCCTTTGTTGTCTGGGGCCTAGACATGGTGGGACCATTCAAAACAGCACGAGGTGGCATGACTCATCTGCTTGTCGCGGTGGACAAGTTCACCAAGTGGATAGAAGCAAAACCAATCAAGAAATTGAATGGTCCGACTGTTGTGACTTTCATCTCCGACATCACCATCCGGTATGGCATACCACACAGCATCATCACCGACAATGGCACGAACTTCGCCAAAGGCGCCTTGACCCCTTTTTGCACGATGCAGGGCATCCGACTGGACTTAGCGTCTGTAGCCCATCCGCAGTCAAACGGCCAAGTGGAGCGAGCAAACGGCCTTATTTTGTCCGGCATCAAGCCCCGACTGGTCGAGCCTCTAGAGCGTTCGGCCGGCTGCTGGCTCGACGAGCTGTCGGCCGTCCTCTGGAGCCTGTGCACAACCCCGAACAAGTCAACCGGCTTCACTCCTTTCTTCCTCGTCTACGGTGCCGAAGCCGTCATCCCGACGGACATAGAATTTGACTCCCCTCGAGTCACCATGTACACCGAAGAGGAGGCAGAAGAAGCACGACAAGACAGCGTCGATCTGCTGGAAGAGGGCCGGCTGTTGGCACTCAGCCGGTCCACCATCGACCAGCAGAGTCTGCGCCGATACTACAACCGAAAGATCAAGCCAAGATCCTTCCAAGAAGGAGATCTTGTACTCCGGCTGATCCAGTGAACAGCCGGCCAGCATAAGCTCTCGGCACCTTGGGAAGGCCCCTTCATCATCAGCAAGGTGTTGGGCAATGACTCCTACTACCTCATCGGCGCTCAGAAGCCTCGAGCACGCAAAAGAGATGACTCCGGCAAGGAGACGGAGCGACCATGGAATGCGAATCTCCTTCGAAGGTTTTACAGTTAAAGCAACCGTCTGGCACCGGGTTCGACCAGTCGACCCGGGGACTTGCCGCTTTGTACTATGAAATGCTTCCTGCAGCCGGACAAGTAATGTGTTGGCACCTTAGCTTTCTCCTGCCAGAGGCCGCAGCTCGCAGAGCGACTGTTCGGTCGGCAGGAGCTAAGGCGAAAAGGGTGTCTGCATGAAAAATGGCTAAGGACCTAAAGCATACACATAGTCCAAGCCGGTGATACGTCTCCGTCGTATCTACTTTTCCAAACACTTTTGCCCTTGTTTTGGACTCTAACTTGCATGATTTGAATGGAACTAACCCGGACTAACGCTGTTTTCAGCAGACTTTCCATGGTGTTATTTATGTGCAGAAACAAAAGTTCTCGGAATGACCTGAAACTCCACGGAACATCTATTGGGAAAATAAGAAAAATACCGGAAGAAAAATCCACGGCAGGGGGCCCACACCCTGTCCACAAGGGTGGAGGGCGCGCCTGCCCCCCTAGGGCGCGCCCCCTACCTCGTGGTCCCCTGACGCTCCACCGACCTCAACTCCAACTCCATATATTCACTTTCGGGGAGAAAAAATCAGAGAGAAGGATTCATCGCGTTTTACGATACGGAGCCGCCGCCAAGCCCTAAAACCTCTCGGGAGGGCTGATCTGGAGTCCGTTCGGGGCACCGGAGAGGGGAATCCGTCGCCATCGTCATCATCAACCATCCTCCATCACCAATTTCATGATGCTCACCGCCGTGCGTGAGTAATTCCATCGTAGGCTTGCTGGACGGTGATGGGTTGGATGAGATCTATCATGTAATCGATTTAGTTTTGTTAGTGTTTGATCCCTAGTATCCACTATGTTCTGAGATTGATGTTGCTATGACTTTGCTATGCTTAATGCTTGTCACTAGGGACCGAGTGCCATGATTTCAGATCTGAACCTATTATGTTTTCATGAATATATGTGAGTTCTTGATCCTATCTTGCAAGTCTATAGTCACCTACTATGTGTTATGATCCGGCAACCCCGAAGTGACAATAATCGGGACCACTCCCGGTGATGACCATAGTTTCAGGAGTTCATGTATTCCCTATGTGTTAATGCTTTGGTCCGGTACTCTATCAAAAGGAGGCCTTAATATCCCTTAGTTTCCATTAGGACCCCGCTACCACGGGAGGGTAGGACAAAAGATGTCATGCAAGTTCTTTTCCATAAGCACGTATGACTATATTCGGAATACATGCCTACATTACATTGATGAATTGGAGCTAGTTCTGTGTCACCCTATGTTATGATTGTTACATGATGAACCGCATCCAGCATAATTTTCCATCACTGATCCAATGCCTACAAGCTTTTCATATATTGTTCTTCGCTTATTTACTTTTCCGTTGCTACTGTTACAATCACTACAAAACACTAAAAATATTACTTTTGCTACTGTTACCTTTGTTACCGTTACCACTACTATCATACTACTTTGCTACTAAATACTTTGCTGCAGATACTAAGTCATCCAGGTGTGTTTGAATTGACAACTCAACTGCTAATACTTGAGAATATTCTTTGGCTCCCCTTGTGTCGAATCAATAAATTTGGGTTGAATACTCTACCCTCGAAAACTGTTGCGATCCATATACTTGTGGGTTATCAAGACTATTTTCTGGCGCCGTTGCCGGGGAGCACAGCTCTATTCTTTGAGTCACTTGGGATTTATATCTGCTGGTCACTATGAAGAACTTGAAAGACGCTAAGACAACAATTTATCCCTCAACTACGAGGGGAGGTAAGGAACTGCCATCTAGCTCTGCACGTGATTCACCTTCTGTTTTGAGTAAGCTTGCGACACCTAAACCTGCTTCTGCTATTTGTTCTGATATATCGCATGTTATTGATGATGCCACTTCTGCTATGCATGATACTTATGATGAAACTACTTCTATGCTTGATACTACTGTGCCACTTGGTGAATCTCTTGATTAACAACTTGCTAGGGTTAGAGAGAATGAAATTATTGAAACTGATAACATTGATGAAAGTGATGATGAAGACTCTCCCCCTAATAAATATGAATCGCCTGTTATTCCTGAGGGTTATGTTTTTGAAAAAGAAGCTGCTTTAGCTATTTTAGCTTGCAAAGATAGATACGAGCTGAAGAGGTTATTAGCTAAATGGAAGCAGCAATCTCTTAATGCTAGAATGAAACCTGACCCTGCTTTTGCTACTTCACCTATCTGTGTTACTGATAAGGATTATGAATTCTCTGTTGATCCTGATATAATTACTTTGGTTGAATCTGATCCTTTTCATTGCTATGAATCTGAAACTGGTGTGGCACATCTTACTAAATTAAATGATATAGCCACCCTGTTCACTAATGATGAGAAATCTCGCTATCTTTATATTCTTAAAATATTTCCGTTCTCATTAAAGGGTGATGCTAAGATATGGTTTAATTCCCTTGATCCTGGTTGTGTGCGTAGTCCCCAGGATATGATTTACTACTTCTCTGCTAAATATTTCCCTGCTTATAGGAAACAAGTTGCTTTAAGGGACATATATAATTTTGTGCAAATTGAAGAAGAGAGTCGCCCACAAGCTTGGGGGAGGCTTCTCCAATTACTTAATGCTTTGCCTAATCATCCTCTTAAGAAAAATGAAATACTTGATATCTTTTATAATGGACTAACCGATGCTTCCAGAGATTACCTGGATAGTTGTGCTGGTTCTGTTTTTCAGGGAAAGAACACCGGATGAAGCTGAAATTCTATTGAATAATATGTTGACAAATGAAAATAATTGGACACTTCCTGAGCCAATTCCTGAGCCTATTCCTAAACCAACTCCAAAGAAGAGAGGTGTTCTATTTCTCAGTCCTGAAGATATGCAAGAGGCAAAGAAATCTATGAAAGAAAAGGGTATTAAGGCTGAAGATGTTAAGAATTTACCTCCTATTGAAGAAATACATGGTCTTGATTTACCGCCTGTTGAAGAAACATATGATCTTAAACCACCACCTATTGAAGAAACTCATGGTCTTGATAACCCAACACAGGTAGTAAAGGTAAATTCTCTCTATAGATTTGATGAAGGTGATATTCCTCACTATAAGTCTGCTAGACAATGCTTAAAAGAGTTTGATAATTTTATTGTCAAACAACAAAACTTCAATGCTTATTTTGGTAGACAATTGAAATACAATTCCGATACGCTTGAGCACTTGAGTAATTACATGGCTAATGTTAAAGGTGAACTTAAACTCATAAGTAAACATGCTTCTATGGTTACCACTCAAGTAGAACAAGTACTTAAAGCTCAAAATGATTTGCTCATTGAATTGAATAGTAAGAAAAACGATTATGCTGTTAGAGTGGCTACTAGAACTGGTAAGATGACTCAGGAACCTTTGTATCCTAAAGGCCACCCCAAGAGAATTGAGCAATATTCTCAGAGAAATAATATTGCTGCACCTAGTCCTTCTAAAAAGAAGAAAAAGAAAAATGATAGGACTTTGCATGCTTCTAGTGAACCTATTGCTGAAACACCGTAGAATCCAAATGATATATCTATTTCTGATGCTGAAACACAATCTGGTAATGAACATGAACCTTATGAAAATGCTAATGATGATGTTCATGATGATGCTCAACCTAGTAATGATAATGATGTAGAAATTGAACCTGTTGTTGATCTTGATAACCCACAATCAAAGAATCAACATTATGATAAGAGAGACTTTGTTGCTAGGAAACATGGTAAAGAAAGAGAACCTTGGGTTCAGAAACCCATGCCTTTTCCTCCCAAACCATCCAAGAAAAAGGATGATGAGGATTTTGAGCGCTTTGCTGAAATGATTAGACCTATCTTTTTGCGTATGCGATTAACTGATATGCTCAAAATAAATCCTTATGCTAAGTATATGAAAGAAATTGTTACTAATAAAAGGAAGATACCGGAAGCTGAAATTTCCACCATGCTTGCTAATTACACTTTTAAGGGTGGAATACCAAAGAAACTTGGAGACCCAGGAGTACCCACTATACCATGCTCCATTAAAAGAAACTATGTTAAAACTGCTTTATGTGATCTTGGAGCCGGTGTTAGTGTTATGCCTCTCTCTTTATATTGTAGACTTGATTTGAATAAGTTGACACCTACTGAAATATCTTTGCAAATGGCTGATAAATCAACTGCTATACCTGTCGATATTTGTGAGGATGTGCCTGTTGTGGTTGCAAACATTACTATTTTAACGGACTTTGTTGTTCTTGATATTCCCGAGGACGATAGTATGTCTATTATTCTTGGAAGACCTTTTTTGAATACTGCAGGGGCTGTTATTGATTGCAACAAAGGCAATGCCACTTTTCACGTTAATGGCAATGAGCATACGGTACACTTTCCGAGGAAACAACCTCAAGTTCATAGTATAAATTCTATTGGAAAAATTCCATCGATTATTTTTGGAGGTTTTGAATTTCCTCTTCCTACTGTCAAGAAGAAATATGATATTCTTATTATTGGGGATGTGCATATCCCCGTTGAGGTAACATAGTGTTATTCGAAATTTCTCCGGTTCCATGTCATTTGGAATGAGTTTGTCAACAAGACTTGATCAACCTTGTTAATGGATTCCTTTTGATGAGCATGAGATGGATGAAACTAGAAGGCACAATCTTCTGTACCCTCTCTCTACTTTCTGTTATTTAGTTGAATAAAGTAAAAATAGTATTTTTCTGTCTATTTTCTGATTTATCCGTGCAATATAAAAATACCCCGAAAATAAAAGTTCTCCAAATGCCCTGAAAATGGAATATGATTTTTTTCTAGAATATTTGAGAATATCTGGTACTGAGAACACAGCAGGAGGGGCAAGCACCTGGCCACGAGGGTGGAGGGCGCGCTCTACCCCCCAGGGCGCGGCCCCTGCCTCGTGGGCCCATGGTGGCTCCCCTCCACTTATTCCTGCACCCACACACTCCTTCTTCCTCCCAAAAAAATCACCATCCAGCTCAAGCACGAGTTCTAGCTCATTTTGCTGCAATTTTTGATCTCCTTGCTCAAAGCACCTCTCACAAAACTGCTTGGGGAGATTGTTCCTTGGTATGTGACTCCTCCATTGGTCCAATTAGTTTTTGTTCTAGTGCTTTATTCATTACAAAATTGTGCTGCCTAGGTGACCATGTTCTTGAGCTTGCATGTCAAATTTATATGGTTCCAAGTAGTTCTAATGCATGATATAGGCTCTAGGCACTTGTAGGAGTAGTTGCTATCAATTTTGTTGAGCTTGGTTCACTTTTATTTTGAAGTTACTAAAAAATTCAGAAATTTTTCAGAGGAAGCAATATGCTTAGGAAAATGTTCCAAGGTGGTTCTTCAAGGAAGCAAGGACCCAGGCTTGCAATGCGTGATGCTGATGATGAGCCACCAAGGGACGCTCCAGTGCGGCCTTGTGAATGGCCTTCAGAAAATTTTATGGATTGAGCAGGAATCAAGCAAGAATTTAACGCATATTTGCGTAACGCTGATCTTGTGAGCTTCGAGGCAGAGAAGTGCCACCAATACCACTATCTCACTAGTTCATTTGTGAGGAGGTTTGAATTTTCATCTTCACATAATTCTCCAACTGTCCTGTTTGATCTCTATGAAAAATCTTATACTATGGACTTAGAGGATTTTACCACCTCTTGCAAACTTCCACAATGGGGTAGTGCTAGTGAACCTCGCAAATCTGAATTTAGAAATTTTCTTGCTAGTATAACTGTGGCGGAATCTAGAGATATAGCACAAGCTACCATAGGGAGCATTCATTTTCCTGCTATACATTATTTTGCTCTCTTCATAGGTAGGTGCATAAATGGTAAAGATGAAGCATGTCACATGTGTGTCCCTGATCTCAGTATTCTTAGGAGTGCTGTGTTAGGAGACAAAACATATAACTTGGGAGCCATTGTTGCACGTAGGTTGCATCATAATAGATTTAATGGAGATTTCTTTGGAGGAATTTATGCAACCCGCTTAGCTAATTTTCTTGGTGTGGACATTCGTGAGGATGATATTGAGTTGCCTCCTACTTATTTAGACTATAATGCTATGGTCCACCACCAGTTTATCGAGAGGAATGAATCACCTCTCCGGTATCGCTTAATCATTGACAAATGTCGTGCTGTCCGTATTACTCTCCCTGCTCCTGCCTTCTTTGATTATAAGGCAAATGGAAGATATGTTATTACCAGAGAGGAGGCAGATGAGTAAGAGAGGAGGGCGGAGGCAGCTCGCCGCCACGCTGCACCTCAGGAGGCAATAACTGCCGCAGCTCAGTACGACCCCGTCTACAACTATGGATATCCGCCAGGCCATCCGTGGCAATGAACCAACTTAGGCCAAAAGCCTAAGCTTGGGGGAGTACGTATCTCTCACCGACATTACATTTATATTCACACACTCATTACTAGATGTCGGTGCTCATACTTTTTCACTGTAATATCCATGCTAGTTTATTTTATTTTTCATGCTTTCTTCTTGTGTGTTTAATAAACCTTAAGAAAAAGAAAAACAATTAGTAATAGCTTTTAGTTAGTTTACTTTTCTTGCTGTAGTAGTAATAATTAAAAAGAAAACCCAAAAAGATTTCTTGTTCTTCTTTTGCTTGTTGGGAGCTTTCCCGTGTAAATAGTTTTATTTCTTTTCTTTTCTTTAGGGGTCGTTAGGAGAAGACCATAATTAAATTGTTGAAGTGGCTCTTATATGCATTATTGTTGATTTAACCAAGAGCCCATATTGCCTTGTCTTCTCCTGTTTATTGAATGCTCGCAGATTCCAGCTTAGTCCAATGCACGTGCACTCTTATTATTTTTACATCGTTCGGTCATGCAAGTGAAAGGCAATTATGACGATATATGATGGACTGACTGAGATGAGAGAAGCTGGTATGAACTCGACCTCTCTTGCTTTTGTAAATATGATTAGTTCATCATTCCTGATTCAGCCTATTATGAATAAACATGTTTGCAATGACAATTAGAGATCATAGTTGCTTATGCCATGCTTGATTAGCTATGATTTATAATGGTTTACCTTGCGTGCCAACATGTTATTAAAATGGTTGTGATGTGGTATAGTGGGGTGGTATCCTCCTTTTGAATGATTTAAGTGACTCGACTTGGCACATGTTCACACATGTAGTTGAAACAAATTAACATAGCCTTCACGATATTTATGTTCATGGTGGATTATATCCTACTCATGCTTGCACTCAATGTTTATTAATTTTAATGCATGTTCATGACTGTTGTCGCTCTCTAGTTGGTCGCTTCCCAGTCTTTTGCTAGCCTTCACTTGTACTAAGCGGGAATACTGCTTGTGCATCCAATCCCTTAAACCCCTAAGTTATTCCATATGAGTCCACTATACCTTCCTATATGCGGTATCTACCTGTCGTTCCAAGTAAATTTGTATGTGCCAAACTCTAAACCTTCAAATAAACATTCTGTTTTGTATGCTCGAATAGCTCATGTATCAACTAGGGATGCCCTTATCTTCCATGCTAGGCGGGTTATTCTCCAGAGGAGTGGACTCCGCTCCTCACTCACGAGAAAATGGCTGGTCACCGGGATGCCCAGTCCCATGCTTTATGCAAACTAAATCAAAATAATTGCAAACAAAACTCCCCCTGGGACTGTTGCTTGTTGGAGGCACTCGTTGTTTCAAGCAAGCCATGGATTGATGCTTGTTGGTGGAGGGGGAGTATAAACTTTACCATTCTGTTTGGGAACCGCCTATAATGTGTGTAGCACGGAAGATATCGCCATCTCTTGGTTGTTATGTTGACAATGGAAGTATGCCGCTCAAAATATTATTTATCTCTATTTCAAAACCGAGCTCTGGCACCTCTACAAATGCCTGCTTCCCTCTGCGAAGGGCCTATCTATTTACTTTTATGTTGAGTCATCACCCTCTTATTAAAAAGCACTAGCTGGAGAGCGCTGTTGTCATTTGCATCCATTACTATTAATTTATATTGGGTATGACTGGATCTCTTTTACCATGAATTACAATGTCTAGTCAGTCCTTGATCTTTAAACGTGCTCTGCATTTATGTTTTGCGGTCTCAGAATGGGATAGCGAGATACCATCCTGTTATATCATAGTATGATTGTTTTGAGAAAGTGTTGTCATCCGAGATTTATTATTATCGCTCGCTAGTTGATTATGCCATTGATATGAGTAAACATGAGACCTGAGAGTTATTGCAAATGTGGTTAGTCATAATATTTGTTGAAAACTTGAATGCTGGCTTTACATATTTACAACAACAAGAGCAAACAGAGTTTGTAAAAGTTTTTCTTTATCACTTTCAGTTTATCAACTGAATTGCTTGAGGACAAGCAAAGGTTTAAGCTTGGGGGAGTTGATACGTCTCCATCATATCTACTTTTCCAAACACTTTTGCCCTTGTTTTGGACTCTAACTTGCATGATTTGAATGGAACTAACCCGGACTGACGCTGTTTTCAGCAGACTTTCCATGGTGTTATTTATGTGCAGAAACAAAAGTTCTCGGAATGACCTAAAACTCCACGGAACATCTATTTGGAAAATAAGAAAAATACCGGAAGAAAAATCCACGTCAGGGGGCCCACACCCTGTCCACGAGGGTGGAGGGCGCGCCTGCCCCCCTAGGGCGCGCCCCCTACCTCGTGGGCCCCCTGATGCTCCACCGACCTCAACTCCAACTCCATATATTCACTTTCGGGGAGAAAAAAATCAGAGAGAAGGATTCATCGCGTTTTACGATACGGAGCCGCCGCCAAGCCCTAAAACCTCTCGGGAGGGCTGATCTGGAGTCCGTTCGGGGCTCCGGAGAGGGGAATCTGTCGCCATCGTCATCATCAACCATCCTCCATCACCAATTTCATGATGCTCACCGCCGTGCGTGAGTAATTCCATCATAGGCTTGCTGGACGGTGATGGGTTGGATGAGATCTATCATGTAATCGAGTTAGTTTTCTTAGGGTTTGATCCCTAGTATCCACTATGTTCTGAGATTGATGTTGCTATGCTTAATGCTTGCCACTAGGGCCCGAGTGCCATGATTTCAGATCTGAACCTATTATGTTTTCATGAATATATGTGAGTTCTTGATCCTATCTTGCAAGTCTATAGTCACCTACTATGTGTTATGATCCGGCAACCCCGAACTGACAATAATCGGGACCACTCCCGGTGATGGCCATAGTTTGAGGAGTTCATGTATTCACTATGTGTTAATGCTTTGGTCCGGTACTCTATTAAAAGGAGGCCTTAATATCCCTTAGTTTCCATTAGGACCCCGCTGCCACGAGAGGGTAGGACAAAAGATGTCATGCAAGTTCTTTTCCATAAGCACGTATGACTATATTCGGAATACATGCCTACATTACATTGATGAATCGGAGCTAGTTCTGTGTCACCCTATGTTATGATTGTTACATGATGAACCGCATCCGGCATAATTTTCCATCACCGATCCAATGCCTACGAGCTTTTCATATATTGTTCTTCGCTTATTTACTTTTCCGTTGCTACTGTTACAATCACTACAAAACACTAAAAATATTACTTTTGCTACTGTTACCTTTGTTACCGTTACCACTACTATCATACTACTTTGCTACTAAATACTTAGCTGCAGATACTAAGTCATCCAGGTGTGGTTGAATTGACAACTCAACTGCTAATACTTGAGAATATTCTTTGGCTCCCCTTGTGTCGAGTCAATAAATTTGGGTTGAATACTCTACCCTCGAAAATTGTTGCGATCCCCTATACTTGTGGGTTATCAGCCGGCTTCTACTTAATTTGCCAGAAAACTCTAGCCGGCTAAGTACTTTCCTTCCCGAAAGTGCCTAAGTACTTGACCCAGCCACAGTCCGTAGAGCGGCTGTTCGGCTGGCAAGACGGCAACCAAGGGAAGGCGGCAAAGGAAAAAAGCCAAAGAGCAAAAAGCAAGGAAAGATAGAACTCGGCTAAAAAAAATTTACGTCAAAAGGCCCTTGGTCGACATCCAACAAGAGTTTGAAATACACCCCGCGGGTGGAATTGTGTGAAGTTAACAAAGTTTGTCGAGACTGATAGACAGGTAAAAACAAAGATAAACTGGCGGCCTAGGGAGCAGCAGACGGCTTCGGGGGAGCGGAGGAGTCGGTGGTGCCGGTTGGTGGAGCAGCCGGCTGGTCAGTCGCCGCTTGGTCGCCTTCAGTAGCAGCCGGCTCGCTCGGGCGTGGCTCGTTGCTGGAGGCACGGTCGAGCTAAGGCTGGTCGTCCGCTCCAACCTCTGGCGCCTCCTCTTCACCTTCCTCTTCCTCCTCGTTTTCTTCCTCGCCGCAGGAGTCGATCACCTCGGCCGAGTCCTCGCCGTCCTCCAGGTTCAGCCCGAACCACTCTGGTGGCGCCTCGGCGCCGTTCTCGGCCCGCTCCGGGATGAAGATGCTGGTGTTGGTGTACTCAGCGATTGCCGCCGCACGCTTGACAAGGTCATCCTCTACTGCCACCAGCTCCTCCTGGGCCTCCTGCCGAAACGTGGTCAACTGGGCTAGATTTAGCCCAGGGTACCACGCCTTGACAAACTCCAAGGCCCGGCGCGCTCCAGCTCGGGCCGAGGAGCCCTTCCAGGCCTCAAGACGGCCGACCGCCACCTCCAGCCAGTCGGCAGTCCGACTGGGAGTGCGCGGTGCCGGCATGTCCGGCCACAGGGTGGCGATCGCCTGGGCGCCGACGCGCTGAAGACGGCGCAGCATCCGGTGAGCCGGCTGAAGACGGGCCTCGATGCACAGGAGCTGCTCGCAAAGGGTCCTGGGGGCGTTGGCAGCAATCTGCGCACCTTTCGCCCTCCGTCCTTCGCGATCAGCTTCGATGGCCTGATTGGCGGCGTCAGAATGACCAGGGAAGAAGTCTGCCAAAACAGAAAGCAAAGAGCCAAAGTTAGAGACGAGAGGCCGGCTCGATCAGTAGCCGGCAGCTCAAAGAAGGAAAAAGAGGGAAGCTCACCATCAACTATGTCTTCAACCTCGCCAAAGCCGGTAGTCAGCATCGCCTCCTTATCAGTCCAGGCGGAGCGTTCAGTCGCGAACTCAGCAAGGAGGCTGGTCTCCTTGTCCTCCGCCTCCTTCTGGGCCTTCTTGAGAAGCTCCGCCTGTTCCGCCAGTTGCGTGACCAGCAGGTCACGCTCTTCGACCAGCTTGTTACATTCTGCTTCTTTGGCACGCAGCGCGGTGTTGGCTTCACCTAGCTGCTGCTGAAGGGTGGCGTTGGCCTCTGCGAGAGCAGAAAAAGCAAAAGGCGTCAGTAACGAGCAGAGAAGAAGCACAGTTGCCAGGGAGATCCGGCCCGACTGCTCAGCAGTCGGCCCGAATCTCGGGGACTACAGTCCGCGGGTGCGCCAGCGCGCCCCCGCGGAGAAAGAAGTCGTCAATATCAACCCAAAGAAGATCAATCGCCAGGAAGATCCGGCCCGACTGCTCAGCAGTCGGCCCGAATCTCGGGGACTACAGCCCGCGTGTGCGCCAGCGCGCCCCCGTAGAGAAATAAAAAGACTTACTCCGACTCTCCGACAAGTCGATGGCACGTTGATCTAGCTCCTGGACTTTGGAGTTGAAGGCGGCCGCACGGAGGTTATGATAATCCTGCAGCAAAGACATTAGCGCTCGGAGCTTGCCAATTAAAGTTCCGAGCCGCCTACTCAGCAGCCGGCCCGAAACTCGGGGACTACACCTAGTGGGTGCGCTGGCGCGCCCCCACGAAGCAATACAAGAATTAAAAACAAAGAAGCAAGAAGCATACCCTAATGGCCTCTCGCGATTCCAGGAACGTCTTGTTGCAGTGCTTGAGAGTGTCGGCTTCGGCGCGGAGTTTGGCTTGAACGTCCAGGATCTCCTTGTTCAGAGGGCCCGTCCCGCCTCCCCGCACCCACCTAGTGGGCGCGGCGCTGGTCGCTTCGGTGTCCGAGATCGAGGAGCTTGCGGCGCCGGTCTCCAACGGGCGTGGCGCCGAGGCCGCCTTGGCGAGCCGGCGGCGTAAGGGTGTGCGGACCCCGGGAGTCGGGCCCGTCACCATCTCGTTTCCGGCTGGTGGCGCCGGCGGGTCGGCCGGCTGCTTGTCTCGCGCCTCCTTAGAAGGTGGTGGCGGGGGCACGATTACGTCCGGCATGGCGATGTCGCCGCTGTCCCTCTCCATGATAGGGTGCTCGCTGCCGGCTTCCCCAGTCTGCGCCACGAACTCCGGTGGTGGCGGCGCGGAGTTCAGGGGGGTGACAAACATCACCGACTGATGGTGTGCAGCTTCCTCGGCCTGCTTCTTCGCCGCCGCGGCGGCCTCGGCCTCCGCCAGCTTCTTCAAAGTGGCGGCCTCTGCCCTGTCTGCCTCCGCCTTCTCCAGGCGGGCGGCTTCCTGCTCCTCGCGCGCGTTCTGCTCCGTCGCCTCCCAGAGGTCAGCGGCCGAATCGATCCGCCGAGTGGTGGTGGAAGTCTCCGCCGACCCCATGATGGAGGCAGCGGCTGACTTCTCAAGAGAGAGCGGGGCCCTAGATCAAGGGAAACAACGCGAAGAAATTCAGACAAGATCAGCAAGGAAGGAGAAAGTACGAGATGAAGGCAGTACTTACGCGGAAACCAGCTGCGGCTCCTTCACCGCCTTGCGAAAGCGGATGGCCTTCGCGGCCGCTTCATCCCGCTTAGTCGCTGCGGCCGAGCCCCTGGGTTTCTTCGGCCGGCTGCCGAACAGGCTCGGCGCGACCCTGCGCTTGTGTGCACCACCTCGGGCTGCCGGCGCGGCAGACGAGCTCGCGCCCTGCTGGTCGGACCCCGGCTGGCGGTGCAGGACGACTTCCCCCGCGTCGTCATCTGGCCAGTCCTCGAGGCTGGCTCCGAGCACTGAGCCGCCTGCTGCGCCGCCCCCTCCCTCGGCGTCGTCCTCTAAGGCCGCCGCTCCCAAGTCGGGGTCATCCACATCACTCTCTGCCCGGTCGGGGAGAAATTGACGCTCTGGCCCCGCGGCGCCGGCTGCCAGCTGGAGGAGGGAGCTCTGCTCGAAGAGCCGGTTGGTCAGGTTAGACAAACGGAACTCGGCAAAAAGAAAGAGAAAGAAAAGGAAAGGAAATTTACCATAGGCGGGGGGTCGGCGCGAGAATACGGCTCCTTGCCGAACCGCCACTCTTCCGTGAGCTTGCAGTTCACAAGGTAGTTCACCATATGAGCTACCTCTGCGTGAGGCATCTCCTTGGTGCATAGCCGGCTTGGGTCCCGATGCCCGCTCATCTGACAGATCATGTGAGGGCGGCCCTGAAGCGGGAGCACCCGGCGCGCCACGAAGGCGGATAGCAAGTCCGGCCCGGTCAGGCCCTCCGATTGTACCAACACCCGGAGCCGCGCGATGGCGGCGGCTCCAGAAGGCGATAGTGTCTCGGCCCGGTACGACCAGTTGGGCCGCCTCCCGGCCGGCGGGCCGGCAGCATAAGCCGGCAGGTTAACCCAGTCACCCTCCGCGAAGATGCTCTTCACGTAGAAGTACGACTGCTGCCACATCTTCACCGACTGGATCAGCGTGATGGGAGGAAATGGATTGTTGCCTCCCGGCCTCCGCACCGCGATGAAGGCTCCGCATTGAGCCGGCACGCCCGCGACGACGGTGCCGAGCTTGGTGTAGAAAAACTCCCCCCAAAGCTCGATAGTGGGGAGGACGCCGAGGAAGCCTTCGCACAGAGTGACAAAGGCGGACAGCAGCACCACCGCGTTCGAGGTGAGGTGGTGCGGCTGGAGATTGTAGAATTCGAGGAAGGCCCGGAAGAAGCCACTTGCCGGCAGGCCGAGGCCGCGCACGCAGTGCGAGCGGAAGACGACCCGCTCGCCCTCCTCCGGTGCCGGAGAGATCTCCCCCTCCGGCGCGAGGTGAACCCTCACGTAGTCCTTGCTGGGCAGCCGCCGCGTCTGGCGGAGGAAGTCGATGTGGTCTTCGTGGACTGTGGAGCCGTCCCAGGCTCCGGAGCCCGCCATGGGGGCGAGAGGTTGACGGACGGACTCGACGGAGACGAACCGCGGTAGGGCTTCGGCGGGGCCCGGGGCGCTGCGGCGAGAGGAAGAAGAAGAAGGGAGACTGGGGTGGAGGGGCGCGCGTGCTTCGCCGCTCCCTCTCCTCTCCCTACTTATAGCCTACGGGCTACGAAGCCAAGGGGGTGGGCGTGGGATCGTGGGATTAACTGTGCCCACGACCCCACGTTTCCACCTTTACCGCGCGGGTTACTGCGCGCAGTAACTCCGCGGGGAAACCCAACCGCCCGCCTCGGCCGCAGCGGATCCGCTCGCAAGCCGAGGCCCGGTGGTGGAGGGTCGGGCCTGCGGTCGCGTCCCGTCACGCGCGTGGCCTGGCAGGCCGACCCAGCTGGCTGGCACCATGTGGCACGCCCACGACGGGCGGCGGGCCGAGAAGCTTAGCAAGCACGCCACCTGGTTCCCACCGATGCATTCGAAATTCCAGAAGGATCCGACTAGACATACCCGACTCTTGCCGACCGGCTCCCCAGAAGTAGGATGGAGCTTCCTTCGGAGCACCCGGAGGAGGAAACTGTTGAGGCTCCTCGGCTCCTCAACTGTGGCCCCTCACCAGCTTCGAGGACTACTGTCGGAGTAATGGGCCACGGGTAGCCTAACCTGAGCCCCCGAACCTTTCAAGACATCAGGGCCGGCTGCACCCCTCACGACGTCAAGATAGATCTCCGCCTTCTGATGGCCGGTTGGCCGAACGGCCGACTGTCAGAAGGTGGCTGAGTTCCAGAAGACGGCATCACAACAGGCCGACTCCTAGCGGGCGACCTCCAGAGAGGCCGGCCCCTAGCAGTCGGCACGTGGCGCCCTCAAAGTCTGCGCCCTCATCAAGGAGACAAGACAGGGTGTGACTACAGCGTAGCCCATCCCCCCGAATCCAGGGCCGGGCGTGGCCACAGTACCCCGTACAGGCGGAGATCTCCGCACGGCGCGGCACTGTTGCATCTGCCCCCTAAACGTCACTCCTAACAGACGGAGCCCTGTTCCCACGACGACCTGTCGGTATGGCTTGCAGACGGCGGGCCCTACCAGGCAGTGAGAGCCCTGAAGACGGAGGAAGCCAGGGCAGCCGGACCTGAGGGAAGCCGGCTTCCAGCAAGCGGCTTATCCCTCCCTCGGGCCCCATGCGCCATCAACCAGATGAGACGCGGTGTGGCTACAGTAATCGCCCGCCAGGCGGCGGGACTATAGCCACACTCCCCCGACCAAGCCTGCGTCATTAGCATCACGACTACAGTGATCAGCAGCCGGCAAGACCCGCGAGCGGCCTGTCGGCTCCGAACCAGACCAGACGGCGGGGCCCACCGGGCGGCGGGCCCCAGCAGCCGGCGGAGAAGCCGGCGACCAGAGAGACTGACAGCCGGGTCCTACACCCAGCTGGATTACAATTGTACCCCTAGGGGGTAGGCCTATATAAACCCCCCAGGGCACCCATGCAAAGGGTTCGAACCTGTTAGAACTAGACTCACACCTAGAGGAGGAGAGAGCGTGCCTGCCTTCTTTCACCTCTAGCAAACAGCTCAAGGAGCACCATTGTTCCACTAGTGCCTTAGTGATCATGCGGAGACCCCGCAGAGCAGGACTAGGGGTGTTATCTCCACGGAGAGCCCCGAACCTGGGTAAAGTTCGCCGGCGTACGTGTCTACGCCTCATCCCGCTTCCAGGCACCGGCGACGTTCTACTAGCTCCCACCATGATAAGCCATCCTTTGGCATATGTCGCACCCAACCCCCGACAATAATATCATCCAACAAGCATTAAGGGTAGCATATGGTCAAACACAAGATCAAACAAGTATCTCACAAGTAGCTCACACAAACACACAATAAAGTTTCAAACCAAACCAAATTAGTGCAAAGAGAGATAAAAACCAATACTCTCTCTCTCGAAGCCTATGATCTATACATTTTTCTCCCCCTTTGGCAACAAGTTGCCAAAAAGTTTGAAAATGCATAGTGCTAAACGACTCTCAGGCTTGATCTTCGGGAGGTGGTGTTGAGAGAACTCCAAGGACGAAGGCTTTTGATGAAGTAGCTGGAGCTGGTGGAGTAGTTGCTGGAGGTGGAACTGGAGCTGTAGCTGCTGGTGCTGATGTTGTGGCTCTAGTGTCTGTCACTAGCACTGCAGCAGATCGCTGTCCTCTGGGCACTCTGGCAAAAGCATCTGTGGTAGACTTGCCCTTCTTCTCCTCTGCTTCCTCCTGAAGTTGCTCAACTGCAGTTTGGATTTCTGTCACCTTGACATCAAGGTCATAGAATTTCTGCTCAATGATCCTCTCCAGACTCTCCTGGTTCTTGGTCAGGGTGGCCAAGCCCTTCTCAATCCTCAGGGTGGATTGGATCAGATATCCAAGCTGGTCTTGCTTGCTCTTCAAGAATACCTGAGATGCCTCCTCAGCTGTTGGCATCTTTGCAGCCTTCTCTGCCTTAGCCATCTCTCTCTTTTCATGTGCTTGAGCTGAAGATGGTTCATTCTCATTCATCACAACAGTGTTATCTTCAAATTCAGGATAGATGGGCAGGTGCTCCTTATCCAAGATGTACTTGCCTTTGCCCATCTTTGAGTTGATTAGCTCCTGAATGTGTGGGGAATGCCCATAAATTTTCTTCTGATCAGCTGCAGTCCTCTTGATTGTTTCAACAATCAGGCTCATGACTTTGAACTTATGTGGGACATCAAATATGTGCAGCAAGTTTATAGCATGTCCTATGATCATCTTGTGATCACCTGACTTGGGTAGCAGTGTGTGCCTTAAGATCCAGTTGATTGTTGGCAGACCAGACAACAGGTAGTGAACTGATCCAAACTTATGTGTATCCAAAGCAGCATCTGGGATCTCCTTGTACATGTTATTCATACTGTTGTGGTCTTTCTTCTCTGCATAAATGTCCAAGTCATCCTCATGTTCCCCAGGAGCATTTATAAGCTTGGCCCATTCATCAACTGTAGATTGGTACCTAGTACCCTCAGACATCCATATAATCCTTCCATCTGGATAGAAGTCGGCAGTGGAGTAAAACTGCATGATGAGCTCATCATTCCACTTGGTGAGCTTCTGGGCAACAAAAGTATCCACTCCACATGCCTTAAAGCTATCAAGCACTCCAGGGAAGTGATCCTCATTTTCCTTGATGAATTCCCAGTCAACCCATCTCATATCACACACAATGTGCTTCTTGTCAAGCAAAACTGTCTCATAGAAGTCTTGTTGTTCCTTAGTGTAAAACCTGTAGTCCACAACAGTCCTTCTCCTGATAGCATATGGATCAGACGCCTCCATAGTCTCAATCCTGCATCCTTCCTGATCTTCATGTTCTCTGCAACTGGGTGTGCATCAGTCTGGTCAGGGATCTTGGGCTTCAGCTTCCTCAACACAACAGAACCATCTTCTTCTTCTTCAGCAGCTTGAGGCACTGGGGCCTTGTTGTTTTCTTCAGCAGGGATATTCCTAGTGCTTCTCTTTGGTTTTGGCTTTGGAGCTGGAGCAGCAGCTTTGGGAGCAGCTTTGGGCTTACATGGAGCAGCCCCTGATTTGATAGCATCTCCCATAAGCTTCTGAGCTTTAGGTGCTGGTGCAGCATGCTCTTCCTCTTCCTCTTCTTCTGAAGGTTCTTGCATCATGGAGGGCTTTCCAATGACTCTGGCCAGTGTTTTCTTAACCCTCTCCTTCCTCTTCTTCCCTTTTTCAGCTTCTTCAACAGCTGATTTTGAAGCTTCAGCAATTGATGTTCTGAATTTTGACATGGGATGTCTTCTTGCTGGCATCTTTGTTTTCATACCAGGCTTTGTTGCAGCTGTGCCATACTCTTTCTTTAGCACCTTCTTCTTTGAAGTGGCTTCATCTTCAACTGCCACATAATCTTCATCTTCAGAGTCAGAATTCCTCTTCTTCCTTGTCCTCGTGGCAGCCTTTGGCAGATTGCTGGGAGTGCTCCTGCTGCCTTCATCATAGCTGCTAGAGGGATCTGAACCCTCACTCATCTGCACCTGTTGCTCAGACCTGTTCTGACTATCACTCTGGTCAGACATCTCTGCAAATACTCTGACAGCAGACCCTGTGAATAGGTTATAGATGAGGTAGAGTAGATGAGCATCACAAAGTACAGGAGTTTTGCAAAAAGGATGACTTAAAAACTTAGTTTTAGTTCTTCACAGAAAGCATTTCGGATCTACCGATTTGTAAACTCGGTATACCGAAGCAGCTTTTGGAACCTAAACTAGTGAACTCGGTCAGACCGAGTCACAGTTCGGTGGTACCAAGACTGCTAGGGTTTCACAAAGAGTCGAACTCGGTCACACCGATTTGCAATTTTCGGTCGGACCGAAAACGCGTGTGCTCTGGCCTAAGCCAAAATCAGTGAGACCGATTTCTACAACTCGGTCGGTCCAAGATGAATTTAGCGGAGACCTAACCATAAATTTTTTATATCAAAACTAATCTACGGGATGTTTTCGCTGGACAGGATGATTTCAATCGTGGCAAGAATCATGGCAAAGCAACGTGCTAAGAATCGGAGTTAAGGATTAGCACAAAGATCAAGTTCGTACCCTAGTTCGGCGACGAACTTGCTACGGCGGCAACGGCGGTGAAGATTTTCGTTGACGGCGGCGGAGACCAGCGGCAGGAGGTCGCTGGCGACGAGAGGACGATCCGGAGACCCGAAGAGGCAGAGCAGGTTATGCGCGGGCGAGAAGGTTCGGAAAAATTTCCAAAATTTGGCCCGTCGGTATATATAACCTGACCCTGTCGGTGTGACCGAGTGGAACGACTCGGTGGCACCGAGATGCAAAACTGCAGGCAGTTACTGCAACTCGGTGTGACCGAAAGGTTCTAATCGGTTGCACTGAGATTCAAAACCCTAGATCAACTTAGTGACTCGGTATGACCGAAAAGGATGAATCGGTCAGACCGAGATGCACAAAGAGGTTTTGGAGGTTTAAGTCTATGGCGAATCGGGAACTCCGAGTGTTCCTCACACAGAGTGGTTCGATTCTGACTTGATCAAACTTTGTGATGTAGCATGAATAGAGTTTGAGATGAGAAAAGCATAGATAGCTAGAGGGAGTTCTTAGGCATTCTTGTCCATCCATTTGGCAAAACAGAAAGAGCCAAACAATCAAAACTACAAATGGATGTCCTCGAATGAGTAAAGTATGCAACCAACATGCTCACACAATAAAATGGCAAATGAAATATGTGACAAAGCATGCACAAACACTTTAGCATCTATCAAGCAATTTGGCGATGACTAGGTCATCAATATATGAGTATATTGACATAGGAGTCAAATGAGAACATTTGATCATAGGTCATACTCATCATTTAAGCACAAGTGGGGTTACCACTTTTACATAAAGCATTGATGTGTTCACACCATTTGAGTTGCTTTAACTCAATTGATTAGAGTAAAGCTCCCCCTAGATGTGATATCCCCCCTTAGAGGGATAAACTAACCTTGGGTTTTTTCGATGATGACTTCATGTAGGTGTTGAAGATGTAGATGCTCAATGTTGATGTAGATCATTTGGAGCAATCCTTTGGAGTGAGTTGCACTTTCAATACCTACACGGGTTAGTCCCACAAGGAACAAACAAGGATATCCATAGACATAGAGTGATGCATACACAAGATGATGTCCATGAAAGCATTGGATTACCTTGTCCCTTGTCTTACCAACAAGAGGGTTTGTGACTCCTTGAACTAGTGCAAGATATGGAAGTTGTTTGCACTTGTTCTCGCCAAAATGATAAGAGTGAAGTATGTTGGCGGAGTCACCCTCAAGAACTCTCTAGTTCTTCTTCTTCTGGATCCACATCATGTTGATGGGAATCCTCAGAGTTGTAGTTGTACTTGCTGAAGTAGAACTTGATGTAGTCTTGGGAACCCACTTGACCAAGGCCTTAGGTGCTTCTTCAAATGCATCAATTTCCTCTTGAAGCTTGTCCTTGCCTTGTTGCTTGTGGTCTTGTGGTGGAAGCTCATCTTGAGCTTGTGTCCCTTTAAAAGAAGTAGGATCATACTTCTGTTGTTAAGGAACAAACTTCGTCTTGGGGTATTGATCTTCTTCCCACTCAACTCCATTGGCATTGAACTTTCGTTCAAAACCAACACCTTGATTCTTCCGGTGTCTTCCTTGCTTGCGTACAATTTCCTCAAATTGCTTACTTCCGGCAAGACTCTTGTAAACACCTTTCTCTATAATTCCCTTCAATAAGCTATTTTCTTGCTCAAGTGTAACTTGGCTAAGAGAATCATTAGTGGAATCAAGAGAACTACTAGAAGTAACAACATTGGATTTAGCATAATTGTTGTTACTACTAGATGAAACATCTTTCTTGTTCTTGTTGCTAGATTTAACGTGTGGCATGTAAGACAAGAGTAAACACTTGGCAATGTAAGAAGAACTTTTCTTACAAAGATCATCATTGATTGCCTTTAAAAACTCATGCTCTTGCTCAAGGTTGAGCTTTTCAAAGCGTAGCTTATCATGAGTCTTTAAAAGTTCTCGATGATTTTCCAAGGTAGTTTCATGAGCTAACTTAAGAGTGTTTAGTTCTTTAGTTAGACGCTCAATCTCCTTCTTATCATCATCCTTCGTTTTATCTTGATTAGCATGATTAATTGATGTTTCATCATAGTTTTCATCACTAGAGTTGTCAACAAGTAAATCATCATCACGTAGCAAATCATCTTCATCACTATTGAAATCAACATACTCGGGATGTGTTACCTTTGGACCTTTGGCCATGAAGCATCTTCCAATTACTTCATTTGGTGAGTCAAATATGTCGTAGGAGTTGGTTGACACAAGTGCTAGACCGGCAACACCTTCATCTTGAGTATATTCGGAGTCGGAGTGATTGTCGGAGTCGGAGCCGGATACCCGTTCACCAACATGAGCTTGATGTCTTCTTTTTGTGTAGCTCCTTGATGACTTGTCCTTCCTTTCCGAGTCCTTGCTTCTCCGAGAGGGTCTTCGTTCATAACGATCATCTCTACTCCTCCTTTCTCTTGGTGGTGATTCTTCTCTTCTTTTGTAGGGAGCCGTACACTCATTGGAGTAGTGTCCGGGTCTTCCACAATTGTAGCAATTTCGCTCACGACTAGAAGATCTTTTGTCATTGTGGGACCTTGACTTGGAACTTCTTTCTTTGCTTCTACTCTTGTAGAACTTGTTGAAGTTCTTTACCATTAGGCTCAATTCTTCATTGAAGATTTGTTTCTCACTTGATGATGTGGGAGCATCACACGAGGCTTTGTAAGCACCACTAGACTTGTTGTGAAGCTCTTCCTTATCCTTGAGTGACATCTCATGAGCAACAATTCTTCCAATGACTTCCGTTGGCTTGAGATCTTTGTAATTGGGCATCATTTGGATCAATGTGCACACGGTATCATATTTTCCATCCAAGGCTCTTAGGATCTTCTTGATGATGAATTGTCGGTCATCTCTTCACTTCCCAAGCCGGCAATCTCATTTGTGATGAGAGCAAGCCTAGAGTACATTTCGGCGACACCTTCACCATCCTTCATTTTGAACTTGTCAAGTTGACTTTGAAGCACATCCAATTTGGATTCCTTGACGGAATCGGTACCTTCATGCATATCAATCAAAGTATCCCAAATTTCCTTTGCATTCTCAAGATGGCTGATTTTGTTGAATTCTTCAGGGCACAATCCATTGAAGAGAATATCACAAGCTTGAGCATTGTATTGTAGCATCTTCAACTCTTCCGCGGTAGCTTCACTGTTTGGTTCTCTCCCATCAAAGAATTCACCTTGCAAGCCAATACACACAATAGCCCAAACAGCGGGGTTATGTCCAGGAATATGCATTTTCATCTTATGCTTCCAACTAGCAAAACTTGTACCATCAAAGTAAGGACCTCTACGGTGGTAATTTCCCTCGCTAGACGCCATACTCTCCTAGATTGTGAAACCAAGGCTATGACCACCAAAAGCTATGGAAATCAAAGCAAATGGAGACCAAAGCTCTAATACCACTTGTAGGATCGAAAGTATGTCTAGAGGGGGGTGATTAGACTACTTGACCAAATAAAAATCTAGCCTCTTCTCAATTTTAGTCTTGGTAGATTTTAACAACTTAGCACAAGTCAAGCAATCAACCTACACATGCAATTCTAAGAGTATAGCAGCGGAATGTAAAACAATTGCATATGAAGGTAAAGGGAGGAGTTTGAGGGAGCAAACGCAATGTTGACACGGAGATTTTTTATCCATGGTTCCGATAGGTGGTGCTATCATACATCCACGTTGATGGAGACTTCAACCCACGAAGGATAACGGTTGCGCGAGTCCACGGAGGGCTCCACCCACGAAGGGTCCACGAAGAAGCAACCTTGTCTATCCCACCATGGTCGTCGCCCATGAAGGACTTGCCTCACTAGGGTAGATCTTCACGAAGTAGGCGATCTCCTTGCCCTTACAAACTCCTTGGTTCAACTCCACAATCTTGTCGGAGGCTCCCAAGTGACACCTAGCCAATCTTGGAGACACCACTCTCCAAGAAGTAACAAATGGTGTGTTGATGATGAACTCCTTGCTCTTGTGCTTAAAATGATAGTCTCCCCAACACTCAACTCTCTCTCATAGGATTGGATTTGGTAGAAAGAAGATTTGAGTGGAAAGCAACTTGGGGAAGGCTAGAGATCAAGATTTATGTGGTTGGAATGGAATATCTTGACCTCAACACAAGTGTAGGTGGTTCTCTCTCAGAAAATATGTATTGAAAGTGTAGGCATGTTCTGATGGCTCTCTCCACGAATGAAGAGTGGGTGGAGGGGTATATATAGCATCCACACAAAATCTAACCATTACACACAAATCACCAAACTCGGTGGGACCGATTCAGAGAACTCGGTCAGACCGATTTAGTTCAAAACGTGAACGTTAGGATTCTCGGTGGGACCGACATGTCAACTCGGTGGGACCGATATCATTAGAGTTAGGGCCTAACGTAATCTCGGTGAGACCGATTACACAAACTTGGTGGGACCGATTTTGGTAATAGTCAAACAGAGAGTTGGTCAGGCAAACTCGGTGGGGCCGATTCGATCATCTCGGTTGGACCGAAATGTTACGAAAAGGAAACAAAGTGTTTGCATTGCAATCTCGGTGGGACCGATCGCTCATCTCGGTTTGACCGAAACGTTACGAAGGGAAACAGAGAGATTACAATCCCATCTCGGTGAGACCGAGATCCCTATCGGTGAGACCGAAAAGACTAGGGTTTCTGGCAGTGGCTATGTCAACTGAAATCGGTGGGGCCGGATAGAAAGAATCGGTGGGGCCGAGTTGGATATTTGGTGGGGGACATATGTGGATATGAGAAAGTAGTGGAGGGTTTTGGAGCATATCACTAAGCATTTTGAGCAAGCACCTCATTAAGCAACACCTCATCCCTTCTTAATAGTATTGGCTTTTCCTATAGACTCAATGTGATCTTGGATCACTAAAATAGAAAATGTAGAGTCTTGTGCTTTGAGCTTGAGCCAATCTTTTGTCCTTAGCGTTTTGAAGGGTCCACTTTCTAATCCATGCCATGCCAATCATTGAGCTTTCCTGAAATATCTATCTTGAAATAGCATTAGCTCAATGAGCTATATGTTGTTAGGAATTACCAAAACTACCCAGGGATAGTTGCACTTTCACTAAGTTAACTAAAAAAATTAGTCCCACCTCGCTCCGTGAAGAGAGTTTGTACCACCTTAAATATGTTACTTCTCAAACTTTCACAAGCACATGGTCTTCATTGAACTCTATGTGTAGAATTTGTGGCCGCAATATGAGTCTTCACCAGTTCCTAAACTGGTGAGGACTCATATTGACAAATCAGATTGTACACAAAAAGATCATTGATGATAAATGTATTTTTGATGTCTATTTTTACATGCTGACACATAGCAGTAGCGTGCTCTTTGTGAAAGACGCTACTGCTAGGTCGTTTAGCAGCAGCGCCTTCTGCTATAGCGCGCTACTGCTAAGCCATTCCATCTCCCCCCACTCTCCGATCTATCCGATCCACTCACACTCACACTCACTCGATCTCCCCCTCAACCCCCCACGCCGGTCCTCCCCCGTCGCCCCTCCTCCGATCTGCGCCGCCGCCACCTCCTCCTCCTCGCTGGACTCGGTACCGGCCTCCTCCTCCGTCCTCCCTCTAGTCGCCGCTGGCCGGCCCCTCCTCGCTCCGCCTTCCTCCTCCGTCCTCCCTCCGCTCGTCGCCGGCTGGCCCCTCCTCGCTCCGTCTTCCTCCTCCGTCCTACTCTCTTCTCCCTCCTCGAGTTGCCCCTCCTCCCTCCTCCCTCCTCCATCCACCCCTCCTCCCTGCTACATTTTGATTTAGTAGGATAGTTGATTTAGTAGGCTAGTTGATTTAGAACATTTTGATTTAGTTGATTTAGTATGCTAGTTGATTTAGAACATTTTGATTTAGTTGATTTAGTAGGCTAGTTGATTTAGTTGATTTAGTAGGCTAGTTGATTTAGTTGATTTAGAACATTTTGATTTAGTTGATTTAGTATGCTAGTGGATTCAGTAGGCTAGTTGATTTAGTTGATTTAGTATGCACCATTTTATTGTTACTTTTTCTGTACATGAATAGGTAGATGCTTTTGTTTTTTTTTGTAGTAAGTTATTTTTTGGCAAAATATAGGTGCCAATTTAGTTAAATTTGCCACTTGTGTTTTTAATCAATTATCTTAGGCAATAGGGGCCAAATGAGATGAAATGTCTTGGTAGATGGTACCCTTATTTGGTAGATATTTGTGAAAAGTTTTTTCGGCAATAGGTGCCACCGAAATGCTTTGTCCGTCAAATTGCTTCTCGCGGAAGAACCAAAAATATCACATGCTACTGTTTTTCTTTCCTGTGAAGTGAATCGTTAATCCTTTGCTCATATTGCTTTAGGAAAATGGCGCCACCACCACCACCACTATGTCGACTGTGCAAGTCAAGGTGCGCCAGCAGCCTTGCAACTGGCAAGCTGTTCGGCATCTACTTCCAGCCGAGTTTCCGTCATGCGGCGGTAAGAAATTAGATGAAATGTAACAACTATTTTATTTTTAGTGTTGGCATTACTGCATTGTGTCATTTTTCTTTTTTTACACAGATCATCCCATGCAATGTGAGGTTGAAATTCAACAAGCTGGCAGGAGACACTGTGACATTTGAGGCTCCTGGGGGTCGTACACTATGGAGGTCGAGAAAGGACGCAATATGTCGCAGATTGGAGGAGATGGATGGGCCCGTTTCCTTGCCCACATGCGTCTTACTGGTGGTGAGTTGACCAGCTTCTCCTTCCGAGCAGAAAGACCCAAGCTGGCTGTCATTTATCTCAACCTGGTGTAAGATGACGAAGATGATGAAGATGACGAAGATGATGAAGATAATGAGGACCCACTCGATGAAGATGATGAGAACCCACTTCATGAAGCCATCGTAGCTCAAAGATTGAGGCTGAGCGAGGAGGAGGTGTGCAACCTATGGGACATAATTCCGCCACGTGATGACTTTGTCGGGGTGCCATTCGTGACCCGCCTGACAAGTACCATGGTCGATCGGCATGAAATGGTATGTTATACGTACTGCCAGTATTAATTTGATGATATATATATGCTTTATTGTTATACTTATAAATGCAAATTATTCGATGATATGCTTAGTGAATCCAATGATATGCTTAGTGTAGAGTCCAATGATATGCTTTGTGAAATCTAGTCGATGATATGCTTTAGTGTAGAGTCTGATCACGTGCTCTTATTAGTGTAGAATCCAAGGAACTATTAATACTGTAGATAATCCATATATACTTATTAGTAGAATTCATGATTAGTTAGTACAAATGCATAGTACTGTGTCTTTTGATAGTGTAGAAATCTAGACTTAATAGAAATATATTTGCAAGAGTATGTGTGAGGCTATTTATTAATTGATATGTTTTTCTTATTCAGAAATTGCCAAAGAACCTATCTGTGAGTTGTGGTATCGAGCCTGGTGAAGAAGGCTCAGCTGGACTACGCCTTACCGCAAGGGGCTCCGTCACCACCTGTACTTACCGCATGGACACAGACGGTCGCACACACTTAAACTCGGTTGGGTGGAAGAGATTCCTCGTTGGCAAGAATCTTCGTGTTAGACAGGCCATCCTAGTTACTATCAGGAACACCCACCGCCCAGGCTTGAGGATGATGATCGTCGTCGATATCATCTAGAACTACATATGATGATCGTCGTCGATATCATGTAGAACTACATATGATGATCGTCGTCGATATCATCTAGAACTACATATGATGATCGTCATCGATATCACCTTGTACTGCTTGAGGATGCATGTTTGAGTATATATGAAATTGTTATCTAGTACTCCTTCCGTTCCAAATTACTCGTCGTGGTTTTAGTTCAAATTTGAACTAAATTTGAACTAAAACCACGACGAGTGATTTGGAACCGAGGGAGTACTACCTAGTACCTATAATGCTTTATGAAATTGATATCTAGTAGTACCTAGTATTTGGGAATTGCAGTTTATTGAAGCTGAAATGGGGTAGGAAGCCGGGGGAAATGATGAAAGATATATCAGTAGCGCGGGGCCAGGAAATCGCTACAGCTAATTAATAGTAGCGTGTTCCGGAAACGTTTTGCTGATATAGTCCATAGTAGTAGCGTGGGTACAGACCGCGCTACTACTAACAGTTAGCTGTAGCGCGGCTGCCCGCGCTGCTGATAGCCTCAAAACCCGCGCTACTACTAGGGTTTTCCCTAGTAGTGGACGTTTTTATTGCCACTCTATTAATTTAACAAATGTATGCTTTATTGTGTAAAGATGCTTGTAATTGTATAATTGAGATTATATTGAAAAAGTAGGTTTTGTTAAAACTATTTTTCATCGGTTGATATTTGTTCAATAACTTAATGTTTTGGATTATAATATTGACACTTAATTTGCCGGCTTATTTTCATTAATATTTTTAGCCACATTTTATCTCTTATAATGACATTAATCTAAAATGTTAACTTAATATTGAAAATGATAATTAACCTTACTTTTATCTAATCTTTCAAACCTCAGATGTAATAGTGTTTTTTCTTTGTAAGTTATATGTTTAAGTATAAACAAACAGAAAATTCTAGATTATATAGGGTGTCTACCCCCCGCAAAAAAAATATAGGGTGTCTAGGAGCAGTGTTTCCTATTTTTGTTATGCGTCAATTCGTCAAGTAAATAATTTACATAAAACACTTTGTAGTATATGTTCAACCGTCTATGGAAGACACGTGTAAATAAATGTGAGCCCGGCATATTTTTTCAGATGATCAGATCAAATGGCCATATCAAATACGGGCCATGACATGGAAGGCAGGCAAATCTTATAATGTTTTTGCATAGAATCCTCGTAATTTACATCATGGTAGTACATATCAGACCGCACGACGACACACCTCACCGCAAGCAAGGCAGATTACTTCCCGGGAACAAAGTTGGTGGCGAATGCCCAAGCATTGTTGTTGACGGGGTCGGCGAGGTGATCAGCGAGGTTCTCAAGTGGACCCTTGCCGGTGACAATGGCTTGCACAAAGAAACCAAACATGGAGAACATGGCGAGACGACCGTTCTTGATCTCCTTGACCTTGAGCTCTGCGAATGCCTCGGGGTCGTCGGCAAGGCCGAGCGGGTCGAAACTTCCGCCCGGGTAGAGCGGGTCTACGATCTCACCGAGTGGCCCGCCGGCAATACGGTAACCCTCGACGGCGCCCATAAGCACGACCTGACATGCCCAGATGGCAAGGATGCTTTGCGCGTGCACGAGGCTTGGGTTGCCGAGGTAGTCGAGGCCACCCTCGCTGAAGATCTGGGATCCGGCCTTGAACCAAACAGCCTCACCAAATTTAACGCCATCGCGGGCGAGCAGCTCGGGGAAGACACAACCGAGCGCGCCAAGCATGGCCCAGCGGCAGTGGATCACCTCCAGTTCACGGTTCTTGGCAAAGGTCTTAGGGTCGGCTGATAACCCAGCAGTGTCCCAGCCGTAGTCACCAGGGAACTCGCCGGTGAGGTAGCTCGGGGGCTCGCCAGAAAGCGGGCCGAGGTAAAGCACGCGGTCAGAGCCGTACCACGGGCTGCCGGAGGCGACCTGCTTGGCCTTTGCCGCTGTCTTGCGCATGGTGACGCGAGCCTCCCCGAAAAGAAACGACGATGGCAGGTTCTTCACTGCCTTGCCGGCAAAGGCTGGGGAAGAGAGTGACATGGTGGTTGCAGACATTCTGATCGATGGAGGTTCTGTGTGTTCTCCAAGAATGAGGAGTGGGTGTGGAGATGGCTTAAGAGGATCGGGGCAAGGGGCTTCTTAAGGCAGTGGACGGGCAGAGGAGATTGAACTGGTGTAAGCTGACAGGAGAGAGGTGTATAGCAAGAAATCTGTATCTTGGATGTCATTGGTGCAGATTGAGAGCCACAAGGAGATTAGATATACTTCTGGATCTTGTGGATATGGCTAGTTGGGAATCTCTTTAGATAACTGTGATTGGATGACACGCCAATATATGCACGTGAGCATGCCATGTATTTCCCTCCAAAAGGACAATATTGGATATCCATTCTTGCAACCAAGGAATATCACCGCAATTGTTGAGCAAATTTCTATTTGACTGACTGTACATTTTATTGACATCGTTATCTGAAATAGAAACGGAGACATGCTCATGCATGTTCGTCCATTCTAGCAACATCGATCCAGAGCATACGACAAATACAAGCTAGCAGCCGGAAGAAACATAACATGATCGTCGGATATGACCATACCTATTGCACCATCACCCAAATCCACGAAAAAAGGCTGCATCAACATTGATTTTTGCAATGTCCCTGTTGGGCCTAAGCCAAACCTCTCATTGTATATTTGAACATTTCATGGAAATTTTGTAAATTCTTAAATCTCTTCTTGTAATTTATTTTATTTGTTTATGCAAAATAATTCATTTTCACGAACTAAGCATAGTTTACATGGTTAGTTTCTTTGTTTTGGAACCAAACCCACTTGGGTTTAAGTCCTAAACTTGGCATGACCACTCAAATATTTTCTAAATTTATTTCAAGTTTTCCGGCCCGATTCCTTGTATGATGTGTTCATATGGGTGAGTGTGTGTGGTGTGGTGAGCATCTGCGTTTACATTGTGTTTCTCAAAAATAAACATGTTTTCGAAATCTAATATAAGCATTTTCACGTGAATGACGTAACTCATGCGTTTTGAGGGGAGATACAATAGTTATACTCAACACTTTCCTCGTTGATCTTACACACATTTGTAATTATTAAGCTTAAAACATGTTTGTTTATTAAGAGTGTGCTTTATGTTTTCGTAGTTTCTATAATTGCACCTTCATGAGGGTTCTTAAATCTATCATGGGAAAATTGGCATTCTTGCAAATATTAATTTCAGAATCTAGGTAGATTCTTTTGTTGAAGTATATGAACGTTTCACATGAATGATATCGAGCATGTTTTTGATCTATTATGGCAATTATCATGTATCATATGAAATTTTTAGTTAATAATGGTGTGCTTGTAGAACTAGTAGATGAACATAATGACAAATTGTGGTTTGTTGTCTGTAAGAACAGACAGGGCAAACACCCTAGGACAAGGATTATCAATGAATACTCTATTTTGGAGTGATGGAGACATCAGTGTCCCTAGTAGGAAAACCCTTGTAGTGGATACTATCAATAAGACTCATACTACCATACTTGTTTTTAAGTGACCAAGAAAGAGAGCTTTTCTAATTCTTTTCTTAAGTCATTAGTTGGCCATAAGAATTTCTCCTGGAACCATCTTCTAAGGGTTTTGAAGCTGGTATCCGTATGGGAATTGATGAAGACATCGTTAATGTTGTTTCTTGGGACGTTAGGGATTTCTCTGTCTCTTGTATGGTTAAATACAAGTTGATCGAGGTCACGTTTAGGGTGATTACTGTCTATGGCTCCCCTTACGAGGAAGAAAAAGATGATTTCCCTTATGTCATTGCTTGTTCTTAGATAACAGTATACCTACCTTAGTTGGAGGGGATTTTTAATTTGGTTAGATACCAGCTTGATGAGTATTCTTATCATTCATCTCAAATGGAGTGATAGTTTTAATTCTTGGATTACTATTTGGAGTCTATGAAAATCAAATTGTCTAGTACGATATTTACCTTGGATAATAATCAAGTGGATCCCTTTAAGTTTATTTTCTACCATAGACGGACTTATTTTTGCAACACAGAATTAGATAAAAACATCCCTTGGTTTCTTGCCAGGCTTTACCAAGGACTAGTAGTGATCACACTGCCATTCTGTGGGATTCAGTCTTGAACAAACCTGCTAAGTCTAGTAGTTATAAGCTAGAAAAGCGGTGGTTGCTTAGATTTCAAAGATCTAGTCACTAAGATCTGGAGGGAACCTACTAAGGGCGGACTATTATTGATATTTTGCAGTATAAGATTAGGAGGCTTAGAAGAGTTACTGAAGGTTGGGGATTTAACATAGAAGCCGATCTTAGGAAGCTTAAGAAATATCTCATTGAGGAACATGTTTTTTGGATATCAAATCTAAGAACTTTGAGCTCTCTACTGATGAGCAAGCCTACTTTGAGGTGGTTTGTTGTTAAGCACACCTATGCGATTTCATCCTAATTTTTTTTGATAAAAAATATACAATTTTTACTGATGCTTTGCTGCACTTTTGAGGGTAAATCATGTGGTTTAAACATGTTAATGATGTGGAGAGTTGGCAATAGTGAAAGTATGAACACTGGGCCCAAAAATTGCTTTTGGAGGCTGAGCTCCATGGAGGCCTTCATTTGCAATTTTCAAACTTCATTTTTTACATTCCAAATAATTCTAAAAAAATATAGATATACATGGAGGCATAATGTATAATGTGTAAATTTTCAAGACGAAATATGTTGAAATAACGGTTGTGAAAAAATAAATATTGGGCTTTTCAGCACATGATGCTATTCATCTTCAAAGTCCATGAATTTGTTTTTTTGTACAGGTCGCATTTCAAGGTATTTCATCCTGAATTTTCACACACAAATACATTTCAACCTTGTATACTTGCATATATATTTTTAGAGTTTTTTTAACCAAAAAGTTTGAAATTTGAAATTTTCAAAAAAATTGGGCTTTTCAGCACATGATGCTATTCATCTTCAAAGTCCATGAATTTGTTTTTTTTTTGTACAGGTCACATTTCAAGGTATTTCATCCTGAATTTTCACACACATATGCATTTCAACCTTGTATACTTGCATATATATATTTAGATTTTTTAAACCAAAAGTTTGAATTTTGAAATTTTCAAAAAAAATTGGGCTCCATGGGGCCCGGTCACGAAAGCGCCCCACTCCACTAGGCCATGTTTCCAAGCATTGAAAGACCGCTTTACACACTTTTGTTACTTGCTACTTTACTATTTTTATTACAAAACCCTATTTCTATCATCCATAATACGCATCTATCGTCATCTCTTCCCCGAACTAGTGCACCTATACAACTGACAACTTTATTGGGTGTGTTAGGGACATAAGAGATCGCTTGTATTTGATTGCAAGGTTGTTTGAGACCACCTTCATCCTATACCTCCTGCGGATTGATAAAATAATAGGTCATCCACTTCAGAGAAATTTGAGGTTGGCGTCCAAAACTCTACGCTTGAGGGCCAACAAAATATACAAGAATAAAGTTGTATAGTAGACATCAAGCCGCAGATGAAGCGAAAGACGGCAGTGGCAGGCGACTAGAGGCCAAGAGTAACCATGGTGTGGATGAGGACGGAGGCCAATCCTGTTGCAGGGCCGGTTATGGTGAGCAAGATTTGTCTGCCGAGCGCGAGATATGGCCATGAATGCCAGCCAAAAAGGACATGGGGCGTTCACGCCAACGACCGAGGATCTGAATTTGATCCTCCATGGACGCCATGTGCTCTCCACCGCAAAGGAGGCGGTGCCCTTTGAGGTGGTCAGCGGCGCCAACAAGGAGACATCAGGCAAGGAGACATCAGGTGATAGAGGGTTGGAAGGGGACGCTCATGTCAAGCCTTGTGTTTGGAATTTAGACCTGTAAATTTTTGTGAAATGCTACATAAATATAGCGTGCGCGTGTTGCTCAGTTTTTGGAAAGTTATCAGCTGAAATGTTGAACTATAAATGTTGAACTATATACTAGACGTGGTGCGCTCACCAATCTTCTTTGGGAAATTGGAATGCCAAGGGGACTGAGACCGAGCTCAGCCCAGCCTTTTGACCGCTCTATGCTATTGACCAATGACCAATGGGTAGTACGCAGCAGGTACGTGTAGACGTGGTGTGCTCGCCCCTGCGTTTCCTGGATTCCCGTACTTGCATGACGGCACGATGCAACAAGCTACGAGTAGTATCCATCAAGAGAAAGAGATGTACGTACCAGTACCACCTTTCGAGAATTCCAAAGTTTCTCGTACGTGAGATGATATATATCTCGCCGCTGCAAGTCTGAGCTAGGCGCACACAGTTGTGCTAGCTAGCATGCATGAGTCTTCATTCAAAAAAAGAAAAAAGAGTTGTGCTGTGTTGCATGAAACGAGAAAGGGAAGGCATGGCTACATTGGCTGGCTGCATGAACGCTTCCGCCGTGCCAGGCTACCTCACATGCATTGCAGCTGCAGAGTAGCGCTTGCGTGGTACGACAGTATACAGTATACTCCAGTCGAGCGATGGCACGACCAGTCACACATTTTGTTGTTTTGCCAAAGCACACGCAGTCATGTATCTATGTTCGAAAGAAACAAAGCATTAAGCGAAAGCTTGGGTTAATCTAGGATGCTTGGAGCTAGCTAGTTGGCATATATATATGGCACGCCGAGCCTTTCGTCTGCGGTTATCTTTTGCTATGCATGGATTAGCCTTGGCCAACCTCAAGATGATGAGCTATCAAGCGCGCGCGCTCTCTCTCTCTCCTGCAGCTGCTCCTCTCGGGGCAAAATTTCGTGTTTTGACCCTTTTATGGTATAAATTCGAGATCCGACCCCGTTTGATTTTTTTTTCGAGATTTCATCCTTTTTCCTGCCGCCACGAGGCACGGCGGTAAGTTTCTATAGCCTACCGCCAGAACCTCTGGCGGTAGGAAACTTATCCACGTCAGCACCGGTAACGGCCTCCGTCCCCCCTCCGTCCCATCCTACCGCCGCTGGTCCTGGCGGTAGCATGTGCGATCCTACCGCCAGAAGCCCTGGCGGTAGGGTGTGGGCAGTTATAAGCCGCGGGCCGGCCGCCCCACCCCCTTCTCCCCCACCTAGCCGCCCAAGAACAGAGTTGTTCCTCTCGCCCCCTCTCTCATCTCCTCCACTCCCCACCTCTGATCTTCGTCGTTTCTTCACCGTTTTTGCGGATCGAGATGGCCCGAAGAAAAAAAAGTAAGCTCCTTCGATCCCTCCAATTAGTTTTAGTCAAATAGGTTCCGATTCGTCGCATTACTTGATTCAAATCAATCCCCTTTTTTGAACTAGATTTAAAAAAAATTGAAACCTTGGTTTGATTTAGGTTGATTATAGATGTTATATTGTGTTAGATATGAACTCTAGTCACTAGTTGGTATGGTTATGTGAAGATGAACCCTAGTTCATATTATTTTGGAAGGATTTTTTTTTATATGGTGCATGTTGGAGGAATTTATTGTGATATGATGATGCATGTTGATATGCTATGATGCAAGTAGTGGATATAGTTGGAGAACCCTCAACTTCTCATCTCAATTTTTTTGTTAACAAAATTTATGATATGATGAATATTGGAGATATTTGTTTTGATATAGGATGCATGTGGATCTTATATGATGCAAGTAGTGGATTTGGTTGGAGTAAACATGGCTAACCCCCCAAGATGAACCCTAGTTCATGGTTTTTGTTGGAGAAATATGATATGATATGATATTGCATTTGGCCCATCTTGATATATGTATTTTATTTAGTTAATGATGAACTTTTGTTATGCATCCATATGTTTAGGTCTGCAACCGTGGCTCAACCATCGCCCATTCATCTCCAACACGACCCGTTAGAGATGCCGCTCCCGTACGTGTACGAGTCCTTCCCCGAGATGCTGCAGCCGGTGGGATCTGTCTCAGACGAGGTCCTAAAGGCGACGAGGGCAGTGCGGTGGCAGGAGAGGGCAGAGCGGATCAGCGATGATGTCAAGTGTTGGTCGCAGAGTGTGAAGGAGTGGAAGAGAGTGATTGCAGAGATGGAGGCAGATCCAACTATCTCCACTCTCCGCCGGGAAGGGACCATTGAAGCTGCCAAGCAGCACTCCAACTGGGAGCTGCGCAATTTAGGCCGGAGGATCTACTTCGAAAGCAATGCGGAGGAGAGAGCCAGGATGCCGCCCCCAAGTGCATCGGCGTTCGATATCATCAGCTGGGGAAGGGCGGAGGCAAAAACTCCAGCGGGCAAGGCAAGGTGGGAGTGCTTGAACGGTCGGATGCCGACGAACGTTCCGCCTCCGCCTGAACCGGTGGATCCGCTGCCGTATCTGTCTCCACGGCCAGGTCTAACATACGAGGGGAAGATGTTTGCCCGCTCTATAAACTTGTCTTAATAACTTGTTGCACCGTTTGTTGGCTTTGCGAAACTACTTGCGTTAGTTGGGGTTGTCAAATTATGTGGACAAATTTACTATTTGCTATGTGGAACCTTTATTAATTTGTGAGCTCATATTTTGCTTTCTTTGTGAAACTATGTGATAAAACCTTACAAAAAACAATCACTAAAACTTGTAAAAACCTAAACCATAAAACAATCACTAAAGTTTTATTAATGTGTATGTGATGCCCAAGTTTAATTGTTTGAGATCTGTCTTTTATGTTCTATATCATTGCTATGATATTGCTTTTGAAAAGAAGCAAACAATTAAACTTGAAAACCATAAAACACAGGACCCTATCCCCAAGGACCCTGACGGTAGGGTTCTCTGGCGGTAGGCTACTTATCCACGTCAGCTCGGGCAAACGGCCGCCGTCGCCCTCCGTCGCACCCTACCGTCAGGGATCCTGGCGATAGCCTATCTAACCCTACCGTCAGATCGACTGGCGGTAGCGAAAGGGTCAGATTCCAAAAAAATTCCCAACCGGGGTCAGAACTTGAATTTATATGTGAGAAAGATCAAAACACAAAATTTGGCCTCCTCTAGGTAGCATGAGAAAGCACGCCAGGTAAAGCTAGCGTTACAGCTGGGTACCGTGCCACAGTGCTGTGTCACGTTCATACGTACAGTCGTATGACGGAAACGGCAACTGCGATGTATTTGACCGGGTCAGTCGTACACTACCTTGGATAAGCAGAGCAGAGCGGAGATCCGGAGACTGCATGATCAGTATTTTTTGTACGAAAAATGTATTTGACAACCCTATGACAGATTGCAAAAACGCCGCACCACCTGAATGCCGTCGATTTGAATCCAGCTAACGCATCCAGTACCGTCAAATCCGATCGCGCGCACCTGCCCCCACCGGATCAGTCGACACGAGCGGTGGAAGACTAGTCAACGCGGCGGTGCGGGCACGCGTCTCCTCTGGACGAGGATGTAGGCGACGGCGCTGGCGACTTCCAGTGGGGAAGGCTTGGGTCTGGACGGCAGATCCGGTGGCCAGCGTCGTGGTGCCGGCCGAATTTGGTCGAGGACGGGCGGAGGTAATCGGCGGCGGCAGAGGGCGGCACAAGGGCTCTGTCTCGGGGCTGAGGTCGACCAGGGCGGTCTATGCGAGGAAGAGACGAGGGAGAGAAGAAAGAAACAGAGAGGAATGGCTGGGAATAGAAGGGAGAAGGGGCACGGCTGGGTTTCTGACCTGCTTCGGTGGCCAGTGGTCACCGGCCGCATGGAGGCTCGTTGTCTCCTCGGGGGACGGCACGCCACAAATGTGGCAACGGCATGGCTCATCCGCCACGCCAGCGACGGCCATCTCCAAGTAGCCGCTGACGCTGGCCGTCGCACTGGTGCTGCTTTTCTAGCCAATCACCATGCGGACTTGCCGCAGCAAAATACAGTAGCTGCTGCGCAAGTGATCGATGGATGAGCCCTATGCGCAAGCGTCACTCCCGCTCCGCCCGGATGTGAAACAAGCAGAAAAGGACACACCCGGCTGTGCCACCCATATTTCTTGATCCAGAATTTCTACTGTCTAATTGTGTAGAAAAACGGCGCACTGAAACTGCTGCTAATCTACTTAGTTGACAGTTGTTTGAATTCCTGTACTAGTAGTAGATATAAGTAAGTAAAAGTAGTTGTTGCACTGTGCCAGATGGATTAATTAGTCCGTTTGCGACTGCTACAAGGTTACCTCAAGTGTAGTTGGTTGAAATTCGGAGAGGAAACTCAGGTTCAGTCATATCAATTCAGATTCACAGAGAAGATGCTGATTTTTATATGATTTAGCATTTGAAATTAAGAGAGAAAATTCAGTACTAGATAAAAATTAGTTTCTGTACAATACACTGCTTTCAGGTCCTGTATATCATTTGTCTTGTTGATCTTTTTATTAACTTGTGTTTTAGCAATATGAGATCACTGATCTGCTGCAACATTTGTAGTGCTAGTGACATAAGTCATAATCTTCCGCGTAGAGCTACTGGCCATCTCTCAAGTAACTTAGGAATTATCACCGCGATGATTTTGACCCAATGAAAAAACGGTTGTTGTAAAACATAATTCCGGTAACTTTTTTTGTGTACATAGCATTGGTAATATACGCACCACGAACTACATAATTTACATATAAGAATCACGGTAACTTTGAGTCGGAGGGAAAAAATGTTGAAAACATACCTCCTGTGACTTCTGTGAAAATAGCACGATAATATATGCCCCACGGACATGATAACTTAGGTGCAAACACCGTGGTATTTTGGACCCGAGGAAAAAGTTGCTAAAGGCATACCCACGGTAAATTTTATGTAAGTAGCATGGTAATATATGCACCACAAACCTGATAATTTAAGTGAAAACACCATGGTAACTTTGACAACGGGGAAGAAAATTATTGAAAAGAACCCCCATTGATTTCTATGTAAATAGCTTGGTAACATACACACCGGAGGCCTGATAACTTGGATACAAACACCACGGTAACTTTAACCATGTTAAAAAAATTGTTGAAAAGGTATCATTGATAACTTATGTGTAAATAGTACGATAATATACGCATCGTAGACCTGATAACTTAGGTGAAAACACTGGTAATTTGGACACGAGCAAAAAAAATTCTAAAACATACCACCCGTAACTGATGTGTACATAGCATGGTAATATACGCACCACATACCTGATAATTTATGTCCAAAACACCATGGTAACTTTTCAACCCATGAAAAAAAGGTTGGTGAAACATACCCTGGTAACTTTTGTGTAAATAGCATGATATTTTTAAGCACCGTAGACGCGATAACATACGTACAAACACCGAGGTAACTTTGGCCAAGGAGGGGAAAAAGTTGTTGAAAACATACCCCCAGTCACTTATGTGAACATAGCACAGTAATAAACGAATCACACACTCGATAACTTACATACAAATGATAACTTTGGCCAACGAGGTAAAAAAGTTGCTAAAAAACATCTTCTCCCTCCCTCGCCTTCGATAACTCATGTGAAAATAGCTCGGTAATATATGAACCACATACTCGATAACTTACATACAAGCAGCACGTTAACTTTTACCAATGAGAGAAAAAAATTGTTGGAAAATATACCCCAGATAACTTATGTGACGGTAATATACAAACCACATACCCCATACCTTATGTACAAATACCGTGGCAACTTGACTAGGGGGCTGAAAAGCATCCTCTGATAACATGTGAAAATACCATGGTAATATATGAACCGCATACCCAGTAACTTACGTACAAACACCACGGTAACTTTGACTAAAGAGGAAAAAAGTTGTTGGAAAAACATAACCCGGTAACTTATATCAAAACAACATGGTAATATACAAAAAGCATACCCGACAACTTATGTACAAACACCATGATAACTTTTGAGCAAAGAGGAAATGTTGTTGAAAAACATCCCCCAGTAACTTATGTGAAAATAGCACGGTAATGTATGAATCACATATCTGATAACTTAAGTACAAACACCAGGGTAACTTTTGATCAAGGGGGGAAAGTTGCTGAAAAATATAACCCCGATAACTTATGTTGAAATAGCACGATAACTTGCATACCACAGGCGTGATAACTTATGTAGCTGAGACGTAGTAAGTTTTGACCCGGAAAAAAGTCATCGAAATATACCAATATGGATCTAGTTTCGAAGATTTCCTCGTGACGAATCTTTTATGTGAAAACGGTTTTTGCATCGGACCGACGGTTTGAGCCACAAAACATTTTGAATTTTCGGAATCTATGATGACATCATCTTTTTTGTCCTCTAGTGCATACATGCGCATGTGGAGAAGGTGGGAGAACCATGTTTATGTCCTGGTAACTTATGTGGAAATAGCACGATAAGTTGCATACCACAGATGTGATAACTTATATAGCCAAGACGTGGTAACTTTTGACCCAGAAAAAAAAGTCGTCAAAACATACCAACATGGGATCTATTTTCGAAGATCTCGTCGTGAAGAATTTTTATGTGAAAACGATTTTTGCATCGGACCGACGGTTTGAACTACAAAACATTTTGAATTTTCAAAATAAAAAGAATATATGATGACATCAGTTTTTTTGTCTTCTAACACATGCATATAACTGGAGGAAGAAATGTACGTGGAAAGTGATTCATACTAATGCAATTATGCATGTAATTAGAAAGGAAAAGGAGGTGTGTGGTAGTTTTAGGCAGCTTGTTTGACTACCCAGCCACTGCTACCTCCTGCGACGAAAGGAGCGTAGTACAACCTGTGAAGCATGCATGCATTGGAATTCTCACATCGTCCAGCCTTTTGTTTTGACCACTATTCAAACGCCTCCCTCGCCGGTCTGCTTTGTCGTCTCTCTCTAGCACGGCCACCATGGCTGCCCAGGGCACACCCAACAGCGCCTCTATATAAACAGCCCTCACCCTCTCTCTTCCAGCCCAGCTCCACCCCCGCCACCGCCAAGCGAACCAGCAGCTCAGAGCCTCAGTCCTACTCCCCGCTCCCCACCCTTCGTCGCAGCAGCAGCTCCACCCATGGCGGTGTTCAAGAAGGTCGCCAAGCACCAGCTGCAGCTGCTCTTCATCGTGTTCATCCTCGGCAGCTCCGAGCGCGTGCGCCGGGCCGACGAGGCCAACCCCTGCGGGAGGCACGTCCACGCGCGCGCCGTCCTCGCCCACCGCCTCCTCGCCCTCGCCGCCCTCCCCGCGGCCGCGCTGCTCCTCTCGGTGCGGATGGCGGTTGGCCGCGCCGAGGCCGCCGCCCTCGCCGCGGGCGCCAAAGCCGAGGGCCTCGCGTCCGTGCCGGGCCTGTGGCGCTGCGCGCGCAGCTCCTCCTCGCCGTCGCCCTCTGCGCCGCCTCCTTCCTCTTCGCCGGCGCCGCCTCCCACAACGGCTTCCTGTACAAGTCCGGCTGCGCCATGGACCTGGCGGCGGGGGTCCTCGTCCCCCTGAAGGCGCTGGTCATGGTGGGCATGGTTTCTCTGCACTGCAAGTATGCGCGGGCGGCCGTGTCCAGCAACTAGATGGTCCATCAGCCAACCAGCCGGCGTAGCTACCGTCGTCGTCGTCGTCGTCGATCGTGTTCGTGTTAGGGTGAAGTGGGTGTGTGTGTGCGTTGTATCCGAATTGGCGTGTCTGGACGTCTGAAGGTCCATGATGTAACTTAGGGAGTGCGTGCGTGTGAACTGTGAAGAAGGAGCACTGTATGTGCCGACGGCTGTTTGGATTCATGGTCGATTCTATGGTGTTCTCTGCTCGTTTCCCAATTGCTGTATTTACATACGTGCTCGTCTTGTGTGCAAGTTTTACCGGTGGAGATGTGGACGTTCAATTCAAACTATGGCGCACTCCAAACCAACCAAATCAAATTAACTTCTTTTGTTACTGATTTTCACATTTTGGGGCGGATTTTGGGTCCGCATGCATGCAGCTTCACTCTTGTGACGTACAAATGTGTTCCTTGAGGTTCAGGGCAGTACGCGATACCAAGTGTTGGACTCCTTGAGTAGTAGGGATGGAGAGAGCAGAGGGCTGCTATCTCATGTGCATGAAAGCGAGGACTGCTATCTCATTGACTCATTGTGTACATTAATCTGGGATGTCCATCCTTGATGCAACGGGCATGTTACAACGTGACACGTCACTGGATCCCTGTCCGTAATGGTCGTGTGGGTCCTGGTGCCACAAAATTGAAATATGCTTCAGCTTTGCAGGACTACAGGGAGATCACCGGATAGCCGGGCCCCAGGCCTGCGTCGCGATCCTGTCGTCCCCCTGTGTGTTCTCCAACCAATCCCAATGGATGCTATAGAAAAGGAAGTAAAAAGATGGTTGGGAGGAACCGGCAGAGAATGAAGAGCAGGTCGGGCCAAACTTTGCTACATCTATGTAAATATTACTCTCTTTATAAAAAAATATAAGAATGTTTAGATCACTAGTGACCTAAACGCTTTTATATTTCCTTAGAGTATAACTTACACACGAGGTGATCTGTCATGATTTGGTTGGAAGAAACAAAAAACCCAGGCCCACCCCGCGAAAATCAGGAAGTGATTGGTTAAGGGAGGAAAGAACTTAACTTTATGTTAACAAAAAACCCAGGCCCACCCCGCACCATCCATCACACATCTTCTTTTCGCCGATGACTCTCTTATTCTGATGAGGGCTGATCGTGATAATGCACATGCTCTCAGGAATGTTTTCCAAGTCTATTGTGCGGCATCGGGACAGCTGGTAAGCGATGCTAAGTCAAGTATTTTCTTTAGTCCGTGCACAGCTGTGATGGAGATTTGTTCTGTTTTAAACATAATGACTGAAGCTATAACAGATAAGTACTTGGGGTTGCCCGCCCAAGTTGGTGTGCAAAAATCAGATTGTTTCCAAGATCTCATAGATAGAGTGTGCAAAAGACTTGTTGGATACAAGGAAAAGATACTTTCCTATGGTGGAAAAGAGGTCCTAATTAAGGCAGTGGCCCAAGCAATTCCTACCTATGCAATGTCCGTCTTCAAGCTTCCTAAATAGATAACAAAAGGGATCACAGAGGCTATGACCCGTTATTGGTGGGGAGATGAAGAAGTGAAGAAGCATATACATTGGTTTGCTTGGTGGAAGATGTGCATTCCGAAGAAAAGAGGAGGCATGAGTTTTTGCGATATTCCCTGTTTTAATCTTGCTTTGCTTGCTAAGCAGGTCTGGAGGCTCATTTGTGAACCAGACTCCCTATGTGTCAGGGTCCTTAGGGCTAAATATTTTCCTTCAGGAGATATCTTGAATGCTGAACTGAAGAAGGGTTCGTCCTTTACCTGGCAAAGCATTCATGCAGGAATCCAGTGCTACAAAAAGGGGTATATTTGGAGAGTTGGGAAAGGTGATAACATCCATATTTGGGATGATCCTTGGATTCCCAACTCACCTTCCAGAAGGGTATTGACACCGCAAGGAAACATTGTGGTGATAAAGGTTTCAGATTTGATCAACGAGGACACAAATGAATGGGATGAGGAGTTGGTACGCAGCCTATTTTACCCTATTGATGCTAACAGAATCCTCAATATCCCGTTGGCAGTTAATCATATGGATGACTTCATTGCATGGAATCATACAAAATCTGGAACGTTCTCAGTGAGATCTGCTTATCATGTTGAATGAGACTTCCAGCACGGGAGAAAGCTTGCGCGCACAAATTCACCAAGTCCGTTCCAGCTCAATCCCGTCTGGGCGCAGGTGTGGAAACTCAAAGTCTCAGCTAAGGTAAAAATATTCTGTTGGCGGTTATTGCATGCTACTCTCCCATGCAACAGCATCTTGGCAAATCGCCATATTCAGCCCAGCAGCCTGTGTCCTGTGTGTAAGGTGCATTGTGAAGATATCAAGCATGCCTCCTTCCAGTGTGTTAGAGTTCAGGAAATTTGGGAGAACCTGGGTGTTGACAGTATGCTGAACGAGGTTTGCACGGATAACACAGGCCCGGGAGTGCTGGAGGTAATTCTCAGACGACAAGACAGTCCGGCTCCTTGCCTTCCGGGGGTCGGATTAAAGGAGCTCATAGCGACAGCTTGCTGGTACTCGTGGTGGGAGCGCCGGAAGATAACTCGTGATGAGCCAGTTCAGTCGACGGCTCGTTCGGCGCAGGCCATAGCAGCAGTAGTTACAAATTTTGTGAGAGCCGCTAAGTCGAACAGTAAAATTCGTAGGCACGGATGGGAGAAACCAAGGGAGGGGTTTGTCAAGTTAAACATTGATGTTGCTCATCCGGATTACCACATGTAGCCGATGCTCCGACAGCAGAAGCGAGAGCTTTAAGAGATGAGCTTATTCTAGCAGGACAGGCGGGAGAGTAAATAGCATAAAACTACTATTTTATAGGCTAGGGTTTCAAAAAACTATTGGTTTTTAATTTTTCTCAGATAACTACCAAATGGGTGGTCGGCTGTTTCAGAAAACCCAAATCGCCGGGTGCTTAGCAATTGATCATGATTATGACAGGTCGGCCCCGCGCGTAAGAGCTCTGATTGTTTGACCATTTGTTTGACCGTTAGGGGTGGGCCTGCACACAAATTTAAAAAAGCAATCAGGTCCCTGCATTTCTTTGCAAAAAGCAATCAGGGCAGCCATGGCGCTACTCCTCTCGCCCCCGAGCTATCCTGACTGGACCTCGCGACGTCGCCTCTTCCGGCCGGCGAGCCGCCCGGCGCCCACTGCCGGTGATCACCGGGGCTCAACCCTGGTCGCTCCTTCGCCTCACCTCCTTCTCTCCCTGCCTATCTACGCCCCCCCGCCGACCTGTGCTGCACGACGCCGCCGTGCTGCACGACGCCGCCGTGCTGCACGACGCTGCAGTGCCGGTGGCCACCTTTCTGCGCCGGCTCCCATGGCGGGCGGCGAGCCATGGTGACCCCATGACGAGCGGCGAGTTGTGGTGACCCCATGACGAGCGGCGACCCCCAGCCGGTCCAGATGGCGGGCGACGGCGCGGTGACCCGAGGGGAGCTCCATGGCGGACGGCGCGGCGGCCCTCAGCGCCTCCCGATGGCGCGCGGCGACCCCTGTCGGAGCCCCATGGCGCGCGGCGGAGACTCCAGACGGCGCGCGCGGCAGGGTCGCCGGCCTCTGGTATGCCTCCTCGTCTCCACCTTGCCACCAGGAGCTCCGGCAAGCTCCTACCATCAACAGCAGCAGAGTGGGGCTCGAAGTGGCATAGGGCGGTGGCCGGACGTGGCACAGGACGGCGGCGTGGAGTGTGGTCGGCGGCCATGGCGGTTCTGTGCTTTTCTTGACGAGCAGGGAGAGTGGAGGAGAAGGGAGGCAGAGAGGAGGAGAGGAAGATAAGAAGAGACAGTGACATGTGGGCCCCACATATCAATTAACGGTCAAACTAACAGTCAAACTAACGCTTCGTTTAGGTGTGGGCCTGACCTGTCATAATCGTGATCAATTGATAAGCACTCAGCGATTTGGGTTTTTTGAAACAGTCGACCACCCATTTGGTAGTTATCTGGAAAAAAAGATAGTTTTTTAGAACCCTAGCCTGTAAAGTAGTACGTAGTTTTATGCTATTTACTCCAGGCGGGATGCAACAAGCTTGTTGTCAATAGCGACTGTATGGACGTCGTTGATATTATGAACAGCGGTGGAAATTCCAACGGACCGGCTGCTGCGATCTTTGAGGAGTGCTTTTTCTTAGCTGTTAATTTTGCTAGTATTTCTTTCTTTCATTGTCCTAGGGAAAGTAATGAGGCGGCACATGTGTTTGTATCTAGAGTAGAGGGAAACCTGTCAATTGTTTGGCATGGTGACCCGCCAGACTTTCTTATCGATGTTCTAGCACACGATGTAAAGCTTATTTGACAATCAATAAAGTGCCATGAAGGCTTTCCCTTAAAAAAAAACTTACGTAGGTGTAGAGCACCGTATCGTGGGAATCTGAGGCAGAGCATGCCTTGGACCGTTGCGGTCAGGCGCCCAAGTGCAGGCCGTGCATGATCCCCAGCCAGCCACGTCCTTGTCCTTTTCCTCCCCACTCGCGCATGCGTCGGGCATGCCACCGTGTGTTTTAATTTTCAAACGCGCGCTCTTGTATGATCGCACCTTTTCTTTCTTCCACGCGCGAAAATTCTACACCTACGTAAAACTTACGTACGTTAACGTAAACTTCAAACTGAATTTCAGATGGCTAACCGACCTATGATTGGATGGTTAGAAAGACAATGATATCCCAGCTCACCAGAGTTAAGTCTTGAACTTGACGTTGGTGCTCACATTTTTCTGAATTTATTTTAGTCCCTTTGTCATCAAGTTTTGTAGAGCGGTTGATCCGCAGGAGGCAATGTAGCCATTGAGCGCGCCAAGCATTGAGATCGTAATTTTTGCTTCTTCTTGCTCAATTGGTTGATTGATTCATTCATTCGCTCAATGTTGCTCTATGCGTTGTGTAGCATGTACGCGCTGTTGTGATGTATCACAAGGAAGAGGGCAGGCCATTCACGCATATACTTTGTTAGATGAAGCTCAAGAGGCAGTATGCGCGGAACAAGTGATTCATCCATGAAAAACTTGGAACATCCGGTTAATTTCCTTGAATTTCAATTATTGTTATACTACACTTTTTTGCAAGCTATATATGGATGATTTGTGCTATTTTCTATCCGAACTTTAAAGAAAATCAACCCGTTTGCATGAATTTCATCTTGTCAGTTCAAAGCTGGCTTGAAATGTATGTGAATAGCGTTGGATGGCCGACTCTCGCATTTATATCCACGAACTGCGGGTGCAATATCCGCCCTAACCTTAAGGGCATTCATCCCTCCTTTCACGAACCAAACACCTATGCACGAAGGACAAACATGGGCTCTAGCTGCGGCACAAGAACCAAAAACACTTATGCACGAAAAACAAACATGGGCTATAGCTGCAGCACAAGAAATGCTTCGGCTTGTCCAGAAGGCATGTTTTTGCATGAGAGACAGAGAAGGATATGTCGATGCATCCATGGGTTCCATTTTCTCATTTTGTGCTAAAGAACACACAACTGCGGCTGAGGTACGAGGCAACATCAATTTTCATAGAAATGATTGGAAAGGTGGTAGGAAGGTGTTAGTTTTACTAAATGACCCCTCAAGAAACTTAATTTGTCCAATAACCTTCAAAAACTTATTTCAACGTGTGACCCCAAATTTGCACCGAACGATAAGACACAAAGAACCCATGAAGGCGATGTACCCAAGGAGTGTTTGACCGGCCGCGCCACCCACGTGCACCTCCCTGCCACGCCTCACAAATAAGGCGTGTTACTAGTATATACCATGTAGTGACCGACCATCGGGAGTGTTTATCCTATTGACACGCCTCCTTATTAGGCGTCTTCCCGAGCTAGTAACGCCTTTATATTAGGCTGCATTCTCTTATAATCACTACAAGCCTTGAAGATTTCACGGCGGTACACACTTTACATTCAACCGTATTTGTTTTAAGCCCGCTCAGATTGTTAGCTAACACACGCGTTCTTTCATATCATTGAGGTTTCAGGTCTTTGGAGAAGGAAGTGAATTGATGAACATAGTGATATTTACACGTATGAAGAGGATAGCGGTGTAACGGCAGCCGTGCTGGGGTAAATTTTGTGTTTTGACCCTTTTGTGAAACTTTAACAGGATCTGACCCCGGTTCGGAAAAATTTAGGGATCTGACCCTTTTTCCTACCGCCGTAGTCGTTGGCGGTAGGGTTACACAACCTACCACCAAAGACTCTGGCGGTAGGACTTAACTGCACCGTCACGGTAATTTGACCCGCCAGAGTCTTTAGTGGTAGGCTGTGTGACCCTACCGCCATGGTATTTGGCGGTAGACTCTCAAAAATGCATGTGAATGCATGCAAGCTTTGTTCTCCCTGACGCTCTGACGCACTGCACACTGTGCAAAGACATGCACTTACATTCATCTCTCCTTCTCTCTCTTCACCCACATGCATTACTAGTATAGCTCCTAGCTCTGGACGTGAGAGACTTAAACAATTGATGAACAGCTAGCTAGCAAACCACTGTTCTTCTCTGCCATGGTTCGTAGGAGCATAGTACATATCAATTTCTCTGCAACGAGCCAGCCCCAGTCGGCATGCATGCACGGGCAAACGCATTTTCAAAGCGAAGGTAGTGGCAGACCCTACCGCCAAGGACCTGGTTGTAGGGTATAACTGTCTACCGCCAAGGACCCTGGTGGTAGGGTATTTTTAATGTTATAACAACGTCATAACGCACTTAAATTCTACCGCCGAAGACTGTGGCGGTAGGCAGTGTAACCCTACCTCCAACGACTATTACGGTAGAAAAAGGGTCAGATCTTAAAAAAAAATAAACTAGGGTCATATCCTGCTAAAGTTTCCCAAAAGGGTCAAAACACGAAATTTAGCCGCCGTGCTGTGTTGCACGAAACGAGAAAGCGAAGGCACGGCTACCTCGCCTGCATTGCAGCTGCAGAGTAGGATGGTAAAGAGCACGCGAGGTAAAGCTAGCGCTGCAGCTGGGCAGCAGAGTGTTGTGTCACGCACATACAGTCGTATCACGGAAACGGCAACTGCGATTGCATTTGACCGGCTCAGTCGTACGTACACTACACTGAGTGCGTGAAAGTCTCTCCAGCCTTTTGACCACTATTCAAAATTTCAAACGCCTCCCTCGCCGTCTCTGTCTGTCATCTTCTCCCTCTCGCACACCCATCATGGCCACCTTTATAAACGACCCCAAACAGCCAACCTGCAGCCTCAAACCTCACCTCAGTCCCACTTCTCCCTGTCAAGACCCATGGCGATCTTCAGGAAAGTGGCCCAGCTCCAGCTGCAGCTGCTCTTCCTCGTGTTCCTCCTCGGCAGCTCTGTCCGCGTGCCCCCGCCCAACCAGCAGCTCATCAGTCCTACTCCCCGCTCCCCACCCTTCGTCGCAGCAGCAGCTCCACCCATGGCGATGTTCAAGAAGGTCGCCAAGCACCAGCTGCAGCTGCTCTTCATCGTGTTCATCCTCGGCAGCTCCGAGCGCGTGCGCCGGGCCGACGAGGTATTAGACTTCGTATTGTAGCCCTGTATAAACCATACCTTATTGTATTGGACTTGTATGTCATCATTATATATATATATGTGAAAGGCCACCCCTTTGAGGGTTGAACCAGTTCCTTCAAAACCTACGTTTCACATGGTATCGAGTCTAACCTAGGTCCTTCACCTCCACCCCACCCGCCGCCGCCGCCGCACCAAAACCCTAAACCCTAGTGCTGCCGCCGCCGGCGCCATGACCGCTTCCGCTTCGGCCGCCGCCAGCTCTGGGTCTATCCCCGCGTCGCTTGCCGCCCTCCTCAACCTCCCACCTCGCCCCTGGCTCCGTCAGTGCCTCATTTCTTCGGCACCACCGCCGTCGGCTCTCTGTTTTCAGCGCCGATCCCACTGTCACCGCCCGCGACGGCCTCAGCACCAGTCGCGCCGCCGCCGCCCGCGATGGCCTCTTCTGGATCCTCCTCGACACTCGCCGTCATCCCGGCGACCTCGGAGGAGACGCTGCCCGCGGGGCCACCCGCGGCCTCGCTCACGGCACCACCCGCGGCTGTGATCCCGATCGTCCCCGCGCCGCCACCCGTGGCATCGGTCGCGGTCGTGGATCCTGTCGCGGCTCTGCCGCCAATCGTCCCTGCTGCTGGCGCAATCACGCCCACCGGGCCGTTCCACTTCGACAACTTGATCATCATCCAACTCACGCCGGACAACTACTTGTTCTGGCGCGCCAAGGTCCTACCGCTGCTACGCAGCCGGTCTCTCCTCGGGTTTGTTGATGGTTCGCTACCGTGTCCTCTGCAGGTCATCCCTACCGTCCACGGCCCGGCCATCAACATGAAACACCGTATGTGGGTGCAGCAGGACCAGGCGATCCACTCTGCCATCCAGGGTTCCCTCGGCGAAGGGGTCGCTGGCCTTTGTCTCTTTGCACCCACCTCCATGGACGCCTGGACGACCCTGGAGCACGCCTTTGCACAGGTCTCTACCTCCCGCTCGATGGCCCTTCGCAGCGAACTCGCCGACATCAAGAAGCTGGACTCCTCCGCTACGACCTACTTCAACAAGATGAAGGTGCTGGCGGACACGCTCACCTCTATTGGTCGGCCGCTTAGCGACGAGGAGTTCGCCGGCTTCGTCATCAAAGGCCTCGACCCCGACTATGACAATCTCGCCGAGGCCGTCCACAACGCCAAGCCAGCGATGCCTCCTCACGAGCTCTACTCACGCCTCCTCTTCACCGAGCAACGTGTCGAGGCTCGTCGCTCCTCCGCCACCATCACCGCCCAGTCGGCGGCCTTCTGGGCCTCTCGTGGCCAGCGCCCACCTGCCCCGTCACCTCGCAAGGCAGCCCTGCCCCCTGCATCGACCCTGGGTGGGGGCCCTAACACTAGGGTGGTGTGCCAGCTATGTGGTCGTGAACGCCATGTCGCCTCCAAGTGTCACCGCCGCTTTCAGAGGAGCTTCCTTGGCATCGGCAACGACGGCAAGGGCAACGAGCGCCAGTTTGCCATGGCAGACTTTGGTCCTCCCGCCGCCGCCCCAGCTGCCCACATCGCTGCCGCCCCGTCTGCCCACATCGCCGCCAAGGGTAAGGACCCGCGCGTCGAGCAGGGATACACACCATCCTACCCTGTTGATCCAGCCTGGTACATGGACACCGGCGCCACGGATCACATGACGAACGAGCTCAACAAACTCTCCACCTACCAGCCCTACTACGGGCACGATCAGGTTTACACCGCCAATGGTGTAGGTATGCCCATCTCTCATATTGGCCAAGCATCTCTTTTAACTAGTCATCCCTCTAGGCAGCTCCATCTTCGTAATGTTTTACGGGTACCCTCGGTAACTCGTAATCTTTTATCTGTCCCTAAGCTCACCCTTGATAATCATGTCCTATATGAATTTCACCCTTTTAATCTTTTTGTTAAGGACCGAGCAACCTGGGACGTTCTGCTTAGTGGCCGGTTGAGCCAAGGCTTGTACCGTTTGGAGGATCCATCCGCCCCGTGCGTCTTCAGCGGTGTTCGTGTGTCGCCTTCCCAGTGGCACGCTCGCTTTGGTCACCCCGCCACACCCACCGTTCGCCACATAATCCACCGTCATGAGCTGCCATTAGTGTCTAGCAATAAAGAGATGTCCGTGTGTGATGCCTGTCAGCAAGGCAAGAGTCATCAGCTACCTTTTGTTTCATCTACTAGAGAAGTAAAGAACCCTCTTGAAATTGTGTTTTCTGATGTGTGGGGTCCGGCACAAATATCTGTTAGTGGTCACAACTATTATGTCAGTTTTGTTGATGCCTATAGTCGCTTCACTTGGCTTTATCTTCTTAAGCGCAAATCTGATGTGTTTGGTATATTCATACAGTTTCAATTGCATGTTGAACGTCTACTCAAGCATAAAATTATCCATGTTCAAACAGATTGGGGGGCGAATATCGCAACCTCAACACCTTCTTTAATAAGCTTGGGATCTCTCATCGTTTATCATGCCCGCATACACATCAGCACAATGGCGCTGTTGAGCACAAACATCGCCATATAGTTGAGACCGGCCTCACACTTCTTGCTCATGCTTCTGTACCCTTTCGTTTTTGGAGTGATGCTTTTGCTACCGCGTGTTTTCTCATTAACAGATTACCTATGCGTGTTCTTAATATGAAAACTCCGATTGAGCTTCTCTTAGGTGAAACTCCTGACTATACCTTTTTTAAGGTGTTCGGGTGTGCCTGCTGGCCTCATCTTCGTCCTTATAATGATCGCAAACTTGAGTTTCGCTTCAAAAAGTGTGTGTTCTTAGAGTATAGTTCTCTCCATAAAGGCTACAAGTGTCTCCATGTTCCAACCAATCAAGTCTACATATCTCGGGATGTTGTTTTTGATGAGACCGTCTTCCCCTTTTCTGCCATGCCTCAGTCATCCACCACAACACCTTCTATGCATTCATCTCCTCTTATGCCTGGCCAATTTGAACATGTTGCATATTCGCCTGTGTTGTTACCTAATCATGGTGCAGGAATTGGACGTGGAGCTCGCCTGGAACTCCTCCCTGACGGACCCGCTACGTCGCCTGTGGTGCACGTCGATCGGCCGGTGCATGCACCGCCTCCCGCCCTCGACCCCGCACCGGGCGCCCCGTCTCCAACCGCGCCTGGGCCGGAGCCCATGCTGGCTACTGCGACCGGGCCAGAGCCTGCGACGGCCTCCTCTGAGCAGTCTCCGTCGCCACCTCCTCGCCCGGACTCCCCTCCATCGTCGCCCTCGCCATCCGCGTGGGCGTCCTTGGTGCCTACTTCGCCCAGGTCTACAGCGGCTCACACGCCGCCGGGGCCTACGTCGCCTGGCCTGCTGTCGCCTGGTCCGCCGTCGCCCGGCCTGACGTCACCCGGTCCTTCTTCGCCGGAGTCCCCCGGACCAGCCTCACCTGCTCCGGACAATCCGCCGGCCCCGGTGTTTGCTCCCCCGCGGCGTCCACACACTCGCAGCCGCAGTGGCATTGTTCATACCAAGGAGCGCACCGATGGCACGGTCACCTATCTTGCTGCTTGCCTGGCTCATGCTGTGGATGATCCAACCGCCGAACCACGCAGTTATCAAGCCGCTATGAGTATTCCACACTGGAGGGCTGCTATGGAACAAGAATATCATGCTCTTATGAAGAATAAGACCTGGACACTTGTTCCCCTCCGTCTCGCGTCAACATCATTGATTCAAAGTGGGTGTTCAAGGTGAAGAAACATGCGGATGGTTCCATTGAGCGCTACAAAGCGCGCCTCGTGGCTAAGGGCTTTAAACAGCGTCAGGGCCTGGACTATAAGGATACATTAAGCCCAGTTGTCAAGCCTACCACTATTCGACTTCTTCTGTCTCTGGAAGTTTCTCGTGGATGGTCTCTCCGCCAGCTGATGTGCAGAACACTTTTCTTCATGGATTGCTTGAAGAAGAGGTTTACATGCGGCAGCCACCTGGATTTGTTGATCACACTCAGCCTCATCATCTCTGTCATCTGACGAAGGCCATATATGGACTGAAGCAGGCTCCCCGTGCCTGGCATGCTCACCTGGCTTCAGCTCTACGCACTCATGGGTTCATTCCTTCGACGGTTGATACTTCACTGTTCTTGTTTCAGCGACCGAGTGTGACCATGTACCTCCTTGTGTATGTGGATGATATTGTCCTGGTGAGCTCATCTCCGACGGCTGCTGATGCTCTTGTGACTGCACTTGGTCGTGATTTTGCAGTTAAGGATTTGGGACAGCTTCATTTCTTCCTGGGTATTGAGGTCGCTCATCAGTCTCGTGGCAGTTTGGCTCTCACCCAGAAGAAGTACTCTCTTGATCTCTTGCGCCGTGCTGGTATGCTCAAGTGCAAGCCATCGCCTACGCCCATGTCCTCCACTGACACCCTTTCTGCTGCTGATGGTGCTCTTCTCTCTCCTGAGGATGCTACTGAGTACAGGAGTATTGTTGGTGGCCTGCAGTATCTGACGATCACGCGTCCTGATCTCTCCTTTGCGGTTAACAGGGTGTGTCAGTATCTTCATGCTCCCACTGATGTACACTGGTCTGCTGTGATGCGCATATTGCGTTATGGGCGTCTCACTGTCTCCTTTGGTCTTCACCTGCGCCCCAGTTCCTCCGGAGTTCTTTCTGCATTCTCTGATGCTGATTGGGCTGGGTGTCCAGATGACAGGCGATCCACGGGGGGACATGCTGTGTTCTTGGGTCCTAATCTGATCACCTGGAGTGCACGCAAGCAAGCCACTGTTTCCCGCAGCAGCACAGAAACTGAGTACAAGTCGGTTGCCAATGCAACTGCTGAACTTATATGGATTGAGTCCCTACTTCGAGAGCTAGGAGTTGCTCAGCCACATCCTTCGGTCCTTTGGTGTGACAACATCGGTGCTACGTTTCTGTCGTCAAACCCGGTGTTCCATGCACGGACTAAACACATTGAGATTGACTATCATTTTGTGAGGGAACGTGTTGCACAGAAGCTACTACAAGTCAGGTTTATCTCTTCAAAAGATCAACTTGCGGACATCTTCACCAGGCCTCTACCTTCTCCCATGTTTGAGGTCTGTAGGCGCAATCTCAACCTCCTAGATACTTGAGGAGTGAGTTGAGATTGAGGGAGGGTGTTAGACTTCGTATTGTAGCCCAACTGTATAAACCATACCTTATTGGTATTGGACTTGTATGTCATCATTATATATATGTGTGTGTGATAGGCCACCTCTTTGAGGGTTGAGCCAGTTCTCCCAAAACCTACGTTTTACACGAGGCCAACCTCTGCGGGAGGGACGTCCACGCGCGCGCCGTCCTCGCCCACCGCCTCCTCGCCCTCGCCGCCCTCCCCGCCGCCGCGCTGCTCCTCTCGGTGTGGATGGCGGTCGGACGCGCCGAGGCCGCCGCGCTCGCCGCGGGCGCCAAGGCCGAGGGGCTGACGTCCGTCGCGGGCCGGTGGCGCCGGGTGGCGCTGCGCGCGGCGCTCCTCCTCGCCGTCGCCCTCTGCGCCGCCTCCTGCCTCTTCGCCGGCGCCGCCTCCCACTACAGCCTCCGGTACACGTCCGGCTGCTCCGTGGACCTGACGACGGGGATCGTCGTCCCGGCGCAGGTGCTGGCGTTGGTGAGCATGGGTACTCTGCACTGCAACTTTGCGTGGGCGGCCGTGTCCAGCAACTAGAGGATCCGTCCGTCTAGCCAACCAGCCGGCGTAGCTGTCCGTCGTCGTCGTCGTCGTCGATCGTGTTCGTGTTAGGGTGAAGTGTGTGTGTGCGCGCGCGTTGTATCCGAACTGGATTGGCGTGTCCGCACGTCTGAAGGTCCATGTAACTCAGGGAGTGCGTGCGTGGGAAGAAGAAGCACTCTATGTGCCGATGGCTGGCTGGTTGGATTCTCGATCTCAATGGTTTTAGTCGTCATGATCCATGGTGTTCTACCCGTTTCCCCGTTGCTGCTGTATTTGCGTGCCTTCGTTCGCTTCTGTCGCTCGATTCGATTCCAGTTCACTCCGGCGACTCCGCTCGGGCTGCATGCGTGCGTGCTTGCTGGCGGTGCTGAACCGTGTCGGCGTACGGACAGAGGTCCCATGGCAAGACAGAGAGAATACTTGCTCCTGCGACTCGTCGCCCTCCTTTCCACGTGAGCCGTTCTTCGGCGGTCAAAAGCAGAGAGCCCGCTGCGCCCGGGGCCCAGGATTTCCATCCAAGGTGGCATGCGTGGGGTGCAGTGCATCTGCTGTACCAGGTGTGATGCATACACCGGTGAGGAAAAACTGACACTTTAGTCTGTGAGATGGGTTACCGGGGTGGGTTTTCTTAGGGTGGCGATGATAACAACCATGAGACATCACAAGAACATGATCAAGGTGCATGGGTGATACAATCGAGGTCTATTAGTAATGGATATTGCCATATTGGAGGTCTTGTTCTTGTTATTTGATGCATACACCTTCTTATCGGTTCCATGCATGGGTTGGTACTACTCTACTGTAAAGAGAACATCGAATTCACTCCCTAGTACGCCCATGCACGATGGACGGATGATCGTGCAGTTCTCATGAATAACTTAGCACCTTACCTGTCTTCCCACTCTTGGACACAGGTACTATCTTGCTAGTAATGCAGTAGTACGACTCTACTGTGCACATCCCGAAACAGCCGCAGAGGATCTCAAATGGCAAATTGTCTCCAACAGCGGCGGCGCGACGTACCCAGGCAGAAGATTATTATCCTGGTACGCAGCGAATACTTTCAGCTGCCACTGGTATTCCGAGGTGTAGCTTATGAGGAACACTGTATCCCCAACCGATCGATTTATTATTAATTTTATGAACTCTAACAGATGAGGTTGCTTGCTTGTCAGTAACAACACTTTGTGGCACACTTAACCACAGTTTTTCACTTTTTTTCTATTTTGAGAACCACTGAAGCACAGTTTAATGGATTGGTAGACGATGACGACGAGGAGGACAGGTGGTTGGACCTCCGCCGCCGCACCTCAACACGTAAGCAATGACCAGATGACGAAGCGGACTGGACAAATCTGATGCCATGCTCTCCTCCAGCCAGCGCCAAGTGGATGCATCCCGATTCGTCTCTCCTACGCTGCAATGAAGATTTCATTTCGGAAAATAGTGAATGGACGATGCTTTTTGTTAAAAGTTCAGGCCATTTATTTAACATTTTAGCTATGTGTATCTAGCAAAAGAAAACTTTAGCTATACGTACGTCACCTGAAAATTGATTTTTTTTTGGGTCAGTCTTTTTTTTGGCCAATGATTCCTGCTATCAGTGCCAAGTGGATGCATCCCGATTCGTCTCTCCTATGCTGCAATGAAGATTTCATTTCAGAAAATGGTGCATGGACCATGCTTTTTGTTAAAAGTTCAGGCCTTAGCTATATGCATCTCGCAAAAAAAAACTTTAGCTATGCGTACGTCAGCTGAAAATGATTTTTTTTTGGGTCAGTCCACTTTTTTGGCCAATGATTCCTGCTTTCAGGTTCGTGCTTTTTCCCTTAAGCTGTTTTGTGAGCTGGTTTGGCCTGTTTCTTTTTGACTGACCACATATTTGGATTAGTTGACACTAGTAGAAAAAGAGGCTTCCATACGCCCCCATTAGTCCCCAAAATAATCGAACCGCGACCAAAGGGGTCTTTAGTCGCGGTTCGGGAGGAGACCCGCGACCAACTATCTGGGCCCAGCGCGCTCGGTCGACAGCTGGCGGACGGGAGGGGCTTTAGTCCCGGTTGGCCTGGCCAACCGGGACTAAAGGTCCTCAGGCTGGCCCGAAGGCCTTTAGTCGCGGTTGGCCAGACCAACCGGGACTAAAGGTTAGTCCTTTAGTCGCGGTTGGCCAGACCAACCGGGACTAAAGGTTAGTCATTTAGTCGTGGTTGGCCAGACCAACCGGTACTAAAGGGCCCATCAAACTCCCACCCCCCCCCCCCCCCCGGACCGCCTTTTCAGTTTTAGAAAAACCAAAAGAAAATGATGGAAATGTCAAAAAAATAAAATAAAATAAGTTTCTCATGTGATATGTGGTCTAGTTGTTGGGAAAATTAACAAATATGAATTTCGACTTTATTTGCAAAATCTCTCTGGAATTTCTTAAAATGGGCATAACTTTTGCATACGAACTCGGATGAAAAAGTTTTTTATATGAAAAATCATCTACTCGAAAAGTTACATCCGAATTTAATGGGGGGAACCCCGTTAAACATTTTCAAAATCCTCAAAAACCTAACCAAAAAAAGATACGGGGCTTTTAAGATCTAGAGAGGCAATAAAATTCAAAAAAATTTAAATTGTGGTCAAACTGTGGTCAAACAATGGTCAAACTAATTATTCTAGAATATTAGTGTTACTAAATAATTATTTCAGTTTTTTTTAAATTTTGGTCAAATCTGGTCAAACAGTGGTCAAACAGTGGTCAAACAATGGTCAAACTAATTATTTCAGAAATATTAGTGTTACTAAATAATTATAGTTTTTTAAAACAATAGTTTCAAACTCAAACAGTGAAATGTGTCACTTCATGCTCAAGCTAAATTCCTGAGGGTTAATAGAATTGACATCCTACTATTGTCAGGAAAACAACAAGTGCAGACTTGGAAACGAGGGAGAATAGAACCCGGAAGTTAAGCGTGCTCAGGCTGGAGTAGTGAGAGGATGGGTGACCGTCCGGGAAGTTAGATGATTTGGAATGATGAGGGGTGATTAGAGATTAGAGGATAAATTGAGCAGTGATGAGGGGTGGTGATTAGAGATTAGAGGTTAAAATAATTCAGAAATTTGAAAATAAAAAAATTCGCAAAAAAACCAGGTTTAAACCTGCGGAGGAGGCCTTTAGTCCCGGTTAGCCACGAGAACCGGGACTAAAGGACGGGCCTTTAGTCCCGGTTAGCCACGAGAACCGGGACTAAAGCCTTTAGTCGCGGTTCGTAAGAGGCGCGACTAAAGGGGGGTCTTTAGTCGCGCATATTTAGTCCCGGTTGCACAGCCGGGACTAAAGGCCTTTGCGAACCGGGACTAAAGGCCTTTTTTCTACCAGTGTGATTTGCTACTGGGCTGAACCACATTAATATACCGCCCAACCCTCCCCTCTCTCTCTCTCTCTCTCTCTCTCTCTCTTTGGTTTTTTACGCTTTTCTGTTTTTATGTATTTCTCCTTTTGTTTTGTTTTCTTAATTAGTTGGTTTCTACTTTATTTTGTTGATAGTTTTGGGATGTTGGGTGAGTGTACATATATACACAGAAATACTATGCAATATGTGCGAAAATTACAATGCAAAGTTGTGTGCAAGTTTTAAGTTTTTTCCATTATCTTTCTTCTTAAAGAGTAATACCAATGGTACCAATTCATTGCTCCTGATTAAAATTTATTGTTATTTTGATTTATTTCTTATTTTATTTTCTTTCTTCTTTAAAGGTAATATCAATGTCATTTATTCAGAGTGCGGCGTTTCTGCTCCCGGGCTCAGCTGCACCCACGCTAACGAAAAAAATCAAAACAAATACTAGAAAAATTCAAAAAATTCCATTTTTTGGGTGGTAGATAATTTGATGTGTGAGGTTCGCTGCAAACTTCAACTCATTTGGACATTTGAGCAGCTCTCTGCAAAAAAGACAAAATCGGGGTCTGTAAAAAAGTTTACTGTTCACGCACTGTTTTGAACCAATTTGTCTTTTTTGCCGAGATCTGCTCAGATATCCAAATGAGTTGAAATTTGGAGCGGACCTCGCGCATCAAATTATCTGCAACACAAAAAATTGGATTTTTTCTGAATTTTTCTAGTATTTGTTTTGAATTTTTTTCTGGCCGGGAGCAGATGAGCCTGGGCACCGATTTGGATTTTCGATTTATTCATTCATTCATTCTTAGGCAACCTTTTTCAGAAATTTACTACCATATTCTTATTCTTGCATATTTTAAAAAGTGCAAATTTTTTGCATATTATGCGATAAAATTGTCATTATTTGTTTTATATATTGTTTTTCATTTTCTTTCTTCTTAAAGTGTAATACCAATGCCACCAATTCGTTATTCCTTTGAAAGCTTGATATTTTTATTTTGTTTTAGTTTTCCTTTCATTATCTTTACTAATGCCACTAATTCATTCTTTCTTGGAAAACTTCATTATTATTATTAGTATGATTTACTTTTATTTCATTTTATTTCTTCTTTAATGGTAATACCAATGCCGCTAATGCATTCCTTCTTAGGAAACTTCTTTTGTTGTGAAAATTTCACTATTATAAGCTTATTCTTGCATATTATAAAAAAACAAAAAATTTGTGCAAATTTTGTCATTATTTATTTTCTTATTTTTTTCATTTTTTTTCTTCTTAAAGGGTAATGCCAATTCGACAAATTCATTATTTATTGGAAAATTTCATTACTTTCATTTTAGTTTAGTTTTCATTTCATTTTCTTTCTTCTTAAAGGGCAATACCAAAGCCACTAATTCATTATTTCTTAGAACTTCATCAGTTTTTTCTTTTTTTTCTTTTTTAAAATGATAATACCAATGCCACTAAATCATTCTTCCTTAGAAAACTTCATTATTTAGTTCTTTTTGTGTTATTTCATTTTCTTTCTTCTACAAGGGTAATACCAAATTTTCCCACTAATTCATTCCTACATAGGAAATTTCCTTTTTTGCAAAAATTTCACTATTATATGCCTGCTCTTGCATATTGTAAAATAATGCAGTTTCTATGTAAATTGTGTGCAAATTTTGTCATTCTTTGTTCCAGTATTTTCATTTTCTTTCTTCTTAAAGGGTAATACCTATGCCACTATTCTTTCTTAGAAAACTTTATTATTATGTTTTTGTGTTTTGTTTTTATATCATGCAAATCATTCTTTTTTATAAAAAAATGAACACAAATTCACGCAAATTTGATACAAACCAGTCAATCAAACTCAATTGAAACTACTAGAATAAACTATATTGCATAAATGTAATGAAATATGAACTAAAATTGCATAAAAACAAAAAAACTAGTCTTTGGCTATGGGCTTCTCCCGATTCGGCTCGTCGTTAACGTCCTCGGCGCTGCCAGTGTCACCATTGCCCTCGCCCGCTGTACTCCTCGTCATGGCGCTCCGTCTAGAGGTGCTCGTAGCCCCCCCCCCCCCCCCCCCGCCAACCCTCCTGTAGCTCGTGGGGGGCATGAAGGGTCGATTGGGGCCAAAGCCGGTACGTCGGGGCTGTCGAAAGGGAAGTTGAGTTGCGTCGTGGAGGCGAATGTCATACGCCCACGTTGCCTGAGCCACAGACTGGTAGGAGCTGATCTAGATGTAGTGATGGGTTTCATGGTCCATGATCTCGATCACCAATGATCGCTCCAGCACGTCGTGGTACCTCCTCTGCGGTGCCGACGCCGGTGGCAGGTCGGGGAACCAAGAGGAGGATGCCGTAGGAGGATTCATCATGACCTCGAGCTCGGATGGCTGGGCATGGCGGTGTGAATCCGTGCTTCTAATCATTGTCTGGATCTAGCCATTTGGGCGGCAAGGGCGATGCCAGAGTGGATGCATGGGCGTGCCGACGAGGATGTGAGGTAAAATTTAGGGTTGCAGAATGGATTGAGCGGCGCCGGAATGGAATGAGGCCGAGCGGTAGGGAGAGAGCTAGATTTTACTCGCCGAACGGGCGACTGGGTAAAGATAAGGGTCGGGGCCGCCGACAAGTATAAATTTAATCCTTTAACGCCGACAAGGGATTGGCTAGGTGCGATTTAGCCATTTAAAACCTGGTTTTACATCTCTACCATTTTTCAAGGGATCGGTTAGAGATGTTGTAAGAGCAACTCTAGCAGACCCCGCATCCCGCTCCGGCCCGCAAAATAACCCAAAATGCGGGTCAGGGCGGGAAAACCTGCCCAACCAGACCCCGCATCCCGCCCCGGCCCGCAAATATTTTTGTGGGGCGTGGCAAATCTTCTCCCCCAACCTCTAGTTTCACGGGCTGGGAGGCCGACCCGAGCTGAGCCCCTATCCGCAGCGGGATTTGGCGGGAGGGACATTTCTGCGCGCCCTTCCCCCCCCCCCCCCCCACCCTCCGCCACCATTGCCCCGCCTCCGCACGCTCCGGTGCTTCCTCCCCGGCCGTCCCTCGCCGCCATGGACGACCTCATGCTGTCCCCCATCACCGTCGAGGTCGGGCACGCTCCTTCCCCTCGGGCGAATCTCGTCACCGGCCATGTTGGCCCCGCCGCTGTCGCCCAAGCAAACGTCGCGCCTGCCCGCAAGCCGCAGGGCAACGTGGTCGTGCAGGGCGGGAATCCGGCTGCCCCCGCCGCGATGGCCCGCGCTCCGGGCGCCAACGCCGTAGCGCGATCCCGGCCAGCGGCGGAGAAGGTTGGCAAGGTCGCGGGCGTAAAGCGGAGGAAGATTCCGGCTACAAAAAAGCCACCTTCTTCATCCTCTCACTCCATCCCGGAAAGAGGTGCTCCGGCGATGCCGTTCAACGGTGCCGCTCCCCCCGCAAGCGAGGTGTTCGACGAAATGGCCGGAAGGTACGCGTCTTCGGTCATGGCGATTTCCTTTCATTTTCGCCATTATTCTCGATAGCTCGTGACTTGTTATCGTTCACTATAGCGGTGGTTCGAACAATGCAACTACCGAGTTCGTGAACTTGTTGGACACGAACGCGGTTGACATTGATCAAGTCCCGTTCGCCGCATTCGACTACAATGAAACGGAGGGCGGCATGGATGATCATGGTTGTGAGGAAGAATTGGAGGAGATCGAAGCGGAAGCGTATGAGCAATCGCAAACAAGAACCGAAAAAGCCAAAGATCGAAGAACTACACGATCTTGGAAGATTAAGCTTTGATCAAAGCATGGAGTGCGGTGTCTCTTGATGCATGCACGGGTACTTCTCAAACCGCCAAGAGATATTGGCAAAGGATCGAAGATCAATACTTCCGCATTATGGCAAAGCAACCCAATAGGACTCCACGCACATTTCGGTCGCTTCAAGGGCGTTGGGAGAATATCAAGCCTATGTGCAGCCATTGGGCAGCTTGCTTGGAGCAAGTACGCAATGCACCTCCAAGTGGAACGGTGGAATCCGACTATGTGAGTTTGTTTTGCCTTTGTTCAATTTGTGCATCATCATATTTGCATCATGGGAAATGATTGCATCACTTTGTTCACATTGTGTAGGACAAGATTGTTCAACATAGATACAAGGACATGGAAGCTTCGGAAGGCAAATTCTTCAAACTAGAGCATTGTTGGGAGTTGCTCCAAAAGTGCGAGAAGTGGAAGTTGATCGACAAAGAATCCCCACCAAAGAGAGGCCCACTTACAAACATGGATGAAGATGAGGATGATGATGGCCCAAGAAATTTGCACAAGCCCGATGACGACAAGAAGACAAAGGAGAAGATGAAGAGAGAGCAAGAAGCATCGAGCTTGAGGGAGAAGATTGATGCCATGGTGCAATCGAACGAGTCGATGTTGTTGAAGTCGTTGGAGATCAAGAAAGAATTGGCCAAGAAGAAGTCAAAGGAGAAGCAAGAAAAGTGGCAATTGCTCAAAGAAGAGGGGCTGCGCAAAGCTGCCATTGAGGAGAGAAGAGCACGCGCCGCTGAAAACAAATCCATGTCCTTGTTGCTCGCCGAAGAGAACAAGATCATGTCAATGAACCGCAATGACATGGACGACCTCACCAAAACATGGCATGATATGGTAAGGAGAGAAATCTTGAAGAGGAGAATGGTCGCGTCGGCCGGTCCGTGTTACAGTTCCGGTGATGTTTTCTCTGCTCCATATGGTGGCAATGTGGATGATTTCGGTGCGGGAGTTGGAACAAGCGCCGGAGGTGGATTCGGTGGTGGCGATGAACTTCAAGATGGACTCGATGGCGCGGAGTGAAGATCGACCAAGATGGTGCCGGACATGGGCGCAAACTTTTGCAGGGCCCTCTTTTGCATTTGTCGTACTGAACTTGGCTTTTATTTGCGTGTAAAACTGTGTTATGTCGTTTGAATTTGAACTTATTTGTGAAAAATTATGTCAAATGCGAGAATTGCCGTTGCGGGTCGTCATGGCGGTGTCCGAGCAGAACCCGCAGAGGCCGACCCGTAAAAAGTATATTCCGCGAATATATTTTTTTTGCGGGTCCGTTTGGGGGCCTGCATCCGTGGCAGCCCGAGCCAGCCCGCAGAAGCGGTTTTGCACGAACTGCAAACGCGTTTTGCGGGCCGGCGGGATGCGGGGTCTGCTAGAGTTGCTCTAAGAGTCACCTGTAGTACTCCACTTGCTTCCAACAATTTTTTGCCTGGCATTTCTCATATATTAGATTCTCATCATGCTTTCACTTTCAGGGGCTAGCTTATCATCTTCGGTCAAGCTGAGAAGTTGACCGCCCTGGTTGTGCTTCAATGCAGACAGCGACGAACCGATGAGTTTGCTTACAAGGTACTCCTACCGCTGATAAGCATATTTTCAAGTACGTGGGAGATAGTGACAACTTCAATAGCCATTCTTCTAACTTTAAGAGGGACGTGTGCTGCATATGTAAACCTTCACTACGCTTGTGTCTATATAATACAAACAAGTCAAAAGTGCTTAACGGATGGAATTCAATCGAAGACTGGCCCTAAAACAGCTCGCGTTGAACTGAATTCAGAGGACGAAACACCCCAAAATGTGGAAAAAGAATATTACCCTAGCAGATCAAATTAAGGCGATCCAATCACCGCACATCGATCACCCGGCCTCCATCCCTCAACCGCAATAGACACTTCAGCTGTCACCTGTCCCAGCCGTTGTACTGTACTCGGAGGTGGTACTATCGGCGTGGTGTCCTTTTAGGTTTCCAAAATTGCTTTTGGAGATCAGCCTCCAAATTCAAATTTTAAATTTCATCAGAATTCATATTTTTACGTTTAAAAGATTTGTGAAAAAATACAGATATGCATGAAAGGCATAACACACATGTGTGTAAATTTTAAGGGCAAAATACGTTGAAATGAGGGTTGTGCAAAAAAAATGGAGCTTTTTAACACATGATACTATTCATCCTCTCAGGCCATGAATTTGTCTTTTTTGTACGGACTGCATTTCAAGGTATTTCATCCTAAAAATTTGCACACATACACATAACATCATTATTTACTTGTGCAATTGTTTTAGATTTTTTGGAAACCAAAAAGTTTTAAATTTGAAATTTTCAAAATATTCGAGCTCCGGTGAGCTCGGTCACCAAAACGACGTTATCTTTATTTTTTTTTTAAGGTCTAGATCATGTCTGGCTTTTTCATTGATGATTAGCAGAGAGCAGTGGAAAATGTGACAAAGGCGGTGATCCGAAGATCAAGAAGAAAAAAAGAAGAAAGCAAAGGAAAATACATACCCGCAGGCTCATCCTCATGCCTATACTCTCACGTATTATTCCCGAAGGGGCTCTCGATGCACTTGACTCCTGCCTGACTCCACAATAAGAATGTCTGTTTGATTGAGTTGCGTGTAGCTCGAGCTACGTGGTACCCCTTATCTTAGCTATCCATTTTTGCATCATGATCCGTGCAGGCATATTTGTCATTTTTGTTTCTCTCAAACGAAACAACGTATAAACTTCAAACTTTGCAGGACAACAAAACATTCTAATTACTATCTAGGAAAAAACTTTTAGATTTTTCCATGCATTTTAAATGCTAAAAATTATTTTTTAAATCAAAAAATCTTCATTTTGTATATTTATGTCGGTCCAAAAAATCTGAAAGTTTTTTCACACATTGAAGTTGCAAAGTTTGTTTGATCTGCAAAGTTTGAAGTCTATATGTTCTTTCATTTGAGAGAAACAAAAAAGAGAAATCTTTTTGTTGTAACTTAGTTGGAGAGTACAGATCTCAAAGCAATGTTGAAGGGCTGAAAATAAGAGGTTCCACGTAGCTCGACCTACAGAGGAACTTTGTGTTGCATGCATAACGTCTTCTTCGCTTGCAATTTTACCCCGGAAGATGCAGTGGTTCCTCTCTTGCCACAGCTCCCCTAAAGTGAGCAAAGCGACTGTTTTGATCCCTTTTTTGTGTGTAGGCGGTGTGCTAGCGATGACGGCCATCATCATCTCCAGAGAGATGCTGTAATATTAGGTTCTAGTTATGTTTTTTTGCAGGGTTAGCTATAGGTTTTGTTAGGATCAGTTAAACATTAATCATGTCGGTTCACCAGCTAGGTGTCTCTCTGTACAGACGCTTTTGTTACAGCATCTCCTCGCTAGGCGCCCCATCAGACCAGCGAACCATCGTTGGATTAGGCAAGTTAGTTACAATTTTGTTAGTGACGTCGGTCTCTCCTGTTTTGCTTCCATATAAATGCACGGTGCTTCTTGCTTCTAACTACACCCTAGATTCACGCCTAGACTTTAGTTTTCTAGTTTAGTATTGTAATTTCGTTGCTTCGTACACAATTTGTCAGTTTTTCAGTGCTTCATACGAAATTTGTGGTGTAGCATATGTTGTTTTTTTCACAAACTATGTTTTTTTTAGTTGCAAACTATGTATTTTCGGAACATATGTGGAAGCTCATGGTCCGGTGTTTGTGCATGTTCGCTCTGTATGCAATTCATTACTTGCTTCCTATATAATTTTGTGAAGCTTCATAAGTTTTCATTTGGTGCTTCTTCAACAAATAAATAAAAAACAAAACATGCTTAAAAATTCCTTCCATTCTCTGCTTCAATAGTAAACCAAAATGTATGCACATGGCCATGTTATTTGCTTCCTGATTGTATCAATATTGCTTCATAGTGTGGAAGCATGATAGAACTCACAGACCATGTATACAAATATACTCGATATGACTAACGGTTTACGCCTATTTTTACAAAAATAAATGAGAAACATTATTACAACAACAATATTTTCATTTCCACCGCTAGCCTAAGTCGCAGTGCCTGCTGAACTGATTGATCTTGCACGCGCGCCATAAGCTCTCTATCCTTGACAAGGCAGTCGGCGAACATAAGTCGACGTCTGGTCCCGTTGAAAGCACACTCAGTGTGATGGTAACATCATTGGAATTGTATTGGGAATAAAAAGGCATTGTTGGAATAAGAAGGTGCTTTAAAATGTCTGCAAATAGAAGCATCAGCGGTAAACAGGGAAGCACAAGCGTATAGTGCTTGAAACAAAAATTACTATGATAACAGAAAAATACTAACGTAGGAAGCACAACAAGAACATTGTTGGTAAACGAGGAAGCACACACAGATAGTGCTCGAAACAAATTTTACTAAAGGAAGCAAATTAAGTTGACAGTGACTGAAGCCCATATTAGTAGTAGTTCAAGCAAAAATTCACTACCACACAAATATATGCAACCAATAAATAAAAGTAGGAAGCATGGTTGACAAGAAGAAATAATTTGGTGTTGTCACTCCAAGCATAAAAACTGACTAAAATTGACAAACAAATTGAAACCAATCAGATATTCCCTAACTCAAGAAGGATGGATGTGAGCAGAACATATCTGTACATAAGAAGCACATCTAAACAGTCCAATGAAGCAAGGGAGACATGAAGAACTAATTTTATGCCATGAAAACATTTACATATCTTTTCCAAGATCGATCCGTCACAGATTGATTTGGACAAGATGTGGTAATTGCTACCAATCTAACATCCTACGTATGCTCAACGGAACTCTCAATGGAATAATTTACTTCGGACGACTAGAGCAGACTGTGAGTTGTAAGTAAAAGAAGTAGATGGCCCACGTACATACATACCTGGTCGTCCTGGATCGTGAAAACAGAGAATATCGGTGGCCGGCCGGCGGTGCAGTGCGCCGGAAGCAGGGCAGGGAGCGTGAGCTTGACGGTGACCAGGGTCAAACGACGCTGGACAAGAGAACAAGGGCGGCACGACGGATGGAGAGCTCGTCGGCGCGGTGAGGAGAGTGGAACGAGAAAGGGGGTGATTTGGGGATAGAGGTACGGGATGGCCGAATGTATGCGAAGGGTGGGTGTGTGGTAATCGGTTGGTTTGGACCCTTTTTTCAGCGAGATCTCGACCGTGGGATGATGTGGGAATAAGCGGTGAGCAATTGATCTGATGTTTCCTTCCTGTATCAGACGTATGAGCACAAGTGTTTCCCTATATGTAATCACATCATCAATAAGGATAAGATGTGCGTGTGTGCGTTCATAGAGGTAAGTGTATGCGCGTTTATATGAGCGTTTGCGTCTGTGCTATGTTTAAAAAAAAGTAACTGCCGTTTCATTATATCTGTCTGACAATCGCTCTAGCTCGATGCCTCGATCTCTAATCTTCACAGGTTTGACCGGACATGAAGCGAGCATCCAACTTATTGATAACCAGTTGTAAGTTTGGTTGGCGCTTGTGGCACAATTTATTATTGGGCTGCCCTCGTGTAGAGTACTCCGTCGCTACACGTCTATAGTATAGCTACAAGATGATCGGTCGTACGTACACGGTCGCTACACGTCCACAGTATAGCTAAAGGAGGACCGGTCGTACGTACAAACATCGCGACGTACGTACTGTTTAGCGAAATTTTCTTACGATAATATAATGCTTCTGGTAAGAGAATCTCCAACGCAACGTGCGGCGCGCTAAAAAAACGTTTACAGCGTCGGAATCGCGAGTTTTTGCGCACCGCGGAGCGCTGGCTCCAGCGGCCACGGTAAAATATAGCGCGCGCGAGTCGCTTCAGCAGAGGCGCTAAATTGCAACATGCGCGAGCAGCCGGCGCTTGTCATATGTTGCATTTTGAAGACAATATGATGCTATTTCAAACATCAAAGCATGACATAGCATAGTTCAAAATCACCCAAACAAGTTCATGACATAATTAAAGTTCAAAATCATGTCATACCACATCATCATCCAACCAAGTTCAAAATCATGCAACCAAGTTCATGACATAAAAGTTCACACAATCAAATGGCACATCAACAATGATGCCTCATCATCCTCATCTTTGTCCTCCTCTTCCTCCGATTCTTCATCCTCCAAAGACGATTCTTCCTCCTCCTCTTCATTGTGTCGCGCCGCATCATCATGGGGAGCTCGGAAGGCGTTGGCAAGATCTCCAACGGCATCATGCGAAGGTATGTGAGGCACACCGGAAGACATGCGTCCACCCATATCACCCGGAGGTGCTCCCATGCCTCCCATGAGAGACGCAAAACTCATGCCTCCCATGGTAGCCCCGAAGCCATCCATGCCTCCCATGGCCCCCATGGTAGCTCCGAAGCCACCCATGCCTCCCATGCCGCCCATTGTAGCTCCGAAGCACCGATGCCTCCCATGCCACCCATGCCGCCCATGCCAACCATGGCTCTTTTTTGGACCAAGACTTCTTCACGGGCAAGATTGACGTACTCCTTTTGCTTCTCATCGAGGGTACATGTGTCCATGAAGAACAAGTACTTCTCCCATTCCAGCAATCTAGTTCGCTCCTCCATGGCCAATTTCTTCTTCTCCAATGCCACATTTCTCTCCTCGGCCGCCACCCTCCTCTCCTCGGCCGCGGCATCTCGGTTCCTTGCCATCTTCCTCACCTCGTTCGCTTCCTTTCTTGCGTTCACAATAGCTTCCATAGCATTTTTTAGCTCATCATCTCCTTTCCTCTTCTTCTTTTCTTGCATCCATTTGGTCTTTTTGGCTTGGAGTACGCAACCGAGTTTGGTGTAGGGCTTCTCTTGCCGTCATCACTTGATGCCTCCTCATCATCATCCAGATCAATAATTCGCTTGCGTTTACTGCTCTCCTCATCATCGACACCATCACGGGGCTTCCATTTCTCATCATCCTTCAACGCTTCATAGCAATGAGGCAAGGTGAATGGTCTCCCTTTCTTGATCTTCCTTTTCTTGGTCTTCTTCGTTTTGTGCAATAGTGAGCTACAAACAAATGAACAAGTTAGCACTTGAAACACCAAGAAGAAGCATGATGAACATGGAAGAATCATGAAAGAAATGGCACTTATCTCTATCATTAATGCCACTTGGGTTCAACGTGTCAACCGCCTTAAGTGCGACCGCCCACCTTTGACAATCTCGGTTGATTGTCGACCACTGGGAGCGAAGAGATCTTCCCGAGCGGTCAATTCCACTTTTGTTGTGTAGATCAAAGTGCTCCTTCATCCGGAGCCAATATGCATCTCTACTTTGATCCCCTCCAACGGCGGGATCCTTCGACACTTGCAACCAAGTATTGCATAGCAGGATGTCTTTGTCCATGGTGTAGTTGCCCCCTCTTCCCTTCGGTGCATCAACGATGCCCTCACCATCCTAGTCCACCTCAAACTCATGATCATCGAAATGCATCTCATTGGTTTGAAACCAATGAGAATTGTTGGAGCCAACACCCATAGTTGACATATATGTCCCATCATTGAAACTACAAAGTATATACAACAAAGCAAATAAGCTATCCATATGTATGCATTCAAAAAACAACAACAACAAAAGTGGGCAAATTTTTACCTTGTGGGCATTTCATCGAACACCTTGTGTGCGTCGGCCGCCGGCGCTTCGGTCACCGTCGCATCCGTCGCGCGCCCTGCAAGCTTCTTCTTCGGCCGCCTAGAGGAGCCGTCCGCCGCCATGTTCTTCTTCCCGAACACCTTGCCCGCCTTCGCCCGCGCCGCATTTGGGAGCTTCGAGAGGGGGGCACGTGGCTTCACGGCGGGCGCCGGCGCGACGCCACCCGCCGCCGAGGTCGTCCGTGGCGGCATTAAAAGGCCGCGCGCGATACCGGTGCTTGGAGGAGCACCGGCGGAGGCGAAGCCAAAGCTCCCGGCGCTAGGGTTTGTGGCGGCGGCGGAGTAGGAGGGGTCGCGGGTGTAGGAAGAGGTGAGGGGGATGTCGGCTTGTCCGTCCATCGGGCGAATTCGCCGGCGGCGGCGCGGGCAAGGCGAAAGCGGCGCGGCAGAGAGGGTGCGGCGTGGGCGCTCAAGTGTGCAACGCGCGAAAGCGGGCGCACGAAACAAGCGGCACGCGATGCCGTTTCGACCCGCGCGCTAAACTACTTATGCCGCGCGCGTGGTTTTTGCGCCTCCGCTGGAGCACCCGGAGCGGTTGCGCGCGTAAAAAAACACAAATTTTCGGCGCAGCGCTTATATATCGCGGCTGTTGGAGATGCTCTAAGTGGGTCAATGAAGCCCGGTTTTCCTGGTGAATGCCATTACAAATGATGTAACTATGTTACCAATTCAATAAGGTAGCCATGAGTAAAAAAAAAGACAATCCTAACAACAACTAAAAGAAGATTATCCTACCCTAAAAAAGATTATCATAGCAAAACTAACTAACCCAAACCGGAGTCATCGTGGATATGGGTAGGCAGGAGGCTGGTCAGTCAGAGCCAACGCACGGAGGGTTCTGGAGCAGACACAGAGAGGGTTTTTAGGTGGGTCTAGTGTGTTAGAGTCCGACGTGGTGGACGTTCGGTCTCCGCCAATTTGACGTCGGTGTATGGGATTTCAGACGTTTGAATTAGTTCAATAATTTTTATGAGCGGTTTTGGATCACTGAAAGTGTTGGGACAGGTCGAAACGGACATTTTTACAAGCAAATACGTCTATAAGTGAAGCGAACATCCAACCAAATTGAACTGTGGCACATGGGGTGCTTTATTGTCGGTATTAACTTTGTTGCGCAGTTTAATGGACTGATGGTAGATGAGAAGGAGGATGACAAGGACATGTGATTCGACCTCCGCCGTCACACCTCTGCAGGCATGGGCATCTTCAATCCCAACCCCTAAAATGGATACACTATTTATCCGCATACTGTTCTAAACCAGTCTGCAGATATTGATGCGTGACCCGCCATCTCATCATGGGGAACGTATCTGGTGTACCAAGGCAATTGGTGCTACCGGTGCACCGGACCCTGTTGCACATAAAAAAATATTCAAAAAAATCCTTAAAAAATTTAGTGTATCGACACAACATCAATGTATGTTGTCACAAAAAATCGAATCAAAATTCAAAACAATGCTCAAGATACAAAAATGACAAATTTGACCTCAATGTGCTAATGGGCCAAAACTGAAGCCCAACTTGTGTTATGTACTATTCAGTGTCAAATTTGTTATTTTTGTATCTCAAGCAATGTTTCAAATATTGATTTAAATTTTTGTGATAACGTACATTGATGTTGTGTCAATGCACTAGATTTTTTTTCCAGATTTTTTCGAACATTTTTGAATGTGCAACGGGCAACCGGTGCACCGGTAGCACAGATTGCCCCGGTGCACCAGATACGTCCCCTCCCACCATGCCCCTTGAATGTCTTATCCTTTTTCTTAAGCCCGCAACACTTATAAGATCCATGCATAACTAGAAGGGTTGGGTGTGTTTTGTTGTGCCGTTGGTGTTGTTGCGTTGTCATACAAAAATTAGTCCCTCTGTTTTAAAATATAAGGTGTATTAATTTTTTGAAATATCAAACATCTTTATGTTTGACCAAAATTTGTAGAGAAATATATCAATATATATAATACCAAACCAGTATCATTAGATTTACCATGAAATGAATTTTTCATATTTTACTTATATGGTATTGCGGATGTCGATATTTTTGGCTCTGAAGGTGATCAAAGTTAAAGAAATTTGACTTTTCAAAAAATAATACACCTTATATTTTGGAACCAATAGAGTATTTGATTTGGCGAGTTGGTGAGATGGTGGAGTGTTTTTTTATTTTTATTCATAATGTAGTGTTTTGGTGGGCCTTTCACGGTGTGGTTTTGAGTTATCTGTTAATCAACCTTGAAATTTTCTAGTTCGGCGTCTGCATGTATTATATTGGTGCTACAGTATACATGTTGGCAGTGATGAGAGGATGTGTGGGATTGATATGTTTTACATGTCGATTGCTGCCTATTGATTTGAAGATTCATTGACCCGGTCAAAATTGTGAACCAAACTTAAAATTGAATATGTTGATCTAATAGAAGAGCTCCAAAACTAGGGAGCATAATGAATAAAAGAATTAAATGAGAGAGCTCCTTGAGAAATTATTAACCCAGTCAAAATCGGGTGACATGATTTCAAATTGAAGACCTCGACGGAATGTGAGGCCTTAAAAATTAGGGAGCAAATTGTATTTACTAGAAGAGTTGGATGCGCTTTGCTGCGCCGATTGTATTTCTAATCAAAGGGTTCGGGTGACCCAATTATAAATTGGAGACCTCAGTTGATTGTGAGACCTTAAAAATTAGATAGTATAGCGTATTTACTAAAAGGGTTGGACACGCTTTACTGCGCCGATTGTGTTGTTGGGATTTCATAACGATAGAAATTGATTTGAAGCATGGGGAAGATAGTGAAGTGTGTTTTTATAGTGGTTTTTTGGCAGCGTGATTTTCTGTCATCTGCTAATCAACCCATACATGGGAAAGTTTGTAGGTGCATATACTATATTAGTACTACAGTGCACGTGTTGGCGCTTCTTTGTTAGGTGGTGAGAGGGTCTACGGGACTGGTGTGTTTTTACAAAAATGGTTGCTGCCAATTAATTTGAGAAGTTGTTTACCCAGTCAAAATCATGAATCAAATCCGAAATTGAATACCTCCACTGAATGAGAGAGCACCCGAAGAAATTGTTGACCCGGTCAAAATCAAGAACCAAATTCAAATTGAACACCTCAATTGAATAGGAGAGCTTCAAAATTAGGAAGCAGAGATGATAAAAGAATTAAAGAGAGAGCCCCTTAAAACGTTGACCCAGTCAAACTCGATGACCCAATTCAAAATTGGAGACATCAATTTAACACCTCAATTGAATGGGAGGGCTCTAAAGTTAAGAGCGTGGTGTATTAGATGATAAACGAATTGAAGAGAGAGCACCTTAAATCATTGACCTGGTCAAAATCGATGACCCAATTTTAAATTGAAGACCTCAACTAAATGTAAGGCCTTAAAAATCAAGGAGCATAGTGTATTAGATATATAGATAACATGTAAATATTCCTAGTACAACAATAGTTAAATGTATATATTACATCTGAGATAACCGGATGGTCAACAAGTTTTTTGAAGTCATCGATTCCAAATTCATTGATACTAGAGTTAGAATCGGCATATGTCGTCCCACACATGGTGCCCCTTGAGCTTCATACAAAATGTATGTGCATGAATGACATGCCCTCCGTCCTATAATACATCACAACAGTGCATGCAGACTATACAACATTAGAGCAACGTTGAGTGAATGAATGAATTAATAAATATGTAGAGCAAGAAGAATCAGTACTTTCGATCTCGATGGTTGACGAGCCCAATGACCACATTGTCTCCACTCGGTGAATCACACCGCAAAACTTCATGACAGAGTTGCAGATGAAGTACCATTGATGCGACATTGAGTTTACATTGCGTTCATGGATGATGTGCATGCCCTAGGGCACAAGATTCTTTTGCTCATGAAATGAAGCATGCACGCGCTGCAAAAGGTCGAGCTCCTTTGATTCCTGCCTGCAAAGTTCGGTTGTTTGCAATTTCGAGCATCACATTCATTGATACGACAATCACCTTTTGGGTGTGATGAGATTCCGGTGAGAGCACTTTCTTCCCTTGAAAAAACCACTGAAAAATCTAAGTGAAAATTGTTTCAGGACACTTTTTAGTTACGAAACATTTTAATCCATGAGCTTGTGAGGAATGCAAGTTCGTTGTCGATACCAGTTTGGCCTTTTCTCCGCAAAACCTCTGAAGGCACAAGAATTGACTCTCGCAAAAAAAAGGCACAAGAATTGACACAGATCGGGCCGTTTGGGTGTTCCTCTTGGGTCGGTGGCTCAAACATGGCGATGTAAGCTAGCAGGAGATTTTCCTAACAACGACTGGAAAAGAAAAATACCCTGCCCTAAAAAAAGATTATCTTATAGCAAGCTAATTAAGGCAAACTGAATTCTTTTATAGGAGGTCAAACGCGCAAACATAGCGACCCACGCAAGGGAAGATCATCCCAGCAAAGCTAATCTTTTTAGTACTTCCATCAAGCTAACCTTGGCCAAGAAAAAATAAATCAAGGCGCATTGATGACCGTTCATCCATCCATCCATCCGTTGCCTGGTTGGACGAGTCACTCCTTCTAACCGTCCAAGCAACGAACTGGTTGTAGGTTGGCAGGTATGAGGTATCCTGTGGTGTACATTGATCGATGGGCTGTGCCTCGCCTTGTCGCTATCGATGCATGTAGACTGGAGGCTGGTCAGCCAGAGTGAATGCGTGGAGAGGTTTTTTGGGTGGGTTCGGTCTGTTGGAGTTCGACGTAGAAGACATCCAGACTTGTTTCAAGACATTTTTAGTTATGAAACATTTTAATACATGAGCTTGTAAGCAATGCAAGTTTGTTATGTTCTTCCTTTTTGTGAGAGAAGTTTGTTTCACCCGTAAAAAAAAGGATAAATTTTGTTCTGGTTCAAAGTGCCGAAATCACTTTGTCCCTGTCCGAATTACATGTTTTCTCCGCAAAACCTCGAAAGCCACATGAATTTGCACAGATGATTCGGCTTGGGTGTTTCTCTTGGGTCGGTTCAACGCGGCAACGCGGAAAAGTCACGCCGTACTCAAGCGGAAGATGATTATCCTGGCACCGACTAGTAAAAAAGGATTATCATCCTGCCCTAAAAGAGATTATCATGGCAAGCTAATTAAGGCGAAGCAACGTTTTCTTATCTTAGTACTCCTATATTATAGGAGGTCAAACACGCGAACATGGCGGCGCACACGCAAGGGGAAGATGACCCCGGCAAAGAAATCAAGGCGAATCGACAACCGTGCGTGCATCCATCCGTCCGTCCCCTCGTCGTTGCTTCCTCCAGCCGTCCAATTCCAGGCAACGACCCAACTGGTTGTAGGTTGGCACATAGTAGTAGTATCTCATTGATTTGAGACCAATAAGAATTGTTGGAGCTAACACCCATAGTTGACGTAAATGTTCCATCACGGAAACTACAAAGTATATACAACAAAACAAATAAGCTATCCATATGTATGCATTCAAAAAACAACAACAACAAAAGTGGGTGAAATTTTACCTTGTGGGCATTTCACCGAACACCTTGTGTTCGTCGGCCGCCAGCGCAACAAGTGAGCTCGC